>NC_082663.1:178983821-179604520 GCF_025265405.1 Mesoplodon densirostris | reverse complement strand
AGTTTCCTTAAAAAAACTAGAAATAGAATTACCATCTGATCCAGCAATCCCACTTCTGGGCATATACCCAGAGAAAACCATAAATCAAAAAGGCACATTCACCACAATGTTCATTGCAGCACTATTTACAATAGCCAGGTAATGCAAGCAACCTAAATGCCCACAGACAGATGAATGGATAAAGATGTGGTACATATATAAAATGCAATATTACTCAGCCATAAAAAGGAATGAAACTGGGTCATTTGTAGAGACATCGATGGATCTAGAGACTGTCATACAGAATGAAGTCAGTCAGAAAGAGGAAAACAAATATTGTATATTAATGCATATATGTGGAACCTAAAAAATGGTACAGATGAACTGGTTTGCAGGGAAGAAATAGAGACACAGTGGTAGAGAACAAACGTATGGACACCAAGTGTGGGAAGCCATGGGGTGGTGGTGGTGGGATGAGTTGGGAGATTGGGATTGACCTGTATACATGTATATGCATAAAATACATAACTAATAATAACCTGCTGTATAAAAAATAAATAAAATTAAATTTCAAAATTTTAAAAAATAAAATTTTAAAATAAAACAGAAAAAAGTTATTCCCTTCACACAGATGTATTTATAGGAATGAATTATTTCCATGCTGATATCTATAAATACATAAAAGAGGAATCAAATCTAACTTGAACCATAAAAGAAAAAAAAACCTGAACCCACCAGTTATACAGAGGGAAACCCTAGCAGGGCACTTGCTCCAGCGGTAAACAATTCTGAAATTGGTCAGAGGTGGGGAATCACCTCCCATACAGCCAGCAACCCACCCCCCATGCAAGGAGCGTCCTCAATGCAAAGCTGGAGGACCGTGCTGAGGCATCTGTGAGTAAACGTGAGCTGAGCCCCAGGCCAGCTGCTGCTGAACTGTTCCCACCCTTCCCAGGTAAAACACCTGAATATGTACAAGGGCTTGAAAGCCTAGAGGAAGGGCCCTGGAGCCACACCAGCGACAGCACGCAGGCCAACTTGGTGCCTGCAGGCCAGCTAGGATGGTCCTGGCCCCGGGCGCTCTTCTGGAAGCTTTCTATTGCCCTGCCTGAGATACCCCTCCTGTCCCGACCCCCACTGCTTTTTTCCTTCCTCACCTCTGTCCGGAGAGAAATTCCATCAGAAGGTATGGGTGACACATCCTCTTCTTTACAGGTGGCAGCCTGGCAACTCCTGCAGAAAGGCCAGCAGAGCCCCACTCACACCGGGCCACCAACAAAGCCTTGGCCCCTCACTCCCTCCCACCAGCACAGCCCCGAGACTGCTGACGGGGCAGAGAATATGGAGTCAGGCACAACTTCATGGGCTATTGCTGCCTGGAGCGCTGTTTATATTGACCTCAACCAGGCACACCTGGGGAGGGCCGGCCGGCAGGGTAAGGCTGCCCAGGTCAGCTAATCCACAACCCTCAGGGAATCACATTGTTGAAAATGGACCTCGCTAAGGCAGAATAGAAGCCAAGGAAAAAAAGGACACAATGCCATTTGCAGCCCCGTAGATGAGTCTAGAGGTAATCACGTGACTTGGAGTAAGTCAGAAAGTGAAAGACACATATCGTATCATATCACTTATAGGTGTTACCTAAAAATGGATACCAGGGCAGATATTTCCACGGAGAAGGGCAATCACAGATTCATTAAACAAACTTATGGTTCACCAATGGAAAGGTGTGAGGATTGGTTTCATTACGATATCGGGGTTAACAGACATAATCAAACACAGGTGACATATACAATCACCAAAGACCTACGGAATACCAAGAGAAGACTACTCAACATTCTGTCCTAACGTACATGGGAAAAGGATCCCAGGAAGAACAGACATCTGTATATGTGTAAAAGAACCACATCTTCCACACCTACAAGAAGCCAAACATTGTAATCAAACTTGCTGTAATAGAAAATAAAAAAAAAATTAAAAACATGAACAAGAAGTAGTGAGACAAACTTGAGGGGCTTTCTCCTGGCACATTCCATTCTAAATTCCAATCTAGAACACGACCTCCATTGAGGCTCTGTTGCTCTAGTAACCAGATTAGGTAAGGGAGAACTGCTGCCACCTTGTGGCCGTTTCACGCAACAGCAGCTTTAATCCCAGCGCTAATGGTCAGTTGATATTCAAAATCATTGCAGGCCTGTAAATGACACCTGCCCTGAAAACAAATCCTGGGGTCACACATCGACCAAAAAATTCAAAGGACGTCCATATTTCAAAACGACCATTTCAAAAGGCATACTTTACGCACATTAGTGTTCTGCTTCTTTTTCTTTCTTTCCTTTTTTGTTAAAAAAACGGGAATGGAAAAAGGCATCCCTCAGAATGGGCGAAAATCGTTGCAAACGAATCAATGGACAAAGGTTTAATCTCCAATATATATATAAACAGCTCATGCAGCTTAATATTAAAAAAAACAAACAACCCAATACAAAAATGGGCAGAAGATCTAAAGAGACGTTTCTTCAAAGAAGACACAGAGATGGCCAAGACGCACATGAAAAGCTGCTCAACAGCACTAAGTATTAGAGAAATGCAAATCAAAACTACAATGAGGTATCACCTCACACCTGTTAGAATCGCCATCATCAGAAAATCTACAAACAACAAATTCTGGGGAGGGTGTGGACAAAAGGAGCCCTCTTCCACTATTGGTGGGGATGTAAATTGATACAGTCACTATGGAGAACAGTATGGAGTTTCCTTAAAAAAACTAGAAATAGAATTACCATCTGATCCAGCAATCCCACTTCTGGGCATATACCCAGAGAAAACCATAAATCAAAAAGGCACATTCACCACAATGTTCATTGCAGCACTATTTACAATAGCCAGGTAATGCAAGCAACCTAAATGCCCACAGACAGATGAATGGATAAAGATGTGGTACATATATAAAATGCAATATTACTCAGCCATAAAAAGGAATGAAACTGGGTCATTTGTAGAGACATCGATGGATCTAGAGACTGTCATACAGAATGAAGTCAGTCAGAAAGAGGAAAACAAATATTGTATATTAATGCATATATGTGGAACCTAAAAAATGGTACAGATGAACTGGTTTGCAGGGAAGAAATAGAGACACAGAGGTAGAGAACAAACGTATGGACACCAAGTGTGGGAAGCCACGGGGTGGTGGTGGTGGGATGAGTTGGGAGATTGGGATTGACCTGTATACATGTATATGCATAAAATACATAACTAATAATAACCTGCTGTATAAAAAAATAAATAAAATTAAATTTCAAAATTTTAAAAAATAAAATTTTAAAATAAAACAAAAAAGTTATTCCCTTCACACAGATGTATTTATAGGAATGAATTATTTCCATGCTGATATCTATAAATACATAAAAGAGGAATCAAATCTAACTTGAACCATAAAAGAAAAAAAAATCCTGAACCCACCAGTTATACAGAGGGAAACCCTAGCAGGGCACTTGCTCCAGCGGTAAACAATTCTGAAATTGGTCACAGGTGGGGAATCACCTCCCATACAGCCAGCAACCCACCCCCCATGCAAGGAGCGTCCTCATTGCAAAGCTGGGGGACCGTGCTGAGGCATCTGTGAGTAAACATGAGCTGAGCCCCAGGCCAGCTGCTGCTGAACTGTTCCCACCCTTCCCAGGTAAAACACCTGAATATGTACAAGGGCTTGAAAGCCTAGAGGAAGGGCCCTGGAGCCACACCAGCGACAGCACGCAGGCCAACTTGGTGCCTGCAGGCCAGCCAGGATGGTCGTGTCCCCGGGCGCTCTTCTGGAACCTTTCTATTGCCCTGCCTGAGATACCCCTCCTGTCCCGGCCCCCACTGCTTTTTTCCTTCCTCACCTCTGTCCGGAGAGAAATTCCAGCGGAAGGTATGGGTGACACATCCTCTTCTTTACAGGTGGCAGCCTGGCAACTCCTGCAGAAAGGCCAGCAGAGCCCCACTCACACCGGGCCACCAACAAAGCCTTGGCCCCTCACTCCCTCCCACCAGCACAGCCCCGAGACTGCTGACGGGGCAGAGAATATGGAGTCAGGCACAACTTCATGGGCTATTGCTGCCTGGAGCGCTGTTTATATTGACCTCAACCAGGCACACCTGGGGAGGGCCGGCCGGCAGGGTAAGGCTGCCCAGGTCAGCTAATCCACAACCCTCAGGGAATCACATTGTTGAAAATGGACCTCGCTAAGGCAGAATAGAAGCCAAGGAAAAAAAGGACACAATGCCATTTGCAGCCCCGTAGATGAGTCTAGAAGTAATCACGTGACTTGGAGTAAGTCAGAAAGTGAAAGACACATATCGTATCATATCACTTATAGGTGTTACCTAAAAATGGATACCAGGGCAGATATTTCCACGGAGAAGGGCAATCACAGATTCATTAAACAAACTTATGGTTCACCAATGGAAAGGTGTGAGGATTGGTTTCATTACGATATCGGGGTTAACAGACATAATCAAACACAGGTGACATATACAATCACCAAAGACCTACGGAATACCAAGAGAAGACTACTCAACATTCTGTCCTAACGTACATGGGAAAAGGATCCCAGGAAGAACAGACATCTGTATATGTGTAAAAGAACCACATCTTCCACACCTACAAGAAGCCAAACATTGTAATCAAACTTGCTGTAATAGAAAATAAAAAAAAAATTAAAAACATGAACAAGAAGTAGTGAGACAAACTTGAGGGGCTTTCTCCTGGCACATTCCATTCTAAATTCCAATCTAGAACACGACCTCCATTGAGGCTCTGTTGCTCTAGTAACCAGATTAGGTAAGGGAGAACTGCTGCCACCTTGTGGCCGTTTCACGCAACAGCAGCTTTAATCCCAGCGCTAATGGTCAGTTGATATTCAAAATCATTGCAGGCCTGTAAATGACACCTGCCCTGAAAACAAATCCTGGGGTCACACATCGACCAAAAAATTCAAAGGACGTCCATATTTCAAAACGACCATTTCAAAAGGCATACTTTACGCACATTAGTGTTCTGCTTCTTTTTCTTTCTTTCCTTTTTTGTTAAAAAAACGGGAATGGAAAAAGGCATCCCTCAGAATGGGCGAAAATCGTTGCAAACGAATCAATGGACAAAGGTTTAATCTCCAATATATATATAAACAGCTCATGCAGCTTAATATTAAAAAAAACAAACAACCCAATACAAAAATGGGCAGAAGATCTAAAGAGACGTTTCTTCAAAGAAGACACAGAGATGGCCAAGACGCACATGAAAAGCTGCTCAACAGCACTAAGTATTAGAGAAATGCAAATCAAAACTACAATGAGGTATCACCTCACACCTGTTAGAATCGGCATCCTCAGAAAATCTACAAACAACAAATTCTGGGGAGGGTGTGGACAAAAGGAGCCCTCTTCCACTATTGGTGGGGATGTAAATTGATACAGTCACTATGGAGAACAGTATGGAGTTTCCTTAAAAAAACTAGAAATAGAATTACCATCTGATCCAGCAATCCCACTTCTGGGCATATACCCAGAGAAAACCATAAATCAAAAAGGCACATTCACCACAATGTTCATTGCAGCACTATTTACAATAGCCAGGTAATGCAAGCAACCTAAATGCCCACAGACAGATGAATGGATAAAGATGTGGTACATATATAAAATGCAATATTACTCAGCCATAAAAAGGAATGAAACTGGGTCATTTGTAGAGACATCGATGGATCTAGAGACTGTCATACAGAATGAAGTCAGTCAGAAAGAGGAAAACAAATATTGTATATTAATGCATATATGTGGAACCTAAAAAATGGTACAGTTGAACTGGTTTGCAGTAAGAAATAGAGACACAGAGGTAGAGAACAAACGTATGGACACCAAGTGTGGGAAGCCATGGGGTGGTGGTGGTGGGATGAGTTGGGAGATTGGGATTGACCTGTATACATGTATATGCATAAAATACATAACTAATAATAACCTGCTGTATAAAAAATAAATAAAATTAAATTTCAAAATTTTAAAAAATAAAATTTTAAAATAAAACAGAAAAAAGTTATTCCCTTCACACAGATGTATTTATAGGAATGAATTATTTCCATGCTGATATCTATAAATACATAAAAGAGGAATCAAATCTAACTTGAACCATAAAAGAAAAAAAAAACCTGAACCCACCAGTTATACAGAGGGAAACCCTAGCAGGGCACTTGCTCCAGCGGTAAACAATTCTGAAATTGGTCAGAGGTGGGGAATCACCTCCCATACAGCCAGCAACCCACCCCCCATGCAAGGAGCGTCCTCATTGCAAAGCTGGGGGACCGTGCTGAGGCATCTGTGAGTAAACGTGAGCTGAGCCCCAGGCCAGCTGCTGCTGAACTGTTCCCACCCTTCCCAGGTAAAACACCTGAATATGTACAAGGGCTTGAAAGCCTAGAGGAAGGGCCCTGGAGCCACACCAGCGACAGCACGCAGGCCAACTTGGTGCCTGCAGGCCAGCTAGGATGGTCCTGGCCCCGGGCGCTCTTCTGGAAGCTTTCTATTGCCCTGCCTGAGATACCCCTCCTGTCCCGACCCCCACTGCTTTTTTCCTTCCTCACCTCTGTCCGGAGAGAAATTCCATCAGAAGGTATGGGTGACACATCCTCTTCTTTACAGGTGGCAGCCTGGCAACTCCTGCAGAAAGGCCAGCAGAGCCCCACTCACACCGGGCCACCAACAAAGCCTTGGCCCCTCACTCCCTCCCACCAGCACAGCCCCGAGACTGCTGACGGGGCAGAGAATATGGAGTCAGGCACAACTTCATGGGCTATTGCTGCCTGGAGCGCTGTTTATATTGACCTCAACCAGGCACACCTGGGGAGGGCCGGCCGGCAGGGTAAGGCTGCCCAGGTCAGCTAATCCACAACCCTCAGGGAATCACATTGTTGAAAATGGACCTCGCTAAGGCAGAATAGAAGCCAAGGGAAAAAAGGACACAATGCCATTTGCAGCCCCGTAGATGAGTCTAGAGGTAATCACGTGACTTGGAGTAAGTCAGAAAGTGAAAGACACATATCGTATCATATCACTTATAGGTGTTACCTAAAAATGGATACCAGGGCAGATATTTCCACGGAGAAGGGCAATCACAGATTCATTAAACAAACTTATGGTTCACCAATGGAAAGGTGTGAGGATTGGTTTCATTACGATATCGGGGTTAACAGACATAATCAAACACAGGTGACATATAGAATCACCAAAGACCTACGGAATACCAAGAGAAGACTACTCAACATTCTGTCCTAACGTACATGGGAAAAGGATCCCAGGAAGAACAGACATCTGTATATGTGTAAAAGAACCACATCTTCCACACCTACAACAAGCCAAACATTGTAATCAAACTTGCTGTAATAGAAAATAAAAAAAAAATTAAAAACATGAACAAGAAGTAGTGAGACAAACTTGAGGGGCTTTCTCCTGGCACATTCCATTCTAAATTCCAATCTAGAACACGACCTCCATTGAGGCTCTGTTGCTCTAGTAACCAGATTAGGTAAGGGAGAACTGCTGCCACCTTGTGGCCGTTTCACGCAACAGCAGCTTTAATCCCAGCGCTAATGGTCAGTTGATATTCAAAATCATTGCAGGCCTGTAAATGACACCTGCCCTGAAAACAAATCGTGGGGTCACACATCGACCAAAAAATTCAAAGGACGTCCATATTTCAAAACGACCATTTCAAAAGGCATACTTTACGCACATTAGTGTTCTGCTTCTTTTTCTTTCTTTCCTTTTTTGTTAAAAAAACGGGAATGGAAAAAGGCATCCCTCAGAATGGGCGAAAATCGTTGCAAACGAATCAATGGACAAAGGTTTAATCTCCAATATATATATAAACAGCTCATGCAGCTTAATATTAAAAAAACAAACAACCCAATACAAAAATGGGCAGAAGATCTAAAGAGACGTTTCTTCAAAGAAGACACAGAGATGGCCAAGACGCACATGAAAAGCTGCTCAACAGCACTAAGTATTAGAGAAATGCAAATCAAAACTACAATGAGGTATCACCTCACACCTGTTAGAATCGGCATCCTCAGAAAATCTACAAACAACAAATTCTGGGGAGGGTGTGGACAAAAGGAGCCCTCTTCCACTATTGGTGGGGATGTAAATTGATACAGTCACTATGGAGAACAGTATGGAGTTTCCTTAAAAAAACTAAAAATAGAATTACCATCTGATCCAGCAATCCCACTTCTGGGCATATACCCAGAGAAAACCATAAATCAAAAAGGCACATTCACCACAATGTTCATTGCAGCACTATTTACAATAGCCAGGTAATGCAAGCAACCTAAATGCCCACAGACAGATGAATGGATAAAGATGTGGTACATATATAAAATGCAATATTACTCAGCCATAAAAAGGAATGAAACTGGGTCATTTGTAGAGACATCGATGGATCTAGAGACTGTCATACAGAATGAAGTCAGTCAGAAAGAGGAAAACAAATATTGTATATTAATGCATATATGTGGAACCTAAAAAATGGTACAGTTGAACTGGTTTGCAGTAAGAAATAGAGACACAGAGGTAGAGAACAAACGTATGGACACCAAGTGTGGGAAGCCATGGGGTGGTGGTGGTGGGATGAGTTGGGAGATTGGGATTGACCTGTATACATGTATATGCATAAAATACATAACTAATAATAACCTGCTGTATAAAAAATAAATAAAATTAAATTTCAAAATTTTAAAAAATAAAATTTTAAAATAAAACAGAAAAAAGTTATTCCCTTCACACAGATGTATTTATAGGAATGAATTATTTCCATGCTTATATCTATAAATACATAAAAGAGGAATCAAATCTAACTTGAACCATAAAAGAAAAAAAAAACCTGAACCCACCAGTTATACAGAGGGAAACCCTAGCAGGGCACTTGCTCCAGCGGTAAACAATTCTGAAATTGGTCAGAGGTGGGGAATCACCTCCCATACAGCCAGCAACCCACCCCCCATGCAAGGAGCGTCCTCATTGCAAAGCTGGGGGACCGTGCTGAGGCATCTGTGAGTAAACGTGAGCTGAGCCCCAGGCCAGCTGCTGCTGAACTGTTCCCACCCTTCCCAGGTAAAACACCTGAATATGTACAAGGGCTTGAAAGCCTAGAGGAAGGGCCCTGGAGCCACACCAGCGACAGCACGCAGGCCAACTTGGTGCCTGCAGGCCAGCTAGGATGGTCCTGGCCCCGGGCGCTCTTCTGGAAGCTTTCTATTGCCCTGCCTGAGATACCCCTCCTGTCCCGACCCCCACTGCTTTTTTCCTTCCTCACCTCTGTCCGGAGAGAAATTCCATCAGAAGGTATGGGTGACACATCCTCTTCTTTACAGGTGGCAGCCTGGCAACTCCTGCAGAAAGGCCAGCAGAGCCCCACTCACACCGGGCCACCAACAAAGCCTTGGCCCCTCACTCCCTCCCACCAGCACAGCCCCGAGACTGCTGACGGGGCAGAGAATATGGAGTCAGGCACAACTTCATGGGCTATTGCTGCCTGGAGCGCTGTTTATATTGACCTCAACCAGGCACACCTGGGGAGGGCCGGCCGGCAGGGTAAGGCTGCCCAGGTCAGCTAATCCACAACCCTCAGGGAATCACATTGTTGAAAATGGACCTCGCTAAGGCAGAATAGAAGCCAAGGGAAAAAAGGACACAATGCCATTTGCAGCCCCGTAGATGAGTCTAGAGGTAATCACGTGACTTGGAGTAAGTCAGAAAGTGAAAGACACATATCGTATCATATCACTTATAGGTGTTACCTAAAAATGGATACCAGGGCAGATATTTCCACGGAGAAGGGCAATCACAGATTCATTAAACAAACTTATGGTTCACCAATGGAAAGGTGTGAGGATTGGTTTCATTACGATATCGGGGTTAACAGACATAATCAAACACAGGTGACATATATAATCACCAAAGACCTACGGAATACCAAGAGAAGACTACTCAACATTCTGTCCTAACGTACATGGGAAAAGGATCCCAGGAAGAACAGACATCTGTATATGTGTAAAAGAACCACATCTTCCACACCTACAACAAGCCAAACATTGTAATCAAACTTGCTGTAATAGAAAATAAAAAAAAAATTAAAAACATGAACAAGAAGTAGTGAGACAAACTTGAGGGGCTTTCTCCTGGCACATTCCATTCTAAATTCCAATCTAGAACACGACCTCCATTGAGGCTCTGTTGCTCTAGTAACCAGATTAGGTAAGGGAGAACTGCTGCCACCTTGTGGCCGTTTCACGCAACAGCAGCTTTAATCCCAGCGCTAATGGTCAGTTGATATTCAAAATCATTGCAGGCCTGTAAATGACACCTGCCCTGAAAACAAATCGTGGGGTCACACATCGACCAAAAAATTCAAAGGACGTCCATATTTCAAAACGACCATTTCAAAAGGCATACTTTACGCACATTAGTGTTCTGCTTCTTTTTCTTTCTTTCCTTTTTTGTTAAAAAAACGGGAATGGAAAAAGGCATCCCTCAGAATGGGCGAAAATCGTTGCAAACGAATCAATGGACAAAGGTTTAATCTCCAATATATATATAAACAGCTCATGCAGCTTAATAATAATAAAAAAAAACAACCCAATACAAAAATGGGCAGAAGATCTAAAGAGACGTTTCTTCAAAGAAGACACAGAGATGGCCAAGACGCACATGAAAAGCTGCTCAACAGCACTAAGTATTAGAGAAATGCAAATCAAAACTACAATGAGGTATCACCTCACACCTGTTAGAATCGGCATCCTCAGAAAATCTACAAACAACAAATTCTGGGGAGGGTGTGGACAAAAGGAGCCCTCTTCCACTATTGGTGGGGATGTAAATTGATACAGTCACTATGGAGAACAGTATGGAGTTTCCTTAAAAAAACTAGAAATAGAATTACCATCTGATCCAGCAATCCCACTTCTGGGCATATACCCAGAGAAAACCATAAATCAAAAAGGCACATTCACCACAATGTTCATTGCAGCACTATTTACAATAGCCAGGTAATGCAAGCAACCTAAATGCCCACAGACAGATGAATGGATAAAGATGTGGTACATATATAAAATGCAATATTACTCAGCCATAAAAAGGAATGAAACTGGGTCATTTGTAGAGACATCGATGGATCTAGAGACTGTCATACAGAATGAAGTCAGTCAGAAAGAGGAAAACAAATATTGTATATTAATGCATATATGTGGAACCTAAAAAATGGTACAGATGAACTGGTTTGCAGGGAAGAAATAGAGACACAGAGGTAGAGAACAAACGTATGGACACCAAGTGTGGGAAGCCATGGGGTGGTGGTGGTGGGATGAGTTGGGAGATTGGGATTGACCTGTATACATGTATATGCATAAAATACATAACTAATAATAACCTGCTGTATAAAAAAATAAATAAAATTAAATTTCAAAATTTTAAAAAATAAAATTTTAAAATAAAACAGAAAAAAGTTATTCCCTTCACACAGATGTATTTATAGGAATGAATTATTTCCATGCTGATATCTATAAATACATAAAAGAGGAATCAAATCTAACTTGAACCATAAAAGAAAAAAAAATCCTGAACCCACCAGTTATACAGAGGGAAACCCTAGCAGGGCACTTGCTCCAGCGGTAAACAATTCTGTAATTGGTCAGAGGTGGGGAATCACCTCCCATACAGCCAGCAACCCACCCCCCATGCAAGGAGCATCCTCATTGCAAAGCTGGGGGACCGTGCTGAGGCATCTGTGAGTAAACATGAGCTGAGCCCCAGGCCAGCTGCTGCTGAACTGTTCCCACCCTTCCCAGGTAAAACACCTGAATATGTACAAGGGCTTGAAAGCCTAGAGGAAGGGCCCTGGAGCCACACCAGCGACAGCACGCAGGCCAACTTGGTGCCTGCAGGCCAGCCGGGATGGTCCTGGCCCCGGGCGCTCTTCTGGAAGCTTTCTATTGCCCTGCCTGAGATACCCCTCCTGTCCCGGCCCCCACTGCTTTTTTCCTTCCTCACCTCTGTCCGGAGAGAAATTCCAGCGGAAGGTATGGGTGACACATCCTCTTCTTTACAGGTGGCAGCCTGGCAACTCCTGCAGAAAGGCCAGCAGAGCCCCACTCACACCGGGCCACCAACAAAGCCTTGGCCCCTCACTCCCTCCCACCAGCACAGCCCCGAGACTGCTGACGGGGCAGAGAATATGGAGTCAGGCACAACTTCAGGGGCTATTGCTGCCTGGAGCGCTGTTTATATTGACCTCAACCAGGCACACCTGGGGAGGGCCGGCCGGCAGGGTAAGGCTGCCCAGGTCAGCTAATCCACAACCCTCAGGGAATCACATTGTTGAAAATGGACCTCGCTAAGGCAGAATAGAAGCCAAGGACAAAAAGGACACAATGCCATTTGCAGCCCCGTAGATGAGTCTAGAGGTAATCACGTGACTTGGAGCAAGTCAGAAAGTGAAAGACACATATTGTATCATATCACTTATAGGTGTTACCTAAAAATGGATACCAGGGCAGATATTTCCACAGAGAAGGGCAATCACAGATTCATTAAACAAACTTATGGTTCACCAATGGAAAGGTGTGAGGATTGGTTTCATTACGATATCGGGGTTAACAGACATAATCAAACACAGGTGACATATACAATCACCAAAGACCTACGGAATACCAAGAGAAGACTACTCAACATTCTGTCCTAACGTACATGGGAAAAGGATCCCAGGAAGAACAGACATCTGTATATGTGTAAAAGAACCACATCTTCCACACCTACAACAAGCCAAACATTGTAATCAAACTTGCTGTAATAGAAAATAAAAAAAAAATTAAAAACATGAACAAGAAGTAGTGAGACAAACTTGAGGGGCTTTCTCCTGGCACATTCCATTCTAAATTCCAATCTAGAACACGACCTCCATTGAGGCTCTGTTGCTCTAGTAACCAGATTAGGTAAGGGAGAACTGCTGCCACCTTGTGGCCGTTTCACGCAACAGCAGCTTTAATCCCAGCGCTAATGGTCAGTTGATATTCAAAATCATTGCAGGCCTGTAAATGACACCTGCCCTGAAAACAAATCGTGGGGTCACACATCGACCAAAAAATTCAAAGGACGTCCATATTTCAAAACGACCATTTCAAAAGGCATACTTTACCCACATTAGTGTTCTGCTTCTTTTTCTTTCTTTCCTTTTTTGTTAAAAAAACGGGAATGGAAAAAGGCATCCCTCAGAATGGGCGAAAATCGTTGCAAACGAATCAATGGACAAAGGTTTAATCTCCAATATATATATAAACAGCTCATGCAGCTTAATATTAAAAAAACAAACAACCCAATACAAAAATGGGCAGAAGATCTAAAGAGACGTTTCTTCAAAGAAGACACAGAGATGGCCAAGACGCACATGAAAAGCTGCTCAACAGCACTAAGTATTAGAGAAATGCAAATCAAAACTACAATGAGGTATCACCTCACACCTGTTAGAATCGGCATCCTCAGAAAATCTACAAACAACAAATTCTGGGGAGGGTGTGGACAAAAGGAGCCCTCTTCCACTATTGGTGGGGATGTAAATTGATACAGTCACTATGGAGAACAGTATGGAGTTTCCTTAAAAAAACTAGAAATAGAATTACCATCTGATCCAGCAATCCCACTTCTGGGCATATACCCAGAGAAAACCATAAATCAAAAAGGCACATTCACCACAATGTTCATTGCAGCACTATTTACAATAGCCAGGTAATGCAAGCAACCTAAATGCCCACAGACAGATGAATGGATAAAGATGTGGTACATATATAAAATGCAATATTACTCAGCCATAAAAAGGAATGAAACTGGGTCATTTGTAGAGACATCGATGGATCTAGAGACTGTCATACAGAATGAAGTCAGTCAGAAAGAGGAAAACAAATATTGTATATTAATGCATATATGTGGAACCTAAAAAATGGTACAGTTGAACTGGTTTGCAGTAAGAAATAGAGACACAGAGGTAGAGAACAAACGTATGGACACCAAGTGTGGGAAGCCATGGGGTGGTGGTGGTGGGATGAGTTGGGAGATTGGGATTGACCTGTATACATGTATATGCATAAAATACATAACTAATAATAACCTGCTGTATAAAAAATAAATAAAATTAAATTTCAAAATTTAAAAAAATAAAATTTTAAAATAAAACAGAAAAAAGTTATTCCCTTCACACAGATGTATTTATAGGAATGAATTATTTCCATGCTAATATCTATAAATACATAAAAGAGGAATCAAATCTAACTTGAACCATAAAAGAAAAAAAAAACCTGAACCCACCAGTTATACAGAGGGAAACCCTAGCAGGGCACTTGCTCCAGCGGTAAACAATTCTGAAATTGGTCAGAGGTGGGGAATCACCTCCCATACAGCCAGCAACCCACCCCCCATGCAAGGAGCGTCCTCATTGCAAAGCTGGGGGACCGTGCTGAGGCATCTGTGAGTAAACGTGAGCTGAGCCCCAGGCCAGCTGCTGCTGAACTGTTCCCACCCTTCCCAGGTAAAACACCTGAATATGTACAAGGGCTTGAAAGCCTAGAGGAAGGGCCCTGGAGCCACACCAGCGACAGCACGCAGGCCAACTTGGTGCCTGCAGGCCAGCTAGGATGGTCCTGGCCCCGGGCGCTCTTCTGGAAGCTTTCTATTGCCCTGCCTGAGATACCCCTCCTGTCCCGACCCGCACTGCTTTTTTCCTTCCTCACCTCTGTCCGGAGAGAAATTCCATCAGAAGGTATGGGTGACACATCCTCTTCTTTACAGGTGGCAGCATGGCAACTCCTGCAGAAAGGCCAGCAGAGCCCCACTCACACCGGGCCACCAACAAAGCCTTGGCCCCTCACTCCCTCCCACCAGCACAGCCCCGAGACTGCTGACGGGGCAGAGAATATGGAGTCAGGCACAACTTCATGGGCTATTGCTGCCTGGAGCGCTGTTTATATTGACCTCAACCAGGCACACCTGGGGAGGGCCGGCCGGCAGGGTAAGGCTGCCCAGGTCAGCTAATCCACAACCCTCAGGGAATCACATTGTTGAAAATGGACCTCGCTAAGGCAGAATAGAAGCCAAGGGAAAAAAGGACACAATGCCATTTGCAGCCCCGTAGATGAGTCTAGAGGTAATCACGTGACTTGGAGTAAGTCAGAAAGTGAAAGACACATATCGTATCATATCACTTATAGGTGTTACCTAAAAATGGATACCAGGGCAGATATTTCCACGGAGAAGGGCAATCACAGATTCATTAAACAAACTTATGGTTCACCAATGGAAAGGTGTGAGGATTGGTTTCATTACGATATCGGGGTTAACAGACATAATCAAACACAGGTGACATATACAATCACCAAAGACCTACGGAATACCAAGAGAAGACTACTCAACATTCTGTCCTAACGTACATGGGAAAAGGATCCCAGGAAGAACAGACATCTGTATATGTGTAAAAGAACCACATCTTCCACACCTACAACAAGCCAAACATTGTAATCAAACTTGCTGTAATAGAAAATAAAAAAAAAATTAAAAACACGAACAAGAAGTAGTGAGACAAACTTGAGGGGCTTTCTCCTGGCACATTCCATTCTAAAATCCAATCTAGAACACGACCTCCATTGAGGCTCTGTTGCTCTAGTAACCAGATTAGGTAAGGGAGAACTGCTGCCACCTTGTGGCCGTTTCACGCAACAGCAGCTTTAATCCCAGTGCTAATGGTCAGTTGATATTCAAAATCATTGCAGGCCTGTAAATGACACCTGCCCTGAAAACAAATCCTGGGGTCACATATCGACCAAAAAATTCAAAGGACGTCCATATTTCAAAACGACCATTTCAAAAGGCATATTTTACCCACATTAGAGTTCTGCTTCTTTTTCTTTCTTTCCTTTTTTGTTAAAAAAACGGGAATGGAAAAAGGCATCCCTCAGAATGGGCGAAAATCGTTGCAAACGAATCAATGGACAAAGGTTTAATCTCCAATATATATATAAACAGCTCATGCAGCTTAATATTAAAAAAACAAACAACCCAATACAAAAATGGGCAGAAGATCTAAAGAGACGTTTCTTCAAAGAAGACACAGAGATGGCCGAGACGCACATGAAAAGCTGCTCAACAGCACTAAGTATTAGAGAAATGCAAATCAAAACTACAATGAGGTATCACCTCACACCTGTTAGAATCGGCATCCTCAGAAAATCTACAAACAACAAATTCTGGGGAGGGTGTGGACAAAAGGAGCCCTCTTCCACTATTGGTGGGGATGTAAATTGATACAGTCACTATGGAGAACAGTATGGAGTTTCCTTAAAAAAACTAGAAATAGAATTACCATCTGATCCAGCAATCCCACTTCTGGGCATATACCCAGAGAAAACCATAAATCAAAAAGGCACATTCACCACAATGTTCATTGCAGCACTATTTACAATAGCCAGGTAATGCAAGCAACCTAAATGCCCACAGACAGATGAATGGATAAAGATGTGGTACATATATAAAATGCAATATTACTCAGCCATAAAAAGGAATGAAACTGGGTCATTTGTAGAGACATCGATGGATCTACAGACTGTCATACAGAATGAAGTCAGTCAGAAAGAGGAAAACAAATATTGTATATTAATGCATATATGTGGAACCTAAAAAATGGTACAGTTGAACTGGTTTGCAGTAAGAAATAGAGACACAGAGGTAGAGAACAAACGTATGGACACCAAGTGTGGGAAGCCATGGGGTGGTGGTGGTGGGATGAGTTGGGAGATTGGGATTGACCTGTATACATGTATATGCATAAAATACATAACTAATAATAACCTGCTGTATAAAAAATAAATAAAATTAAATTTCAAAATTTTAAAAAATAAAATTTTAAAATAAAACAGAAAAAAGTTATTCCCTTCACACAGATGTATTTATAGGAATGAATTATTTCCATGCTTATATCTATAAATACATAAAAGAGGAATCAAATCTAACTTGAACCATAAAAGAAAAAAAAACCCTGAACCCACCAGTTATACAGAGGGAAACCCTAGCAGGGCACTTGCTCCAGCGGTAAACAATTCTGAAATTGGTCAGAGGTGGGGAATCACCTCCCATACAGCCAGCAACCCACCCCCCATGCAAGGAGCGTCTTCATTGCAAAGCTGGGGGACCGTGCTGAGGCATCTGTGAGTAAACGTGAGCTGAGCCCCAGGCCAGCTGCTGCTGAACTGTTCCCACCCTTCCCAGGTAAAACACCTGAATATGTACAAGGGCTTGAAAGCCTAGAGGAAGGGCCCTGGAGCCACACCAGCGACAGCACGCAGGCCAACTTGGTGCCTGCAGGCCAGCTAGGATGGTCCTGGCCCCGGGCGCTCTTCTGGAAGCTTTCTATTGCCCTGCCTGAGATACCCCTCCTGTCCCGACCCCCACTGCTTTTTTCCTTCCTCACCTCTGTCCGGAGAGAAATTCCATCAGAAGGTATGGGTGACACATCCTCTTCTTTACAGGTGGCAGCCTGGCAACTCCTGCAGAAAGGCCAGCAGAGCCCCACTCACACCGGGCCACCAACAAAGCCTTGGCCCCTCACTCCCTCCCACCAGCACAGCCCCGAGACTGCTGACGGGGCAGAGAATATGGAGTCAGGCACAACTTCATGGGCTATTGCTGCCTGGAGCGCTGTTTATATTGACCTCAACCAGGCACACCTGGGGAGGGCCGGCCGGCAGGGTAAGGCTGCCCAGGTCAGCTAATCCACAACCCTCAGGGAATCACATTGTTGAAAATGGACCTCGCTAAGGCAGAATAGAAGCCAAGGAAAAAAAGGACACAATGCCATTTGCAGCCCCGTAGATGAGTCTAGAGGTAATCACGTGACTTGGAGCAAGTCAGAAAGTGAAAGACACATATCGTATCATATCACTTATAGGTGTTACCTAAAAATGGATACCAGGGCAGATATTTCCACAGAGAAGGGCAATCACAGATTCATTAAACAAACTTATGGTTCACCAATGGAAAGGTGTGAGGATTGGTTTCATTACGATATCGGGGTTAACAGACATAATCAAACACAGGTGACATATACAATCACCAAAGACCTACGGAATACCAAGAGAAGACTACTCAACATTCTGTCCTAACGTACATGGGAAAAGGATCCCAGGAAGAACAGACATCTGTATATGTGTAAAAGAACCACATCTTCCACACCTACAACAAGCCAAACATTGTAATCAAACTTGCATAAATAGAAAATAAAAAAAAATTAAAAACACGAACAAGAAGTAGTGAGACAAACTTGAGGGGCTTTCTCCTGGCACATTCCATTCTAAATTCCAATCTAGAACACGACCTCCATTGAGGCTATGTTGCTCTAGTAACCAGATTTGGTAAGGGAGAACTGCTGCAACCTTGTGGCCGTTTCACGCAACAGCAGCTTTAATCCCAGCGCTAATGGTCAGTTGATATTCAAAATCATTGCAGGCCTGTAAATGACACCTGCCCTGAAAACAAATCCTGGGGTCACATATCGACCAAAAATTTCAAAGGACGTCCATATTTCAAAACGACCATTTCAAAAGGCATATTTTACCCACATTAGTGTTCTGCTTCTTTTTCTTTCTTTCCTTTTTTGTTAAAAAAACGGGAATGGAAAAAGGCATCCCTCAGAATGGGCGAAAATCATTGTAAACGAATCAATGGACAAAGGTTTAATCTCCAATATATATATAAACAGCTCATGCAGCTTAATATTAAAAAAACAAACAACCCAATACAAAAATGGGCAGAAGATCTAAAGAGACGTTTCTTCAAAGAAGACACAGAGATGGCCAAGACGCACATGAAAAGCTGCTCAACAGCACTAAGTATTAGAGAAATGCAAATCAAAACTACAATGAGGTATCACCTCACACCTGTTAGAATCGGCATCATCAGAAAATCTGCAAACAACAAACTCTGGGGAGGGTGTGGACAAAAGGAGCCCTCTTCCACTATTGGTGGGGATGTAAATTGATACAGTCACTATGGAGAACAGTATGGAGTTTCCTTAAAAAAACTAGAAATAGAATTACCATCTGATCCAGCAATCCCACTTCTGGGCATATACCCAGAGAAAACCATAAATCAAAAAGGCACATTCACCACAATGTTCATTGCAGCACTATTTACAATAGCCAGGTAATGCAAGCAACCTAAATGCCCACAGACAGATGAATGGATAAAGATGTGGTACATATATAAAATGCAATATTACTCAGCCATAAAAAGGAATGAAACTGGGTCATTTGTAGAGACATCGATGGATCTACAGACTGTCATACAGAATGAAGTCAGTCAGAAAGAGGAAAACAAATATTGTATATTAATGCATATATGTGGAACCTAAAAAATGGTACAGATGAACTGGTTTGCAGGGAAGAAATAGAGACACAGTGGTAGAGAACAAACGTATGGACACCAAGTGTGGGAAGCCATGGGGTGGTGGTGGTGGGATGAGTTGGGAGATTGGGATTGACCTGTATACATGTATATGCATAAAATACATAACTAATAATAACCTGCTGTATAAAAAAATAAATAATATTAAATTTCAAAATTTTAAAAAGTAAAATTTTAAAATAAAACAGAAAAAAGTTATTCCCTTCACACAGATGTATTTATAGGAATGAATTATTTCCATGCTTATATCTATAAATACATAAAAGAGGAATCAAATCTAACTTGAACCATAAAAGAAAAAAAAATCCTGAACCCACCAGTTATACAGAGGGAAACCCTAGCAGGGCACTTGCTCCAGCGGTAAACAATTCTGAAATTGGTCAGAGGTGGGGAATCACCTCCCATACAGCCAGCAACCCACCCCCCATGCAAGGAGAGTCCTCAATGCAAAGCTGGGGGACCGTGCTGAGGCATCTGTGAGTAAACGTGAGCTGAGCCCCAGGCCAGCTGCTGCTGAACTGTTCCCACCCTTCCCAGGTAAAACACCTGAATATGTACAAGGGCTTGAAAGCCTAGAGGAAGGGCCCTGGAGCCACACCAGCGACAGCACGCAGGCCAACTTGGTGCCTGCAGGCCAGCCAGGATGGTCCTGGCCCCGGGCGCTCTTCTGGAAGCTTTCTATTGCCCTGCCTGAGATACCCCTCCTGTCCCGGCCCCCACTGCTTTTTTCCTTCCTCACCTCTGTCCGGAGAGAAATTCCAGCGGAAGGTATGGGTGACACATCCTCTTCTTTACAGGTGGCAGCCTGGCAACTCCTGCAGAAAGGCCAGCAGAGCCCCACTCACACCGGGCCACCAACAAAGCCTTGGCCCCTCACTCCCTCCCACCAGCACAGCCCCGAGACTGCTGACGGGGCAGAGAATATAGAGTCAGGCACAACTTCAGGGGCTATTGCTGCCTGGAGCGCTGTTTATATTGACCTCAACCAGGCACACCTGGGGAGGGCCGGCCGGCAGGGTAAGGCTGCCCAGGTCAGCTAATCCACAACCCTCAGGGAATCACATTGTTGAAAATGGACCTCGCTAAGGCAGAATAGAAGCCAAGGGAAAAAAGGACACAATGCCATTTGCAGCCCCGTAGATGAGTCTAGAGGTAATCACGTGACTTGGAGTAAGTCAGAAAGTGAAAGACACATATCGTATCATATCACTTATAGGTGTTACCTAAAAATGGATACCAGGGCAGATATTTCCACGGAGAAGGGCAATCACAGATTCATTAAACAAACTTATGGTTCACCAATGGAAAGGTGTGAGGATTGGTTTCATTACGATATCGGGGTTAACAAACATAATCAAACACATGTGACATATAGAATCACCAAAGACCTACGGAATACCAAGAGAAGACTACTCAACATTCTGTCCTAACGTACATGGGAAAAGGATCCCAGGAAGAACAGACATCTGTATATGTGTAAAAGAACCACATCTTCCACACCTACAAAAAGCCAAACATTGTAATCAAACTTGCTGTAATAGAAAATAAAAAAAAAAATTAAAAACACGAACAAGAAGTAGTGAGACAAACTTGAGGGGCTTTCTCCTGGCACATTCCATTCTAAATTCCAATCTAGAACACGACCTCCATTGAGGCTCTGTTGCTCTAATAACCAGATTAGGTAAGGGAGAACTGCTGCCACCTTGTGGCCATTTCACGCAACAGCAGCTTTAATCCCAGCGCTAGTGGTCAGTTGATGTTCAAAATCATTGCAGGCCTGTAAATGACACCTGCCCTGAAAACAAATCCTGGGGTCACATATCGACCAAAAATTTCAAAGGACGTCCATATTTCAAAACGACCATTTCAAAAGGCATATTTTACCCACATTAGTGTTCTGCTTCTTTTTCTTTCTTTCCTTTTTTGTTAAAAAAACGGGAATGGAAAAAGGCATCCCTCAGAATGGGCGAAAATCGTTGCAAACGAATAAATGGACAAAGGTTTAATCTCCAATATATATATAAACAGCTCATGCAGCTTAATATTAAAAAAACAAACAACCCAATACAAAAATGGGCAGAAGATCTAAAGAGACGTTTCTTCAAAGAAGACACAGAGATGGCCAAGACGCACATGAAAAGCTGCTCAACAGCACTAAGTATTAGAGAAATGCAAATCAAAACTACAATGAGGTATCACCTCACACCTGTTAGAATCGGCATCATCAGAAAATCTACAAACAACAAACTCTGGGGAGGGTGTGGACAAAAGGAGCCCTCTTCCACTATTGGTGGGGATGTAAATTGATACAGTCACTATGGAGAACAGTATGGAGTTTCCTTAAAAAAACTAGAAATAGAATTACCATCTGATCCAGCAATCCCACTTCTGGGCATATACCCAGAGAAAACCATAAATCAAAAAGGCACATTCACCACAATGTTCATTGCAGCACTATTTACAATAGCCAGGTAATGCAAGCAACCTAAATGCCCACAGACAGATGAATGGATAAAGATGTGGTACATATATAAAATGCAATATTACTCAGCCATAAAAAGGAATGAAACTGGGTCATTTGTAGAGACATCGATGGATCTAGAGACTGTCATACAGAATGAAGTCAGTCAGAAAGAGGAAAACAAATATTGTATATTAATGCATATATGTGGAACCTAAAAAATGGTACAGATGAACTGGTTTGCAGGGAAGAAATAGAGACACAGTGGTAGAGAACAAACGTATGGACACCAAGTGTGGGAAGCCATGGGGTGGTGGTGGTGGGATGAGTTGGGAGATTGGGATTGACCTGTATACATGTATATGCATAAAATACATAACTAATAATAACCTGCTGTATAAAAAATAAATAAAATTAAATTTCAAAATTTTAAAAAATAAAATTTTAAAATAAAACAGAAAAAAGTTATTCCCTTCACACAGATGTATTTATAGGAATGAATTATTTCCATGCTGATATCTATAAATACATAAAAGAGGAATCAAATCTAACTTGAACCATAAAAGAAAAAAAAACCTGAACCCACCAGTTATACAGAGGGAAACCCTAGCAGGGCACTTGCTCCAGCGGTAAACAATTCTGAAATTGGTCAGAGGTGGGGAATCACCTCCCATACAGCCAGCAACCCACCCCCCATGCAAGGAGCGTCCTCAATGCAAAGCTGGAGGACCGTGCTGAGGCATCTGTGAGTAAACGTGAGCTGAGCCCCAGGCCAGCTGCTGCTGAACTGTTCCCACCCTTCCCAGGTAAAACACCTGAATATGTACAAGGGCTTGAAAGCCTAGAGGAAGGGCCCTGGAGCCACACCAGCGACAACACGCAGGCCAACTTGGTGCCTGCAGGCCAGCCAGGATGGTCCTGGCCCCGGGCGCTCTTCTGGAAGCTTTCTATTGCCCTGCCTGAGATACCCTTCCTGTCCCGGCCCCCACTGCTTTTTTCCTTCCTCACCTCTGTCCGGAGAGAAATTCCAGCGGAAGGTATGGGTGACACATCCTCTTCTTTACAGGTGGCAGCCTGGCAACTCCTGCAGAAAGGCCAGCAGAGCCCCACTCACACCGGGCCACCAACAAAGCCTTGGCCCCTCACTCCCTCCCACCAGCACAGCCCCGAGACTGCTGACGGGGCAGAGAATATGGAGTCAGGCACAACTTCAGGGGCTATTGCTGCCTGGAGCGCTGTTTATATTGACCTCAACCAGGCACACCTGGGGAGGGCCGGCCGGCAGGGTAAGGCTGCCCAGGTCAGCTAATCCACAACCCTCAGGGAATCACATTGTTGAAAATGGACCTCGCTAAGGCAGAATAGAAGCCAAGGAAAAAAAGGACACAATGCCATTTGCAGCCCCGTAGATGAGTCTAGAGGTAATCACGTGACTTGGAGTAAGTCAGAAAGTGAAAGACACATATCGTATCATATCACTTATAGGTGTTACCTAAAAATGGATACCAGGGCAGATATTTCCACGGAGAAGGGCAATCACAGATTCATTAAACAAACTTATGGTTCACCAATGGAAAGGTGTGAGGATTGGTTTCATTACGATATCGGGGTTAACAGACATAATCAAACACAGGTGACATATACAATCACCAAAGACCTACGGAATACCAAGAGAAGACTACTCAACATTCTGTCCTAACGTACATGGGAAAAGGATCCCAGGAAGAACAGACATCTGTATATGTGTAAAAGAACCACATCTTCCACACCTACAAAAAGCCAAACATTGTAATCAAACTTGCTGTAATAGAAAATAAAAAAAAATTAAAAACACGAACAAGAAGTAGTGAGACAAACTTGAGGGGCTTTCTCCTGGCACATTCCATTCTAAATTCCAATCTAGAACACGACCTCCATTGAGGCTCTGTTGCTCTAGTAACCAGATTAGGTAAGGGAGAACTGCTGCCACCTTGTGGCCGTTTCACGCAACAGCAGCTTTAATCCCAGCGCTAGTGGTCAGTTGATGTTCAAAATCATTGCAGGCCTGTAAATGACACCTGCCCTGAAAACAAATCCTGGGGTCACATATCGACCAAAAAATTCAAAGGACGTCCATATTTCAAAACGACCATTTCAAAAGGCATATTTTACCCACTTTAGTGTTCTGCTTCTTTTTCTTTCTTTCCTCTTTTGTTAAAAAAACGGGAATGGAAAAAGGCATCCCTCAGAATGGGCGAAAATCGTTGCAAACGAATAAATGGACAAAGGATTAATCTCCAATATATATATAAACAGCTTATGCAGCTTAATATTAAAAAAACAAACAACCCAATACAAAAATGGGCAGAAGACCTAAAGAGACGTTTCTTCAAAGAAGACACAGAGATGGCCAAGACGCACATGAAAAGCTGCTCAACAGCACTAAGTTTTAGAGAAATGCAAATCAAAACTACAATGAGGTATCACCTCACACCTGTTAAAATCGGCATCATCAGAAAATCTACAAACAACAAATTCTGGGGAGGGTGTGGACAAAAGGAGCCCTCTTCCACTATTGGTGGGGATGTAAATTGATACAGTCACTATGGAGAACAGTATGGTGTTTCCTTAAAAAACTAGAAATAGAATTACCATCTGATCCAGCAATCCCACTTCTGGGCATATACCCAGAGAAAACCATAAATCAAAAAGGCACATTCACCACAATGTTCATTGCAGCACTATTTACAATAGCCAGGTAATGCAAGCAACCTAAATGCCCACAGACAGATGAATGGATAAAGATGTGGTACATATATAAAATGCAATATTACTCAGCCATAAAAAGGAATGTAACTGGGTCATTTGTAGAGACATCGATGGATCTAGAGACTGTCATACAGAATGAAGTCAGTCAGAAAGAGGAAAACAAATATTGTATATTAATGCATATATGTGGAACCTAAAAAATGGTACAGATGAACTGGTTTGCAGGGAAGAAATAGAGACACAGAGGTAGAGAACAAACGTATGGACACCAAGTGTGGGAAGCCATGGGGTGGTGGTGGTGGGATGAGTTGGGAGATTGGGATTGACCTGTATACATGTATATGCATAAAATACATAACTAATAATAACCTGCTGTATAAAAAAATAAATAAAATTAAATTTCAAAATTTTAAAAAATAAAATTTTAAAATAAAACAGAAAAAAAGTTATTCCCTTCACACAGATGTATTTATAGGAATGAATTATTTCCATGCTGATATCAATAAATACATAAAAGAGGAATCAAATCTAACTTGAACCATAAAAGAAAAAAAAATCCTGAACCCACCAGTTATACAGAGGGAAACCCTAGCAGGGCACTTGCTCCAGCGGTAAACAATTCTGAAATTGGTCAGAGGTGGGGAATCACCTCCCATACAGCCAGCAACCCACCCCCCATGCAAGGAGCATCCTCAATGCAAAGCTGGGGGACCGTGCTGAGGCATCTGTGAGTAAACGTGAGCTGAGCCCCAGGCCAGCTGCTGCTGAACTGTTCCCACCCTTCCCAGGTAAAACACCTGAATATGTACAAGGGCTTGAAAGCCTAGAGGAAGGGCCCTGGAGCCACACCAGCGACAGCACGCAGGCCAACTTGGTGCCTGCAGGCCAGCCAGGATGGTCCTGGCCCCGGGCGCTCTTCTGGAAGCTTTCTATTGCCCTGCCTGAGATACCCTTCCTGTCCCGGCCCCCACTGCTTTTTTCCTTCCTCACCTCTGTCCGGAGAGAAATTCCAGCGGAAGGTATGGGTGACACATCCTCTTCTTTACAGGTGGCAGCCTGGCAACTCCTGCAGAAAGGCCAGCAGAGCCCCACTCACACCGGGCCACCAACAAAGCCTTGGCCCCTCACTCCCTCCCACCAGCACAGCCCCGAGACTGCTGACGGGGCAGAGAATATGGAGTCAGGCACAACTTCAGGGGCTATTGCTGCCTGGAGCGCTGTTTATATTGACCTCAACCAGGCACACCTGGGGAGGGCCGGCCGGCAGGGTAAGGCTGCCCAAGTCAGCTAATCCACAACCCTCAGGGAATCACATTGTTGAAAATGGACCTCGCTAAGGCAGAATAGAAGCCAAGGAAAAAAAGGACACAATGCCATTTGCAGCCCCGTAGATGAGTCTAGAGGTAATCACGTGACTTGGAGTAAGTCAGAAAGTGAAAGACACATATCGTATCATATCACTTATAGGTGTTACCTAAAAATGGATACCAGAGCAGATATTTCCACGGAGAAGGGCAATCACAGATTCATTAAACAAACTTATGGTTCACCAATGGAAAGGTGTGAGGATTGGTTTCATTACGATATCGGGGTTAACAGACATAATCAAACACAGGTGACATATAGAATCACCAAAGACCTACGGAATACCAAGAGAAGACTACTCAACATTCTGTCCTAACGTACATGGGAAAAGGATCCCAGGAAGAACAGACATCTGTATATGTGTAAAAGAACCACATCTTCCACACCTACAACAAGCCAAACATTGTAATCAAACTTGCTGTAATAGAAAATAAAAAAAAAATTAAAAACATGAACAAGAAGTAGTGAGACAAACTTGAGGGGCTTTCTCCTGGCACATTCCATTCTAAATTCCAATCTAGAACACGACCTCCATTGAGGCTCTGTTACTCTAGTAACCAGATTAGGTAAGGGAGAACTGCTGCCACCTTGTGGCCGTTTCACCCAACAGCAGCTTTAATCCCAGCGCTAGTGGTCAGTTGATGTTCAAAATCATTGCAGGCCTGTAAATGACACCTGCCCTGAAAACAAATCCTGGGGTCACACATCGACCAAAAAATTCAAAGGACGTCCATATTTCAAAACGACCATTTCAAAAGGCATACTTTACGCACATTAGTGTTCTGCTTCTTTTTCTTTCTTTCCTTTTTTGTTAAAAAAACGGGAATGGAAAAAGGCATCCCTCAGAATGGGCGAAAATCGTTGCAAACGAATCAATGGACAAAGGTTTAATCTCCAATATATATATAAACAGCTCATGCAGCTTAATATTAAAAAAAACAAACAACCCAATACAAAAATGGGCAGAAGATCTAAAGAGACGTTTCTTCAAAGAAGACACAGAGATGGCCAAGACGCACATGAAAAGCTGCTCAACAGCACTAAGTATTAGAGAAATGCAAATCAAAACTACAATGAGGTATCACCTCACACCTGTTAGAATCGCCATCATCAGAAAATCTACAAACAACAAATTCTGGGGAGGGTGTGGACAAAAGGAGCCCTCTTCCACTATTGGTGGGGATGTAAATTGATACAGTCACTATGGAGAACAGTATGGAGTTTCCTTAAAAAAACTAGAAATAGAATTACCATCTGATCCAGCAATCCCACTTCTGGGCATATACCCAGAGAAAACCATAAATCAAAAAGGCACATTCACCACAATGTTCATTGCAGCACTATTTACAATAGCCAGGTAATGCAAGCAACATAAATGCCCACAGACAGATGAATGGATAAAGATGTGGTACATATATAAAATGCAATATTACTCAGCCATAAAAAGGAATGAAACTGGGTCATTTGTAGAGACATCGATGGATCTAGAGACTGTCATACAGAATGAAGTCAGTCAGAAAGAGGAAAACAAATATTGTATATTAATGCATATATGTGGAACCTAAAAAATGGTACAGATGAACTGGTTTGCAGGGAAGAAATAGAGACACAGAGGTAGAGAACAAACGTATGGACACCAAGTGTGGGAAGCCATGGGGTGGTGGTGGTGGGATGAGTTGGGAGATTGGGATTGACCTGTATACATGTATATGCATAAAATACATAACTAATAATAACCTGCTGTATAAAAAAATAAATAAAATTAAATTTCAAAATTTTAAAAAATAAAATTTTAAAATAAAACAGAAAAAAGTTATTCCCTTCACACAGATGTATTTATAGGAATGAATTATTTCCATGCTGATATCTATAAATACATAAAAGAGGAATCAAATCTAACTTGAACCATAAAAGAAAAAAAAATCCTGAACCCACCAGTTATACAGAGGGAAACCCTAGCAGGGCACTTGCTCCAGTGGTAAACAATTCTGAAATTGGTCACAGGTGGGGAATCACCTCCCATACAGCCAGCAACCCACCCCCCATGCAAGGAGCGTCCTCATTGCAAAGCTGGGGGACCGTGCTGAGGCATCTGTGAGTAAACGTGAGCTGAGCCCCAGGCCAGCTGCTGCTGAACTGTTCCCACCCTTCCCAGGTAAAACACCTGAATATGTACAAGGGCTTGAAAGCCTAGAGGAAGGGCCCTGGAGCCACACCAGCGACAGCACGCAGGCCAACTTGGTGCCTGCAGGTCAGCCAGGATGGTCCTGGCCCCGGGCGCTCTTCTGGAAGCTTTCTATTGCCCTGCCTGAGATACCCCTCCTGTCCCGGCCCCCACTGCTTTTTTCCTTCCTCACCTCTGTCCGGAGAGAAATTCCAGCGGAAGGTATGGGTGACACATCCTCTTCTTTACAGGTGGCAGCCTGGCAACTCCTGCAGAAAGGCCAGCAGAGCCCCACTCACACCGGGCCACCAACAAAGCCTTGGCCCCTCACTCCCTCCCACCAGCACAGCCCCGAGACTGCTGACGGGGCAGAGAATATGGAGTCAGGCACAACTTCAGGGGCTATTGCTGCCTGGAGCGCTGTTTATATTGACCTCAACCAGGCACACCTGGGGAGGGCCGGCCGGCAGGGTAAGGCTGCCCAGGTCAGCTAATCCACAACCCTCAGGGAATCACATTGTTGAAAATGGACCTCGCTAAGGCAGAATAGAAGCCAAGGAAAAAAAGGACACAATGCCATTTGCAGCCCCGTAGATGAGTCTAGAGGTAATCACGTGACTTGGAGCAAGTCAGAAACTGAAAGACACATATCGTATCATATCACTTATAGGTGTTACCTAAAAATGGATACCAGGGCAGATATTTCCACAGAGAAGGGCAATCACAGATTCATTAAACAAACTTATGGTTCACCAATGGAAAGGTGTGAGGATTGGTTTCATTACGATATCGGGGTTAACAGACATAATCAAACACAGGTGACATATACAATCACCAAAGACCTACGGAATACCAAGAGAAGACTACTCAACATTCTGTCCTAACGTACATGGGAAAAGGATCCCAGGAAGAACAGACATCTGTATATGTGTAAAAGAACCACATCTTCCACACCTACAACAAGCCAAACATTGTAATCAAACTTGCTGTAATAGAAAATAAAAAAAAAAATTAAAAACACGAACAAGAAGTAGTGAGACAAACTTGAGGGGCTTTCTCCTGGCACATTCCATTCTAAATTCCAATCTAGAACACGACCTCCATTGAGGCTCTGTTGCTCTAGTAACCAGATTAGGTAAGGGAGAACTGCTGCCACCTTGTGGCCGTTTCACGCAACAGCAGCTTTAATCCCAGTGCTAATGGTCAGTTGATATTCAAAATCATTGCAGGCCTGTAAATGACACCTGCCCTGAAAACAAATCCTGGGGTCACATATCGACCAAAAATTTCAAAGGACGTCCATATTTCAAAACGACCATTTCAAAAGGCATATTTTACCCACATTAGTGTTCTGCTTCTTTTTCTTTCTTTCCTTTTTTGTTAAAAAAACGGGAATGGAAAAAGGCGTCCCTCAGAATGGGAGAACATCGTTGCAAACGAATCAATGGACAAAGGTTTAATCTCCAATATATATATATAAACAGCTCATGCAGCTTAATATTAAAAAAACAAACAACCCAATACAAAAATGGGCAGAAGATCTAAAGAGACGTTTCTTCAAAGAAGACACAGAGATGGCCAAGACGCACATGAAAAGCTGCTCAACAGCACTAAGTATTAGAGAAATGCAAATCAAAACTACAATGAGGTATCACCTCACACCTGTTAGAATCGGCATCCTCAGAAAATCTACAAACAACAAATTCTGGGGAGGGTGTGGACAAAAGGAGCCCTCTTCCACTATTGGTGGGGATGTAAATTGATACAGTCACTATGGAGAACAGTATGGAGTTTCCTTAAAAAAACTAGAAATAGAATTACCATCTGATCCAGCAATCCCACTTCTGGGCATATACCCAGAGAAAACCATAAATCAAAAAGGCACATTCACCACAATGTTCATTGCAGCACTATTTACAATAGCCAGGTAATGCAAGCAACCTAAATGCCCACAGACAGATGAATGGATAAAGATGTGGTACATATATAAAATGCAATATTACTCAGCCATAAAAAGGAATGAAACTGGGTCATTTGTAGAGACATCGATGGATCTAGAGACTGTCATACAGAATGAAGTCAGTCAGAAAGAGGAAAACAAATATTGTATATTAATGCATATATGTGGAACCTAAAAAAAGGTACAGATGAACTGGTTTGCAGGGAAGAAATAGAGACACAGTGGTAGAGAACAAACGTATGGACACCAAGTGTGGGAAGCCATGGGGTGGTGGTGGTGGGATGAGTTGGGAGATTGGGATTGACCTGTATACATGTATATGCATAAAATACATAACTAATAATAACCTGCTGTATAAAAAATAAATAAAATTAAATTTCAAAATTTTAAAAAATAAAATTTTAAAATAAAACAGAAAAAAGTTATTCCCTTCACACAGATGTATTTATAGGAATGAATTATTTCCATGCTGATATCTATAAACACATAAAAGAGGAATCAAATCTAACTTGAACCATAAAAGAAAAAAAAAACCTGAACCCACCAGTTATACAGAGGGAAACCCTAGCAGGGCACTTGCTCCAGCGGTAAACAATTCTGAAATTGGTCAGAGGTGGGGAATCACCTCCCATACAGCCAGCAACCCACCCCCCATGCAAGGAGCGTCCTCAATGCAAAGCTGGGGGACCGTGCTGAGGCATCTGTGAGTAAACGTGAGCTGAGCCCCAGGCCAGCTGCTGCTGAACTGTTCCCACCCTTCCCAGGTAAAACACCTGAATATGTACAAGGGCTTGAAAGCCTAAAGGAAGGGCCCTGGAGCCACACCAGCGACAGCACGCAGGCCAACTTGGTGCCTGCAGGCCAGCTAGGATGGTCCTGACCCCGGGCGCTCTTCTGGAAGCTTTCTATTGCCCTGCCTGAGATACCCCTCCTGTCCCGGCCCCCACTGCTTTTTTCCTTCCTCACCTCTGTCCGGAGAGAAATTCCATCAGAAGGTATGGGTGACACATCCTCTTCTTTACAGGTGGCAGCCTGGCAAGTCCTTCAGAAAGGCCAGCAGAGCCCCACTCACACCGGGCCACCAACAAAGCCTTGGCCCCTCACTCCCTCCCACCAGCACAGCCCCGAGACTGCTGACGGGGCAGAGAATATGGAGTCAGGCACAACTTCAGGGGCTATTGCTGCCTGGAGCGCTGTTTATATTGACCTCAACCAGGCACACCTGGGGAGGGCCGGCCGGCAGGGTAAGGCTGCCCAGGTCGGCTAATCCACAACCCTCAGGGAATCACATTGTTGAAAATGGACCTCGCTAAGGCAGAATAGAAGCCAAGGAAAAAAAGGACACAATGCCATTTGCAGCCCCGTAGATGAGTCTAGAGGTAATCACGTGACTTGGAGTAAGTCAGAAAGTGAAAGACACATATCGTATCATATCACTTATAGGTGTTACCTAAAAATGGATACCAGGGCAGATATTTCCACGGAGAAGGGCAATCACAGATTCATTAAACAAACTTATGGTTCACCAATGGAAAGGTGTGAGGATTGGTTTCATTACGATATCGGGGTTAACAGACATAATCAAACACAGGTGACATATATAATCACCAAAGACCTACGGAATACCAAGAGAAGACTACTCAACATTCTGTCCTAACGTACATGGGAAAAGGATCCCAGGAAGAACAGACATCTGTATATGTGTAAAAGAACCACATCTTCCACACCTACAACAAGCCAAACATTGTAATCAAACTTGCTGTAATAGAAAATAAAAAAAAAATAAAAACACGAACAAGAAGTAGTGAGACAAACTTGACGGGCTTTCTCCAGGCACATTCCATTCTAAATTCCAATCTAGAACACGACCTCCATTGAGGCTCTGTTGCTCTAGTAACCAGATTAGGTAAGGGAGAACTGCTGCCACCTTGTGGCCGTTTCACGCAACAGCAGCTTTAATCCCAGTGCTAATGGTCAGTTGATATTCAAAATCATTGCAGGCCTGTAAATGACACCTGCCATGAAAACAAATCCTGGGGTCACATATCGACCAAAAAATTCAAAGGACGTCCATATTTCAAAACGACCATTTCAGAAGGCATATTTTACCCACATTAGTGTTCTGCTTCTTTTTCTTTCTTTCCTTTTTTGTTAAAAAAACGGGAATGGAAAAAGGCATCCCTCAGAATGGGCGAAAATCATTGCAAACGAATCAATGGACAAAGGTTTAATCTCCAATATATATATAAACAGCTCATGCAGCTTAATATTAAAAAAACAAACAACCCAATACAAAAATGGGCAGAAGATCTAAAGAGACGTTTCTTCAAAGAAGACACAGAGATGGCCAAGACGCACATGAAAAGCTGCTCAACAGCACTAAGTATTAGAGAAATGCAAATCAAAACTACAATGAGGTATCACCTCACACCTGTTAGAATCGACATCCTCAGAAAATCTACAAACAACAAATTCTGGGGAGGGTGTGGACAAAAGGAGCCCTCTTCCACTATTGGTGGGGATGTAAATTGATACAGTCACTATGGAGAACAGTATGGAGTTTCCTTAAAAAAACTAGAAATAGAATTACCATCTGATCCAGCAATCCCACTTCTGGGCATATACCCAGAGAAAACCATAAATCAAAAAGGCACATTCACCACAATGTTCATTGCAGCACTATTTACAATAGCCAGGTAATGCAAGCAACCTAAATGCCCACAGACAGATGAATGGATAAAGATGTGGTACATATATAAAATGCAATATTACTCAGCCATTAAAAGGAATGAAACTGGGTCATTTGTAGAGACATCGATGGATCTAGAGACTGTCATACAGAATGAAGTCAGTCAGAAAGAGGAAAACAAATATTGTATATTAATGCATATATGTGGAACCTAAAAAATGGTACAAATGAACTGGTTTGCAGGGAAGAAATAGAGACACAGTGGCAGAGAACAAACGTATGGACACCAAGTGTGGGAAGCCATGGGGTGGTGGTGGTGGGATGAGTTGGGAGATTGGGATTGACCTGTATACATGTATATGCATAAAATACATAACTAATAATAACCTGCTGTATAAAAAAATAAATAAAATTAAATTTCAAAATTTAAAAAAAATAAAATTTTAAAATAAAACAGAAAAAAAGTTATTCCCTTCACACAGATGTATTTATAGGAATGAATTATTTCCATGCTGATATCTATAAATACATAAAAGGGGAATCAAATCTAACTTGAAACATAAAAGAAAAAAAATCCTGAACCCACCAGTTATACAGAGGGAAACCCTAGCAGGGCACTTGCTCCAGCGGTAAACAATTCTGAAATTGGTCAGAGGTGGGGAATCACCTCCCATACAGCCAGCAACCCACCCCCCATGCAAGGAGCGTCCTCAATGCAAAGCTGGGGGACCGTGCTGAGGCATCTGTGAGTAAACGTGAGCTGAGCCCCAGGCCAGCTGCTGCTGAACTGTTCCCACCCTTCCCAGGTAAAACACCTGAATATGTACAAGGGCTTGAAAGCCTAGAGGAAGGGCCCTGGAGCCACACCAGCGACAGCACGCAGGCCAACTTGGTGCCTGCAGGCCAGCTAGGATGGTCCTGGCCCCGGGCGCTCTTCTGGAAGCTTTCTATTACCCTGCCTGAGATACCCCTCCTGTCCCGACCCCCACTGCTTTTTTCCTTCCTCACCTCTGTCCGGAGAGAAATTCCATCAGAAGGTATGGGTGACACATCCTCTTCTTTACAGGTGGCAGCCTGGCAACTCCTGCAGAAAGGCCAGCAGAGCCCCACTCACACCGGGCCACCAACAAAGCCTTGGCCCCTCACTCCCTCCCACCAGCACAGCCCCGAGACTGCTGACGGGGCAGAGAATATGGAGTCAGGCACAACTTCAGGGGCTATTGCTGCCTGGAGCGCTGTTTATATTGACCTCAACCAGGCACACCTGGGGAGGGCCGGCCGGCAGGGTAAGGCTGCCCAGGTCAGCTAATCCACAACCCTCAGGGAATCACATTGTTGAAAATGGACCTCGCTAAGGCAGAATAGAAGCCAAGGGAAAAAAGGACACAATGCCATTTGCAGCCCCGTAGATGAGTCTAGATGTAATCACGTGACTTGGAGTAAGTCAGAAAGTGAAAGACACATATCGTATCATATCACTTATAGGTGTTACCTAAAAATGGATACCAGGGCAGATATTTCCACGGAGAAGGGCAATCACAGATTCATTAAACAAACTTATGGTTCACCAATGGAAAGGTGTGAGGATTGGTTTCATTACGATATCGGGGTTAACAGACATAATCAAACACAGGTGACATATATAATCACCAAAGACCTACGGAATACCAAGAGAAGACTACTCAACATTCTGTCCTAACGTACATGGGAAAAGGATCCCAGGAAGAACAGACATCTGTATATGTGTAAAAGAACCACATCTTCCACACCTACAACAAGCCAAACATTGTAATCAAACTTGCTGTAATAGAAAATAAAAAAAAAATTAAAAACATGAACAAGAAGTAGTGAGACAAACTTGAGGGGCTTTCTCCTGGCACATTCCATTCTAAATTCCAATCTAGAACACGACCTCCATTGAGGCTCTGTTGCTCTAGTAACCAGATTAGGTAAGGGAGAACTGCTGCCACCTTGTGGCCGTTTCACGCAACAGCAGCTTTAATCCCAGCGCTAATGGTCAGTTGATATTCAAAATCATTGCAGGCCTGTAAATGACACCTGCCCTGAAAACAAATCCTGGGGTCACACATCGACCAAAAAATTCAAAGGACGTCCATATTTCAAAACGACCATTTCAAAAGGCATACTTTACGCACATTAGTGTTCTGCTTCTTTTTCTTTCTTTCCTTTTTTGTTAAAAAAACGGGAATGGAAAAAGGCATCCCTCAGAATGGGCGAAAATCGTTGCAAACGAATCAATGGACAAAGGTTTAATCTCCAATATATATATAAACAGCTCATGCAGCTTAATAATAAAAAAAACAAACAACCCAATACAAAAATGGGCAGAAGATCTAAAGAGACGTTTCTTCAAAGAAGACACAGAGATGGCCAAGACGCACATGAAAAGCTGCTCAACAGCACTAAGTATTAGAGAAATGCAAATCAAAACTACAATGAGGTATCACCTCACACCTGTTAGAATCGACATCCTCAGAAAATCTACAAACAACAAATTCTGGGGAGGGTGTGGACAAAAGGAGCCCTCTTCCACTATTGGTGGGGATGTAAATTGATACAGTCACTATGGAGAACAGTATGGAGTTTCCTTAAAAAAACTAGAAATAGAATTACCATCTGATCCAGCAATCCCACTTCTGGGCATATACCCAGAGAAAACCATAAATCAAAAAGGCACATTCACCACAATATTCATTGCAGCACTATTTACAATAGCCAGGTAATGCAAGCAACCTAAATGCCCACAGACAGATGAATGGATAAAGATGTGGTACATATATAAAATGCAATATTACTCAGCCATAAAAAGGAATGAAACTGGGTCATTTGTAGAGACATCGATGGATCTAGAGACTGTCATACAGAATGAAGTCAGTCAGAAAGAGGAAAACAAATATTGTATATTAATGCATATATGTGGAACCTAAAAAATGGTACAGATGAACTGGTTTGCAGGGAAGAAATAGAGACACAGAGGTAGAGAACAAACGTATGGACACCAAGTGTGGGAAGCCATGGGGTGGTGGTGGTGGGATGAGTTGGGAGATTGGGATTGACCTGTATACATGTATATGCATAAAATACATAACTAATAATAACCTGCTGTATAAAAAAATAAATAAAATTAAATTTCAAAATTTTAAAAAATAAAATTTTAAAATAAAACAGAAAAAAGTTATTCCCTTCACACAGATGTATTTATAGGAATGAATTATTTCCATGCTTATATCTATAAATACATAAAAGAGGAATCAAATCTAACTTGAACCATAAAAGAAAAAAAAATCCTGAACCCACCAGTTATACAGAGGGAAACACTAGCAGGGCACTTGCTCCAGCGGTAAACAATTCTGTAATTGGTCAGAGGTGGGGAATCACCTCCCATACAGCCAGCAACCCACCCCCCATGCAAGGAGCGTCCTCATTGCAAAGCTGGGGGACCGTGCTGAGGCATCTGTGAGTAAACGTGAGCTGAGCCCCAGGCCAGCTGCTGCTGAACTGTTCCCACCCTTCCCAGGTAAAACACCTGAATATGTACAAGGGCTTGAAAGCCTAGAGGAAGGGCCCTGGAGCCACACCAGCGACAGCACGCAGGCCAACTTGGTGCCTGCAGGCCAGCCAGGATGGTCCTGGCCCCGGGCGCTCTTCTGGAAGCTTTCTATTGCCCTGCCTGAGATACCCCTCCTGTCCCGGCCCCCACTGCTTTTTTCCTTCCTCACCTCTGTCCGGAGAGAAATTCCAGCGGAAGGTATGGGTGACACATCCTCTTCTTTACAGGTGGCAGCCTGGCAACTCCTGCAGAAAGGCCAGCAGAGCCCCACTCACACCGGGCCACCAACAAAGCCTTGGCCCCTCACTCCCTCCCACCAGCACAGCCCCGAGACTGCTGACGGGGCAGAGAATATGGAGTCAGGCACAACTTCAGGGGCTATTGCTGCCTGGAGCGCTGTTTATATTGACCTCAACCAGGCACACCTGGGGAGGGCCGGCCGGCAGGGTAAGGCTGCCCAGGTCAGCTAATCCACAACCCTCAGGGAATCACATTGTTGAAAATGGACCTCGCTAAGGCAGAATAGAAGCCAAGGAAAAAAAGGACACAATGCCATTTGCAGCCCCGTAGATGAGTCTAGAGGTAATCACGTGACTTGGAGCAAGTCAGAAACTGAAAGACACATATCGTATCATATCACTTATAGGTGTTACCTAAAAATGGATACCAGGGCAGATATTTCCACAGAGAAGGGCAATCACAGATTCATTAAACAAACTTATGGTTCACCAATGGAAAGGTGTGAGGATTGGTTTCATTACGATATCGGGGTTAACAGACATAATCAAACACAGGTGACATATACAATCACCAAAGACCTACGGAATACCAAGAGAAGACTACTCAACATTCTGTCCTAACGTACATGGGAAAAGGATCCCAGGAAGAACAGACATCTGTATATGTGTAAAAGAACCACATCTTCCACACCTACAACAAGCCAAACATTGTAATCAAACTTGCTGTAATAGAAAATAAAAAAAAATTAAAAACACGAACAAGAAGTAGTGAGACAAATTGAGGGGCTTTCTCCTGGCACATTCCATTCTAAATTCCAATCTAGAACACGACCTCCATTGAGGCTCTGTTGCTCTAGTAACCAGATTAGGTAAGGGAGAACTGCTGCCACCTTGTGGCCGTTTCACGCAACAGCAGCTTTAATCCCAGTGCTAATGGTCAGTTGATATTCAAAATCATTGCAGGCCTGTAAATGACACCTGCCCTGAAAACAAATCCTGGGGTCACATATCGACCAAAAATTTCAAAGGACGTCCATATTTCAAAACGACCATTTCACAAGGCATATTTTACGCACATTAGTGTTCTGCTTCTTTTTCTTTCTTTCCTTTTTTGTTAAAAAAACGGGAATGGAAAAAGGCATCCCTCAGAATGGGCGAAAATCGTTGCAAACGAATCAATGGACAAAGGTTTAATCTCCAATATATATATAAACAGCTCATGCAGCTTAATATTAAAAAAACAAACAACCCAATACAAAAATGGGCAGAAGATCTAAAGAGACGTTTCTTCAAAGAAGACACAGAGATGGCCAAGACGCACATGAAAAGCTGCTCAACAGCACTAAGTATTAGAGAAATGCAAATCAAAACTACAATGAGGTATCACCTCACACCTGTTAGAATCGGCATCCTCAGAAAATCTACAAACAACAAATTCTGGGGAGGGTGTGGACAAAAGGAGCCCTCTTCCACTATTGGTGGGGATGTAAATTGATACAGTCACTATGGAGAACAGTATGGAGTTTCCTTAAAAAAACTAGAAATAGAATTACCATCTGATCCAGCAATCCCACTTCTGGGCATATACCCAGAGAAAACCATAAATCAAAAAGGCACATTCACCACAATGTTCATTGCAGCACTATTTACAATAGCCAGGTAATGCAAGCAACCTAAATGCCCACAGACAGATGAATGGATAAAGATGTGGTACATATATAAAATGCAATATTACTCAGCCATAAAAAGGAATGAAACTGGGTCATTTGTAGAGACATCGATGGATCTAGAGACTGTCATACAGAATGAAGTCAGTCAGAAAGAGGAAAACAAATATTGTATATTAATGCATATATGTGGAACCTAAAAAATGGTACAGATGAACTGGTTTGCAGGGAAGAAATAGAGACACAGAGGTAGAGAACAAACGTATGGACACCAAGTGTGGGAAGCCATGGGGTGGTGGTGGTGGGATGAGTTGGGAGATTGGGATTGACCTGTATACATGTATATGCATAAAATACATAACTAATAATAACCTGCTGTATAAAAAAATAAATAAAATTAAATTTCAAAATTTTAAAAAATAAAATTTTAAAATAAAACAGAAAAAAGTTATTCCCTTCACACAGATGTATTTATAGGAATGAATTATTTCCATGCTGATATCTATAAATACATAAGAGAGGAATCAAATCTAACTTGAACCATAAAAGAAAAAAAAATCCTGAACCCACCAGTTATACAGAGGGAAACCCTAGCAGGGCACTTGCTCCAGCGGTAAACAGTTCTGAAATTGGTCAGAGGTGGGGAATCACCTCCCATACAGCCAGCAACCCACCCCCCATGCAAGGAGCGTCCTCATTGCAAAGCTGGGGGACCGTGCTGAGGCATCTGTGAGTAAACATGAGCTGAGCCCCAGGCCAGCTGCTGCTGAACTGTTCCCACCCTTCCCAGGTAAAACACCTGAATATGTACAAGGGCTTGAAAGCCTAGAGGAAGGGCCCTGGAGCCACACCAGCGACAGCACGCAGGCCAACTTGGTGCCTGCAGGCCAGCCAGGATGGTCGTGTCCCCGGGCGCTCTTCTGGAAGCTTTCTATTGCCCTGCCTGAGATACCCCTCCTGTCCCGGCCCCCACTGCTTTTTTCCTTCCTCACCTCTGTCCGGAGAGAAATTCCAGCGGAAGGTATGGGTGACACATCCTCTTCTTTACAGGTGGCAGCCTGGCAACTCCTGCAGGAAGGCCAGCAGAGCCCCACTCACACCGGGCCACCAACAAAGCCTTGGCCCCTCACTCCCTCCCACCAGCACAGCCCCGAGACTGCTGACGGGGCAGAGAATATGGAGTCAGGCACAACTTCAGGGGCTATTGCTGCCTGGAGCGCTGTTTATATTGACCTCAACCAGGCACACCTGGGGAGGGCCGGCCGGCAGGGTAAGGCTGCCCAGGTCAGCTAATCCACAACCCTCAGGGAATCACATTGTTGAAAATGGACCTCGCTAAGGCAGAATAGAAGCCAAGGAAAAAAAGGACACAATGCCATTTGCAGCCCCGTAGATGAGTCTAGAGGTAATCACGTGACTTGGAGCAAGTCAGAAAGTGAAAGACACATATCGTATCATATCACTTATAGGTGTTACCTAAAAATGGATACCAGGGCAGATATTTCCACAGAGAAGGGCAATCACAGATTCATTAAACAAACTTATGGTTCACCAATGGAAAGGTGTGAGGATTGGTTTCATTACGATATCGGGGTTAACAGACATAATCAAACACAGGTGACATATACAATCACCAAAGACCTACGGAATACCAAGAGAAGACTACTCAACATTCTGTCCTAACGTACATGGGAAAAGGATCCCAGGAAGAACAGACATCTGTATATGTGTAAAAGAACCACATCTTCCACACCTACAACAAGCCAAACATTGTAATCAAACTTGCTGTAATAGAAAATAAAAAAAAATTAAAAACACGAACAAGAAGTAGTGAGACAAACTTGAGGGGCTTTCTCCTGGCACATTCCATTCTAAAATCCAATCTAGAACACGACCTCCATTGAGGCTCTGTTGCTCTAGTAACCAGATTAGGTAAGGGAGAACTGCTGCCACCTTGTGGCCGTTTCACGCAACAGCAGCTTTAATCCCAGTGCTAATGGTCAGTTGATATTCAAAATCATTGCAGGCCTGTAAATGACACCTGCCCTGAAAACAAATCCTGGGGTCACATATCGACCAAAAATTTCAAAGGACGTCCATATTTCAAAACGACCATTTCACAAGGCATATTTTACGCACATTAGTGTTCTGCTTCTTTTTCTTTCTTTCCTTTTTTGTTAAAAAAACGGGAATGGAAAAAGGCATCCCTCAGAATGGGCGAAAATCGTTGCAAACGAATCAATGGACAAAGGTTTAATCTCCAATATATATATAAACAGCTCATGCAGCTTAATATTAAAAAAACAAACAACCCAATACAAAAATGGGCAGAAGATCTAAAGAGACGTTTCTTCAAAGAAGACACAGAGATGGCCAAGACGCACATGAAAAGCTGCTCAACAGCACTAAGTATTAGAGAAATGCAAATCAAAACTACAATGAGGTATCACCTCACACCTGTTAGAATCGGCATCCTCAGAAAATCTACAAACAACAAATTCTGGGGAGGGTGTGGACAAAAGGAGCCCTCTTCCACTATTGGTGGGGATGTAAATTGATACAGTCACTATGGAGAACAGTATGGAGTTTCCTTAAAAAAACTAGAAATAGAATTACCATCTGATCCAGCAATCCCACTTCTGGGCATATACCCAGAGAAAACCATAAATCAAAAAGGCACATTCACCACAATGTTCATTGCAGCACTATTTACAATAGCCAGGTAATGCAAGCAACCTAAATGCCCACAGACAGATGAATGGATAAAGATGTGGTACATATATAAAATGCAATATTACTCAGCCATAAAAAGGAATGAAACTGGGTCATTTGTAGAGACATCGATGGATCTAGAGACTGTCATACAGAATGAAGTCAGTCAGAAAGAGGAAAACAAATATTGTATATTAATGCATATATGTGGAACCTAAAAAATGGTACAGATGAACTGGTTTGCAGGGAAGAAATAGAGACACAGAGGTAGAGAACAAACGTATGGACACCAAGTGTGGGAAGCCATGGGGTGGTGGTGGTGGGATGAGTTGGGAGATTGGGATTGACCTGTATACATGTATATGCATAAAATACATAACTAATAATAACCTGCTGTATAAAAAAATAAATAAAATTAAATTTCAAAATTTTAAAAAATAAAATTTTAAAATAAAACAGAAAAAAGTTATTCCCTTCACACAGATGTATTTATAGGAATGAATTATTTCCATGCTGATATCTATAAATACATAAGAGAGGAATCAAATCTAACTTGAACCATAAAAGAAAAAAAAATCCTGAACCCACCAGTTATACAGAGGGAAACCCTAGCAGGGCACTTGCTCCAGCGGTAAACAGTTCTGAAATTGGTCAGAGGTGGGGAATCACCTCCCATACAGCCAGCAACCCACCCCCCATGCAAGGAGCGTCCTCATTGCAAAGCTGGGGGACCGTGCTGAGGCATCTGTGAGTAAACATGAGCTGAGCCCCAGGCCAGCTGCTGCTGAACTGTTCCCACCCTTCCCAGGTAAAACACCTGAATATGTACAAGGGCTTGAAAGCCTAGAGGAAGGGCCCTGGAGCCACACCAGCGACAGCACGCAGGCCAACTTGGTGCCTGCAGGCCAGCCAGGATGGTCGTGTCCCCGGGCGCTCTTCTGGAAGCTTTCTATTGCCCTGCCTGAGATACCCCTCCTGTCCCGGCCCCCACTGCTTTTTTCCTTCCTCACCTCTGTCCGGAGAGAAATTCCAGCGGAAGGTATGGGTGACACATCCTCTTCTTTACAGGTGGCAGCCTGGCAACTCCTGCAGGAAGGCCAGCAGAGCCCCACTCACACCGGGCCACCAACAAAGCCTTGGCCCCTCACTCCCTCCCACCAGCACAGCCCCGAGACTGCTGACGGGGCAGAGAATATGGAGTCAGGCACAACTTCAGGGGCTATTGCTGCCTGGAGCGCTGTTTATATTGACCTCAACCAGGCACACCTGGGGAGGGCCGGCCGGCAGGGTAAGGCTGCCCAGGTCAGCTAATCCACAACCCTCAGGGAATCACATTGTTGAAAATGGACCTCGCTAAGGCAGAATAGAAGCCAAGGAAAAAAAGGACACAATGCCATTTGCAGCCCCGTAGATGAGTCTAGAGGTAATCACGTGACTTGGAGCAAGTCAGAAAGTGAAAGACACATATCGTATCATATCACTTATAGGTGTTACCTAAAAATGGATACCAGGGCAGATATTTCCACAGAGAAGGGCAATCACAGATTCATTAAACAAACTTATGGTTCACCAATGGAAAGGTGTGAGGATTGGTTTCATTACGATATCGGGGTTAACAGACATAATCAAACACAGGTGACATATACAATCACCAAAGACCTACGGAATACCAAGAGAAGACTACTCAACATTCTGTCCTAACGTACATGGGAAAAGGATCCCAGGAAGAACAGACATCTGTATATGTGTAAAAGAACCACATCTTCCACACCTACAACAAGCCAAACATTGTAATCAAACTTGCTGTAATAGAAAATAAAAAAAAATTAAAAACACGAACAAGAAGTAGTGAGACAAACTTGAGGGGCTTTCTCCTGGCACATTCCATTCTAAAATCCAATCTAGAACACGACCTCCATTGAGGCTCTGTTGCTCTAGTAACCAGATTAGGTAAGGGAGAACTGCTGCCACCTTGTGGCCGTTTCACGCAACAGCAGCTTTAATCCCAGTGCTAATGGTCAGTTGATATTCAAAATCATTGCAGGCCTGTAAATGACACCTGCCCTGAAAACAAATCCTGGGGTCACATATCGACCAAAAATTTCAAAGGACGTCCATATTTCAAAACGACCATTTCACAAGGCATATTTTACGCACATTAGTGTTCTGCTTCTTTTTCTTTCTTTCCTTTTTTGTTAAAAAAACGGGAATGGAAAAAGGCATCCCTCAGAATGGGCGAAAATCGTTGCAAACGAATCAATGGACAAAGGTTTAATCTCCAATATATATATAAACAGCTCATGCAGCTTAATATTAAAAAAACAAACAACCCAATACAAAAATGGGCAGAAGATCTAAAGAGACGTTTCTTCAAAGAAGACACAGAGATGGCCAAGACGCACATGAAAAGCTGCTCAACAGCACTAAGTATTAGAGAAATGCAAATCAAAACTACAATGAGGTATCACCTCACACCTGTTAGAATCGGCATCCTCAGAAAATCTACAAACAACAAATTCTGGGGAGGGTGTGGACAAAAGGAGCCCTCTTCCACTATTGGTGGGGATGTAAATTGATACAGTCACTATGGAGAACAGTATGGAGTTTCCTTAAAAAAACTAGAAATAGAATTACCATCTGATCCAGCAATCCCACTTCTGGGCATATACCCAGAGAAAACCATAAATCAAAAAGGCACATTCACCACAATGTTCATTGCAGCACTATTTACAATAGCCAGGTAATGCAAGCAACCTAAATGCCCACAGACAGATGAATGGATAAAGATGTGGTACATATATAAAATGCAATATTACTCAGCCATAAAAAGGAATGAAACTGGGTCATTTGTAGAGACATCGATGGATCTAGAGACTGTCATACAGAATGAAGTCAGTCAGAAAGAGGAAAACAAATATTGTATATTAATGCATATATGTGGAACCTAAAAAATGGTACAGATGAACTGGTTTGCAGGGAAGAAATAGAGACACAGAGGTAGAGAACAAACGTATGGACACCAAGTGTGGGAAGCCATGGGGTGGTGGTGGTGGGATGAGTTGGGAGATTGGGATTGACCTGTATACATGTATATGCATAAAATACATAACTAATAATAACCTGCTGTTTAAAAAAATAAATAAAATTAAATTTCAAAATTTTAAAAAATAAAATTTTAAAATAAAACAGAAAAAAGTTATTCCCTTCACACAGATGTATTTATAGGAATGAATTATTTCCATGCTGATATCTATAAATACATAAGAGAGGAATCAAATCTAACTTGAACCATAAAAGAAAAAAAAATCCTGAACCCACCAGTTATACAGAGGGAAACCCTAGCAGGGCACTTGCTCCAGCGGTAAACAGTTCTGAAATTGGTCAGAGGTGGGGAATCACCTCCCATACAGCCAGCAACCCACCCCCCATGCAAGGAGCGTCCTCATTGCAAAGCTGGGGGACCGTGCTGAGGCATCTGTGAGTAAACATGAGCTGAGCCCCAGGCCAGCTGCTGCTGAACTGTTCCCACCCTTCCCAGGTAAAACACCTGAATATGTACAAGGGCTTGAAAGCCTAGAGGAAGGGCCCTGGAGCCACACCAGCGACAGCACGCAGGCCAACTTGGTGCCTGCAGGCCAGCCAGGATGGTCGTGTCCCCGGGCGCTCTTCTGGAAGCTTTCTATTGCCCTGCCTGAGATACCCCTCCTGTCCCGGCCCCCACTGCTTTTTTCCTTCCTCACCTCTGTCCGGAGAGAAATTCCAGCGGAAGGTATGGGTGACACATCCTCTTCTTTACAGGTGGCAGCCTGGCAACTCCTGCAGGAAGGCCAGCAGAGCCCCACTCACACCGGGCCACCAACAAAGCCTTGGCCCCTCACTCCCTCCCACCAGCACAGCCCCGAGACTGCTGACGGGGCAGAGAATATGGAGTCAGGCACAACTTCAGGGGCTATTGCTGCCTGGAGCGCTGTTTATATTGACCTCAACCAGGCACACCTGGGGAGGGCCGGCCGGCAGGGTAAGGCTGCCCAGGTCAGCTAATCCACAACCCTCAGGGAATCACATTGTTGAAAATGGACCTCGCTAAGGCAGAATAGAAGCCAAGGAAAAAAAGGACACAATGCCATTTGCAGCCCCGTAGATGAGTCTAGAGGTAATCACGTGACTTGGAGCAAGTCAGAAAGTGAAAGACACATATCGTATCATATCACTTATAGGTGTTACCTAAAAATGGATACCAGGGCAGATATTTCCACAGAGAAGGGCAATCACAGATTCATTAAACAAACTTATGGTTCACCAATGGAAAGGTGTGAGGATTGGTTTCATTACGATATCGGGGTTAACAGACATAATCAAACACAGGTGACATATACAATCACCAAAGACCTACGGAATACCAAGAGAAGACTACTCAACATTCTGTCCTAACGTACATGGGAAAAGGATCCCAGGAAGAACAGACATCTGTATATGTGTAAAAGAACCACATCTTCCACACCTACAACAAGCCAAACATTGTAATCAAACTTGCTGTAATAGAAAATAAAAAAAAATTAAAAACACGAACAAGAAGTAGTGAGACAAACTTGAGGGGCTTTCTCCTGGCACATTCCATTGTAAAATCCAATCTAGAACACGACCTCCATTGAGGCTCTGTTGCTCTAGTAACCAGATTAGGTAAGGGAGAACTGCTGCCACCTTGTGGCCGTTTCACGCAACAGCAGCTTTAATCCCAGTGCTAATGGTCAGTTGATATTCAAAATCATTGCAGGCCTGTAAATGACACCTGCCCTGAAAACAAATCCTGGGGTCACATATCGACCAAAAAATTCAAAGGACGTCCATATTTCAAAACGACCATTTCAAAAGGCATATTTTACCCACATTAGTGTTCTGCTTCTTTTTCTTTCTTTCCTTTTTTGTTAAAAAAACGGGAATGGAAAAAGGCATCCCTCAGAATGGGCGAAAATCGTTGCAAACGAATCAATGGACAAAGGTTTAATCTCCAATATATATATAAACAGCTCATGCAGCTTAATATTAAAAAAACAAACAACCCAATACAAAAATGGGCAGAAGATCTAAAGAGACGTTTCTTCAAAGAAGACACAGAGATGGCCAAGACGCACATGAAAAGCTGCTCAACAGCACTAAGTATTAGAGAAATGCAAATCAAAACTACAATGAGGTATCACCTCACACCTGTTAGAATCGGCATCCTCAGAAAATCTACAAACAACAAATTCTGGGGAGGGTGTGGACAAAAGGAGCCCTCTTCCACTATTGGTGGGGATGTAAATTGATACAGTCACTATGGAGAACAGTATGGAGTTTCCTTAAAAAAACTAGAAATAGAATTACCATCTGATCCAGCAATCCCACTTCTGGGCATATACCCAGAGAAAACCATAAATCAAAAAGGCACATTCACCACAATGTTCATTGCAGCACTATTTACAATAGCCAGGTAATGCAAGCAACCTAAATGCCCACAGACAGATGAATGGATAAAGATGTGGTACATATATAAAATGCAATATTACTCAGCCATAAAAAGGAATGAAACTGGGTCATTTGTAGAGACATCGATGGATCTAGAGACTGTCATACAGAATGAAGTCAGTCAGAAAGAGGAAAACAAATATTGTATATTAATGCATATATGTGGAACCTAAAAAATGGTACAGTTGAACTGGTTTGCAGTAAGAAATAGAGACACAGAGGTAGAGAACAAACGTATGGACACCAAGTGTGGGAAGCCATGGGGTGGTGGTGGTGGGATGAGTTGGGAGATTGGGATTGACCTGTATACATGTATATGCATAAAATACATAACTAATAATAACCTGCTGTATAAAAAATAAATAAAATTAAATTTCAAAATTTTAAAAAATAAAATTTTAAAATAAAACAGAAAAAAGTTATTCCCTTCACACAGATGTATTTATAGGAATGAATTATTTCCATGCTTATATCTATAAATACATAAAAGAGGAATCAAATCTAACTTGAACCATAAAAGAAAAAAAAAAACCTGAACCCACCAGTTATACAGAGGGAAACCCTAGCAGGGCACTTGCTCCAGCGGTAAACAATTCTGAAATTGGTCAGAGGTGGGGAATCACCTCCCATACAGCCAGCAACCCACCCCCCATGCAAGGAGCGTCCTCATTGCAAAGCTGGGGGACCGTGCTGAGGCATCTGTGAGTAAACGTGAGCTGAGCCCCAGGCCAGCTGCTGCTGAACTGTTCCCACCCTTCCCAGGTAAAACACCTGAATATGTACAAGCGCTTGAAAGCCTAGAGGAAGGGCCCTGGAGCCACACCAGCGACAGCACGCAGGCCAACTTGGTGCCTGCAGGCCAGCTAGGATGGTCCTGGCACCGGGCGCTCTTCTGGAAGCTTTCTATTGCCCTGCCTGAGATACCCCTCCTGTCCCGACCCCCACTGCTTTTTTCCTTCCTCACCTCTGTCCGGAGAGAAATTCCATCAGAAGGTATGGGTGACACATCCTCTTCTTTACAGGTGGCAGCCTGGCAACTCCTGCAGAAACGCCAGCAGAGCCCCACTCACACCGGGCCACCAACAAAGCCTTGGCCCCTCACTCCCTCCCACCAGCACAGCCCCGAGACTGCTGACGGGGCAGAGAATATGGAGTCAGGCACAACTTCAGGGGCTATTGGGGCCTGGAGCGCTGTTTTTATTGACCTCAACCAGGCACACCTGGGGAGGGCCGGCCGGCAGGGTAAGGCTGCCCAGGTCAGCTAATCCACAACCCTCAGGGAATCACATTGTTGAAAATGGACCTCGCTAAGGCAAAATAGAAGCCAAGGAAAAAAAGGACACAATGCCATTTGCAGCCCCGTAGATGAGTCTAGAGGTAATCACGTGACTTGGAGCAAGTCAGAAAGTGAAAGACACATATCGTATCATATCACTTATAGGTGTTACCTAAAAATGGATACCAGGGCAGATATTTCCACAGAGAAGGGCAATCACAGATTCATTAAACAAACTTATGGTTCACCAATGGAAAGGTGTGAGGATTGGTTTCATTACGATATCGGGGTTAACAGACATAATCAAACACAGGTGACATATACAATCACCAAAGACCTACGGAATACCAAGAGAAGACTACTCAACATTCTGTCCTAACGTACATGGGAAAAGGATCCCAGGAAGAACAGACATCTGTATATGTGTAAAAGAACCACATCTTCCACACCTACAACAAGCCAAACATTGTAATCAAACTTGCATAAATAGAAATAAAAAAAAATTTAAAAACACGAACAAGAAGTAGTGAGACAAACTTGAGGGGCTTTCTCCTGGCACATTCCATTCTAAATTCCAATCTAGAACACGACCTCCATTGAGGCTCTGTTGCTCTAGTAACCAGATTTGGTAAGGGAGAACTGCTGCAACCTTGTGGCCGTTTCACGCAACAGCAGCTTTAATCCCAGCGCTAATGGTCAGTTGATATTCAAAATCATTGCAGGCCTGTAAATGACACCTGCCCTGAAAACAAATCCTGGGGTCACATATCGACCAAAAATTTCAAAGGACGTCCATATTTCAAAACGACCATTTCAAAAGGCATATTTTACCCACATTAGTGTTCTGCTTCTTTTTCTTTCTTTCCTTTTTTGTTAAAAAAACGGGAATGGAAAAAGGCATCCCTCAGAATGGGCGAAAATCATTGCAAACGAATCAATGGACAAAGGTTTAATCTCCAATATATATATAAACAGCTCATGCAGCTTAATATTAAAAAAACAAACAACCCAATACAAAAATGGGCAGAAGATCTAAAGAGACGTTTCTTCAAAGAAGACACAGAGATGGCCAAGACGTACATGAAAAGCTGCTCAACAGCACTAAGTATTAGAGAAATGCAAATCAAAACTACAATGAGGTATCACCTCACACCTGTTAGAATCGGCATCCTCAGAAAATCTACAAACAACAAACTCTGGGGAGGGTGTGGACAAAAGGAGCCCTCTTCCACTATTGGTGGGGATGTAAATTGATACAGTCACTATGGAGAACAGTATGGAGTTTCCTTAAAAAAACTAGAAATAGAATTACCATCTGATCCAGCAATCCCACTTCTGGGCATATACCCAGAGAAAACCATAAATCAAAAAGGCACATTCACCACAATGTTCATTGCAGCACTATTTACAATAGCCAGGTAATGCAAGCAACCTAAATGCCCACAGACAGATGAATGGATAAAGATGTGGTACATATATAAAATGCAATATTACTCAGCCATAAAAAGGAATGAAACTGGGTCATTTGTAGAGACATCGATGGATCTAGAGACTGTCATACAGAATGAAGTCAGTCAGAAAGAGGAAAACAAATATTGTATATTAATGCATATATGTGGAACCTAAAAAATGGTACAGATGAACTGGTTTGCAGGGAAGAAATAGAGACACAGAGGTAGAGAACAAACGTATGGACACCAAGTGTGGGAAGCCATGGGGTGGTGGTGGTGGGATGAGTTGGGAGATTGGGATTGACCTGTATACATGTATATGCATAAAATACATAACTAATAATAACCTGCTGTATAAAAAAATAAATAAAATTAAATTTCAAAATTTTAAAAAATAAAATTTTAAAATAAAAGAGAAAAAAGTTATTCGCTTCACACAGATGTATTTATAGGAATGAATTATTTCCATGCTGATATCTATAAATACATAAAAGAGGAATCAAATCTAACTTGAACCATAAAAGAAAAAAAAATCCTGAACCCACCAGTTATACAGAGGGAAACCCTAGCAGGGCACTTGCTCCAGCGGTAAACAATTCTGAAATTGGTCAGAGGTGGGGAATCACCTCCCATACAGCCAGCAACCCACCCCCCATGCAAGGAGCGTCCTCATTGCAAAGCTGGGGGACCGTGCTGAGGCATCTGTGAGTAAACATGAGCTGAGCCCCAGGCCAGCTGCTGCTGAACTGTTCCCACCCTTCCCAGGTAAAACACCTGAATATGTACAAGGGCTTGAAAGCCTAGAGGAAGGGCCCTGGAGCCACACCAGCGACAGCACGCAGGCCAACTTGGTGCCTGCAGGCCAGCCAGGATGGTCGTGTCCCCGGGCGCTCTTCTGGAAGCTTTCTATTGCCCTGCCTGAGATACCCCTCCTGTCCCGGCCCCCACTGCTTTTTTCCTTCCTCACCTCTGTCCGGAGAGAAATTCCAGCGGAAGGTATGGGTGACACATCCTCTTCTTTACAGGTGGCAGCCTGGCAACTCCTGCAGGAAGGCCAGCAGAGCCCCACTCACACCGGGCCACCAACAAAGCCTTGGCCCCTCACTCCCTCCCACCAGCACAGCCCCGAGACTGCTGACGGGGCAGAGAATATGGAGTCAGGCACAACTTCATGGGCTATTGCTGCCTGGAGCGCTGTTTATATTGACCTCAACCAGGCACACCTGGGGAGGGCCGGCCGGCAGGGTAAGGCTGCCCAGGTCAGCTAATCCACAACCCTCAGGGAATCACATTGTTGAAAATGGACCTCGCTAAGGCAGAATAGAAGCCAAGGAAAAAAAGGACACAATGCCATTTGCAGCCCCGTAGATGAGTCTAGAGGTAATCACGTGACTTGGAGCAAGTCAGAAAGTGAAAGACACATATCGTATCATATCACTTATAGGTGTTACCTAAAAATGGATACCAGGGCAGATATTTCCACGGAGAAGGGCAATCACAGATTCATTAAACAAACTTATGGTTCACCAATGGAAAGGTGTGAGGATTGGTTTCATTACGATATCGGGGTTAACAGACATAATCAAACACAGGTGACATATACAATCACCAAAGACCTACGGAATACCAAGAGAAGACTACTCAACATTCTGTCCTAACGTACATGGGAAAAGGATCCCAGGAAGAACAGACATCTGTATATGTGTAAAAGAACCACATCTTCCACACCTACAACAAGCCAAACATTGTAATCAAACTTGCTGTAATAGAAAATAAAAAAAAATTAAAAACACGAACAAGAAGTAGTGAGACAAACTTGAGGGGCTTTCTCCTGGCACATTCCATTCTAAAATCCAATCTAGAACACGACCTCCATTGAGGCTCTGTTGCTCTAGTAACCAGATTAGGTAAGGGAGAACTGCTGCCACCTTGTGGCCGTTTCACGCAACAGCAGCTTTAATCCCAGTGCTAATGGTCAGTTGATATTCAAAATCATTGCAGGCCTGTAAATGACACCTGCCCTGAAAACAAATCCTGGGGTCACATATCGACCAAAAAATTCAAAGGACGTCCATATTTCAAAACGACCATTTCAAAAGGCATATTTTACCCACATTAGTGTTCTGCTTCTTTTTCTTTCTTTCCTTTTTTGTTAAAAAAACGGGAATGGAAAAAGGCATCCCTCAGAATGGGCGAAAATCGTTGCAAACGAATCAATGGACAAAGGTTTAATCTCCAATATATATATAAACAGCTCATGCAGCTTAATATTAAAAAAACAAACAACCCAATACAAAAATGGGCAGAAGATCTAAAGAGACGTTTCTTCAAAGAAGACACAGAGATGGCCAAGACGCACATGAAAAGCTGCTCAACAGCACTAAGTATTAGAGAAATGCAAATCAAAACTACAATGAGGTATCACCTCACACCTGTTAGAATCGGCATCCTCAGAAAATCTACAAACAACAAATTCTGGGGAGGGTGTGGACAAAAGGAGCCCTCTTCCACTATTGGTGGGGATGTAAATTGATACAGTCACTATGGAGAACAGTATGGAGTTTCCTTAAAAAAACTAGAAATAGAATTACCATCTGATCCAGCAATCCCACTTCTGGGCATATACCCAGAGAAAACCATAAATCAAAAAGGCACATTCACCACAATGTTCATTGCAGCACTATTTACAATAGCCAGGTAATGCAAGCAACCTAAATGCCCACAGACAGATGAATGGATAAAGATGTGGTACATATATAAAATGCAATATTACTCAGCCATAAAAAGGAATGAAACTGGGTCATTTGTAGAGACATCGATGGATCTAGAGACTGTCATACAGAATGAAGTCAGTCAGAAAGAGGAAAACAAATATTGTATATTAATGCATATATGTGGAACCTAAAAAATGGTACAGTTGAACTGGTTTGCAGTAAGAAATAGAGACACAGAGGTAGAGAACAAACGTATGGACACCAAGTGTGGGAAGCCATGGGGTGGTGGTGGTGGGATGAGTTGGGAGATTGGGATTGACCTGTATACATGTATATGCATAAAATACATAACTAATAATAACCTGCTGTATAAAAAATAAATAAAATTAAATTTCAAAATTTTAAAAAATAAAATTTTAAAATAAAACAGAAAAAAGTTATTCCCTTCACACAGATGTATTTATAGGAATGAATTATTTCCATGCTTATATCTATAAATACATAAAAGAGGAATCAAATCTAACTTGAACCATAAAAGAAAAAAAAAAACCTGAACCCACCAGTTATACAGAGGGAAACCCTAGCAGGGCACTTGCTCCAGCGGTAAACAATTCTGAAATTGGTCAGAGGTGGGGAATCACCTCCCATACAGCCAGCAACCCACCCCCCATGCAAGGAGCGTCCTCATTGCAAAGCTGGGGGACCGTGCTGAGGCATCTGTGAGTAAACGTGAGCTGAGCCCCAGGCCAGCTGCTGCTGAACTGTTCCCACCCTTCCCAGGTAAAACACCTGAATATGTACAAGGGCTTGAAAGCCTAGAGGAAGGGCCCTGGAGCCACACCAGCGACAGCACGCAGGCCAACTTGGTGCCTGCAGGCCAGCTAGGATGGTCCTGGCCCCGGGCGCTCTTCTGGAAGCTTTCTATTGCCCTGCCTGAGATACCCCTCCTGTCCCGACCCCCACTGCTTTTTTCCTTCCTCACCTCTGTCCGGAGAGAAATTCCATCAGAAGGTATGGGTGACACATCCTCTTCTTTACAGGTGGCAGCCTGGCAACTCCTGCAGAAACGCCAGCAGAGCCCCACTCACACCGGGCCACCAACAAAGCCTTGGCCCCTCACTCCCTCCCACCAGCACAGCCCCGAGACTGCTGACGGGGCAGAGAATATGGAGTCAGGCACAACTTCAGGGGCTATTGCTGCCTGGAGCGCTGTTTATATTGACCTCAACCAGGCACACCTGGGGAGGGCCGGCCGGCAGGGTAAGGCTGCCCAGGTCAGCTAATCCACAACCCTCAGGGAATCACATTGTTGAAAATGGACCTCGCTAAGGCAGAATAGAAGCCAAGGGAAAAAAGGACACAATGCCATTTGCAGCCCCGTAGATGAGTCTAGAGGTAATCACGTGACTTGGAGTAAGTCAGAAAGTGAAAGACACATATCGTATCATATCACTTATAGGTGTTACCTAAAAATGGATACCAGGGCAGATATTTCCACGGAGAAGGGCAATCACAGATTCATTAAACAAACTTATGGTTCACCAATGGAAAGGTGTGAGGATTGGTTTCATTACGATATCGGGGTTAACAGACATAATCAAACACAGGTGACATATATAATCACCAAAGACCTACGGAATACCAAGAGAAGACTACTCAACATTCTGTCCTAACGTACATGGGAAAAGGATCCCAGGAAGAACAGACATCTGTATATGTGTAAAAGAACCACATCTTCCACACCTACAACAAGCCAAACATTGTAATCAAACTTGCTGTAATAGAAAATAAAAAAAAAATTAAAAACACGAACAAGAAGTAGTGAGACAAACTTGAGGGGCTTTCTCCTGGCACATTCCATTCTAAATTCCAATCTAGAACACGACCTCCATTGAGGCTCTGTTGCTCTAGTAACCAGATTAGGTAAGGGAGAACTGCTGCCACCTTGTGGCCGTTTCACGCAACAGCAGCTTTAATCCCAGTGCTAATGGTCAGTTGATATTCAAAATCATTGCAGGCCTGTAAATGACACCTGCCCTGAAAACAAATCCTGGGGTCACATATCGACCAAAAAATTCAAAGGACGTCCATATTTCAAAACGACCATTTCAAAAGGCATATTTTACTCACATTAGTGTTCTGCTTCTTTTTCTTTCTTTCCTTTTTTGTTAAAAAAACGGGAATGGAAAAAGGCATCCCTCAGAATGGGCGAAAATCGTTGCAAACGAATCAATGGACAAAGGTTTAATCTCCAATATATATATAAACAGCTCATGCAGCTTAATATTAAAAAAACAAACAACCCAATACAAAAATGGGCAGAAGATCTAAAGAGACGTTTCTTCAAAGAAGACACAGAGATGGCCAAGACGCACATGAAAAGCTGCTCAACAGCACTAAGTATTAGAGAAATGCAAATCAAAACTACAATGAGGTATCACCTCACACCTGTTAGAATCGGCATCCTCAGAAAATCTACAAACAACAAATTCTGGGGAGGGTGTGGACAAAAGGAGCCCTCTTCCACTATTGGTGGGGATGTAAATTGATACAGTCACTATGGAGAACAGTATGGAGTTTCCTTAAAAAAACTAGAAATAGAATTACCATCTGATCCAGCAATCCCACTTCTGGGCATATACCCAGAGAAAACCATAAATCAAAAAGGCACATTCACCACAATGTTCATTGCAGCACTATTTACAATAGCCAGGTAATGCAAGCAACCTAAATGCCCACAGACAGATGAATGGATAAAGATGTGGTACATATATAAAATGCAATATTACTCAGCCATAAAAAGGAATGAAACTGGGTCATTTGTAGAGACATCGATGGATCTAGAGACTGTCATACAGAATGAAGTCAGTCAGAAAGAGGAAAACAAATATTGTATATTAATGCATATATGTGGAACCTAAAAAATGGTACAGTTGAACTGGTTTGCAGTAAGAAATAGAGACACAGAGGTAGAGAACAAACGTATGGACACCAAGTGTGGGAAGCCATGGGGTGGTGGTGGTGGGATGAGTTGGGAGATTGGGATTGACCTGTATACATGTATATGCATAAAATACATAACTAATAATAACCTGCTGTATAAAAAATAAATAAAATTAAATTTCAAAATTTTAAAAAATAAAATTTTAAAATAAAACAGAAAAAAGTTATTCCCTTCACACAGATGTATTTATAGGAATGAATTATTTCCATGCTTATATCTATAAATACATAAAAGAGGAATCAAATCTAACTTGAACCATAAAAGAAAAAAAAAAACCTGAACCCACCAGTTATACAGAGGGAAACCCTAGCAGGGCACTTGCTCCAGCGGTAAACAATTCTGAAATTGGTCAGAGGTGGGGAATCACCTCCCATACAGCCAGCAACCCACCCCCCATGCAAGGAGCGTCCTCATTGCAAAGCTGGGGGACCGTGCTGAGGCATCTGTGAGTAAACGTGAGCTGAGCCCCAGGCCAGCTGCTGCTGAACTGTTCCCACCCTTCCCAGGTAAAACACCTGAATATGTACAAGGGCTTGAAAGCCTAGAGGAAGGGCCCTGGAGCCACACCAGCGACAGCACGCAGGCCAACTTGGTGCCTGCAGGCCAGCTAGGATGGTCCTGGCCCCGGGCGCTCTTCTGGAAGCTTTCTATTGCCCTGCCTGAGATACCCCTCCTGTCCCGACCCCCACTGCTTTTTTCCTTCCTCACCTCTGTCCGGAGAGAAATTCCATCAGAAGGTATGGGTGACACATCCTCTTCTTTACAGGTGGCAGCCTGGCAACTCCTGCAGAAACGCCAGCAGAGCCCCACTCACACCGGGCCACCAACAAAGCCTTGGCCCCTCACTCCCTCCCACCAGCACAGCCCCGAGACTGCTGACGGGGCAGAGAATATGGAGTCAGGCACAACTTCAGGGGCTATTGCTGCCTGGAGCGCTGTTTATATTGACCTCAACCAGGCACACCTGGGGAGGGCCGGCCGGCAGGGTAAGGCTGCCCAGGTCAGCTAATCCACAACCCTCAGGGAATCACATTGTTGAAAATGGACCTCGCTAAGGCAGAATAGAAGCCAAGGGAAAAAAGGACACAATGCCATTTGCAGCCCCGTAGATGAGTCTAGAGGTAATCACGTGACTTGGAGTAAGTCAGAAAGTGAAAGACACATATCGTATCATATCACTTATAGGTGTTACCTAAAAATGGATACCAGGGCAGATATTTCCACGGAGAAGGGCAATCACAGATTCATTAAACAAACTTATGGTTCACCAATGGAAAGGTGTGAGGATTGGTTTCATTACGATATCGGGGTTAACAGACATAATCAAACACAGGTGACATATATAATCACCAAAGACCTACGGAATACCAAGAGAAGACTACTCAACATTCTGTCCTAACGTACATGGGAAAAGGATCCCAGGAAGAACAGACATCTGTATATGTGTAAAAGAACCACATCTTCCACACCTACAACAAGCCAAACATTGTAATCAAACTTGCTGTAATAGAAAATAAAAAAAAAATTAAAAACACGAACAAGAAGTAGTGAGACAAACTTGAGGGGCTTTCTCCTGGCACATTCCATTCTAAATTCCAATCTAGAACACGACCTCCATTGAGGCTCTGTTGCTCTAGTAACCAGATTAGGTAAGGGAGAACTGCTGCCACCTTGTGGCCGTTTCACGCAACAGCAGCTTTAATCCCAGTGCTAATGGTCAGTTGATATTCAAAATCATTGCAGGCCTGTAAATGACACCTGCCCTGAAAACAAATCCTGGGGTCACATATCGACCAAAAAATTCAAAGGACGTCCATATTTCAAAACGACCATTTCAAAAGGCATATTTTACCCACATTAGTGTTCTGCTTCTTTTTCTTTCTTTCCTTTTTTGTTAAAAAAACGGGAATGGAAAAAGGCATCCCTCAGAATGGGCGAAAATCGTTGCAAACGAATCAATGGACAAAGGTTTAATCTCCAATATATATATAAACAGCTCATGCAGCTTAATATTAAAAAAACAAACAACCCAATACAAAAATGGGCAGAAGATCTAAAGAGACGTTTCTTCAAAGAAGACACAGAGATGGCCAAGACGCACATGAAAAGCTGCTCAACAGCACTAAGTATTAGAGAAATGCAAATCAAAACTACAATGAGGTATCACCTCACACCTGTTAGAATCGGCATCCTCAGAAAATCTACAAACAACAAATTCTGGGGAGGGTGTGGACAAAAGGAGCCCTCTTCCACTATTGGTGGGGATGTAAATTGATACAGTCACTATGGAGAACAGTATGGAGTTTCCTTAAAAAAACTAGAAATAGAATTACCATCTGATCCAGCAATCCCACTTCTGGGCATATACCCAGAGAAAACCATAAATCAAAAAGGCACATTCACCACAATGTTCATTGCAGCACTATTTACAATAGCCAGGTAATGCAAGCAACCTAAATGCCCACAGACAGATGAATGGATAAAGATGTGGTACATATATAAAATGCAATATTACTCAGCCATAAAAAGGAATGAAACTGGGTCATTTGTAGAGACATCGATGGATCTAGAGACTGTCATACAGAATGAAGTCAGTCAGAAAGAGGAAAACAAATATTGTATATTAATGCATATATGTGGAACCTAAAAAATGGTACAGATGAACTGGTTTGCAGGGAAGAAATAGAGACACAGAGGTAGAGAACAAACGTATGGACACCAAGTGTGGGAAGCCATGGGGTGGTGGTGGTGGGATGAGTTGGGAGATTGGGATTGACCTGTATACATGTATATGCATAAAATACATAACTAATAATAACCTGCTGTATAAAAAAATAAATAAAATTAAATTTCAAAATTTTAAAAAATAAAATTTTAAAATAAAACAGAAAAAAGTTATTCCCTTCACACAGATGTATTTATAGGAATGAATTATTTCCATGCTGATATCTATAAATACATAAAAGAGGAATCAAATCTAACTTGAACCATAAAAGAAAAAAAAATCCTGAACCCACCAGTTATACAGAGGGAAACCCTAGCAGGGCACTTGCTCCAGCGGTAAACAATTCTGAAATTGGTCAGAGGTGGGGAATCACCTCCCATACAGCCAGCAACCCACCCCCCATGCAAGGAGCGTCCTCATTGCAAAGCTGGGGGACCGTGCTGAGGCATCTGTGAGTAAACATGAGCTGAGCCCCAGGCCAGCTGCTGCTGAACTGTTCCCACCCTTCCCAGGTAAAACACCTGAATATGTACAAGGGCTTGAAAGCCTAGAGGAAGGGCCCTGGAGCCACACCAGCGACAGCACGAAGGCCAACTTGGTGCCTGCAGGCCAGCCAGGATGGTCGTGTCCCCGGGCGTTCTTCTGGAAGCTTTCTATTGCCCTGCCTGAGATACCCCTCCTGTCCCGGCCCCCACTGCTTTTTTCCTTCCTCACCTCTGTCCGGAGAGAAATTCCAGCGGAAGGTATGGGTGACACATCCTCTTCTTTACAGGTGGCAGCCTGGCAACTCCTGCAGGAAGGCCAGCAGAGCCCCACTCACACCGGGCCACCAACAAAGCCTTGGCCCCTCACTCCCTCCCACCAGCACAGCCCCGAGACTGCTGACGGGGCAGAGAATATGGAGTCAGGCACAACTTCAGGGGCTATTGCTGCCTGGAGCGCTGTTTATATTGACCTCAACCAGGCACACCTGGGGAGGGCCGGCCGGCAGGGTAAGGCTGCCCAGGTCAGCTAATCCACAACCCTCAGGGAATCACATTGTTGAAAATGGACCTCGCTAAGGCAGAATAGAAGCCAAGGAAAAAAAGGACACAATGCCATTTGCAGCCCCGTAGATGAGTCTAGAGGTAATCACGTGACTTGGAGCAAGTCAGAAAGTGAAAGACACATATCGTATCATATCACTTATAGGTGTTACCTAAAAATGGATACCAGGGCAGATATTTCCACAGAGAAGGGCAATCACAGATTCATTAAACAAACTTATGGTTCACCAATGGAAAGGTGTGAGGATTGGTTTCATTACGATATCGGGGTTAACAGACATAATCAAACACAGGTGACATATACAATCACCAAAGACCTACGGAATACCAAGAGAAGACTACTCAACATTCTGTCCTAACGTACATGGGAAAAGGATCCCAGGAAGAACAGACATCTGTATATGTGTAAAAGAACCACATCTTCCACACCTACAACAAGCCAAACATTGTAATCAAACTTGCTGTAATAGAAAATAAAAAAAAAATTAAAAACACGAACAAGAAGTAGTGAGACAAACTTGAGGGGCTTTCTCCTGGCACATTCCATTCTAAATTCCAATCTAGAACACGACCTCCATTGAGGCTCTGTTGCTCTAGTAACCAGATTAGGTAAGGGAGAACTGCTGCCACCTTGTGGCCGTTTCACGCAACAGCAGGTTTAATCCCAGTGCTAATGGTTAGTTGATATTCAAAATCATTGCAGGCCTGTAAATGACACCTGCCCTGAAAACAAATCCTGGGGTCACATATCGACCAAAAAATTCAAAGGACGTCCATATTTCAAAACGACCATTTCAAAAGGCATATTTTACCCACATTAGTGTTCTGCTTCTTTTTCTTTCTTTCCTTTTTTGTTAAAAAAACGGGAATGGAAAAAGGCATCCCTCAGAATGGGCGAAAATCGTTGCAAACAAATCAATGGACAAAGGTTTAATCTCCAATATATATATAAACAGCTCATGCAGCTTAATATTAAAAAAACAAACAACCCAATACAAAAATGGGCAGAAGATCTAAAGAGACGTTTCTTCAAAGAAGACACAGAGATGGCCAAGACGCACATGAAAAGCTGCTCAACAGCACTAAGTATTAGAGAAATGCAAATCAAAACTACAATGAGGTATCACCTCACACCTGTTAGAATCGGCATCCTCAGAAAATCTACAAACAACAAATTCTGGGGAGGGTGTGGACAAAAGGAGCCCTCTTCCACTATTGGTGGGGATGTAAATTGATACAGTCACTATGGAGAACAGTATGGAGTTTCCTTAAAAACACTAGAAATAGAATTACCATCTGATCCAGCAATCCCACTTCTGGGCATATACCCAGAGAAAACCATAAATCAAAAAGGCACATTCACCACAATGTTCATTGCAGCACTATTTACAATAGCCAGGTAATGCAAGCAACCTAAATGCCCACAGACAGATGAATGGATAAAGATGTGGTACATATATAAAATGCAATATTACTCAGCCATAAAAAGGAATGAAACTGGGTCATTTGTAGAGACATCGATGGATCTAGAGACTGTCATACAGAATGAAGTCAGTCAGAAAGAGGAAAACAAATATTGTATATTAATGCATATATGTGGAACCTAAAAAATGGTACAGTTGAACTGGTTTGCAGTAAGAAATAGAGACACAGAGGTAGAGAACAAACGTATGGACACCAAGTGTGGGAAGCCATGGGGTGGTGGTGGTGGGATGAGTTGGGAGATTGGGATTGACCTGTATACATGTATATGCATAAAATACATAACTAATAATAACCTGCTGTATAAAAAATAAATAAAATTAAATTTCAAAATTTTAAAAAATAAAATTTTAAAATAAAACAGAAAAAAGTTATTCCCTTCACACAGATGTATTTATAGGAATGAATTATTTCCATGCTTATATCTATAAATACATAAAAGAGGAATCAAATCTAACTTGAACCATAAAAGAAAAAAAAAACCTGAACCCACCAGTTATACAGAGGGAAACCCTAGCAGGGCACTTGCTCCAGCAGTAAACAATTCTGAAATTGGTCAGAGGTGGGGAATCACCTCCCATACAGCCAGCAACCCACCCCCCATGCAAGGAGCGTCCTCATTGCAAAGCTGGGGGACCGTGCTGAGGCATCTGTGAGTAAACGTGAGCTGAGCCCCAGGCCAGCTGCTGCTGAACTGTTCCCACCCTTCCCAGGTAAAACACCTGAATATGTACAAGGGCTTGAAAGCCTAGAGGAAGGGCCCTGGAGCCACACCAGCGACAGCACGCAGGCCAACTTGGTGCCTGCAGGCCAGCTAGGATGGTCCTGGCCCCGGGCGCTCTTCTGGAAGCTTTCTATTGCCCTGCCTGAGATACCCCTCCTGTCCCGACCCCCACTGCTTTTTTCCTTCCTCACCTCTGTCCGGAGAGAAATTCCATCAGAAGGTATGGGTGACACATCCTCTTCTTTACAGGTGGCAGCCTGGCAACTCCTGCAGAAAGGCCAGCAGAGCCCCACTCACACCGGGCCACCAACAAAGCCTTGGCCCCTCACTCCCTCCCACCAGCACAGCCCCGAGACTGCTGACGGGGCAGAGAATATGGAGTCAGGCACAACTTCATGGGCTATTGCTGCCTGGAGCGCTGTTTATATTGACCTCAACCAGGCACACCTGGGGAGGGCCGGCCGGCAGGGTAAGGCTGCCCAGGTCAGCTAATCCACAACCCTCAGGGAATCACATTGTTGAAAATGGACCTCGCTAAGGCAGAATAGAAGCCAAGGGAAAAAAGGACACAATGCCATTTGCAGCCCCGTAGATGAGTCTAGAGGTAATCACGTGACTTGGAGTAAGTCAGAAAGTGAAAGACACATATCGTATCATATCACTTATAGGTGTTACCTAAAAATGGATACCAGGGCAGATATTTCCACGGAGAAGGGCAATCACAGATTCATTAAACAAACTTATGGTTCACCAATGGAAAGGTGTGAGGATTGGTTTCATTACGATATCGGGGTTAACAGACATAATCAAACACAGGTGACATATATAATCACCAAAGACCTACGGAATACCAAGAGAAGACTACTCAACATTCTGTCCTAACGTACATGGGAAAAGGATCCCAGGAAGAACAGACATCTGTATATGTGTAAAAGAACCACATCTTCCACACCTACAACAAGCCAAACATTGTAATCAAACTTGCTGTAATAGAAAATAAAAAAAAAATTAAAAACATGAACAAGAAGTAGTGAGACAAACTTGAGGGGCTTTCTCCTGGCACATTCCATTCTAAATTCCAATCTAGAACACGACCTCCATTGAGGCTCTGTTGCTCTAGTAACCAGATTAGGTAAGGGAGAACTGCTGCCACCTTGTGGCCGTTTCACGCAACAGCAGCTTTAATCCCAGCGCTAATGGTCAGTTGATATTCAAAATCATTGCAGGCCTGTAAATGACACCTGCCCTGAAAACAAATCGTGGGGTCACACATCGACCAAAAAATTCAAAGGACGTCCATATTTCAAAACGACCATTTCAAAAGGCATACTTTACGCACATTAGTGTTCTGCTTCTTTTTCTTTCTTTCCTTTTTTGTTAAAAAAACGGGAATGGAAAAAGGCATCCCTCAGAATGGGCGAAAATCGTTGCAAACGAATCAATGGACAAAGGTTTAATCTCCAATATATATATAAACAGCTCATGCAGCTTAATAATAAAAAAAACAAACAACCCAATACAAAAATGGGCAGAAGATCTAAAGAGACGTTTCTTCAAAGAAGACACAGAGATGGCCAAGACGCACATGAAAAGCTGCTCAACAGCACTAAGTATTAGAGAAATGCAAATCAAAACTACAATGAGGTATCACCTCACACCTGTTAGAATCGGCATCCTCAGAAAATCTACAAACAACAAATTCTGGGGAGGGTGTGGACAAAAGGAGCCCTCTTCCACTATTGGTGGGGTTGTAAATTGATACAGTCACTATGGAGAACAGTATGGAGTTTCCTTAAAAAAACTAGAAATAGAATTACCATCTGATCCAGCAATCCCACTTCTGGGCATATACCCAGAGAAAACCATAAATCAAAAAGGCACATTCACCACAATGTTCATTGCAGCACTATTTACAATAGCCAGGTAATGCAAGCAACCTAAATGCCCACAGACAGATGAATGGATAAAGATGTGGTACATATATAAAATGCAATATTACTCAGCCATAAAAAGGAATGAAACTGGGTCATTTGTAGAGACATCGATGGATCTAGAGACTGTCATACAGAATGAAGTCAGTCAGAAAGAGGAAAACAAATATTGTATATTAATGCATATATGTGGAACCTAAAAAATGGTACAGATGAACTGGTTTGCAGGGAAGAAATAGAGACACAGAGGTAGAGAACAAACGTATGGACACCAAGTGTGGGAAGCCATGGGGTGGTGGTGGTGGGATGAGTTGGGAGATTGGGATTGACCTGTATACATGTATATGCATAAAATACATAACTAATAATAACCTGCTGTATAAAAAAATAAATAAAATTAAATTTCAAAATTTTAAAAAATAAAATTTTAAAATAAAACAGAAAAAAGTTATTCCCTTCACACAGATGTATTTATAGGAATGAATTATTTCCATGCTGATATCTATAAATACATAAAAGAGGAATCAAATCTAACTTGAACCATAAAAGAAAAAAAAATCCTGAACCCACCAGTTATACAGAGGGAAACCCTAGCAGGGCACTTGCTCCAGCGGTAAACAATTCTGAAATTGGTCAGAGGTGGGGAATCACCTCCCATACAGCCAGCAACCCACCCCCCATGCAAGGAGCGTCCTCATTGCAAAGCTGGGGGACCGTGCTGAGGCATCTGTGAGTAAACATGAGCTGAGCCCCAGGCCAGCTGCTGCTGAACTGTTCCCACCCTTCCCAGGTAAAACACCTGAATATGTACAAGGGCTTGAAAGCCTAGAGGAAGGGCCCTGGAGCCACACCAGCGACAGCACGCAGGCCAACTTGGTGCCTGCAGGCCAGCCAGGATGGTCCTGGCCCCGGGCGCTCTTCTGGAAGCTTTCTATTGCCCTGCCTGAGATACCCCTCCTGTCCCGGCCCCCACTGCTTTTTTCCTTCCTCACCTCTGTCCGGAGAGAAATTCCAGCGGAAGGTATGGGTGACACATCCTCTTCTTTACAGGTGGCAGCCTGGCAACTCCTGCAGAAAGGCCAGCAGAGCCCCACTCACACCGGGCCACCAACAAAGCCTTGGCCCCTCACTCCCTCCCACCAGCACAGCCCCGAGACTGCTGACGGGGCAGAGAATATGGAGTCAGGCACAACTTCAGGGGCTATTGCTGCCTGGAGCGCTGTTTATATTGACCTCAACCAGGCACACCTGGGGAGGGCCGGCCGGCAGGGTAAGGCTGCCCAGGTCAGCTAATCCACAACCCTCAGGGAATCACATTGTTGAAAATGGACCTCGCTAAGGCAGAATAGAAGCCAAGGAAAAAAAGGACACAATGCCATTTGCAGCCCCGTAGATGAGTCTAGAGGTAATCACGTGACTTGGAGCAAGTCAGAAAGTGAAAGACACATATCGTATCATATCACTTATAGGTGTTACCTAAAAATGGATACCAGGGCAGATATTTCCACAGAGAAGGGCAATCACAGATTCATTAAACAAACTTATGGTTCACCAATGGAAAGGTGTGAGGATTGGTTTCATTACGATATCGGGGTTAACAGACATAATCAAACACAGGTGACATATACAATCACCAAAGACCTACGGAATACCAAGAGAAGACTACTCAACATTCTGTCCTAACGTACATGGGAAAAGGATCCCAGGAAGAACAGACATCTGTATATGTGTAAAAGAACCACATCTTCCACACCTACAACAAGCCAAACATTGTAATCAAACTTGCTGTAATAGAAAATAAAAAAAAAAATTAAAAACACGAACAAGAAGTAGTGAGACAAACTTGAGGGGCTTTCTCCTGGCACATTCCATTCTAAATTCCAATCTAGAACACGACCTCCATTGAGGCTCTGTTGCTCTAGTAACCAGATTAGGTAAGGGAGAACTGCTGCCACCTTGTGGCCGTTTCACGCAACAGCAGCTTTAATCCCAGTGCTAATGGTCAGTTGATATTCAAAATCATTGCAGGCCTGTAAATGACACCTGCCCTGAAAACAAATCCTGGGGTCACATATCGACCAAAAAATTCAAAGGACGTCCATATTTCAAAACGACCATTTCAAAAGGCATATTTTACCCACATTAGTGTTCTGCTTCTTTTTCTTTCTTTCCTTTTTTGTTAAAAAAACGGGAATGGAAAAAGGCATCCCTCAGAATGGGCGAAAATCGTTGCAAACGAATCAATGGACAAAGGTTTAATCTCCAGTATATATATAAACAGCTCATGCAGCTTAATATTAAAAAAAAACAAACAACCCAATACAAAAATGGGCAGAAGATCTAAAGAGACGTTTCTTCAAAGAAGACACAGAGATGGCCAAGACGCACATGAAAAGCTGCTCAACAGCACTAAGTATTAGAGAAATGCAAATCAAAACTACAATGAGGTATCACCTCACACCTGTTAGAATCGGCATCCTCAGAAAATCTACAAACAACAAATTCTGGGGAGGGTGTGGACAAAAGGAGCCCTCTTCCACTATTGGTGGGGATGTAAATTGATACAGTCACTATGGAGAACAGTATGGAGTTTCCTTAAAAAAACTAGAAATAGAATTACCATCTGATCCAGCAATCCCACTTCTGGGCATATACCCAGAGAAAACCATAAATCAAAAAGGCACATTCACCACAATGTTCATTGCAGCACTATTTACAATAGCCAGGTAATGCAAGCAACCTAAATGCCCACAGACAGATGAATGGATAAAGATGTGGTACATATATAAAATGCAATATTACTCAGCCATAAAAAGGAATGAAACTGGGTCATTTGTAGAGACATCGATGGATCTAGAGACTGTCATACAGAATGAAGTCAGTCAGAAAGAGGAAAACAAATATTGTATATTAATGCATATATGTGGAACCTAAAAAATGGTACAGTTGAACTGGTTTGCAGTAAGAAATAGAGACACAGAGGTAGAGAACAAACGTATGGACACCAAGTGTGGGAAGCCATGGGGTGGTGGTGGTGGGATGAGTTGGGAGATTGGGATTGACCTGTATACATGTATATGCATAAAATACATAACTAATAATAACCTGCTGTATAAAAAATAAATAAAATTAAATTTCAAAATTTTAAAAAATAAAATTTTAAAATAAAACAGAAAAAAGTTATTCCCTTCACACAGATGTATTTATAGGAATGAATTATTTCCATGCTTATATCTATAAATACATAAAAGAGGAATCAAATCTAACTTGAACCATAAAAGAAAAAAAAAAACCTGAACCCACCAGTTATACAGAGGGAAACCCTAGCAGGGCACTTGCTCCAGCGGTAAACAATTCTGAAATTGGTCAGAGGTGGGGAATCACCTCCCATACAGCCAGCAACCCACCCCCCATGCAAGGAGCGTCCTCATTGCAAAGCTGGGGGACCGTGCTGAGGCATCTGTGAGTAAACGTGAGCTGAGCCCCAGGCCAGCTGCTGCTGAACTGTTCCCACCCTTCCCAGGTAAAACACCTGAATATGTACAAGGGCTTGAAAGCCTAGAGGAAGGGCCCTGGAGCCACACCAGCGACAGCACGCAGGCCAACTTGGTGCCTGCAGGCCAGCTAGGATGGTCCTGGCCCCGGGCGCTCTTCTGGAAGCTTTCTATTGCCCTGCCTGAGATACCCCTCCTGTCCCGACCCCCACTGCTTTTTTCCTTCCTCACCTCTGTCCGGAGAGAAATTCCATCAGAAGGTATGGGTGACACATCCTCTTCTTTACAGGTGGCAGCCTGGCAACTCCTGCAGAAACGCCAGCAGAGCCCCACTCACACCGGGCCACCAACAAAGCCTTGGCCCCTCACTCCCTCCCACCAGCACAGCCCCGAGACTGCTGACGGGGCAGAGAATATGGAGTCAGGCACAACTTCAGGGGCTATTGCTGCCTGGAGCGCTGTTTATATTGACCTCAACCAGGCACACCTGGGGAGGGCCGGCCGGCAGGGTAAGGCTGCCCAGGTCAGCTAATCCACAACCCTCAGGGAATCACATTGTTGAAAATGGACCTCGCTAAGGCAGAATAGAAGCCAAGGGAAAAAAGGACACAATGCCATTTGCAGCCCCGTAGATGAGTCTAGAGGTAATCACGTGACTTGGAGTAAGTCAGAAAGTGAAAGACACATATCGTATCATATCACTTATAGGTGTTACCTAAAAATGGATACCAGGGCAGATATTTCCACGGAGAAGGGCAATCACAGATTCATTAAACAAACTTATGGTTCACCAATGGAAAGGTGTGAGGATTGGTTTCATTACGATATCGGGGTTAACAGACATAATCAAACACAGGTGACATATATAATCACCAAAGACCTACGGAATACCAAGAGAAGACTACTCAACATTCTGTCCTAACGTACATGGGAAAAGGATCCCAGGAAGAACAGACATCTGTATATGTGTAAAAGAACCACATCTTCCACACCTACAACAAGCCAAACATTGTAATCAAACTTGCTGTAATAGAAAATAAAAAAAAAATTAAAAACACGAACAAGAAGTAGTGAGACAAACTTGAGGGGCTTTCTCCTGGCACATTCCATTCTAAATTCCAATCTAGAACACGACCTCCATTGAGGCTCTGTTGCTCTAGTAACCAGATTAGGTAAGGGAGAACTGCTGCCACCTTGTGGCCGTTTCACGCAACAGCAGCTTTAATCCCAGTGCTAATGGTCAGTTGATATTCAAAATCATTGCAGGCCTGTAAATGACACCTGCCCTGAAAACAAATCCTGGGGTCACATATCGACCAAAAAATTCAAAGGACGTCCATATTTCAAAACGACCATTTCAAAAGGCATATTTTACTCACATTAGTGTTCTGCTTCTTTTTCTTTCTTTCCTTTTTTGTTAAAAAAACGGGAATGGAAAAAGGCATCCCTCAGAATGGGCGAAAATCGTTGCAAACGAATCAATGGACAAAGGTTTAATCTCCAATATATATATAAACAGCTCATGCAGCTTAATATTAAAAAAACAAACAACCCAATACAAAAATGGGCAGAAGATCTAAAGAGACGTTTCTTCAAAGAAGACACAGAGATGGCCAAGACGCACATGAAAAGCTGCTCAACAGCACTAAGTATTAGAGAAATGCAAATCAAAACTACAATGAGGTATCACCTCACACCTGTTAGAATCGGCATCCTCAGAAAATCTACAAACAACAAATTCTGGGGAGGGTGTGGACAAAAGGAGCCCTCTTCCACTATTGGTGGGGATGTAAATTGATACAGTCACTATGGAGAACAGTATGGAGTTTCCTTAAAAAAACTAGAAATAGAATTACCATCTGATCCAGCAATCCCACTTCTGGGCATATACCCAGAGAAAACCATAAATCAAAAAGGCACATTCACCACAATGTTCATTGCAGCACTATTTACAATAGCCAGGTAATGCAAGCAACCTAAATGCCCACAGACAGATGAATGGATAAAGATGTGGTACATATATAAAATGCAATATTACTCAGCCATAAAAAGGAATGAAACTGGGTCATTTGTAGAGACATCGATGGATCTAGAGACTGTCATACAGAATGAAGTCAGTCAGAAAGAGGAAAACAAATATTGTATATTAATGCATATATGTGGAACCTAAAAAATGGTACAGTTGAACTGGTTTGCAGTAAGAAATAGAGACACAGAGGTAGAGAACAAACGTATGGACACCAAGTGTGGGAAGCCATGGGGTGGTGGTGGTGGGATGAGTTGGGAGATTGGGATTGACCTGTATACATGTATATGCATAAAATACATAACTAATAATAACCTGCTGTATAAAAAATAAATAAAATTAAATTTCAAAATTTTAAAAAATAAAATTTTAAAATAAAACAGAAAAAAGTTATTCCCTTCACACAGATGTATTTATAGGAATGAATTATTTCCATGCTTATATCTATAAATACATAAAAGAGGAATCAAATCTAACTTGAACCATAAAAGAAAAAAAAAAACCTGAACCCACCAGTTATACAGAGGGAAACCCTAGCAGGGCACTTGCTCCAGCGGTAAACAATTCTGAAATTGGTCAGAGGTGGGGAATCACCTCCCATACAGCCAGCAACCCACCCCCCATGCAAGGAGCGTCCTCATTGCAAAGCTGGGGGACCGTGCTGAGGCATCTGTGAGTAAACGTGAGCTGAGCCCCAGGCCAGCTGCTGCTGAACTGTTCCCACCCTTCCCAGGTAAAACACCTGAATATGTACAAGGGCTTGAAAGCCTAGAGGAAGGGCCCTGGAGCCACACCAGCGACAGCACGCAGGCCAACTTGGTGCCTGCAGGCCAGCTAGGATGGTCCTGGCCCCGGGCGCTCTTCTGGAAGCTTTCTATTGCCCTGCCTGAGATACCCCTCCTGTCCCGACCCCCACTGCTTTTTTCCTTCCTCACCTCTGTCCGGAGAGAAATTCCATCAGAAGGTATGGGTGACACATCCTCTTCTTTACAGGTGGCAGCCTGGCAACTCCTGCAGAAACGCCAGCAGAGCCCCACTCACACCGGGCCACCAACAAAGCCTTGGCCCCTCACTCCCTCCCACCAGCACAGCCCCGAGACTGCTGACGGGGCAGAGAATATGGAGTCAGGCACAACTTCAGGGGCTATTGCTGCCTGGAGCGCTGTTTATATTGACCTCAACCAGGCACACCTGGGGAGGGCCGGCCGGCAGGGTAAGGCTGCCCAGGTCAGCTAATCCACAACCCTCAGGGAATCACATTGTTGAAAATGGACCTCGCTAAGGCAGAATAGAAGCCAAGGGAAAAAAGGACACAATGCCATTTGCAGCCCCGTAGATGAGTCTAGAGGTAATCACGTGACTTGGAGTAAGTCAGAAAGTGAAAGACACATATCGTATCATATCACTTATAGGTGTTACCTAAAAATGGATACCAGGGCAGATATTTCCACGGAGAAGGGCAATCACAGATTCATTAAACAAACTTATGGTTCACCAATGGAAAGGTGTGAGGATTGGTTTCATTACGATATCGGGGTTAACAGACATAATCAAACACAGGTGACATATATAATCACCAAAGACCTACGGAATACCAAGAGAAGACTACTCAACATTCTGTCCTAACGTACATGGGAAAAGGATCCCAGGAAGAACAGACATCTGTATATGTGTAAAAGAACCACATCTTCCACACCTACAACAAGCCAAACATTGTAATCAAACTTGCTGTAATAGAAAATAAAAAAAAATTAAAAACACGAACAAGAAGTAGTGAGACAAACTTGAGGGGCTTTCTCCTGGCACATTCCATTCTAAATTCCAATCTAGAACACGACCTCCATTGAGGCTCTGTTGCTCTAGTAACCAGATTAGGTAAGGGAGAACTGCTGCCACCTTGTGGCCGTTTCACGCAACAGCAGCTTTAATCCCAGTGCTAATGGTCAGTTGATATTCAAAATCATTGCAGGCCTGTAAATGACACCTGCCCTGAAAACAAATCCTGGGGTCACATATCGACCAAAAAATTCAAAGGACGTCCATATTTCAAAACGACCATTTCAAAAGGCATATTTTACCCACATTAGTGTTCTGCTTCTTTTTCTTTCTTTCCTTTTTTGTTAAAAAAACGGGAATGGAAAAAGGCATCCCTCAGAATGGGCGAAAATCGTTGCAAACGAATCAATGGACAAAGGTTTAATCTCCAATATATATATAAACAGCTCATGCAGCTTAATATTAAAAAAACAAACAACCCAATACAAAAATGGGCAGAAGATCTAAAGAGACGTTTCTTCAAAGAAGACACAGAGATGGCCAAGACGCACATGAAAAGCTGCTCAACAGCACTAAGTATTAGAGAAATGCAAATCAAAACTACAATGAGGTATCACCTCACACCTGTTAGAATCGGCATCCTCAGAAAATCTACAAACAACAAATTCTGGGGAGGGTGTGGACAAAAGGAGCCCTCTTCCACTATTGGTGGGGATGTAAATTGATACAGTCACTATGGAGAACAGTATGGAGTTTCCTTAAAAAAACTAGAAATAGAATTACCATCTGATCCAGCAATCCCACTTCTGGGCATATACCCAGAGAAAACCATAAATCAAAAAGGCACATTCACCACAATGTTCATTGCAGCACTATTTACAATAGCCAGGTAATGCAAGCAACCTAAATGCCCACAGACAGATGAATGGATAAAGATGTGGTACATATATAAAATGCAATATTACTCAGCCATAAAAAGGAATGAAACTGGGTCATTTGTAGAGACATCGATGGATCTAGAGACTGTCATACAGAATGAAGTCAGTCAGAAAGAGGAAAACAAATATTGTATATTAATGCATATATGTGGAACCTAAAAAATGGTACAGATGAACTGGTTTGCAGGGAAGAAATAGAGACACAGAGGTAGAGAACAAACGTATGGACACCAAGTGTGGGAAGCCATGGGGTGGTGGTGGTGGGATGAGTTGGGAGATTGGGATTGACCTGTATACATGTATATGCATAAAATACATAACTAATAATAACCTGCTGTATAAAAAAATAAATAAAATTAAATTTCAAAATTTTAAAAAATAAAATTTTAAAATAAAACAGAAAAAAGTTATTCCCTTCACACAGATGTATTTATAGGAATGAATTATTTCCATGCTGATATCTATAAATACATAAAAGAGGAATCAAATCTAACTTGAACCATAAAAGAAAAAAAAATCCTGAACCCACCAGTTATACAGAGGGAAACCCTAGCAGGGCACTTGCTCCAGCGGTAAACAATTCTGAAATTGGTCAGAGGTGGGGAATCACCTCCCATACAGCCAGCAACCCACCCCCCATGCAAGGAGCGTCCTCATTGCAAAGCTGGGGGACCGTGCTGAGGCATCTGTGAGTAAACATGAGCTGAGCCCCAGGCCAGCTGCTGCTGAACTGTTCCCACCCTTCCCAGGTAAAACACCTGAATATGTACAAGGGCTTGAAAGCCTAGAGGAAGGGCCCTGGAGCCACACCAGCGACAGCACGAAGGCCAACTTGGTGCCTGCAGGCCAGCCAGGATGGTCGTGTCCCCGGGCGTTCTTCTGGAAGCTTTCTATTGCCCTGCCTGAGATACCCCTCCTGTCCCGGCCCCCACTGCTTTTTTCCTTCCTCACCTCTGTCCGGAGAGAAATTCCAGCGGAAGGTATGGGTGACACATCCTCTTCTTTACAGGTGGCAGCCTGGCAACTCCTGCAGGAAGGCCAGCAGAGCCCCACTCACACCGGGCCACCAACAAAGCCTTGGCCCCTCACTCCCTCCCACCAGCACAGCCCCGAGACTGCTGACGGGGCAGAGAATATGGAGTCAGGCACAACTTCAGGGGCTATTGCTGCCTGGAGCGCTGTTTATATTGACCTCAACCAGGCACACCTGGGGAGGGCCGGCCGGCAGGGTAAGGCTGCCCAGGTCAGCTAATCCACAACCCTCAGGGAATCACATTGTTGAAAATGGACCTCGCTAAGGCAGAATAGAAGCCAAGGAAAAAAAGGACACAATGCCATTTGCAGCCCCGTAGATGAGTCTAGAGGTAATCACGTGACTTGGAGCAAGTCAGAAAGTGAAAGACACATATCGTATCATATCACTTATAGGTGTTACCTAAAAATGGATACCAGGGCAGATATTTCCACAGAGAAGGGCAATCACAGATTCATTAAACAAACTTATGGTTCACCAATGGAAAGGTGTGAGGATTGGTTTCATTACGATATCGGGGTTAACAGACATAATCAAACACAGGTGACATATACAATCACCAAAGACCTACGGAATACCAAGAGAAGACTACTCAACATTCTGTCCTAACGTACATGGGAAAAGGATCCCAGGAAGAACAGACATCTGTATATGTGTAAAAGAACCACATCTTCCACACCTACAAAAAGCCAAACATTGTAATCAAACTTGCTGTAATAGAAAATAAAAAAAAAATTAAAAACACGAACAAGAAGTAGTGAGACAAACTTGAGGGGCTTTCTCCTGGCACATTCCATTCTAAATTCCAATCTAGAACACGACCTCCATTGAGGCTCTGTTGCTCTAGTAACCAGATTAGGTAAGGGAGAACTGCTGCCACCTTGTGGCCGTTTCACGCAACAGCAGGTTTAATCCCAGTGCTAATGGTTAGTTGATATTCAAAATCATTGCAGGCCTGTAAATGACACCTGCCCTGAAAACAAATCCTGGGGTCACATATCGACCAAAAAATTCAAAGGACGTCCATATTTCAAAACGACCATTTCAAAAGGCATATTTTACCCACATTAGTGTTCTGCTTCTTTTTCTTTCTTTCCTTTTTTGTTAAAAAAACGGGAATGGAAAAAGGCATCCCTCAGAATGGGCGAAAATCGTTGCAAACAAATCAATGGACAAAGGTTTAATCTCCAATATATATATAAACAGCTCATGCAGCTTAATATTAAAAAAACAAACAACCCAATACAAAAATGGGCAGAAGATCTAAAGAGACGTTTCTTCAAAGAAGACACAGAGATGGCCAAGACGCACATGAAAAGCTGCTCAACAGCACTAAGTATTAGAGAAATGCAAATCAAAACTACAATGAGGTATCACCTCACACCTGTTAGAATCGGCATCCTCAGAAAATCTACAAACAACAAATTCTGGGGAGGGTGTGGACAAAAGGAGCCCTCTTCCACTATTGGTGGGGATGTAAATTGATACAGTCACTATGGAGAACAGTATGGAGTTTCCTTAAAAAAACTAGAAATAGAATTACCATCTGATCCAGCAATCCCACTTCTGGGCATATACCCAGAGAAAACCATAAATCAAAAAGGCACATTCACCACAATGTTCATTGCAGCACTATTTACAATAGCCAGGTAATGCAAGCAACCTAAATGCCCACAGACAGATGAATGGATAAAGATGTGGTACATATATAAAATGCAATATTACTCAGCCATAAAAAGGAATGAAACTGGGTCATTTGTAGAGACATCGATGGATCTAGAGACTGTCATACAGAATGAAGTCAGTCAGAAAGAGGAAAACAAATATTGTATATTAATGCATATATGTGGAACCTAAAAAATGGTACAGTTGAACTGGTTTGCAGTAAGAAATAGAGACACAGAGGTAGAGAACAAACGTATGGACACCAAGTGTGGGAAGCCATGGGGTGGTGGTGGTGGGATGAGTTGGGAGATTGGGATTGACCTGTATACATGTATATGCATAAAATACATAACTAATAATAACCTGCTGTATAAAAAATAAATAAAATTAAATTTCAAAATTTTAAAAAATAAAATTTTAAAATAAAACAGAAAAAAGTTATTCCCTTCACACAGATGTATTTATAGGAATGAATTATTTCCATGCTTATATCTATAAATACATAAAAGAGGAATCAAATCTAACTTGAACCATAAAAGAAAAAAAAAACCTGAACCCACCAGTTATACAGAGGGAAACCCTAGCAGGGCACTTGCTCCAGCAGTAAACAATTCTGAAATTGGTCAGAGGTGGGGAATCACCTCCCATACAGCCAGCAACCCACCCCCCATGCAAGGAGCGTCCTCATTGCAAAGCTGGGGGACCGTGCTGAGGCATCTGTGAGTAAACGTGAGCTGAGCCCCAGGCCAGCTGCTGCTGAACTGTTCCCACCCTTCCCAGGTAAAACACCTGAATATGTACAAGGGCTTGAAAGCCTAGAGGAAGGGCCCTGGAGCCACACCAGCGACAGCACGCAGGCCAACTTGGTGCCTGCAGGCCAGCTAGGATGGTCCTGGCCCCGGGCGCTCTTCTGGAAGCTTTCTATTGCCCTGCCTGAGATACCCCTCCTGTCCCGACCCCCACTGCTTTTTTCCTTCCTCACCTCTGTCCGGAGAGAAATTCCATCAGAAGGTATGGGTGACACATCCTCTTCTTTACAGGTGGCAGCCTGGCAACTCCTGCAGAAAGGCCAGCAGAGCCCCACTCACACCGGGCCACCAACAAAGCCTTGGCCCCTCACTCCCTCCCACCAGCACAGCCCCGAGACTGCTGACGGGGCAGAGAATATGGAGTCAGGCACAACTTCATGGGCTATTGCTGCCTGGAGCGCTGTTTATATTGACCTCAACCAGGCACACCTGGGGAGGGCCGGCCGGCAGGGTAAGGCTGCCCAGGTCAGCTAATCCACAACCCTCAGGGAATCACATTGTTGAAAATGGACCTCGCTAAGGCAGAATAGAAGCCAAGGGAAAAAAGGACACAATGCCATTTGCAGCCCCGTAGATGAGTCTAGAGGTAATCACGTGACTTGGAGTAAGTCAGAAAGTGAAAGACACATATCGTATCATATCACTTATAGGTGTTACCTAAAAATGGATACCAGGGCAGATATTTCCACGGAGAAGGGCAATCACAGATTCATTAAACAAACTTATGGTTCACCAATGGAAAGGTGTGAGGATTGGTTTCATTACGATATCGGGGTTAACAGACATAATCAAACACAGGTGACATATATAATCACCAAAGACCTACGGAATACCAAGAGAAGACTACTCAACATTCTGTCCTAACGTACATGGGAAAAGGATCCCAGGAAGAACAGACATCTGTATATGTGTAAAAGAACCACATCTTCCACACCTACAACAAGCCAAACATTGTAATCAAACTTGCTGTAATAGAAAATAAAAAAAAAATTAAAAACATGAACAAGAAGTAGTGAGACAAACTTGAGGGGCTTTCTCCTGGCACATTCCATTCTAAATTCCAATCTAGAACACGACCTCCATTGAGGCTCTGTTGCTCTAGTAACCAGATTAGGTAAGGGAGAACTGCTGCCACCTTGTGGCCGTTTCACGCAACAGCAGCTTTAATCCCAACGCTAATGGTCAGTTGATATTCAAAATCATTGCAGGCCTGTAAATGACACCTGCCCTGAAAACAAATCGTGGGGTCACACATCGACCAAAAAATTCAAAGGACGTCCATATTTCAAAACGACCATTTCAAAAGGCATACTTTACGCACATTAGTGTTCTGCTTCTTTTTCTTTCTTTCCTTTTTTGTTAAAAAAACGGGAATGGAAAAAGGCATCCCTCAGAATGGGCGAAAATCGTTGCAAACGAATCAATGGACAAAGGTTTAATCTCCAATATATATATAAACAGCTCATGCAGCTTAATAATAAAAAAAACAAACAACCCAATACAAAAATGGGCAGAAGATCTAAAGAGACGTTTCTTCAAAGAAGACACAGAGATGGCCAAGACGCACATGAAAAGCTGCTCAACAGCACTAAGTATTAGAGAAATGCAAATCAAAACTACAATGAGGTATCACCTCACACCTGTTAGAATCGGCATCCTCAGAAAATCTACAAACAACAAATTCTGGGGAGGGTGTGGACAAAAGGAGCCCTCTTCCACTATTGGTGGGGTTGTAAATTGATACAGTCACTATGGAGAACAGTATGGAGTTTCCTTAAAAAAACTAGAAATAGAATTACCATCTGATCCAGCAATCCCACTTCTGGGCATATACCCAGAGAAAACCATAAATCAAAAAGGCACATTCACCACAATGTTCATTGCAGCACTATTTACAATAGCCAGGTAATGCAAGCAACCTAAATGCCCACAGACAGATGAATGGATAAAGATGTGGTACATATATAAAATGCAATATTACTCAGCCATAAAAAGGAATGAAACTGGGTCATTTGTAGAGACATCGATGGATCTAGAGACTGTCATACAGAATGAAGTCAGTCAGAAAGAGGAAAACAAATATTGTATATTAATGCATATATGTGGAACCTAAAAAATGGTACAGATGAACTGGTTTGCAGGGAAGAAATAGAGACACAGAGGTAGAGAACAAACGTATGGACACCAAGTGTGGGAAGCCATGGGGTGGTGGTGGTGGGATGAGTTGGGAGATTGGGATTGACCTGTATACATGTATATGCATAAAATACATAACTAATAATAACCTGCTGTATAAAAAAATAAATAAAATTAAATTTCAAAATTTTAAAAAATAAAATTTTAAAATAAAACAGAAAAAAGTTATTCCCTTCACACAGATGTATTTATAGGAATGAATTATTTCCATGCTGATATCTATAAATACATAAAAGAGGAATCAAATCTAACTTGAACCATAAAAGAAAAAAAAATCCTGAACCCACCAGTTATACAGAGGGAAACCCTAGCAGGGCACTTGCTCCAGCGGTAAACAATTCTGTAATTGGTCAGAGGTGGGGAATCACCTCCCATACAGCCAGCAACCCACCCCCCATGCAAGGAGCGTCCTCATTGCAAAGCTGGGGGACCGTGCTGAGGCATCTGTGAGTAAACATGAGCTGAGCCCCAGGCCAGCTGCTGCTGAACTGTTCCCACCCTTCCCAGGTAAAACACCTGAATATGTACAAGGGCTTGAAAGCCTAGAGGAAGGGCCCTGGAGCCACACCAGCGACAGCACGCAGGCCAACTTGGTGCCTGCAGGCCAGCCAGGATGGTCCTGGCCCCGGGCGCTCTTCTGGAAGCTTTCTATTGCCCTGCCTGAGATACCCCTCCTGTCCCGGCCCCCACTGCTTTTTTCCTTCCTCACCTCTGTCCGGAGAGAAATTCCAGCGGAAGGTATGGGTGACACATCCTCTTCTTTACAGGTGGCAGCCTGGCAACTCCTGCAGAAAGGCCAGCAGAGCCCCACTCACACCGGGCCACCAACAAAGCCTTGGCCCCTCACTCCCTCCCACCAGCACAGCCCCGAGACTGCTGACGGGGCAGAGAATATGGAGTCAGGCACAACTTCAGGGGCTATTGCTGCCTGGAGCGCTGTTTATATTGACCTCAACCAGGCACACCTGGGGAGGGCCGGCCGGCAGGGTAAGGCTGCCCAGGTCAGCTAATCCACAACCCTCAGGGAATCACATTGTTGAAAATGGACCTCGCTAAGGCAGAATAGAAGCCAAGGAAAAAAAGGACACAATGCCATTTGCAGCCCCGTAGATGAGTCTAGAGGTAATCACGTGACTTGGAGCAAGTCAGAAAGTGAAAGACACATATCGTATCATATCACTTATAGGTGTTACCTAAAAATGGATACCAGGGCAGATATTTCCACAGAGAAGGGCAATCACAGATTCATTAAACAAACTTATGGTTCACCAATGGAAAGGTGTGAGGATTGGTTTCATTACGATATCGGGGTTAACAGACATAATCAAACACAGGTGACATATACAATCACCAAAGACCTACGGAATACCAAGAGAAGACTACTCAACATTCTGTCCTAACGTACATGGGAAAAGGATCCCAGGAAGAACAGACATCTGTATATGTGTAAAAGAACCACATCTTCCACACCTACAACAAGCCAAACATTGTAATCAAACTTGCTGTAATAGAAAATAAAAAAAAAAATTAAAAACACGAACAAGAAGTAGTGAGACAAACTTGAGGGGCTTTCTCCTGGCACATTCCATTCTAAATTCCAATCTAGAACACGACCTCCATTGAGGCTCTGTTGCTCTAGTAACCAGATTAGGTAAGGGAGAACTGCTGCCACCTTGTGGCCGTTTCACGCAACAGCAGCTTTAATCCCAGTGCTAATGGTCAGTTGATATTCAAAATCATTGCAGGCCTGTAAATGACACCTGCCCTGAAAACAAATCCTGGGGTCACATATCGACCAAAAAATTCAAAGGACGTCCATATTTCAAAACGACCATTTCAAAAGGCATATTTTACCCACATTAGTGTTCTGCTTCTTTTTCTTTCTTTCCTTTTTTGTTAAAAAAACGGGAATGGAAAAAGGCATCCCTCAGAATGGGCGAAAATCGTTGCAAACGAATCAATGGACAAAGGTTTAATCTCCAATATATATATAAACAGCTCATGCAGCTTAATATTAAAAAAACAAACAACCCAATACAAAAATGGGCAGAAGATCTAAAGAGACGTTTCTTCAAAGAAGACACAGAGATGGCCAAGACGCACATGAAAAGCTGCTCAACAGCACTAAGTATTAGAGAAATGCAAATCAAAACTACAATGAGGTATCACCTCACACCTGTTAGAATCGGCATCCTCAGAAAATCTACAAACAACAAATTCTGGGGAGGGTGTGGACAAAAGGAGCCCTCTTCCACTATTGGTGGGGATGTAAATTGATACAGTCACTATGGAGAACAGTATGGAGTTTCCTTAAAAAAACTAGAAATAGAATTACCATCTGATCATGCAATCCCACTTCTGGGCATATACCCAGAGAAAACCATAAATCAAAAAGGCACATTCACCACAATGTTCATTGCAGCACTATTTACAATAGCCAGGTAATGCAAGCAACCTAAATGCCCACAGACAGATGAATGGATAAAGATGTGGTACATATATAAAATGCAATATTACTCAGCCATAAAAAGGAATGAAACTGGGTCATTTGTAGAGACATCGATGGATCTAGAGACTGTCATACAGAATGAAGTCAGTCAGAAAGAGGAAAACAAATATTGTATATTAATGCATATATGTGGAACCTAAAAAATGGTACAGTTGAACTGGTTTGCAGTAAGAAATAGAGACACAGAGGTAGAGAACAAACGTATGGACACCAAGTGTGGGAAGCCATGGGGTGGTGGTGGTGGGATGAGTTGGGAGATTGGGATTGACCTGTATACATGTATATGCATAAAATACATAACTAATAATAACCTGCTGTATAAAAAATAAATAAAATTAAATTTCAAAATTTTAAAAAATAAAATTTTAAAATAAAACAGAAAAAAGTTATTCCCTTCACACAGATGTATTTATAGGAATGAATTATTTCCATGCTTATATCTATAAATACATAAAAGAGGAATCAAATCTAACTTGAACCATAAAAGAAAAAAAAAACCTGAACCCACCAGTTATACAGAGGGAAACCCTAGCAGGGCACTTGCTCCAGCGGTAAACAATTCTGAAATTGGTCAGAGGTGGGGAATCACCTCCCATACAGCCAGCAACCCACCCCCCATGCAAGGAGCGTCCTCATTGCAAAGCTGGGGGACCGTGCTGAGGCATCTGTGAGTAAACGTGAGCTGAGCCCCAGGCCAGCTGCTGCTGAACTGTTCCCACCCTTCCCAGGTAAAACACCTGAATATGTACAAGGGCTTGAAAGCCTAGAGGAAGGGCCCTGGAGCCACACCAGCGACAGCACGCAGGCCAACTTGGTGCCTGCAGGCCAGCTAGGATGGTCCTGGCCCCGGGCGCTCTTCTGGAAGCTTTCTATTGCCCTGCCTGAGATACCCCTCCTGTCCCGACCCCCACTGCTTTTTTCCTTCCTCACCTCTGTCCGGAGAGAAATTCCATCAGAAGGTATGGGTGACACATCCTCTTCTTTACAGGTGGCAGCCTGGCAACTCCTGCAGAAAGGCCAGCAGAGCCCCACTCACACCGGGCCACCAACAAAGCCTTGGCCCCTCACTCCCTCCCACCAGCACAGCCCCGAGACTGCTGACGGGGCAGAGAATATGGAGTCAGGCACAACTTCAGGGGCTATTGCTGCCTGGAGCGCTGTTTATATTGACCTCAACCAGGCACACCTGGGGAGGGCCGGCCGGCAGGGTAAGGCTGCCCAGGTCAGCTAATCCACAACCCTCAGGGAATCACATTGTTGAAAATGGACCTCGCTAAGGCAGAATAGAAGCCAAGGGAAAAAAGGACACAATGCCATTTGCAGCCCCGTAGATGAGTCTAGAGGTAATCACGTGACTTGGAGTAAGTCAGAAAGTGAAAGACACATATCGTATCATATCACTTATAGGTGTTACCTAAAAATGGATACCAGGGCAGATATTTCCACGGAGAAGGGCAATCACAGATTCATTAAACAAACTTATGGTTCACCAATGGAAAGGTGTGAGGATTGGTTTCATTACGATATCGGGGTTAACAGACATAATCAAACACAGGTGACATATATAATCACCAAAGACCTACGGAATACCAAGAGAAGACTACTCAACATTCTGTCCTAACGTACATGGGAAAAGGATCCCAGGAAGAACAGACATCTGTATATGTGTAAAAGAACCACATCTTCCACACCTACAACAAGCCAAACATTGTAATCAAACTTGCTGTAATAGAAAATAAAAAAAAAATTAAAAACATGAACAAGAAGTAGTGAGACAAACTTGAGGGGCTTTCTCCTGGCACATTCCATTCTAAATTCCAATCTAGAACACGACCTCCATTGAGGCTCTGTTGCTCTAGTAACCAGATTAGGTAAGGGAGAACTGCTGCCACCTTGTGGCCGTTTCACGCAACAGCAGCTTTAATCCCAGCGCTAATGGTCAGTTGATATTCAAAATCATTGCAGGCCTGTAAATGACACCTGCCCTGAAAACAAATCGTGGGGTCACACATCGACCAAAAAATTCAAAGGACGTCCATATTTCAAAACGACCATTTCAAAAGGCATACTTTACGCACATTAGTGTTCTGCTTCTTTTTCTTTCTTTCCTTTTTTGTTAAAAAAACGGGAATGGAAAAAGGCATCCCTCAGAATGGGCGAAAATCGTTGCAAACGAATCAATGGACAAAGGTTTAATCTCCAATATATATATAAACAGCTCATGCAGCTTAATAATAATAAAAAAAAACAACCCAATACAAAAATGGGCAGAAGATCTAAAGAGACGTTTCTTCAAAGAAGACACAGAGATGGCCAAGACGCACATGAAAAGCTGCTCAACAGCACTAAGTATTAGAGAAATGCAAATCAAAACTACAATGAGGTATCACCTCACACCTGTTAGAATCGGCATCCTCAGAAAATCTACAAACAACAAATTCTGGGGAGGGTGTGGACAAAAGGAGCCCTCTTCCACTATTGGTGGGGATGTAAATTGATACAGTCACTATGGAGAACAGTAGGGAGTTTCCTTAAAAAAACTAGAAATAGAATTACCATCTGATCCAGCAATCCCACTTCTGGGCATATACCCAGAGAAAACCATAAATCAAAAAGGCACATTCACAACAATGTTCATTGCAGCACTATTTACAATAGCCAGGTAATGCAAGCAACCTAAATGCCCACAGACAGATGAATGGATAAAGATGTGGTACATATATAAAATGCAATATTACTCAGCCATAAAAAGGAATGAAACTGGGTCATTTGTAGAGACATCGATGGATCTAGAGACTGTCATACAGAATGAAGTCAGTCAGAAAGAGGAAAACAAATATTGTATATTAATGCATATATGTGGAACCTAAAAAATGGTACAGATGAACTGGTTTGCAGGGAAGAAATAGAGACACAGAGGTAGAGAACAAACGTATGGACACCAAGTGTGGGAAGCCATGGGGTGGTGGTGGTGGGATGAGTTGGGAGATTGGGATTGACCTGTATACATGTATATGCATAAAATACATAACTAATAATAACCTGCTGTATAAAAAAATAAATAAAATTAAATTTCAAAATTTTAAAAAATAAAATTTTAAAATAAAACAGAAAAAAGTTATTCCCTTCACACAGATGTATTTATAGGAATGAATTATTTCCATGCTGATATCTATAAATACATAAAAGAGGAATCAAATCTAACTTGAACCATAAAAGAAAAAAAAATCCTGAACCCACCAGTTATACAGAGGGAAACCCTAGCAGGGCACTTGCTCCAGCGGTAAACAATTCTGTAATTGGTCAGAGGTGGGGAATCACCTCCCATACAGCCAGCAACCCACCCCCCATGCAAGGAGCATCCTCATTGCAAAGCTGGGGGACCGTGCTGAGGCATCTGTGAGTAAACATGAGCTGAGCCCCAGGCCAGCTGCTGCTGAACTGTTCCCACCCTTCCCAGGTAAAACACCTGAATATGTACAAGGGCTTGAAAGCCTAGAGGAAGGGCCCTGGAGCCACACCAGCGACAGCACGCAGGCCAACTTGGTGCCTGCAGGCCAGCCGGGATGGTCCTGGCCCCGGGCGCTCTTCTGGAAGCTTTCTATTGCCCTGCCTGAGATACCCCTCCTGTCCCGGCCCCCACTGCTTTTTTCCTTCCTCACCTCTGTCCGGAGAGAAATTCCAGCGGAAGGTATGGGTGACACATCCTCTTCTTTAGAGGTGGCAGCCTGGCAACTCCTGCAGAAAGGCCAGCAGAGCCCCACTCACACCGGGCCACCAACAAAGCCTTGGCCCCTCACTCCCTCCCACCAGCACAGCCCCGAGACTGCTGACGGGGCAGAGAATATGGAGTCAGGCACAACTTCAGGGGCTATTGCTGCCTGGAGCGCTGTTTATATTGACCTCAACCAGGCACACCTGGGGAGGGCCGGCCGGCAGGGTAAGGCTGCCCAGGTCAGCTAATCCACAACCCTCAGGGAATCACATTGTTGAAAATGGACCTCGCTAAGGCAGAATAGAAGCCAAGGACAAAAAGGACACAATGCCATTTCAGCCCCGTAGATGAGTCTAGAGGTAATCACGTGACTTGGAGCAAGTCAGAAAGTGAAAGACACATATTGTATCATATCACTTATAGGTGTTACCTAAAAATGGATACCAGGGCAGATATTTCCACAGAGAAGGGCAATCACAGATTCATTAAACAAACTTATGGTTCACCAATGGAAAGGTGTGAGGATTGGTTTCATTACGATATCGGGGTTAACAGACATAATCAAACACAGGTGACATATACAATCACCAAAGACCTACGGAATACCAAGAGAAGACTACTCAACATTCTGTCCTAACGTACATGGGAAAAGGATCCCAGGAAGAACAGACATCTGTATATGTGTAAAAGAACCACATCTTCCACACCTACAACAAGCCAAACATTGTAATCAAACTTGCTGTAATAGAAAATAAAAAAAAAATTAAAAACACGAACAAGAAGTAGTGAGACAAACTTGAGGGGCTTTCTCCTGGCACATTCCATTCTAAAATCCAATCTAGAACACGACCTCCATTGAGGCTCTGTTGCTCTAGTAACCAGATTAGGTAAGGGAGAACTGCTGCCACCTTGTGGCCGTTTCACGCAACAGCAGCTTTAATCCCAGTGCTAATGGTCAGTTGATATTCAAAATCATTGCAGGCCTGTAAATGACACCTGCCCTGAAAACAAATCCTGGGGTCACATATCGACCAAAAAATTCAAAGGACGTCCATATTTCAAAACGACCATTTCAAAAGGCATATTTTACCCACATTAGTGTTCTGCTTCTTTTTCTTTCTTTCCTTTTTTGTTAAAAAAACGGGAATGGAAAAAGGCATCCCTCAGAATGGGCGAAAATCGTTGCAAACGAATCAATGGACAAAGGTTTAATCTCCAATATATATATAAACAGCTCATGCAGCTTAATATTAAAAAAACAAACAACCCAATACAAAAATGGGCAGAAGATCTAAAGAGACGTTTCTTCAAAGAAGACACAGAGATGGCCGAGACGCACATGAAAAGCTGCTCAACAGCACTAAGTATTAGAGAAATGCAAATCAAAACTACAATGAGGTATCACCTCACACCTGTTAGAATCGGCATCCTCAGAAAATCTACAAACAACAAATTCTGGGGAGGGTGTGGACAAAAGGAGCCCTCTTCCAATATTGGTGGGGATGTAAATTGATACAGTCACTATGGAGAACAGTATGGAGTTTCCTTAAAAAAACTAGAAATAGAATTACCATCTGATCCAGCAATCCCACTTCTGGGCATATACCCAGAGAAAACCATAAATCAAAAAGGCACATTCACCACAATGTTCATTGCAGCACTATTTACAATAGCCAGGTAATGCAAGCAACCTAAATGCCCACAGACAGATGAATGGATAAAGATGTGGTACATATATAAAATGCAATATTACTCAGCCATAAAAAGGAATGAAACTGGGTCATTTGTAGAGACATCGATGGATCTACAGACTGTCATACAGAATGAAGTCAGTCAGAAAGAGGAAAACAAATATTGTATATTAATGCATATATGTGGAACCTAAAAAATGGTACAGTTGAACTGGTTTGCAGTAAGAAATAGAGACACAGAGGTAGAGAACAAACGTATGGACACCAAGTGTGGGAAGCCATGGGGTGGTGGTGGTGGGATGAGTTGGGAGATTGGGATTGACCTGTATACATGTATATGCATAAAATACATAACTAATAATAACCTGCTGTATAAAAAATAAATAAAATTAAATTTCAAAATTTTAAAAAATAAAATTTTAAAATAAAACAGAAAAAAGTTATTCCCTTCACACAGATGTATTTATAGGAATGAATTATTTCCATGCTTATATCTATAAATACATAAAAGAGGAATCAAATCTAACTTGAACCATAAAAGAAAAAAAAACCCTGAACCCACCAGTTATACAGAGGGAAACCCTAGCAGGGCACTTGCTCCAGCGGTAAACAATTCTGAAATTGGTCAGAGGTGGGGAATCACCTCCCATACAGCCAGCAACCCACCCCCCATGCAAGGAGCGTCTTCATTGCAAAGCTGGGGGACCGTGCTGAGGCATCTGTGAGTAAACGTGAGCTGAGCCCCAGGCCAGCTGCTGCTGAACTGTTCCCACCCTTCCCAGGTAAAACACGTGAATATGTACAAGGGCTTGAAAGCCTAGAGGAAGGGCCCTGGAGCCACACCAGCGACAGCACGCAGGCCAACTTGGTGCCTGCAGGCCAGCTAGGATGGTCCTGGCCCCGGGCGCTCTTCTGGAAGCTTTCTATTGCCCTGCCTGAGATACCCCTCCTGTCCCGACCCCCACTGCTTTTTTCCTTCCTCACCTCTGTCCGGAGAGAAATTCCATCAGAAGGTATGGGTGACACATCCTCTTCTTTACAGGTGGCAGCCTGGCAACTCCTGCAGAAAGGCCAGCAGAGCCCCACTCACACCGGGCCACCAACAAAGCCTTGGCCCCTCACTCCCTCCCACCAGCACAGCCCCGAGACTGCTGACGGGGCAGAGAATATGGAGTCAGGCACAACTTCATGGGCTATTGCTGCCTGGAGCGCTGTTTATATTGACCTCAACCAGGCACACCTGGGGAGGGCCGGCCGGCAGGGTAAGGCTGCCCAGGTCAGCTAATCCACAACCCTCAGGGAATCACATTGTTGAAAATGGACCTCGCTAAGGCAGAATAGAAGCCAAGGAAAAAAAGGACACAATGCCATTTGCAGCCCCGTAGATGAGTCTAGAGGTAATCACGTGACTTGGAGCAAGTCAGAAAGTGAAAGACACATATCGTATCATATCACTTATAGGTGTTACCTAAAAATGGATACCAGGGCAGATATTTCCACAGAGAAGGGCAATCACAGATTCATTAAACAAACTTATGGTTCACCAATGGAAAGGTGTGAGGATTGGTTTCATTACGATATCGGGGTTAACAGACATAATCAAACACAGGTGACATATACAATCACCAAAGACCTACGGAATACCAAGAGAAGACTACTCAACATTCTGTCCTAACGTACATGGGAAAAGGATCCCAGGAAGAACAGACATCTGTATATGTGTAAAAGAACCACATCTTCCACACCTACAACAAGCCAAACATTGTAATCAAACTTGCATAAATAGAAAATAAAAAAAAAATTAAAAACACGAACAAGAAGTAGTGAGACAAACTTGAGGGGCTTTCTCCTGGCACATTCCATTCTAAATTCCAATCTAGAACACGACCTCCATTGAGGCTCTGTTGCTCTAGTAACCAGATTTGGTAAGGGAGAACTGCTGCAACCTTGTGGCCGTTTCACGCAACAGCAGCTTTAATCCCAGCGCTAATGGTCAGTTGATATTCAAAATCATTGCAGGCCTGTAAATGACACCTGCCCTGAAAACAAATCCTGGGGTCACATATCGACCAAAAATTTCAAAGGACGTCCATATTTCAAAACGACCATTTCAAAAGGCATATTTTACCCACATTAGTGTTCTGCTTCTTTTTCTTTCTTTCCTTTTTTGTTAAAAAAACGGGAATGGAAAAAGGCATCCCTCAGAATGGGCGAAAATCATTGTAAACGAATCAATGGACAAAGGTTTAATCTCCAATATATATATAAACAGCTCATGCAGCTTAATATTAAAAAAACAAACAACCCAATACAAAAATGGGCAGAAGATCTAAAGAGACGTTTCTTCAAAGAAGACACAGAGATGGCCAAGACGCACATGAAAAGCTGCTCAACAGCACTAAGTATTAGAGAAATGCAAATCAAAACTACAATGAGGTATCACCTCACACCTGTTAGAATCGGCATCCTCAGAAAATCTGCAAACAACAAACTCTGGGGAGGGTGTGGACAAAAGGAGCCCTCTTCCACTATTGGTGGGGATGTAAATTGATACAGTCACTATGGAGAACAGTATGGAGTTTCCTTAAAAAAACTAGAAATAGAATTACCATCTGATCCAGCAATCCCACTTCTGGGCATATACCCAGAGAAAACCATAAATCAAAAAGGCACATTCACCACAATGTTCATTGCAGCACTATTTACAATAGCCAGGTAATGCAAGCAACCTAAATGCCCACAGACAGATGAATGGATAAAGATGTGGTACATATATAAAATGCAATATTACTCAGCCATAAAAAGGAATGAAACTGGGTCATTTGTAGAGACATCGATGGATCTAGAGACTGTCATACAGAATGAAGTCAGTCAGAAAGAGGAAAACAAATATTGTATATTAATGCATATATGTGGAACCTAAAAAATGGTACAGATGAACTGGTTTGCAGGGAAGAAATAGAGACACAGTGGTAGAGAACAAACGTATGGACACCAAGTGTGGGAAGCCATGGGGTGGTGGTGGTGGGATGAGTTGGGAGATTGGGATTGACCTGTATACATGTATATGCATAAAATACATAACTAATAATAACCTGCTGTATAAAAAATAAATAAAATTAAATTTCAAAATTTTAAAAAATAAAATTTTAAAATAAAACAGAAAAAAGTTATTCCCTTCACACAGATGTATTTATAGGAATGAATTATTTCCATGCTGATATCTATAAATACATAAAAGAGGAATCAAATCTAACTTGAACCATAAAAGAAAAAAAAACCTAACCCACCAGTTATACAGAGGGAAACCCTAGCAGGGCACTTGCTCCAGCGGTAAACAATTCTGAAATTGGTCAGAGGTGGGGAATCACCTCCCATACAGCCAGCAACCCACCCCCCATGCAAGGAGCGTCCTCAATGCAAAGCTGGAGGACCGTGCTGAGGCATCTGTGAGTAAACGTGAGCTGAGCCCCAGGCCAGCTGCTGCTGAACTGTTCCCACCCTTCCCAGGTAAAACACCTGAATATGTACAAGGGCTTGAAAGCCTAGAGGAAGGGCCCTGGAGCCACACCAGCGACAACACGCAGGCCAACTTGGTGCCTGCAGGCCAGCCAGGATGGTCCTGGCCCCGGGCGCTCTTCTGGAAGCTTTCTATTGCCCTGCCTGAGATACCCTTCCTGTCCCGGCCCCCACTGCTTTTTTCCTTCCTCACCTCTGTCCGGAGAGAAATTCCAGCGGAAGGTATGGGTGACACATCCTCTTCTTTACAGGTGGCAGCCTGGCAACTCCTGCAGAAAGGCCAGCAGAGCCCCACTCACACCGGGCCACCAACAAAGCCTTGGCCCCTCACTCCCTCCCACCAGCACAGCCCCGAGACTGCTGACGGGGCAGAGAATATGGAGTCAGGCACAACTTCAGGGGCTATTGCTGCCTGGAGCGCTGTTTATATTGACCTCAACCAGGCACACCTGGGGAGGGCCGGCCGGCAGGGTAAGGCTGCCCAGGTCAGCTAATCCACAACCCTCAGGGAATCACATTGTTGAAAATGGACCTCGCTAAGGCAGAATAGAAGCCAAGGAAAAAAAGGACACAATGCCATTTGCAGCCCCGTAGATGAGTCTAGAGGTAATCACGTGACTTGGAGTAAGTCAGAAAGTGAAAGACACATATCGTATCATATCACTTATAGGTGTTACCTAAAAATGGATACCAGGGCAGATATTTCCACGGAGAAGGGCAATCACAGATTCATTAAACAAACTTATGGTTCACCAATGGAAAGGTGTGAGGATTGGTTTCATTACGATATCGGGGTTAACAAACATAATCAAACACATGTGACATATAGAATCACCAAAGACCTACGGAATACCAAGAGAAGACTACTCAACATTCTGTCCTAACGTACATGGGAAAAGGATCCCAGGAAGAACAGACATCTGTATATGTGTAAAAGAACCACATCTTCCACACCTACAAAAAGCCAAACATTGTAATCAAACTTGCTGTAATAGAAAATAAAAAAAAATTAAAAACACGAACAAGAAGTAGTGAGACAAACTTGAGGGGCTTTCTCCTGGCACATTCCATTCTAAATTCCAATCTAGAACACGACCTCCATTGAGGCTCTGTTGCTCTAGTAACCAGATTAGGTAAGGGAGAACTGCTGCCACCTTGTGGCCGTTTCACGCAACAGCAGCTTTAATCCCAGCGCTAGTGGTCAGTTGATGTTCAAAATCATTGCAGGCCTGTAAATGACACCTGCCCTGAAAACAAATCCTGGGGTCACATATCGACCAAAAAATTCAAAGGACGTCCATATTTCAAAACGACCATTTCAAAAGGCATATTTTACCCACTTTAGTGTTCTGCTTCTTTTTCTTTCTTTCCTCTTTTGTTAAAAAAACGGGAATGGAAAAAGGCATCCCTCAGAATGGGCGAAAATCGTTGCAAACGAATAAATGGACAAAGGATTAATCTCCAATATATATATAAACAGCTTATGCAGCTTAATATTAAAAAATCAAACAACCCAATACAAAAATGGGCAGAAGACCTAAAGAGACGTTTCTTCAAAGAAGACACAGAGATGGCCAAGACGCACATGAAAAGCTGCTCAACAGCACTAAGTTTTAGAGAAATGCAAATCAAAACTACAATGAGGTATCACCTCACACCTGTTAAAATCGGCATCATCAGAAAATCTACAAACAACAAATTCTGGGGAGGGTGTGGACAAAAGGAGCCCTCTTCCACTATTGGTGGGGATGTAAATTGATACAGTCACTATGGAGAACAGTATGGTGTTTCCTTAAAAAACTAGAAATAGAATTACCATCTGATCCAGCAATCCCACTTCTGGGCATATACCCAGAGAAAACCATAAATCAAAAAGGCACATTCACCACAATGTTCATTGCAGCACTATTTACAATAGCCAGGTAATGCAAGCAACCTAAATGCCCACAGACAGATGAATGGATAAAGATGTGGTACATATATAAAATGCAATATTACTCAGCCATAAAAAGGAATGTAACTGGGTCATTTGTAGAGACATCGATGGATCTAGAGACTGTCATACAGAATGAAGTCAGTCAGAAAGAGGAAAACAAATATTGTATATTAATGCATATATGTGGAACCTAAAAAATGGTACAGATGAACTGGTTTGCAGGGAAGAAATAGAGACACAGAGGTAGAGAACAAACGTATGGACACCAAGTGTGGGAAGCCATGGGGTGGTGGTGGTGGGATGAGTTGGGAGATTGGGATTGACCTGTATACATGTATATGCATAAAATACATAACTAATAATAACCTGCTGTATAAAAAAATAAATAAAATTAAATTTCAAAATTTTAAAAAATAAAATTTTAAAATAAAACAGAAAAAAAGTTATTCCCTTCACACAGATGTATTTATAGGAATGAATTATTTCCATGCTGATATCAATAAATACATAAAAGAGGAATCAAATCTAACTTGAACCATAAAAGAAAAAAAAATCCTGAACCCACCAGTTATACAGAGGGAAACCCTAGCAGGGCACTTGCTCCAGCGGTAAACAATTCTGAAATTGGTCAGAGGTGGGGAATCACCTCCCATACAGCCAGCAACCCACCCCCCATGCAAGGAGCATCCTCAATGCAAAGCTGGGGGACCGTGCTGAGGCATCTGTGAGTAAACGTGAGCTGAGCCCCAGGCCAGCTGCTGCTGAACTGTTCCCACCCTTCCCAGGTAAAACACCTGAATATGTACAAGGGCTTGAAAGCCTAGAGGAAGGGCCCTGGAGCCACACCAGCGACAGCACGCAGGCCAACTTGGTGCCTGCAGGCCAGCCAGGATGGTCCTGGCCCCGGGCGCTCTTCTGGAAGCTTTCTATTGCCCTGCCTGAGATACCCTTCCTGTCCCGGCCCCCACTGCTTTTTTCCTTCCTCACCTCTGTCCGGAGAGAAATTCCAGCGGAAGGTATGGGTGACACATCCTCTTCTTTACAGGTGGCAGCCTGGCAACTCCTGCAGAAAGGCCAGCAGAGCCCCACTCACACCGGGCCACCAACAAAGCCTTGGCCCCTCACTCCCTCCCACCAGCACAGCCCCGAGACTGCTGACGGGGCAGAGAATATGGAGTCAGGCACAACTTCAGGGGCTATTGCTGCCTGGAGCGCTGTTTATATTGACCTCAACCAGGCACACCTGGGGAGGGCCGGCCGGCAGGGTAAGGCTGCCCAAGTCAGCTAATCCACAACCCTCAGGGAATCACATTGTTGAAAATGGACCTCGCTAAGGCAGAATAGAAGCCAAGGAAAAAAAGGACACAATGCCATTTGCAGCCCCGTAGATGAGTCTAGAGGTAATCACGTGACTTGGAGTAAGTCAGAAAGTGAAAGACACATATCGTATCATATCACTTATAGGTGTTACCTAAAAATGGATACCAGAGCAGATATTTCCACGGAGAAGGGCAATCACAGATTCATTAAACAAACTTATGGTTCACCAATGGAAAGGTGTGAGGATTGGTTTCATTACGATATCGGGGTTAACAGACATAATCAAACACAGGTGACATATAGAATCACCAAAGACCTACGGAATACCAAGAGAAGACTACTCAACATTCTGTCCTAACGTACATGGGAAAAGGATCCCAGGAAGAACAGACATCTGTATATGTGTAAAAGAACCACATCTTCCACACCTACAACAAGCCAAACATTGTAATCAAACTTGCTGTAATAGAAAATAAAAAAAAAAATTAAAAACACGAACAAGAAGTAGTGAGACAAATTGAGGGGCTTTCTCCTGGCACATTCCATTCTAAATTCCAATCTAGAACACGACCTCCATTGAGGCTCTGTTGCTCTAGTAACCAGATTAGGTAAGGGAGAACTGCTGCCACCTTGTGGCCGTTTCACCCAACAGCAGCTTTAATCCCAGCGCTAGTGGTCAGTTGATGTTCAAAATCATTGCAGGCCTGTAAATGACACCTGCCCTGAAAACAAATCCTGGGGTCACATATCGACCAAAAAATTCAAAGGACGTCCATATTTCAAAACGACCATTTCAAAAGGCATATTTTACCCACATTAGTGTTCTGCTTCTTTTTCTTTCTTTCCTTTTTTGTTAAAAAAACGGGAATGGAAAAAGGCATCCCTCAGAATGGGTGAACATCGTTGCAAACGAATCAATGGACAAAGGTTTAATCTGCAATATATATATAAACAGCTCATGCAGCTTAATATTAAAAAAACAAACAACCCAATACAAAAATGGGCAGAAGATCTAAAGAGACGTTTCTTCAAAGAAGACACAGAGATGGCCAAGACGCACATGAAAAGCTGCTCAACAGCACTAAGTATTAGAGAAATGCAAATCAAAACTACAATGAGGTATCACCTCACACCTGTTAGAATCGGCATCCTCAGAAAATCTACAAACAACAAATTCTGGGGAGGGTGTGGACAAAAGGAGCCCTCTTCCACTATTGGTGGGGATGTAAATTGATACAGTCACTATGGAGAACAGTATGGAGTTTCCTTAAAAAAACTAGAAATAGAATTACCATCTGATCCAGCAATCCCACTTCTGGGCATATACCCAGAGAAAACCATAAATCAAAAAGGCACATTCACCACAATGTTCATTGCAGCACTATTTACAATAGCCAGGTAATGCAAGCAACCTAAATGCCCACAGACAGATGAATGGATAAAGATGTGGTACATATATAAAATGCAATATTACTCAGCCATAAAAAGGAATGAAACTGGGTCATTTGTAGAGACATCGATGGATCTAGAGACTGTCATACAGAATGAAGTCAGTCAGAAAGAGGAAAACAAATATTGTATATTAATGCATATATGTGGAACCTAAAAAATGGTACAGATGAACTGGTTTGCAGGGAAGAAATAGAGACACAGAGGTAGAGAACAAACGTATGGACACCAAGTGTGGGAAGCCATGGGGTGGTGGTGGTGGGATGAGTTGGGAGATTGGGATTGACCTGTATACATGTATATGCATAAAATACATAACTAATAATAACCTGCTGTATAAAAAAATAAATAAAATTAAATTTCAAAATTTTAAAAAATAAAATTTTAAAATAAAACAGAAAAAAAGTTATTCCCTTCACACAGATGTATTTATAGGAATGAATTATTTCCATGCTGATATCTATAAATACATAAAAGGGGAATCAAATCTAACTTGAAACATAAAAGAAAAAAAATCCTGAACCCACCAGTTATACAGAGGGAAACCCTAGCAGGGCACTTGCTCCAGCGGTAAACAATTCTGAAATTGGTCAGAGGTGGGGAATCACCTCCCATACAGCCAGCAACCCACCCCCCATGCAAGGAGCGTCCTCAATGCAAAGCTGGGGGACCGTGCTGAGGCATCTGTGAGTAAACGTGAGCTGAGCCCCAGGCCAGCTGCTGCTGAACTGTTCCCACCCTTCCCAGGTAAAACACCTGAATATGTACAAGGGCTTGAAAGCCTAGAAGAAGGGCCCTGGAGCCACACCAGCGACAGCACGCAGGCCAACTTGGTGCCTGCAGGCCAGCCAGGATGGTCCTGGCCCCGGGCGCTCTTCTGGAAGCTTTCTATTGCCCTGCCTGAGATACCCCTCCTGTCCCGGCCCCCACTGCTTTTTTCCTTCCTCACCTCTGTCCGGAGAGAAATTCCAGCGGAAGGTATGGGTGACACATCCTCTTCTTTACAGGTGGCAGCCTGGCAACTCCTGCAGAAAGGCCAGCAGAGCCCCACTCACACCGGGCCACCAACAAAGCCTTGGCCCCTCACTCCCTCCCACCAGCACAGCCCCGAGACTGCTGACGGGGCAGAGAATATGGAGTCAGGCACAACTTCAGGGGCTATTGCTGCCTGGAGCGCTGTTTATATTGACCTCAACCAGGCACACCTGGGGAGGGCCGGCCGGCAGGGTAAGGCTGCCCAGGTCAGCTAATCCACAACCCTCAGGGAATCACATTGTTGAAAATGGACCTCGCTAAGGCAGAATAGAAGCCAAGGAAAAAAAGGACACAATGCCATTTGCAGCCCCGTAGATGAGTCTAGAGGTAATCACGTGACTTGGAGTAAGTCAGAAAGTGAAAGACACATATCATATCATATCACTTATAGGTGTTACCTAAAAATGGATACCAGGGCAGATATTTCCACGGAGAAGGGCAATCATAGATTCATTAAACAAACTTATGGTTCACCAATGGAAAGGTGTGAGGATTGGTTTCATTACGGGGTTAACAAACATAATCAAACACAGGTGACATATAGAATCACCAAAGACCTACGGAATACCAAGAAAAGACTACTCAACATTCTGTCCTAACGTACATGGGAAAAGGATCCCAGGAAGAACAGACATCTGTATATGTGTAAAAGAACCACATCTTCCACACCTACAAAAAGCCAAACATTGTAATCAAAATTGCTGTAATAGAAAATAAAAAAAAAATTAAAAACAAGAACAAGAAGTAGTGAGACAAACTTGAGGGGCTTTCTCCTGGCACATTCCATTCTAAATTCCAATCTAGAACACGACCTCCATTGAGGCTCTGTTGCTCTAGTAACCAGATTAGGTAAGGGAGAACTGCTGCCACCTTGTGGCCGTTTCACACAACAGCAGCTTTAATCCCAGTGCTAATGGTCAGTTGATATTCAAAATCATTGCAGGCCTGTAAATGACACCTGCCCTGAAAACAAATCCTGGGGTCACATATCGACCAAAAAATTCAAAGGATGTCCATATTTCAAAACGACCATTTCAAAAGGCATATTTTACACACATTAGTGTTCTGCTTCTTTTTCTTTCTTTCCTTTTTTGTTAAAAAAACGGGAATGGAAAAAGGCATCCCTCAGAATGGGCGAAAATCGTTGCAAACGAATCAATGGACAAAGGTTTAATCTCCAATATATATATAAACAGCTCATGCAGCTTAATATTAAAAAAACAAACAACCCAATACAAAAATGGGCAGAAGATCTAAAGAGACGTTTCTTCAAAGAAGACACAGAGATGGCCAAGACGCACATGAAAAGCTGCTCAACAGCACTAAGTATTAGAGAAATGCAAATCAAAACTACAATGAGGTATCACCTCACACCTGTTAGAATCGGCATCCTCAGAAAATCTACAAACAACAAATTCTGGGGAGGGTGTGGACAAAAGGAGCCCTCTTCCACTATTGGTGGGGATGTAAATTGATACAGTCACTATGGAGAACAGTATGGAGTTTCCTTAAAAAAACTAGAAATAGAATTACCATCTGATCCAGCAATCCCACTTCTGGGCATATACCCAGAGAAAACCATAAATCAAAAAGGCACATTCACCACAATGTTCATTGCAGCACTATTTACAATAGCCAGGTAATGCAAGCAACCTAAATGCCCACAGACAGATGAATGGATAAAGATGTGGTACATATATCAAATGCAATATTACTCAGCCATAAAAAGGAATGAAACTGGGTCATTTGTAGAGACATCGATGGATCTAGAGACTGTCATACAGAATGAAGTCAGTCAGAAAGAGGAAAACAAATATTGTATATTAATGCATATATGTGGAACCTAAAAAATGGTACAGTTGAACTGGTTTGCAGGGAAGAAATAGAGACACAGAGGTAGAGAACAAACGTATGGACACCAAGTGTGGGAAGCCATGGGGTGGTGGTGGTGGGATGAGTTGGGAGATTGGGATTGACCTGTATACATGTATATGCATAAAATACATAACTAATAATAACCTGCTGTATAAAAAATAAATAAAATTAAATTTCAAAATTTTAAAAAATAAAACAGAAAAAAGTTATTCCCTTCACACAGATGTATTTATAGGAATGAATTATTTCCATGCTGATATCTATAAATACATAAAAGAGGAATCAAATCTAACTTGAACCATAAAAGAAAAAAAAACCTGAACCCACCAGTTATACAGAGGGAAACCCTAGCAGGGCACTTGCTCCAGCGGTAAACAATTCTGAAATTGGTCAGAGGTGGGGAATCACCTCCCATACAGCCAGAAACCCACACCCCATGCAAGGAGCGTCCTCAATGCAAAGCTGGGGGACCGTGCTGAGGCATCTGTGAGTAAACGTGAGCTGAGCCCCAGGCCAGCTGCTGCTGAACTGTTCCCACCCTTCCCAGGTAAAACACCTGAATATGTACAAGGGCTTGAAAGCCTAGAGGAAGGGCCCTGGAGCCACACCAGCGACAGCACGCAGGCCAACTTGGTGCCTGCAGGCCAGCCAGGATGGTCCTGGCCCCGGGCGCTCTTCTGGAAGCTTTCTATTGCCCTGCCTGAGATACCCCTCCTGTCCCGGCCCCCACTGCTTTTTTCCTTCCTCACCTCTGTCCGGAGAGAAATTCCAGCGGAAGGTATGGGTGACACATCCTCGTCTTTACAGGTGGCAGCCTGGCAACTCCTGCAGAAAGGCCAGCAGAGCCCCACTCACACCGGGCCACCAACAAAGCCTTGGCCCCTCACTCCCTCCCACCAGCACAGCCCCGAGACTGCTGACGGGGCAGAGAATATGGAGTCAGGCACAACTTCAGGGGCTATTGCTGCCTGGAGCGCTGTTTATATTGACCTCAACCAGGCACACCTGGGGAGGGCCGGCCGGCAGGGTAAGGCTGCCCAGGTCAGCTAATCCACAACCCTCAGGGAATCACATTGTTGAAAATGGACCTCGCTAAGGCAGAATAGAAGCCAAGGAAAAAAAGGACACAATGCCATTTGCAGCCCCGTAGATGAGTCTAGAGGTAATCACGTGACTTGGAGTAAGTCAGAAAGTGAAAGACACATATCGTATCATATCACTTATAGGTGTTACCTAAAAATGGATACCAGGGCAGATATTTCCACGGAGAAGGGCAATCACAGATTCATTAAACAAACTTATGGTTCACCAATGGAAAGGTGTGAGGATTGGTTTCATTACGATATCGGGGTTAACAGACATAATCAAACACAGGTGACATATAGAATCACCAAAGACCTACGGAATACCAAGAGAAGACTACTCAACATTCTGTCCTAACGTACATGGGAAAAGGATCCCAGGAAGAACAGACATCTGTATATGTGTAAAAGAACCACATCTTCCACACCTACAACAAGCCAAACATTGTAATCAAACTTGCTGTAATAGAAAATAAAAAAAAAATTAAAAACACGAACAAGAAGTAGTGAGACAAACTTGAGGGGCTTTCTCCTGGCACATTCCATTCTAAATTCCAATCTAGAACACGACCTCCATTGAGGCTCTGTTGCTCTAGTAACCAGATTAGGTAAGGGAGAACTGCTGCCACCTTGTGGCCGTTTCACCCAACAGCAGCTTTAATCCCAGCGCTAATGGTCAGTTGATATTCAAAATCATTGCAGGCCTGTAAATGACACCTGCCCTGAAAACAAATCCTGGGGTCACATATCGACCAAAAATTTCAAAGGACGTCCATATTTCAAAACGACCATTTCAAAAGGCATATTTTACCCACATTAGTGTTCTGCTTCTTTTTCTTTCTTTCCTTTTTTGTTAAAAAAACGGGAATGGAAAAAGGCATCCCTCAGAATGGGCGAAAATCATTGCAAACGAATCAATGGACAAAGGTTTAATCTCCAATATATATATAAACAGCTCATGCAGCTTAATATTAAAAAAACAAACAACCCAATACAAAAATGGGCAGAAGATCTAAAGAGACGTTTCTTCAAAGAAGACACAGAGATGGCCAAGACGCACATGAAAAGCTGCTCAACAGCACTAAGTATTAGAGAAATGCAAATCAAAACTACAATGAGGTATCACCTCACACCTGTTAGAATCGACATCCTCAGAAAATCTACAAAGAACAAATTCTGGGGAGGGTGTGGACAAAAGGAGCCCTCTTCCACTATTGGTGGGGATGTAAATTGATACAGTCACTATGGAGAACAGTATGGAGTTTCCTTAAAAAAACTAGAAATAGAATTACCATCTGATCCAGCAATCCCACTTCTGGGCATATACCCAGAGAAAACCATAAATCAAAAAGGCACATTCACCACAATGTTCATTGCAGCACTATTTACAATAGCCAGGTAATGCAAGCAACCTAAATGCCCACAGACAGATGAATGGATAAAGATGTGGTACATATATAAAATGCAATATTACTCAGCCATAAAAAGGAATGAAACTGGGTCATTTGTAGAGACATCGATGGATCTAGAGACTGTCATACAGAATGAAGTCAGTCAGAAAGAGGAAAACAAATATTGTATATTAATGCATATATGTGGAACCTAAAAAATGGTACAGATGAACTGGTTTGCAGGGAAGAAATTGAGACACAGAGGTAGAGAACAAACGTATGGACACCAATTGTGGGAAGCCATGGGGTGGTGGTGGTGGGATGAGTTGGGAGATTGGGATTGACCTGTATACATGTATATGCATAAAATACATAACTAATAATAACCTGCTGTATAAAAAAATAAATAAAATTAAATTTCAAAATTTTAAAAAATAAAATTTTAAAATAAAACAGAAAAAAAGTTATTCCCTTCACACAGATGTATTTATAGGAATGAATTATTTCCATGCTGATATCAATAAATACATAAAAGAGGAATCAAATCTAACTTGAACCATAAAAGAAAAAAAAATCCTGAACCCACCAGTTATACAGAGGTAAACCCTAGCAGGGCACTTGCTCCAGCGGTAAACAATTCTGAAATTGGTCAGAGGTGGGGAATCACCTCCCATACAGCCAGCAACCCACCCCCCATGCAAGGAGCGTCCTCAATGCAAAGCTGGGGGACCGTGCTGAGGCATCTGTGAGTAAACGTGAGCTGAGCCCCAGGCCAGCTGCTGCTGAACTGTTCCCACCCTTCCCAGGTAAAACACCTGAATATGTACAAGGGCTTGAAAGCCTAGAGGAAGGGCCCTGGAGCCACACCAGCGACAGCACGCAGGCCAACTTGGTGCCTGCAGGCCAGCCAGGATGGTCCTGGCCCCAGGCACTCTTCTGGAAGCTTTCTATTGCCCTGCCTGAGATACCCCTCCTGTCCCGGCCCCCACTGCTTTTTTCCTTCCTCACCTCTGTCCGGAGAGAAATTCCAGCGGAAGGTATGGGTGACACATCCTCTTCTTTACAGGTGGCAGCCTGGCAACTCCTGCAGAAAGGCCAGCAGATCCCCACTCACACCGGGCCACCAACAAAGCCTTGGCCCCTCACTCCCTCCCACCAGCACAGCCCCGAGACTGCTGACGGGGCAGAGAATATGGAGTCAGGCACAACTTCAGGGGCTATTGCTGCCTGGAGCGCTGTTTATATTGACCTCAACCAGGCACACCTGGGGAGGGCCGGCCGGCAGGGTAAGGCTGCCCAGGTCAGCTAATCCACAACCCTCAGGGAATCACATTGTTGAAAATGGACCTCGCTAAGACAGAATAGAAGCCAAGGAAAAAAAGGACACAATGCCATTTGCAGCCCCGTAGATGAGTCTAGAGGTAATCACGTGACTTGGAGTAAGTCAGAAAGTGAAAGACACATATCGTATCATATCACTTATAGGTGTTACCTAAAAATGGATACCAGGGCAGATATTTCCACGGAGAAGGGCAATCACAGATTCATTAAACAAACTTATGGTTCACCAATGGAAAGGTGTGAGGATTGGTTTCATTACGATATCGGGGTTAACAAACATAATCAAACACAGGTGACATATAGAATCACCAAAGACCTACGGAATACCAAGAGAAGACTACTCAACATTCTGTCCTAACGTACATGGGAAAAGGATCCCAGGAAGAACAGACATCTGTATATGTGTAAAAGAACCACATCTTCCACACCTACAAAAAGCCAAACATTGTAATCAAACTTGCTGTAATAGAAAATAAAAAAAAAATAAAAACACGAACAAGAAGTAGTGAGACAAACTTGAGGGGCTTTCTCCTGGCACATTCCATTCTAAATTCCAATCTAGAACAAGACCTCCATTGAGGCTCTGTTGCTCTAGTAACCAGATTAGGTAAGGGAGAACTGCTGCCACCTTGTGGCCGTTTCACACAACAGCAGCTTTAATCCCAGCGCTAATGGTCAGTTGATATTCAAAATCATTGCAGGCCTGTAAATGACACCTGCCCTGAAAACAAATCCTGGGGTCACATATCGACCAAAAAATTCAAAGGACATCCATATTTCAAAACGACCATTTCAAAAGGCATATTTTACACACATTAGTGTTCTGCTTCTTTTTCTTTCTTTCCTTTTTTGTTAAAAAAACGGGAATGGAAAAAGGCATCCCTCAGAATGGGCGAAAATCGTTGCAAACGAATCAATGGACAAAGGTTTAATCTCCAATATATATATAAACAGCTCATGCAGCTTAATATTAAAAAAAACAAACAACCCAATACAAAAATGGGCAGAAGATCTAAAGAGACGTTTCTTCAAAGAAGACACAGAGATGGCCAAGACGCACATGAAAAGCTGCTCAACAGCACTAAGTATTAGAGAAATGCAAATCAAAACTACAATGAGGTATCACCTCACACCTGTTAGAATCGGCATCCTCAGAAAATCTACAAACAACAAATTCTGGGGAGGGTGTGGACAAAAGGAGCCCTCTTCCACTATTGGTGGGGATGTAAATTGATACAGTCACTATGGAGAACAGTATGGAGTTTCCTTAAAAAAACTAGAAATAGAATTACCATCTGATCCAGCAATCCCACTTCTGGGCATATACCCAGAGAAAACCATAAATCAAAAAGGCACATTCACCACAATGTTCATTGCAGCACTATTTACAATAGCCAGGTAATGCAAGCAACCTAAATGCCCACAGACAGATGAATGGATAAAGATGTGGTACATATATAAAATGCAATATTACTCAGCCATAAAAAGGAATGAAACTGGGTCATTTGTAGAGACATCGATGGATCTAGAGACTGTCATACAGAATGAAGTCAGTCAGAAAGAGGAAAACAAATATTGTATATTAATGCATATATGTGGAACCTAAAAAATGGTACAGATGAACTGGTTTGCAGGGAAGAAATAGAGACACAGAGGTAGAGAACAAACGTATGGACACCAAGTGTGGGAAGCCATGGGGTGGTGGTGGTGGGATGAGTTGGGAGATTGGGATTGACCTGTATACATGTATATGCATAAAATACATAACTAATAATAACCTGCTGTATAAAAAAATTAATAAAATTAAATTTCAAAATTTTAAAAAATAAAATTTTAAAATAAAACAGAAAAAAAGTTATTCCCTTCACACAGATGTATTTATAGGAATGAATTATTTCCATGCTGATATCAATAAATACATAAAAGAGGAATCAAATCTAACTTGAACCATAAAAGAAAAAAAAATCCTGAACCCACCAGTTATACAGAGGTAAACCCTAGCAGGGCACTTGCTCCAGCGGTAAACAATTCTGAAATTGGTCAGAGGTGGGGAATCACCTCCCATACAGCCAGCAACCCACCCCCCATGCAAGGAGCGTCCTCAATGCAAAGCTGGGGGACCGTGCTGAGGCATCTGTGAGTAAACGTGAGCTGAGCCCCAGGCCAGCTGCTGCTGAACTGTTCCCACCCTTCCCAGGTAAAACACCTGAATATGTACAAGGGCTTGAAAGCCTAGAGGAAGGGCCCTGGAGCCACACCAGCGACAGCACGCAGGCCAACTTGGTGCCTGCAGGCCAGCCAGGATGGTCCTGGCCCCAGGCACTCTTCTGGAAGCTTTCTATTGCCCTGCCTGAGATACCCCTCCTGTCCCGGCCCCCACTGCTTTTTTCCTTCCTCACCTCTGTCCGGAGAGAAATTCCAGCGGAAGGTATGGGTGACACATCCTCTTCTTTACAGGTGGCAGCCTGGCAACTCCTGCAGAAAGGCCAGCAGATCCCCACTCACACCGGGCCACCAACAAAGCCTTGGCCCCTCACTCCCTCCCACCAGCACAGCCCCGAGACTGCTGACGGGGCAGAGAATATGGAGTCAGGCACAACTTCAGGGGCTATTGCTGCCTGGAGCGCTGTTTATATTGACCTCAACCAGGCACACCTGGGGAGGGCCGGCCGGCAGGGTAAGGCTGCCCAGGTCAGCTAATCCACAACCCTCAGGGAATCACATTGTTGAAAATGGACCTCGCTAAGACAGAATAGAAGCCAAGGAAAAAAAGGAAACAATGCCATTTGCAGCCCCGTAGATGAGTCTAGAGGTAATCACGTGACTTGGAGCAAGTCAGAAAGTGAAAGACACATATCGTATCATATCACTTATAGGTGTTACCTAAAAATGGATACCAGGGCAGATATTTCCACGGAGAAGGGCAATCACAGATTCATTAAACAAACTTATGGTTCACCAATGGAAAGGTGTGAGGATTGGTTTCATTACGATATCGGGGTTAACAAACATAATCAAACACAGGTGACATATAGAATCACCAAAGACCTACGGAATACCAAGAGAAGACTACTCAACATTCTGTCCTAACGTACATGGGAAAAGGATCCCAGGAAGAACAGACATCTGTATATGTGTAAAAGAACCACATCTTCCACACCTACAAAAAGCCAAACATTGTAATCAAACTTGCTGTAATAGAAAATAAAAAAAAAATAAAAACACGAACAAGAAGTAGTGAGACAAACTTGAGGGGCTTTCTCCTGGCACATTCCATTCTAAATTCCAATCTAGAACACGACCTCCATTGAGGCTCTGTTGCTCTAGTAACCAGATTAGGTAAGGGAGAACTGCTGCCACCTTGTGGCCGTTTCACACAACAGCAGCTTTAATCCCAGCGCTAATGGTCAGTTGATATTCAAAATCATTGCAGGCCTGTAAATGACACCTGCCCTGAAAACAAATCCTGGGGTCACATATCGACCAAAAAATTCAAAGGACGTCCATATTTCAAAACGACCATTTCAAAAGGCATATTTTACACACATTAGTGTTCTGCTTCTTTTTCTTTCTTTCCTTTTTTGTTAAAAAAACGGGAATGGAAAAAGGCATCCCTCAGAATGGGCGAAAATCGTTGCAAACGAATCAATGGACAAAGGTTTAATCTCCAATATATATATAAACAGCTCATGCAGCTTAATATTAAAAAAAACAAACAACCCAATACAAAAATGGGCAGAAGATCTAAAGAGACGTTTCTTCAAAGAAGACACAGAGATGGCCAAGACGCACATGAAAAGCTGCTCAACAGCACTAAGTATTAGAGAAATGCAAATCAAAACTACAATGAGGTTCACCTCACACCTGTTAGAATCGGCATCCTCAGAAAATCTACAAACAACAAATTCTGGGGAGGGTGTGGACAAAAGGAGCCCTCTTCCACTATTGGTGGGGATGTAAATTGATACAGTCACTATGGAGAACAGTATGGAGTTTCCTTAAAAAAACTAGAAATAGAATTACCATCTGATCCAGCAATCCCACTTCTGGGCATATACCCAGAGAAAACCATAAATCAAAAAGGCACATTCACCACAATGTTCATTGCAGCACTATTTACAATAGCCAGGTAATGCAAGCAACCTAAATGCCCACAGACAGATGAATGGATAAAGATGTGGTACATATATAAAATGCAATATTACTCAGCCATAAAAAGGAATGAAACTGGGTCATTTGTAGAGACATCGATGGATCTAGAGACTGTCATACAAAATGAAGTCAGTCAGAAAGAGGAAAACAAATATTGTATATTAATGCATATATGTGGAACCTATAAAATGGTACAGTTGAACTGGTTTGCAGGGAAGAAATAGAGACACAGAGGTAGAGAACAAACGTATGGACACCAAGTGTGGGAAGCCATGGGGTGGTGGTGGTGGGATGAGTTGGGAGATTGGGATTGACCTGTATACATGTATATGCATAAAATACATAACTAATAATAACCTGCTGTATAAAAAATAAATAAAATTAAATTTCAAAATTTTAAAAAATAAAATTTTAAAATAAAACAGAAAAAAGTTATTCCCTTCACACAGATGTATTTATAGGAATGAATTATTTCCATGCTGATATCTATAAGTACATAAAAGAGGAATCAAATCTAACTTGAACCATAAAAGAAAAAAAAACCTGAACCCACCAGTTATACAGAGGGAAACCCTAGCAGGGCACTTGCTCCAGCGGTAAACAATTCTGAAATTGGTCAGAGGTGGGGAATCACCTCCCATACAGCCAGCAACCCACCCCCCATGCAAGGAGCGTCCTCAATGCAAAGCTGGAGGACCGTGCTGAGGCATCTGTGAGTAAACGTGAGCTGAGCCCCAGGCCAGCTGCTGCTGAACTGTTCCCACCCTTCCCAGGTAAAACACCTGAATATGTACAAGGGCTTGAAAGCCTAGAGGAAGGGCCCTGGAGCCACACCAGCAACAGCACGCAGGCCAACTTGGTGCCTGCAGGCCAGCCAGGATGGTCCTGGCCCCGGGCGCTCTTCTGGAAGCTTTCTATTGCCCTGCCTGAGATACCCCTCCTGTCCCGGCCCCCACTGCTTTTTTCCTTCCTCACCTCTGTCCGGAGAGAAATTCCAGCGGAAGGTATGGGTGACACATCCTCTTCTTTACAGGTGGCAGCCTGGCAACTCCTGCAGAAAGGCCAGCAGAGCCCCACTCACACCGGGCCACCAACAAAGCCTTGGCCCCTCACTCCCTCCCACCAGCACAGCCCCGAGACTGCTGACGGGGCAGAGAATATGGAGTCAGGCACAACTTCAGGGGCTATTGCTGCCTGGAGCGCTGTTTATATTGACCTCAACCAGGCACACCTGGGGAGGGCCGGCCGGCAGGGTAAGGCTGCCCAGGTCAGCTAATCCACAACCCTCAGGGAATCACATTGTTGAAAATGGACCTCGCTAAGGCAGAAGAGAAGCCAAGGAAAAAAAGGACACAATGCCATTTGCAGCCCCGTAGATGAGTCTAGAGGTAATCACGTGACTTGGAGTAAGTCAGAAAGTGAAAGACACATATCGTATCATATCACTTATAGGTGTTACCTAAAAATGGATACCAGGGCAGATATTTCCACGGAGAAGGGCAATCACAGATTCATTAAACAAACTTATGGTTCACCAATGGAAAGGTGTGAGGATTGGTTTCATTACGATATCGGGGTTAACAGACATAATCAAACACAGGTGACATATATAATCACCAAAGACCTACGGAATACCAAGAGAAGTCTACTCAACATTCTGTCCTAACGTACATGGGAAAAGGATCCCAGGAAGAACAGACATCTGTATATGTGTAAAAGAACCACATCTTCCACACCTACAACAAGCCAAACATTGTAATCAAACTTGCTGTAATAGAAAATAAAAAAAAAATTAACAACACGAACAAGAAGTAGTGAGACAAACTTGAGGGGCTTTCTGCTGGCACATTCCATTCTAAATTCCAATCTAGAACACGACCTCCATTGAGGCTCTGTTGCTCTAGTAACCAGATTAGGTAAGGGAGAACTGCTGCCACCTTGTGGCCGTTTCACGCAACAGCAGCTTTAATCCCAGCGCTAATGGTCAGTTGATATTCAAAATCATTGCAGGCCTGTAAATGACACCTGCCCTGAAAACAAATCCTGGTGTCACATATCGACCAAAAATTTCAAAGGACGTCCATATTTCAAAACGACCATTTCAAAAGGCATATTTTACCCACATTAGTGTTCTGCTTCTTTTTCTTTCTTTCCTTTTTTGTTAAAAAAACGGGAATGGAAAAAGGCATCCCTCAGAATGGGCGAAAATCATTGCAAACGAATCAATGGACAAAGGTTTAATCTCCAATATATATATAAACAGCTCATGCAGCTTAATATTAAAAAAACAAACAACCCAATACAAAAATGGGCAGAAGATCTAAAGAGACGTTTCTTCAAAGAAGACACAGAGATGGCCAAGACGCACATGAAAAGCTGCTCAACAGCACTAAGTATTAGAGAAATGCAAATCAAAACTACAATGAGGTATCACCTCACACCTGTTAGAATCGACATCCTCAGAAAATCTACAAACAACAAATTCTGGGGAGGGTGTGGACAAAAGGAGCCCTCTTCCACTATTGGTGGGGATGTAAATTGATACAGTCACTATGGAGAACAGTATGGAGTTTCCTTAAAAAAACTAGAAATAGAATTACCATCTGATCCAGCAATCCCACTTCTGGGCATATACCCAGAGAAAACCATAAATCAAAAAGGCACATTCACCACAATGTTCATTGCAGCACTATTTACAATAGCCAGGTAATGCAAGCAACCTAAATGCCCACAGACAGATGAATGGATAAAGATGTGGTACATATATAAAATGCAATATTACTCAGCCATAAAAAGGAATGAAACTGGGTCATTTGTAGAGACATCGATGGATCTAGAGACTGTCATACAGAATGAAGTCAGTCAGAAAGAGGAAAACAAATATTGTATATTAATGCATATATGTGGAACCTAAAAAATGGTACAGATGAACTGGTTTGCAGGGAAGAAATAGAGACACAGAGGTAGAGAACAAACGTATGGACACCAATGTGGGAAGCCATGGGGTGGTGGTGGTGGGATGAGTTGGGAGATTGGGATTGACCTGTATACATGTATATGCATAAAATACATAACTAATAATAACCTGCTGTATACAAAAATAAATAAAATTAAATTTCAAAATTTTAAAAAATAAAATTTTAAAATAAAACAGAAAAAAAGTTATTCCCTTCACACAGATGTATTTATAGGAATGAATTATTTCCATGCTGATATCAATAAATACATAAAAGAGGAATCAAATCTAACTTGAACCATAAAAGAAAAAAAAATCCTGAACCCACCAGTTATACAGAGGGAAACCCTAGCAGGGCACTTGCTCCAGCAGTAAACAATTCTGAAATTGGTCAGAGGTGGGGAATCACCTCCCATACAGCCAGCAACCAACCCCCATGCAAGGAGCGTCCTCAATGCAAAGCTGGGGGACCGTGCTGAGGCATCTGTGAGTAAACGTGAGCTGAGCCCCAGGCCAGCTGCTGCTGAACTGTTCCCACCCTTCCCAGGTAAAACACCTGAATATGTACAAGGGCTTGAAAGCCTAGAGGAAGGGCCCTGGAGCCACACCAGCGACAGCACGCAGGCCAACTTGGTGCCTGCAGGCCAGCCAGGATGGTCCTGCCCCCAGGCACTATTCTGGAAGCTTTCTATTGCCCTGCCTGAGATACCCCTCCTGTCCCGGCCCCCACTGCTTTTTTCCTTCCTCACCTCTGTCCGGAGAGAAATTCCAGCGGAAGGTATGGGTGACACATCCTCTTCTTTACAGGTGGCAGCCTGGCAACTCCTGCAGAAAGGCCAGCAGAGCCCCACTCACACCGGGCCACCAACAAAGCCTTGGCCCCTCACTCCCTCCCACCAGCACAGCCCCGAGACTGCTGACGGGGCAGAGAATATGGAGTCAGGCACAACTTCAGGGGCTATTGCTGCCTGGAGCGCTGTTTCTATTGACCTCAACCAGGCACACCTGGGGAGGGCCGGCCGGCAGGGTAAGGCTGCCCAGGTCAGCTAATCCACAACCCTCAGGGAATCACATTGTTGAAAATGGACCTCGCTAAGACAGAATAGAAGCCAAGGAAAAAAAGGACACAATGCCATTTGCAGCCCCGTAGATGAGTCTAGAGGTAATCACGTGACTTGGAGTAAGTCAGAAAGTGAAAGACACATATCGTATCATATCACTTATAGGTGTTACCTAAAAATGGATACCAGGGCAGATATTTCCACGGAGAAGGGCAATCACAGATTCATTAAACAAACTTATGGTTCACCAATGGAAAGGTGTGAGGATTGGTTTCATTACGATATCGGGGTTAACAAACATAATCAAACACAGGTGACATATAGAATCACCAAAGACCTACGGAATACCAAGAGAAGACTACTCAACATTCTGTCCTAACGTACATGGGAAAAGGATCCCAGGAAGAACAGACATCTGTATATGTGTAAAAGAACCACATCTTCCACACCTACAAAAAGACAAACATTGTAATCAAACTTGCTGTAATAGAAAATAAAAAAAAAAATAAAAACACGAACAAGAAGTAGTGAGACAAACTTGAGGGGCTTTCTCCTGGCACATTCCATTCTAAATTCCAATCTAGAACACGACCTCCATTGAGGCTCTGTTGCTCTAGTAACCAGATTAGGTAAGGGAGAACTGCTGCCACCTTGTGGCCGTTTCACGCAACAGCAGCTTTAATCCCAGCGCTAATGGTCAGTTGATATTCAAAATCATTGCAGGCCTGTAAATGACACCTGCCCTGAAAACAAATCCTGGTGTCACATATCGACCAAAAATTTCAAAGGACGTCCATATTTCAAAACGACCATTTCAAAAGGCATATTTTACCCACATTAGTGTTCTGCTTCTTTTTCTTTCTTTCCTTTTTTGTTAAAAAAACGGGAATGGAAAAAGGCATCCCTCAGAATGGGCGAAAATCATTGCAAACGAATCAATGGACAAAGGTTTAATCTCCAATATATATATAAACAGCTCATGCAGCTTAATATTAAAAAAACAAACAACCCAATACAAAAATGGGCAGAAGATCTAAAGAGACGTTTCTTCAAAGAAGACACAGAGATGGCCAAGACGCACATGAAAAGCTGCTCAACAGCACTAAGTATTAGAGAAATGCAAATCAAAACTACAATGAGGTATCACCTCACACCTGTTAGAATCGGCATCATCAGAAAATCTACAAACAACAAATTCTGGGGAGGGTGTGGACAAAAGGAGCCCTCTTCCACTATTGGTGGGGATGTAAATTGATACAGTCACTATGGAGAACAGTATGGAGTTTCCTTAAAAAAACTAGAAATAGAATTACCATCTGATCCAGCAATCCCACTTCTGGGCATATACCCAGAGAAAACCATAAATCAAAAAGGCACATTCACCACAATGTTCATTGCAGCACTATTTACAATAGCCAGGTAATGCAAGCAACCTAAATGCCCACAGACAGATGAATGGATAAAGATGTGGTACATATATAAAATGCAATATTACTCAGCCATAAAAATGAATGAAACTGGGTCATTTGTAGAGACATCGATGGATCTAGAGACTGTCATACAGAATGAAGTCAGTCAGAAAGAGGAAAACAAATATTGTATATTAATGCATATATGTGGAACCTAAAAAATGGTACAGTTGAACTGGTTTGCAGGGAAGAAATAGAGACACAGAGGTAGAGAACAAACGTATGGACACCAAGTGTGGGAAGCCATGGGGTGGTGGTGGTGGGATGAGTTGGGAGATTGGGATTGACCTGTATACATGTATATGCATAAAATACATAACTAATAATAACCTGCTGTATAAAAAATAAATAAAATTAAATTTCAAAATTTTAAAAAATAAAATTTTAAAATAAAACAGAAAAAAGTTATTCCCTTCACACAGATGTATTTATAGGAATGAATTATTTCCATGCTGATATCTATAAATACATAAAAGAGGAATCAAATCTAACTTGAACCATAAAAGAAAAAAAAAACCTGAACCCACCAGTTATACAGAGGGAAACCCTAGCAGGGCACTTGCTCCAGCGGTAAACAATTCTGAAATTGGTCAGAGGTGGGGAATCACCTCCCATACAGCCAGCAACCCACCCCCCATGCAAGGAGCGTCCTCAATGCAAAGCTGGGGGACCGTGCTGAGGCATCTGTGAGTAAACGTGAGCTGAGCCCCAGGCCAGCTGCTGCTGAACTGTTCCCACCCTTCCCAGGTAAAACACCTGAATATGTACAAGGGCTTGAAAGCCTAGAGGAAGGGCCCTGGAGCCACACCAGCGACAGCACGCAGGCCAACTTGGTGCCTGCAGGCCAGCCAGGATGGTCGTGTCCCCGGGCGCTCTTCTGGAAGCTTTCTATTGCCCTGCCTGAGATACCCCTCCTGTCCCGGCCCCCACTGCTTTTTTCCTTCCTCACCTCTGTCCGGAGAGAAATTCCAGCGGAAGGTATGGGTGACACAACCTCTTCTTTACAGGTGGCAGCCTGGCAACTCCTGCAGAAAGGCCAGCAGAGCCCCACTCACACCGGGCCACCAACAAAGCCTTGGCCCCTCACTCCCTCCCACCAGCACAGCCCCGAGACTGCTGACGGGGCAGAGAATATGGAGTCAGGCACAACTTCATGGGCTATTGCTGCCTGGAGCGCTGTTTATATTGACCTCAACCAGGCACACCTGGGGAGGGCCGGCCGGCAGGGTAAGGCTGCCCAGGTCAGCTAATCCACAACCCTCAGGGAATCACCTTGTTGAAAATGGACCTCGCTAAGGCAGAATAGAAGCCAAGGAAAAAAAGGACACAATGCCATTTGCAGCCCCGTAGATGAGTCTAGAGGTAATCACGTGACTTGGAGTAAGTCAGAAAGTGAAAGACACATATCGTATCATATCACTTATAGGTGTTACCTAAAAATGGATACCAGGGCAGATATTTCCACGGAGAAGGGCAATCACAGATTCATTAAACAAACTTATGGTTCACCAATGGAAAGGTGTGAGGATTGGTTTCATTACGATATCGGGGTTAACAGACATAATCAAACACAGGTGACATATATAATCACCAAAGACCTACGGAACACCAAGAGAAGACTACTCAACATTCTGTCCTAACGTACATGGGAAAAGGATCCCAGGAAGAACAGACATCTGTATATGTGTAAAAGAACCACATCTTCCACACCTACAACAAGCCAAACATTGTAATCAAACTTGCTGTAATAGAAAATAAAAAAAATTTAAAAACACGAACAAGAAGTAGTGAGACAAACTTGAGGGGCTTTCTCCTGGCACATTCCATTCTAAATTCCAATCTAGAACACGACCTCCATTGAGGCTCTGTTGCTCTAGTAACCAGATTTGGTAAGGGAGAACTGCTGCCACCTTGTGGCCGTTTCACGCAACAGCAGCTTTAATCCCAGCGCTAATGGTCAGTTGATATTCAAAATCATTGCAGGCCTGTAAATGACACCTGCCCTGAAAACAAATCCTGGGGTCACATATCGACCAAAAATTTCAAAGGACGTCCGTATTTCAAAACGACCATTTCAAAAGGCATATTTTACCCACATTAGTGTTCTGCTTCTTTTTCTTTCTTTCCTTTTTTTGTTAAAAAAACGGAAATGGAAAAAGGCATCCCTCAGAATGGGCGAAAATCATTGCAAACGAATCAATGGACAAAGGTTTAATCTCCAATATATATATAAACAGCTCATGCAGCTTAATATTAAAAAAACAAACAACCCAATACAAAAATGGGCAGAAGATCTAAAGAGACGTTTCTTCAAAGAAGACACAGAGATGGCCAAGACGCACATGAAAAGCTGCTCAACAGCACTAAGTATTAGAGAAATGCAAATCAAAACTACAATGAGGTATCACCTCACACCTGTTAGAATCGGCATCATCAGAAAATCTACAAACAACAAATTCTGGGGAGGGTGTGGACAAAAGGAGCCCTCTTCCACTATTGGTGGGGATGTAAATTGATACAGTCACTATGGAGAACAGTATGGAGTTTCCTTAAAAAAACTAGAAATAGAATTACCATCTGATCCAGCAATCCCACTTCTGGGCATATACCCAGAGAAAACCATAAATCAAAAAGGCACATTCACCACAATGTTCATTGCAGCACTATTTACAATAGCCAGGTAATGCAAGCAACCTAAATGCCCACAGACAGATGAATGGATAAAGATGTGGTACATATATCAAATGCAATATTACTCAGCCATAAAAAGGAATGAAACTGGGTCATTTGTAGAGACATCGATGGATCTAGAGACTGTCATACAGAATGAAGTCAGTCAGAAAGAGGAAAACAAATATTGTATATTAATGCATATATGTGGAACCTAAAAAATGGTACAGTTGAACTGGTTTGCAGGGAAGAAATAGAGACACAGAGGTAGAGAACAAACGTATGGACACCAAGTGTGGGAAGCCATGGGGTGGTGGTGGTGGGATGAGTTGGGAGATTGGGATTGACCTGTATACATGTATATGCATAAAATACATAACTAATAATAACCTGCTGTATAAAAAATAAATAAAATTAAATTTCAAAATTTTAAAAAATAAAACAGAAAAAAGTTATTCCCTTCACACAGATGTATTTATAGGAATGAATTATTTCCATGCTGATATCTATAAATACATAAAAGAGGAATCAAATCTAACTTGAACCATAAAAGAAAAAAAAACCTGAACCCACCAGTTATACAGAGGGAAACCCTAGCAGGGCACTTGCTCCAGCGGTAAACAATTCTGAAATTGGTCAGAGGTGGGGAATCACCTCCCATACAGCCAGCAACCCACCCCCCATGCAAGGAGCGTCCTCAATGCAAAGCTGGGGGACCGTGCTGAGGCATCTGTGAGTAAACGTGAGCTGAGCCCCAGGCCAGCTGCTGCTGAACTGTTCCCACCCTTCCCAGGTAAAACACCTGAATATGTACAAGGGCTTGAAAGCCTAGAGGAAGGGCCCTGGAGCCACACCAGCGACAGCACGCAGGCCAACTTGGTGCCTGCAGGCCAGCCAGGATGGTCCTGGCCCCGGGCGCTCTTCTGGAAGCTTTCTATTGCCCTGCCTGAGATACCCCTCCTGTCCCGGCCCCCACTGCTTTTTTCCTTCCTCACCTCTGTCCGGAGAGAAATTCCAGCGGAAGGTATGGGTGACACATCCTCTTCTTTACAGGTGGCAGCCTGGCAACTCCTGCAGAAAGGCCAGCAGAGCCCCACTCACACCGGGCCACCAACAAAGCCTTGGCCCCTCACTCCCTCCCACCAGCACAGCCCCGAGACTGCTGACGGGGCAGAGAATATGGAGTCAGGCACAACTTCAGGGGCTACTGCTGCCTGGAGCGCTGTTTATATTGACCTCAACCAGGCACACCTGGGGAGGGCCGGCCGGCAGGGTAAGGCTGCCCAGGTCAGCTAATCCACAACCCTCAGGGAATCACATTGTTGAAAATGGACCTCGCTAAGGCAGAATAGAAGCCAAGGAAAAAAAGGACACAATGCCATTTGCAGCCCCGTAGATGAGTCTAGAGGTAATCACGTGACTTGGAGTAAGTCAGAAAGTGAAAGACACATATCGTATCATATCACTTATAGGTGTTACCTAAAAATGGATACCAGGGCAGATATTTCCACGGAGAAGGGCAATCACAGATTCATTAAACAAACTTATGGTTCACCAATGGAAAGGTGTGAGGATTGGTTTCATTACGATATCGGGGTTAACAGACATAATCAAACACAGGTGACATATATAATCACCAAAGACCTACGGAATACCAAGAGAAGACTACTCAACATTCTGTCCTAACGTACATGGGAAAAGGATCCCAGGAAGAACAGACATCTGTATATGTGTAAAAGAACCACATCTTCCACACCTACAACAAGCCAAACATTGTAATCAAACTTGCTGTAATAGAAAATAAAAAAAAAATTAAAAACACGAACAAGAAGTAGTGAGACAAACTTGAGGGGCTTTCTCCTGGCACATTCCATTCTAAATTCCAATCTAGAACACGACCTCCATTGAGGCTCTGTTGCTCTAGTAACCAGATTAGGTAAGGGAGAACTGCTGCCACCTTGTGGCCATTTCACGCAACAGCAGCTTTAATCCCAGCGCTAATGGTCAGTTGATATTCAAAATCATTGCAGGCCTGTAAATGACACCTGCCCTGAAAACAAATCCTGGGGTCACATATCGACCAAAAATTTCAAAGGACGTCCATATTTCAAAACGACCATTTCAAAAGGCATATTTTACCCACATTAGTGTTCTGCTTCTTTTTCTTTCTTTCCTTTTTTGTTAAAAAAACGGGAATGGAAAAAGGCATCCCTCAGAATGGGCGAAAATCATTGCAAACGAATCAATGGACAAAGGTTTAATCTCCAATATATATATAAAGAGCTCATGCAGCTTAATATTAAAAAAACAAACAACCCAATACAAAAATGGGCAGAAGATCTAAAGAGACGTTTCTTCAAAGAAGACACAGAGATGGCCAAGACGCACATGAAAAGCTGCTCAACAGCACTAAGTATTAGAGAAATGCAAATCAAAACTACAATGAGGTATCACCTCACACCTGTTAGAATCGACATCCTCAGAAAATCTACAAACAACAAATTCTGGGGAGGGTGTGGACAAAAGGAGCCCTCTTCCACTATTGGTGGGGATGTAAATTGATACAGTCACTATGGAGAACAGTATGGAGTTTCCTTAAAAAAACTAGAAATAGAATTACCATCTGATCCAGCAATCCCACTTCTGGGCATATACCCAGAGAAAACCATAAATCAAAAAGGCACATTCACCACAATGTTCATTGCAGCACTATTTACAATAGCCAGGTAATGCAAGCAACCTAAATGCCCACAGACAGATGAATGGATAAAGATGTGGTACATATATAAAATGCAATATTACTCAGCCATAAAAAGGAATGAAACTGGGTCATTTGTAGAGACATCGATGGATCTAGAGACTGTCATACAGAATGAAGTCAGTCAGAAAGAGGAAAACAAATATTGTATATTAATGCATATATGTGGAACCTAAAAAATGGTACAGTTGAACTGGTTTGCAGGGAAGAAATAGAGACACAGAGGTAGAGAACAAACGTATGGACACCAAGTGTGGGAAGCCATGGGGTGGTGGTGGTGGGATGAGTTGGGAGATTGGGATTGACCTGTATACATGTATATGCATAAAATACATAACTAATAATAACTTGCTGTATAAAAAATAAATAAAATTAAATTTCAAAATTTTAAAAAATAAAACTTTAAAATAAAAGAGAAAAAAGTTATTCCCTTCACACAGATGTATTTATAGGAATGAATTATTTCCATGCTGATATCTATAAATACATAAAAGAGGAATCAAATCTAACTTGAACCATAAAAGAAAAAAAAACCTGAACCCACCAGTTATACAGAGGGAAACCCTAGCAGGGCACTTGCTCCAGCGGTAAACAATTCTGAAATTGGTCAGAGGTGGGGAATCACCTCCCATACAGCCAGCAACCCACCCCCCATGTAAGGAGCGTCCTCAATGCAAAGCTGGGGGACCGTGCTGAGGCATCTGTGAGTAAACGTGAGCTGAGCCCCAGGCCAGCTGCTGCTGAACTGTTCCCACCCTTCCCAGGTAAAACACCTGAATATGTACAAGGGCTTGAAAGCCTAGAGGAAGGGCCCTGGAGCCACACCAGCGACAGCACGCAGGCCAACTTGGTGCCTGCAGGCCAGCCAGGATGGTCCTGGCCCCGGGCGCTCTTCTGGAAGCTTTCTATTGCCCTGCCTGAGATACCCCTCCTGTCCCGGCCCCCACTGCTTTTTTCCTTCCTCACCTCTGTCCGGAGAGAAATTCCAGCGGAAGGTATGGGTGACACATCCTCTTCTTTACAGGTGGCAGCCTGGCAACTCCTGCAGAAAGGCCAGCAGAGCCCCACTCACACCGGGCCACCAACAAAGCCTTGGCCCCTCACTCCCTCCCACCAGCACAGCCCCGAGACTGCTGACGGGGCAGAGAATATGGAGTCAGGCACAACTTCAGGGGCTACTGCTGCCTGGAGCGCTGTTTATATTGACCTCAACCAGGCACACCTGGGGAGGGCCGGCCGGCAGGGTAAGGCTGCCCAGGTCAGCTAATCCACAACCCTCAGGGAATCACATTGTTGAAAATGGACCTCGCTAAGGCAGAATAGAAGCCAAGGAAAAAAAGGACACAATGCCATTTGCAGCCCCGTAGATGAGTCTAGAGGTAATCACGTGACTTGGAGTAAGTCAGAAAGTGAAAGACACATATCGTATCATATCACTTATAGGTGTTACCTAAAAATGGATACCAGGGCAGATATTTCCACGGAGAAGGGCAATCACAGATTCATTAAACAAACTTATGGTTCACCAATGGAAAGGTGTGAGGATTGGTTTCATTACGATATCGGGGTTAACAGACATAATCAAACACAGGTGACATATATAATCACCAAAGACCTACGGAATACCAAGAGAAGACTACTCAACATTCTGTCCTAACGTACATGGGAAAAGGATCCCAGGAAGAACAGACATCTGTATATGTGTAAAAGAACCACATCTTCCACACCTACAACAAGCCAAACATTGTAATCAAACTTGCTGTAATAGAAAATAAAAAAAAAATTAAAAACACGAACAAGAAGTAGTGAGACAAACTTGAGGGGCTTTCTCCTGGCACATTCCATTCTAAATTCCAATCTAGAACACGACCTCCATTGAGGCTCTGTTGCTCTAGTAACCAGATTAGGTAAGGGAGAACTGCTGCCACCTTGTGGCCATTTCACGCAACAGCAGCTTTAATCCCAGCGCTAATGGTCAGTTGATATTCAAAATCATTGCAGGCCTGTAAATGACACCTGCCCTGAAAACAAATCCTGGGGTCACATATCGACCAAAAATTTCAAAGGACGTCCATATTTCAAAACGACCATTTCAAAAGGCATATTTTACCCACATTAGTGTTCTGCTTCTTTTTCTTTCTTTCCTTTTTTGTTAAAAAAACGGGAATGGAAAAAGGCATCCCTCAGAATAGGCGAAAATCATTGCAAACGAATCAATGGACAAAGGTTTAATCTCCAATATATATATAAACAGCTCATGCAGCTTAATATTAAAAAAACAAACAACCCAATACAAAAATGGGCAGAAGATCTAAAGAGACGTTTCTTCAAAGAAGACACAGAGATGGCCAAGACGCACATGCAAAGCTGCTCAACAGCACTAAGTATTAGAGAAATGCAAATCAAAACTACAATGAGGTATCACCTCACACCTGTTAGAATCGACATCCTCAGAAAATCTACAAACAACAAATTCTGGGGAGGGTGTGGACAAAAGGAGCCCTCTTCCACTATTGGTGGGGATGTAAATTGATACAGTCACTATGGAGAACAGTATGGAGTTTCCTTAAAAAAACTAGAAATAGAATTACCATCTGATCCAGCAATCCCACTTCTGGGCATATACCCAGAGAAAACCATAAATCAAAAAGGCACATTCACCACAATGTTCATTGCAGCACTATTTACAATAGCCAGGTAATGCAAGCAACCTAAATGCCCACAGACAGATGAATGGATAAAGATGTGGTACATATATAAAATGCAATATTACTCAGCCATAAAAAGGAATGAAACTGGGTCATTTGTAGAGACATCGATGGATCTAGAGACTGTCATACAGAATGAAGTCAGTCAGAAAGAGGAAAACAAATATTGTATATTAATGCATATATGTGGAACCTAAAAAATGGTACAGTTGAACTGGTTTGCAGGGAAGAAATAGAGACACAGAGGTAGAGAACAAACGTATGGACACCAAGTGTGGGAAGCCATGGGGTGGTGGTGGTGGGATGAGTTGGGAGATTGGGATTGACCTGTATACATGTATATGCATAAAATACATAACTAATAATAACCTGCTGTATAAAAAATAAATAAAATTAAATTTCAAAATTTTAAAAAATAAAATTTTAAAATAAAACAGAAAAAAGTTATTCCCTTCACACAGATGTATTTATAGGAATGAATTATTTCCATGCTGATATCTATAAATACATAAAAGAGGAATCAAATCTAACTTGAACCATAAAAGAAAAAAAAACCTGAACCCACCAGTTATACAGAGGGAAACCCTAGCAGGGCACTTGCTCCAGCGGTAAACAATTCTGAAATTGGTCAGAGGTGGGGAATCACCTCCCATACAGCCAGCAACCCACCCCCCATGCAAGGAGCGTCCTCAATGCAAAGCTGGGGGACAGTGCTGAGGCATCTGTGAGTAAACGTGAGCTGAGCCCCAGGCCAGCTGCTGCTGAACTGTTCCCACCCTTCCCAGGTAAAACACCTGAATATGTTCAAGGGCTTGAAAGCCTAGAGGAAGGGCCCTGGAGCCACACCAGCGACAGCACGCAGGCCAACTTGGTGCCTGCAGGCCAGCCAGGATGGTCCTGGCCCCGGGCGCTCTTCTGGAAGCTTTCTATTGCCCTGCCTGAGATACCCCTCCTGTCCCGGCCCCCACTGCTTTTTTCCTTCCTCACCTCTGTCCGGAGAGAAATTCCAGCGGAAGGTATGGGTGACACATCCTCTTCTTTACAGGTGGCAGCCTGGCAACTCCTGCAGAAAGGCCAGCAGAGCCCCACTCACACCGGGCCACCAACAAAGCCTTGGCCCCTCCCTCCCTCCCACCAGCACAGCCCCGAGACTGCTGACGGGGCAGAGAATATGGAGTCAGGCACAACTTCAGGGGCTATTGCTGCCTGGAGCGCTGTTTATATTGACCTCAACCAGGCACACCTGGGGAGGGCCGGCCGGCAGGGTAAGGCTGCCCAGGTCAGCTAATCCACAACCCTCAGGGAATCACATTGTTGAAAATGTACCTCGCTAAGGCAGAATAGAAACCAAGGAAAAAAAGGACACAATGCCATTTGCAGCCCCGTAGATGAGTCTAGAGGTAATCACGTGACTTGGAGTAAGTCAGAAAGTGAAAGACACATATCGTATCATATCACTTATAGGTGTTACCTAAAAATGGATACCAGGGCAGATATTTCCACGGAGAAGGGCAATCACAGATTCATTAAACAAACTTATGGTTCACCAATGGAAAGGTGTGAGGATTGGTTTCATTACGATATCGGGGTTAACAGACATAATCAAACACAGGTGACATATATAATCACCAAAGACCTACGGAATACCAAGAGAAGACTACTCAACATTCTGTCCTAACGTACACGGGAAAAGGATCCCAGGAAGAACAGACATCTGTATATGTGTAAAAGAACCACATCTTCCACACCTACAACAAGCCAAACATTGTAATCAAACTTGCTGTAATAGAAAATAAAAATAAAAAACTAAAAACACGAACAAGAAGTAGTGAGACAAACTTGAGGGGCTTTCTCCTGGCACATTCCATTCTAAATTCCAATCTAGAACACGACCTCCATTGAGGCTCTGTTGCTCTAGTAACCAGATTAGGTAAGGGAGAACAGCTGCCACCTTGTGGCCGTTTCACGCAACAGCAGCTTTAATCCCAGCGCTAATGGTCAGTTGATATTCAAAATCATTGCAGGCCTGTAAATGACACCTGCCCTGAAAACAAATCCTGGGGTCACATATCGACCAAAAAATTCAAAGGACGTCCATATTTCAAAACGACCATTTCAAAAGGCATATTTTACCCACATTAGTGTTCTGCTTCTTTTTCTTTCTTTCCTTTTTTGTTAAAAAAACGGGAATGGAAAAAGGCATCCCTCAGAATGGGCGAAAATCGTTGCAAACGAATCAATGGACAAAGGTTTAATCTCCAATATATATATAAACAGCTCATGCAGCTTAATATTAAAAAAAACAAACAACCCAATACAAAAATGGGCAGAAGATCTAAAGAGACGTTTCTTCAAAGAAGACACAGAGATGGCCAAGACGCACATGAAAAGCTGCTCAACAGCACTAAGTATTAGAGAAATGCAAATCAAAACTACAATGAGGTATCACCTCACACCTGTTAGAATCGGCATCATCAGAAAATCTACAAACAACAAATTCTGGGGAGGGTGTGGACAAAAGGAGCCCTCTTCCACTATTGTTGGGGATGTAAATTGATACAGTCACTATGGAGAACAGTATGGAGTTTCCGTAAAAAAACTAGAAATAGAATTACCATCTGATCCAGCAATCCCACTTCTGGGCATATACCCAGAGAAAACCATAAATCAAAAAGGCATATTCACCACAATGTTCATTGCAGTACTATTTACAATAGCCAGGTAATGCAAGCAACCTAAATGCCCACAGACAGATGAATGGATAAAGATGTGGTACATATATAAAATGCAATATTACTCAGCCATAAAAAGGAATGAAACTGGGTCATTTGTAGAGACATCGATGGATCTAGAGACTGTCATACAGAATGAAGTCAGTCAGAAAGAGGAAAACAAATATTGTATATTAATGCATATATGTGGAACCTAAAAAATGGTACAGATGAACTGGTTTGCAGGGAAGAAATTGAGACACAGAGGTAGAGAACAAACTTATGGACACCAATTGTGGGAAGCCATGGGGTGGTGGTGGTGGGATGAGTTGGGAGATTGGGATTGACCTGTATACATGTATATGCATAAAATACATAACTAATAATAACCTGCTGTATAAAAAAATGAATAAAATTAAATTTCAAAATTAAAAAAAATAAAATTTTAAAATAAAACAGAAAAAAGTTATTCCCTTCACACAGATGTATTTATAGGAATGAATTATTTCCATGCTGATATCTATAAATACATAATAGAGGAATCAAATCTAACTTGAATCATAAAAGAAAAAAAAACCTGAACCCACCAGTTATACAGAGGGAAACCCTAGCAGGGCACTAGCTCCAGCGGTAAACAATTCTGAAATTGGTCAGAGGTGGGGAATCACCTCCCATACAGCCAGCAACCCACCCCCCATGCAAGGAGCGTCCTCATTGCAAAGCTGGGGGACCGTGCTTAGGCATCTGTGAGTAAACGTGAGCTGAGCCCCAGGCCAGCTGCTGCTGAACTGTTCCCACCCTTCCCAGGTAAAACACCTGAATATGTACAAGGGCTTGAAAGCCTAGAGGAAGGGCCCTGGAGCCACACCAGCGACAGCACGCAGGCCAACTTGGTGCCTGCAGGCCAGCCAGGATGGTCCTGGCCCCGGGCGCTCTTCTGGAAGCTTTCTATTGCCCTGCCTGAGATACCCCTCCTGTCCCGGCCCCCACTGCTTTTTTCCTTCCTCACCTCTGTCCGGAGAGAAATTCCAGCGGAAGGTATGGGTGACACATCCTCTTCTTTACAGGTGGCAGCCTGGCAACTCCTGCAGAAAGGCCAGCAGAGCCCCACTCACACCGGGCCACCAACAAAGCCTTGGCCCCTCACTCCCTCCCACCAGCACAGCCCCGAGACTGCTGACGGGGCAGAGAATATGGAGTCAGGCACAACTTCAGGGGCTATTGCTGCCTGGAGCGCTGTTTATATTGACCTCAACCAGGCACACCTGGGGAGGGCCGGCCGGCAGGGTAAGGCTGCCCAGGTCAGCTAATCCACAACCCTCAGGGAATCACATTGTTGAAAATGGACCTCGCTAAGGCAGAATAGAAGCCAAGGAAAAAAAGGACACAATGCCATTTGCAGCCCAGTAGATGAGTCTAGAGGTAATCACGTGACTTGGAGTAAGTCAGAAAGTGAAAGACACATATCGTATCATATCACTTATAGGTGTTACCTAAAAATGGATACCAGGGCAGATATTTCCACGGAGAAGGGCAATCACAGATTCATTAAACAAACTTATGGTTCACCAATGGAAAGGTGTGAGGATTGGTTTCATTACGATATCGGGGTTAACAGACATAATCAAACACAGGTGACATATATAATCACCAAAGACCTACGGAATACCAAGAGAAGACTATTCAACATTGTGTCCTAACGTACACGGGAAAACGATCCCAGGAAGAACAGACATCTGTATATGTGTAAAAGAACCACATCTTCCACACCTACAACAAGCCAAACATTGTAATCAAACTTGCTGTAATAGAAAATAAAAAAAAATTAAAAACACGAACAAGAAGTAGTGAGACAAACTTGAGGGGCTTTCTCCTGGCACATTCCATTCTAAATTCCAATCTAGAACACGACCTCCATTGAGGCTCTGTTGCTCTATTAACCAGATTAGGTAAGGGAGAACTGCTGCCACCTTGTGGCCGTTTCACGCAACAGCAGCTTTAATCCCAGCGCTAAGGGTCAGTTGATATTCAAAATCATTGCAGGCCTGTAAATGACACCTGCCCTGAAAACAAATCCTGGGGTCACATATCGACCAAAAAATTCAAAGGACGTCCATATTTCAAAACGACCATTTCAAAAGGCATATTTTACCCACATTAGAGTTCTGCTTCTTTTTCTTTCTTTCCTTTTTTGTTAAAAAAACGGGAATGGAAAAAGGCATCCCTCAGAATGGGCGAAAATCGTTGCAAACGAATCAATGGACAAAGGTTTAATCTCCAATATATATATAAACAGCTCATGCAGCTTAATATTAAAAAAAACAAACAACCCAATACAAAAATGGGCAGAAGATCTAAAGAGACGTTTCTTCAAAGAAGACACAGAGATGGCCAAGACGCACATGAAAAGCTGCTCAACAGCACTAAGTATTAGAGAAATGCAAATCAAAACTACAATGAGGTATCACCTCACACCTGTTAGAATCGGCATCATCAGAAAATCTACAAACAACAAATTCTGGGGAGGGTGTGGACAAAAGGAGCCCTCTTCCACTATTGTTGGGGATGTAAATTGATACAGTCACTATGGAGAACAGTATGGAGTTTCCGTGAAAAAACTAGAAATAGAATTACCATCTGATCCAGCAATCCCACTTCTGGGCATATACCCAGAGAAAACCATAAATCAAAAAGGCATATTCACCACAATGTTCATTGCAGTACTATTTACAATAGCCAGGTAATGCAAGCAACCTAAATGCCCACAGACAGATGAATGGATAAAGATGTGGTACATATATAAAATGCAATATTACTCAGCCATAAAAAGGAATGAAACTGGGTCATTTGTAGAGACATCGATGGATCTAGAGACTGTCATACAGAATGAAGTCAGTCAGAAAGAGGAAAACAAATATTGTATATTAATGCATATATGTGGAACCTAAAAAATGGTACAGATGAACTGGTTTGCAGGGAAGAAATTGAGACACAGAGGTAGAGAACAAACTTATGGACACCAATTGTGGGAAGCCATGGGGTGGTGGTGGTGGGATGAGTTGGGAGATTGGGATTGACCTGTATACATGTATATGCATAAAATACATAACTAATAATAACCTGCTGTATAAAAAAATTAATAAAATTAAATTTCAAAATTAAAAAAAATAAAATTTTAAAATAAAACAGAAAAAAGTTATTCCCTTCACACAGATGTATTTATAGGAATGAATTATTTCCATGCTGATATCTATAAATACATAATAGAGGAATCAAATCTAACTTGAATCATAAAAGAAAAAAAAACCTGAACCCACCAGTTATACAGAGGGAAACCCTATCAGGGCACTTGCTCCAGCGGTAAACAATTCTGAAATTGGTCAGAGGTGGGGAATCACCTCCCATACAGCCAGCAACCCACCCCCTATGCAAGGAGCGTCCTCATTGCAAAGCTGGGGGACCGTGCTGAGGCATCTGTGAGTAAACGTGAGCTGAGCCCCAGGCCAGCTGCTGCTGAACTGTTCCCACCCTTCCCAGGTAAAACACCTGAATATGTACAAGGGCTTGAAAGCCTAGAGGAAGGGCCCTGGAGCCACACCAGCGACAGCACTCAGGCCACCTTGGTGCCTGCAGGCCAGCCAGGATGGTCCTGGCCCCGGGCGCTCTTCTGGAAGCTCTCTATTGCCCTGCCTGAGATACCCCTCCTGTCCCGGCCCCCACTGCTTTTTTCCTTCCTCACCTCTGTCCGGAGAGAAATTCCATCAGAAGGTATGGGTGACACATCCTCTTCTTTACAGGTGGCAGCCTGGCAACTCCTGCAGAAAGGCCAGCAGAACCCCACTCACACCGGGCCACCAACAAAGCCTTGGCCCCTCACTCCCTCCCACCAGCACAGCCCCGAGACTGCTGACGGGGAAGAGAATATGGAGTCAGGCACAACTTCAGGGGCTATTGCTGCCTGGAGCGCTGTTTATATTGACCTCAACCAGGCACACCTGGGGAGGGCCGGCCGGCAGGGTAAGGCTGCCCAGGTCAGCTAATCCACAACCCTCAGGGAATCACCTTGTTGAAAATGGACCTCGCTAAGGCAGAATAGAAGCCAAGGAAAAAAAGGACACAATGCCATTTGCAGCCCCGTAGATGAGTCTAGAGGTAATCACGTGACTTGGAGTAAGTCAGAAAGTGAAAGACACATATCGTATCATATCACTTATAGGTGTTACCTAAAAATGGATTCCAGGGCAGATATTTCCACGGAGAAGGGCAATCACAGATTCATTAAACAAACTTATGGTTCACCAATGGAAAGGTGTGAGGATTGGTTTCATTACGATATCGGGGTTAACAGACATAATCAAACACAGGTGACATATATAATCACCAAAGACCTACGGAATACCAAGAGAAGACTACTCAACATTCTGTCCTAACGTACACGGGAAAAGGATCCCAGGAAGAACAGACATCTGTATATGTGTGAAAGAACCACATCTTCCACACCTACAACAAGCCAAACATTGTAATCAAACTTGCTGTAATAGAAAATAAAAAAAAAAATAAAAACACGATCAAGAAGTAGTGAGACAAACTTGAGGGGCTTTCTCCTGGCACATTCCATTCTAAATTCCAATCTAGAACACGACCTCCATTGAGGCTCTGTTGCTCTAGTAACCAGATTAGGTAAGGGAGAACTGCTGCCACCTTGTGGCCGTTTCACGCAACAGCAGCTTTAATCCCAGCGCTAATGGTCAGTTGATATTCAAAATCATTGCAGGCCTGTAAATGACACCTGCCCTGAAAACAAATCCTGGGGTCACATATCGACCAAAAAATTCAAAGGACATCCATATTTCAAAACGACCATTTCAAAAGGCATATTTTACCCACATTAGTGTTCTGATTCTTTTTCTTTCTTTCCTTTTTTGTTAAAAAAACGGGAATGGAAAAAGGCATCCCTCAGAATGGGCGAACATCGTTGCAAACGAATCAATGGACAAAGGTTTAATCTCCAGTATATATATAAACAGCTCATGCAGCTTAATATTAAAAAAAAAACAACCCAATACAAAAATGGGCAGAAGATCTAAAGAGACGTTTCTTCAAAGAAGACACAGAGATGGCCAAGACGCACATGAAAAGCTGCTCAACAGCACTAAGTATTAGAGAAATGCAAATCAAAACTACAATGAGGTATCACCTCACACCTGTTAGAATCGGCATCCTCAGAAAATCTACAAACAACAAATTCTGGGGAGGGTGTGGACAAAAGGAGCCCTCTTCCACTATTGGTGGGGATGTAAATTGATACAGTCACTATGGAGAACAGTATGGAGTTTCCTTAAAAAACTAGAAATAGAATTACCATCTGATCCAGCAATCCCACTTCTGGGCATATACCCAGAGAAAACCATAAATCAAAAAGGCACATTCACCACAATGTTCATTGCAGCACTATTTACAATAGCCAGGTAATGCAAGCAACCTAAATGCCCACAGACAGATGAATGGATAAAGATGTGGTACATATATAAAATGCAATATTACTCAGCCATAAAAAGGAATGAAACTGGGTCATTTGTAGAGACATTGATGGATCTAGAGACTGTCATACAGAATGAAGTCAGTCAGAAAGGAAAACAAATATTGTATATTAATGCATATATGTGGAACCTAAAAAATGGTACAGATGAACTGGTTTGCAGGGAAGAAATAGAGACACAGAGGTAGAGAACAAACGTATGGACACCAAGTGTGGGAAGCCATGGGGTGGTGGTGGTGGGATGAGTTGGGAGATTGGGATTGACCTGTATACATGTATATGCATAAAATACATAACTAATAATAACCTGCTGTATAAAAAAATAAATAAAATTAAATTTCAAAATTTTAAAAAATAAAATTTTAAAATAAAACAGAAAAAAGTTATTCCCTTCACACAGATGTATTTATAGGAATGAATTATTTCCATGCTGATATCTATAAATACATAAAAGAGGAATCAAATCTAACTTGAACCATAAAAGCAAAAAAAACCTGAACCCACCAGTTATACAGAGGAAAACCCTATGAGGGCACTTGCTCCAGCGGTAAACAATTCTGAAATTGGTCAGAGGTGGGGAATCACCTCCCATACAGCCAGCAACCCACCCCCCATGCAAGGAGCGTCCTCATTGCAAAGCTGGGGGACCGTGCTGAGGCATCTGTGAGTAAACGTGAGCTGAGTCCCAGGCCAGCTGCTGCTGAACTGTTCCCACCCTTCCCAGGTAAAACACCTGAATATGTACAAGGGCTTGAAAGCCTAGAGGAAGGGCCCTGGAGCCACACCAGCGACAGCACGCAGGCCAACTTGGTGCCTGCAGGCCAGCCAGGATGGTCCTGGCCCCGGGCGCTCTTCTGGAAGCTTTCTATTGCCATACTTGATATACCCATCCTGTCCGGCCCCCACTGCTTTTTCCTTCCTCACCTCTGTCCAGAGAGAAATTCCATCGGAAGGTATGGGTGACACATCCTCTTCTTTACAGGTGGCAGCCTGGCAACTCCTGCAGAAAGGCCAGCAGAGCCCCACTCACACCGGGCCACCAACACAGCCTTGGCCCCTCACTCCCTCCCACCAGCACAGCCCCGAGACTGCTGACGGGGAAGAGAATATGGAGTCAGGCACAACTTCAGGGACTATTGCTGCCTGGAGCGCTGTTTATATTGACCTCAAACAGGCACACCTGGGGAGGGCCGGCCGGCAGGGTAAGGCTGCCCAGGTCAGCTAATCCACAACCCTCTGGGAATCACATTGTTGAAAATGGACCTCGCTAAGGCAGAATAGAAGCCAAGGAAAAAAAGGACACAATGCCATTTGCAGCCCCGTAGATGAGTCTAGAGGTAATCACGTGACTTGGAGTAAGTCAGAAAGTGAAAGACACATATCGTATCATATCACTTATAGGTGTTACCTAAAAATGGATACCAGGGCAGATATTTCCACGGAGAAGGGCAATCACAGATTCATTAAACAAACTTATGGTTCACCAATGGAAAGGTGTGAGGATTGGTTTCATTACGATATCGGGGTTAACAGACATAATCAAACACAGGTGACATATATAATCACCAAAGACCTACGGAATACCAAGAGAAGACTACTCAACATTCTGTCCTAACGTACACGGGAAAAGGATCCCAGGAAGAACAGACATCTGTATATGTGTAAAAGAACCACATCTTCCACACCTACAACAAGCCAAACATTGTAATCAAACTTGCTGTAATAGAAAATAAAAATAAAAAATAAAAACACGAACAAGAAGTAGTGAGACAAACTTGAGGGGCTTTCTCCTGGCACATTCCATTCTAAATTCCAATCTAGAACACGACCTCCATTGAGGCTCTGTTGCTCTAGTAACCAGATTAGGTAAGGGAGAACAGCTGCCACCTTGTGGCCGTTTCACGCAACAGCAGCTTTAATCCCAGCGCTAATGGTCAGTTGATATTCAAAATCATTGCAGGCCTGTAAATGACACCTGCCCTGAAAACAAATCCTGGGGTCACATATCGACCAAAAAATTCAAAGGACGTCCATATTTCAAAACGACCATTTCAAAAGGCATATTTTACCCACATTAGTGTTCTGCTTCTTTTTCTTTCTTTCCTTTTTTGTTAAAAAAACGGGAATGGAAAAAGGCATCCCTCAGAATGGGTGAAAATCGTTGCAAACGAATCAATGGACAAAGGTTTAATCTCCAATATATATATAAACAGCTCATGCAGCTTAATATTAAAAAAAAACAAACAACCCAATACAAAAATGGGCAGAAGATCTAAAGAGACGTTTCTTCAAAGAAGACACAGAGATGGCCAAGACGCACATGAAAAGCTGCTCAACAGCACTAAGTATTAGAGAAATGCAAATCAAAACTACAATGAGGTATCACCTCACACCTGTTAGAATCGGCATCATCAGAAAATCTACAAACAACAAATTCTGGGGAGGGTGTGGACAAAAGGAGCCCTCTTCCACTATTGGTGGGGATGTAAATTGATACAGTCACTATGGAGAACAGTATGGAGTTTCCGTAAAAAAACTAGAAATAGAATTACCATCTGATCCAGCAATCCCACTTCTGGGCATATACCCAGAGAAAACCATAAATCAAAAAGGCATATTCACCACAATGTTCATTGCAGTACTATTTACAATAGCCAGGTAATGCAAGCAACCTAAATGCCCACAGACAGATGAATGGATAAAGATGTGGTACATATATAAAATGCAATATTACTCAGCCATAAAAAGGAATGAAACTGGGTCATTTGTAGAGACATCGATGGATCTAGAGACTGTCATACAGAATGAAGTCAGTCAGAAAGAGGAAAACAAATATTGTATATTAATGCATATATGTGGAACCTAAAAAATGGTACAGATGAACTGGTTTGCAGGGAAGAAATTGAGACACAGAGGTAGAGAACAAACTTATGGACACCAATTGTGGGAAGCCATGGGGTGGTGGTGGTGGGATGAGTTGGGAGATTGGGATTGACCTGTATACATGTATATGCATAAAATACATAACTAATAATAACCTGCTGTATAAAAAAATGAATAAAATTAAATTTCAAAATTAAAAAAAATAAAATTTTAAAATAAAACAGAAAAAAGTTATTCCCTTCACACAGATGTATTTATAGGAATGAATTATTTCCATGCTGATATCTATAAATACATAATAGAGGAATCAAATCTAACTTGAATCATAAAAGAAAAAAAAACCTGAACCCACCAGTTATACAGAGGGAAACCCTATCAGGGCACTAGCTCCAGCGGTAAACAATTCTGAAATTGGTCAGAGGTGGGGAATCACCTCCCATACAGCCAGCAACCCACCCCCCATGCAAGGAGCGTCCTCATTGCAAAGCTGGGGGACCGTGCTTAGGCATCTGTGAGTAAACGTGAGCTGAGCCCCAGGCCAGCTGCTGCTGAACTGTTCCCACCCTTCCCAGGTAAAACACCTGAATATGTACAAGGGCTTGAAAGCCTAGAGGAAGGGCCCTGGAGCCACACCAGCGACAGCACGCAGGCCAACTTGGTGCCTGCAGGCCAGCCAGGATGGTCCTGGCCCCGGGCGCTCTTCTGGAAGCTTTCTATTGCCCTGCCTGAGATACCCCTCCTGTCCCGGCCCCCACTGCTTTTTTCCTTCCTCACCTCTGTCCGGAGAGAAATTCCAGCGGAAGGTATGGGTGACACATCCTCTTCTTTACAGGTGGCAGCCTGGCAACTCCTGCAGAAAGGCCAGCAGAGCCCCACTCACACCGGGCCACCAACAAAGCCTTGGCCCCTCACTCCCTCCCACCAGCACAGCCCCGAGACTGCTGACGGGGCAGAGAATATGGAGTCAGGCACAACTTCAGGGGCTATTGCTGCCTGGAGCGCTGTTTATATTGACCTCAACCAGGCACACCTGGGGAGGGCCGGCCGGCAGGGTAAGGCTGCCCAGGTCAGCTAATCCACAACCCTCAGGGAATCACATTGTTGAAAATGGACCTCGCTAAGGCAGAATAGAAGCCAAGGAAAAAAAGGACACAATGCCATTTGCAGCCCCGTAGATGAGTCTAGAGGTAATCACGTGACTTGGAGTAAGTCAGAAAGTGAAAGACACATATCGTATCATATCACTTATAGGTGTTACCTAAAAATGGATACCAGGGCAGATATTTCCACGGAGAAGGGCAATCACAGATTCATTAAACAAACTTATGGTTCACCAATGGAAAGGTGTGAGGATTGGTTTCATTACGATATCGGGGTTAACAGACATAATCAAACACAGGTGACATATATAATCACCAAAGACCTACGGAATACCAAGAGAAGACTATTCAACATTGTGTCCTAACGTAAACGGGAAAAGGATCCCAGGAAGAACAGACATCTGTATATGTGTAAAAGAACCACATCTTCCACACCTACAACAAGCCAAACATTGTAATCAAACTTGCTGTAATAGAAAATAAAAAAAAATTAAAAACACGAACAAGAAGTAGTGAGACAAACTTGAGGGGCTTTCTCCTGGCACATTCCATTCTAAATTCCAATCTAGAACACGACCTCCATTGAGGCTCTGTTGCTCTATTAACCAGATTAGGTAAGGGAGAACTGCTGCCACCTTGTGGCCGTTTCACGCAACAGCAGCTTTAATCCCAGCGCTAAGGGTCAGTTGATATTCAAAATCATTGCAGGCCTGTAAATGACACCTGCCCTGAAAACAAATCCTGGGGTCACATATCGACCAAAAAATTCAAAGGACGTCCATATTTCAAAACGACCATTTCAAAAGGCATATTTTACCCACATTAGAGTTCTGCTTCTTTTTCTTTCTTTCCTTTTTTGTTAAAAAAACGGGAATGGAAAAAGGCATCCCTCAGAATGGGCGAAAATCGTTGCAAACGAATCAATGGACAAAGGTTTAATCTCCAGTATATATATAAACAGCTCATGCAGCTTAATATTAAAAAAAAAACAATCCAATACAAAAATGGGCAGAAGATCTAAAGAGACGTTTCTTCAAAGAAGACACAGAGATGGCCAAGACGCACATGAAAAGCTGCTCAACAGCACTAAGTATTAGAGAAATGCAAATCAAAACTACAATGAAGTATCACCTCACACCTGTTAGAATCGGCATCCTCAGAAAATCTACAAACAACAAATTCTGGGGAGGGTGTGGACAAAAGGAGCCCTCTTCCACTATTGGTGGGGATGTAAATTGATACAGTCACTATGGAGAACAGTATGGAGTTTCCTTAAAAAAACTAGAAATAGAATTACCATCTGATCCAGCAATCCCACTTCTGGGCATATACCCAGAGAAAACCATAAATCAAAAAGGCACATTCACCACAATGTTCATTGCAGCACTATTTACAATAGCCAGGTAATGCAAGCAACCTAAATGCCCACAGACAGATGAATGGATAAAGATGTGGTACATATATAAAATGCAATATTACTCAGCCATAAAAAGGAATGAAACTGGGTCATTTGTAGAGACATCGATGGATCTAGAGACTGTCATACAGAATGAAGTCAGTCAGAAAGAGGAAAACAAATATTGTATATTAATGCATATATGTGGAACCTAAAAAAAGGTACAGATGAACTGGTTTGGAGGGAAGAAATAGAGACACAGAGGTAGAGAACAAACGTATGGACACCAAGTGTGGGAAGCCATGGGGTGGTGGTGGTGGGATGAGTTGGGAGATTGGGATTGACCTGTATACATGTATATGCATAAAATACATAACTAATAATAACCTGCTGTATAAAAAAATAAATAAAATTGAATTTCAAAATTTTAAAAAATAAATTTTAAAATAAAACAGAAAATAGTTATTCCCTTCACACAGATGTATTTATAGGAATGAATTATTTCCATGCTGATATCTATAAATACATAAAAGAGGAATCAAATCTAACTTGAACCATAAATGAAAAAAAAACCTGAACCCACCAGTTATACAGAGGGAAACCCTATCAGGGCACTTGCTCCAGCGGTAAACAATTCTGAAATTGGTCAGAGGTGGGGAATCACCTCCCATACAGCCAGCAACCCACCCCCCATGCAAGGAGCGTCCTCATTGCAAAGCTGGGGGACCGTGCTGAGGCATCTGTGAGTAAACGTGAGCTGAGCCCCAGGCCAGCTGCTGCTGAACTGTTCCCACCCTTCCCAGGTAAAACACCTGAATATGTACAAGGGCTTGAAAGCCTAGAGGAAGGGCCCTGGAGCCACACCAGCGACAGCACGCAGGCCAACTTGGTGCCTGCAGGCCAGCCAGGATGGTCCTGGCCCCGGGCGCTCTTCTGGAAGCTCTCTATTGCCCTGCCTGAGATACCCCTCCTGTCCCGGCCCCCACTGCTTTTTTCCTTCCTCACCTCTGTCCGGAGAGAAATTCCATCAGAAGGTATGGGTGACACATCCTCTTCTTTACAGGTGGCAGCCTGGCATCTCCTGCAGAAAGGCCAGCAGAACCCCACTGACACCGGGCCACCAACAAAGCCTTGGCCCCTCACTCCCTCCCACCAGCACAGCCCCGAGACTGCTGACGGGGAAGAGAATATGGAGTCAGGCACAACTTCAGGGGCTATTGCTGCCTGGAGCGCTCTTTATATTGACCTCAACCAGGCACACCTGGGGAGGGCCGGCCGGCAGGGTAAGGCTGCCCAGGTCAGCTAATCCACAACCCTCAGGGAATCACCTTGTTGAAAATGGACCTCGCTAAGGCAGAATAGAAGCCAAGGAAAAAAAGGACACAATGCCATTTGCAGCCCCGTAGATGAGTCTAGAGGTAATCACGTGACTTGGAGTAAGTCAGAAAGTGAAAGACACATATCGTATCATATCACTTATAGGTGTTACCTAAAAATGGATTCCAGGGCAGATATTTCCACGGAGAAGGGCAATCACAGATTCATTAAACAAACTTATGGTTCACCAATGGAAAGGTGTGAGGATTGGTTTCATTACGATATCGGGGTTAACAGACATAATCAAACACAGGTGACATATATAATCACCAAAGACCTACGGAATACCAAGAGAAGACTACTCAACATTGTGTCCTAACGTACATGTGAAAAGGATCCCAGGAAGAACAGACATCTGTATATGTGTAAAAGAAGCACATCTTCCACACCTACAACAAGCCAAACATTGTAATCAAACTTGCTGTAATAGAAAATAAAAAAAAATAAAAACACGATCAAGAAGTAGTGAGACAAACTTGAGGGGCTTTCTCCTGGCACATTCCATTCTAAATTCCAATCTAGAACACGACCTCCATTGAGGCTCTGTTGCTCTAGTAACCAGATTAGGTAAGGGAGAACTGCTGCCACCTTGTGGCCGTTTCACGCAACAGCAGCTTTAATCCCAGCGCTAATGGTCAGTTGATATTCAAAATCATTGCAGGCCTGTAAATGACACCTGCCCTGAAAACAAATCCTGGGGTCACATATCGACCAAAAAATTCAAAGGACATCCATATTTCAAAACGACCATTTCAAAAGGCATATTTTACCCACATTAGTGTTCTGATTCTTTTTCTTTCTTTCCTTTTTTGTTAAAAAAACGGGAATGGAAAAAGGCATCCCTCAGAATGGGCGAACATCGTTGCAAACGAATCAATGGACAAAGGTTTAATCTCCAGTATATATATAAACAGCTCATGCAGCTTAATATTAAAAAAAAAACAACCCAATACAAAAATGGGCAGAAGATCTAAAGAGACGTTTCTTCAAAGAAGACACAGAGATGGCCAAGACGCACATGAAAAGCTGCTCAACAGCACTAAGTATTAGAGAAATGCAAATCAAAACTACAATGAGGTATCACCTCACACCTGTTAGAATCGGCATCCTCAGAAAATCTACAAACAACAAATTCTGGGGAGGGTGTGGACAAAAGGAGCCCTCTTCCACTATTGGTGGGGATGTAAATTGATACAGTCACTATGGAGAACAGTATGGAGTTTCCTTAAAAAACTAGAAATAGAATTACCATCTGATCCAGCAATCCCACTTCTGGGCATATACCCAGAGAAAACCATAAATCAAAAAGGCACATTCACCACAATGTTCATTGCAGCACTATTTACAATAGCCAGGTAATGCAAGCAACCTAAATGCCCACAGACAGATGAATGGATAAAGATGTGGTACATATATAAAATGCAATATTACTCAGCCATAAAAAGGAATGAAACTGGGTCATTTGTAGAGACATCGATGGATCTAGAGACTGTCATACAGAATGAAGTCAGTCAGAAAGAGGAAAACAAATATTGTATATTAATGCATATATGTGGAACCTAAAAAAAGGTACAGATGAACTGGTTTGCAGGGAAGAAATAGAGACACAGAGGTAGAGAACAAACGTATGGACACCAATATGGGAAGCCATGGGATGGTGGTGGTGGGATGAGTTGGGAGATTGGGATTGACCTGTATACATGTATATGCATAAAATACATAACTAATAATAACCTGCAGTATAAAAAAATAAATAAAATTAAATTTCAAAATTAAAAAAAAAAAATTTCAAAATAAAACAGAAAAATGTTATTCCCTTCACACAGATGTATTTATAGGAATGAATTATTTCCATGCTGATATCTATAAATACATAAAAGAGGAATCAAATCTAACTTGAACCATAGAAGAAAAAAAAACCTGAACCCACCAGTTATACAGAGGGAAACCCTAGCAGGGCACTTGCTCCAGTGTAAACAATTCTGAAATTGGTCAGAGGTGGGGAATCACCTCCCATACAGCCAGAAACCCACCCCCCATGCAAGGAGCGTCCTCATTGAAAAGCTGGGGGACCGTGCTGAGGCATCTGTGAGTAAACGTGAGCTGAGCCCCAGCCCAGCTGCTGCTGAACTGTTCCCACCCTTCCCAGGTAAAACACCTGAATATGTACAAGGGCTTGAAAGCCTAGAGGAAGGGCCCTGGAGCCACACCAGCGACAGCACGCAGGCCAACTTGGTGCCTGCAGGCCAGCCAGGATGGTCCTGGCCCCGGGCGCTCTTCTGGAAGCTTTCTATTGCCATACTTGATATACCCATCCTGTCCCGGCCCCCACTGCTTTTTCCTTCCTCACCTCTGTCCGGAGAGAAATTCCATCGGAAGGTATGGGTGACACATCCTCTTCTTTACAGGTGGGAGCCTGGCAACTCCTGCAGAAAGGCCAGCAGAGCCCCACTCACACCGGGCCACCAACACAGCCTTGGCCCCTCACTCCCTCCCACCAGCACAGCCCCGAGACTGCTGACGGGGCAGAGAATATGGAGTCAGGCACAAATTCAGGGACTATTGCTGCCTGGAGCGCTGTTTATATTGACCTCAAACAGGCACACCTGGGGAGGGCCGGCCGGCAGGGTAAGGCTGCCCAGGTCAGCTAATCCACAACCCTCAGGGAATCACATTGTTGAAAATGGACCTCGCTAAGGCAGAATAGAAGCCAAGGAAAAAAAGGACACAATGCCATTTGCAGCCCCGTAGATGAGTCTAGAGGTAATCACGTGACTTGGAGTAAGTCAGAAAGTGAAAGACACATATCGTATCATATCACTTATAGGTGTTACCTAAAAATGGATACCAGGGCAGATATTTCCACGGAGAAGGGCAATCACAGATTCATTAAAAAAACTTATGGTTCACCAATGGAAAGGTGTGAGGATTGGTTTCATTACGATATCGGGGATAACAGACATAATCAAACACAGGTGACATATATAATCACCAAAGACCTACGGAATACAAAGAGAAGACTACTCAACATTCTGTCCTAACGTACACGGGAAAAGGATCCCAGGAAGAACAGACATCTGTATATGTGTAAAAGAACCACATCTTCCACACCTACAACAAGCCAAACATTGTAATCAAACTTGCTGTAATAGAAAATAAAAATAAAAAACTAAAAACACGAACAAGAAGTAGTGAGACAAACTTGAGGGGCTTTCTCCTGGCACATTCCATTCTAAATTCCAATCTAGAACACGACCTCCATTGAGGCTCTGTTGCTCTAGTAACCAGATTAGGTAAGGGAGAACAGCTGCCACCTTGTGGCCGTTTCACGCAACAGCAGCTTTAATCCCAGCGCTAATGGTCAGTTGATATTCAAAATCATTGCAGGCCTGTAAATGACACCTGCCCTGAAAACAAATCCTGGGGTCACATATCGACCAAAAAATTCAAAGGACGTCCATATTTCAAAACGACCATTTCAAAAGGCATATTTTACCCACATTAGTGTTCTGCTTCTTTTTCTTTCTTTCCTTTTTTGTTAAAAAAACGGGAATGGAAAAAGGCATCCCTCAGAATGGGCGAAAATCGTTGCAAACGAATCAATGGACAAAGGTTTAATCTCCAATATATATATAAACAGCTCATGCAGCTTAATATTAAAAAAACAAACAACCCAATACAAAAATGGGCAGAAGATCTAAAGAGACGTTTCTTCAAAGAAGACACCGAGATGGCCAAGACGCACATGAAAAGCGGCTCAACAGCACTAAGTATTAGAGAAATGCAAATCAAAACTACAATGAGGTATCACCTCACACCTGTTAGAATCGGCATCCTCAGAAAATCTACAAACAACAAATTCTGGGGAGGGTGTGGACAAAAGGAGCCCTCTTCCACTATTGGTGGGGATGTAAATTGATACAGTCACTATGGAGAACAGTATGGAGTTTCCTTAAAAAAACTAGAAATAGAATTACTATCTGATCCAGCAATCCCACTTCTGGGCATATACCCAGAGAAAACCATAAATCAAAAAGGCACATTCACCACAATGTTCATTGCAGCACTATTTACAATAGCCAGGTAATGCAAGCAACCTAAATGCCCACAGACAGATGAATGGATAAAGATGTGGTACATATATAAAATGCAATATTACTCAGCCATAAAAAGGAATGAAACTGGGTCATTTGTAGAGACATCGATGGATCTAGAGACTGTCATACAGAATGAAGTCAGTCAGAAAGAGGAAAACAAATATTGTATATTAATGCATATATGTGGAACCTAAAAAATGGTACAGATGAACTGGTTTGCAGGGAAGAAATAGAGACACAGAGGTAGAGAACAAACGTATGGACACCAATGTGGGAAGCCATGGGGTGGTGGTGGTGGGATGAGTTGGGAGATTGGGATTGACCTGTATACATGTATATGCATAAAATACATAACTAATAATAACCTGCAGTATAAAAAAATAAATAAAATTAAATTTCAAAATTTAAAAAAAAAAATTTCAAAATAAAACAGAAAAATGTTATTCCCTTCACACAGATGTATTTATAGGAATGAATTATTTCCATGCTGATATCTATAAATACATAAAAGAGGAATCAAATCTAACTTGAATCATAGAAGAAAAAAAAACCTGAACCCACCAGTAATACAGAGGGAAACCCTAGCAGGGCACTTGCTCCAGTGGTAAACAATTCTGAAATTGGTCAGAGGTGGGGAATCACCTCCCATACAGCCAGAAACCCACACCCCATGCAAGGAGCATCCTTATTGCAAAGCTGGGGGACCGTGCTGAGGCATCTGTGAGTAAACGTGAGCTGAGCCCCAGGCCAGCTGCTGCTGAACTGTTCCCACCCTTCCCAGGTAAAACACCTGAATATGTACAAGGGCTTGAAAGCCTAGAGGAAGGGCCCTGGAGCCACACCAGCGACAGCACGCAGGCCAACTTGGTGCCTGCAGGCCAGCCAGGATGGTCCTGGCCCCGGGCGCTCTTCTGGAAGCTTTCTATTGCCCTGCCTGAGATACCCCTCCTGTCCCGGCCCCCACTGCTTTTTTCCTTCCTCACCTCTGTCCGGAGAGAAATTCCATCAGAAGGTATGGGTGACACATCCTCTTCTTTACAGGTGGCAGCCTGGCAACTCCTGCAGGAAGGCCAGCAGTGCCCCACTCACACCGGGCCACCAACAAAGCCTTGGCCCCTCACTCCCTCCCACCAGCAAAGCCCCGAGACTGCTGACGGGGCAGAGAATATGGAGTCAGGCACAACTTCAGGGGCTATTGCTGCCTGGAGCGCTGTTTATATTGACCTCAACCAGGCACACCTGGGGAGGGCCGGCCGGCAGGGTAAGGCTGCCCAGGTCAGCTAATCCACAACCCTCAGGGAATCACCTTGTTGAAAATGGACCTCGCTAAGGCAGAATAGAAGCCAAGGAAAAAAAGGACACAATGCCATTTGCAGCCCCGTAGATGAGTCTAGAGATAATCACGTGACTTGGAGTAAGTCAGAAAGTGAAAGACACATATCGTATCATATCACTTATAGGTGTTACCTAAAAATGGATACCAGGGCAAATATTTCCACGGAGAAGGGCAATCACAGATTCATTAAACAAACTTATGGTTCACCAATGGAAAGGTGTGAGGATTGGTTTCATTACGATATCGGGGTTAACAGACATAATCAAACACAGGTGACATATATAATCACCAAAGACCTACGGAATACCAAGAGAAGACTACTCAACATTCTATCCTAACGTACATGGGAAAAGGATCCCAGGAAGAACAGACATCTGTATATGTGTAAAAGAACCACATCTTCCACACCTACAACAAGCCAAACATTGTAATCAAACTTGCTGTAATAGAAAATAAAAAAAAATTAAAAACACGAACAAGAAGTAGTGAGACAAACTTGAGGGGCTTTCTCCTGGCACATTCCATTCTAAATTCCAATCTAGAACACGACCTCCATTGAGGCTCTGTTGCTCTAGTAACCAGATTAGGTAAGGGAGAACTGCTGCCACCTTGTGGCCGTTTCACGCAACAGCAGCTTTAATCCCAGCGCTAAGGGTCAGTTGATATTCAAAATCTTTGCAGGCCTGTAAATGACACCTGCCCTGAAAACAAATCCTGGGGTCACATATCGACCAAAAAATTCAAAGGACGTCCATATTTCAAAACGACCATTTCAAAAGGCATATTTTACCCACATTAGAGTTCTGCTTCTTTTTCTTTCTTTCCTTTTTTGTTAAAAAAACGGGAATGGAAAAAGGCATCCCTCAGAATGGGCGAAAATCGTTGCAAACGAATCAATGGACAAAGGTTTAATCTCCAGTATATATATAAACAGCTCATGCAGCTTAATATTAAAAAAACAAACAACCCAATACAAAAATGGGCAGAAGATCTAAAGAGACGTTTCTTCAAAGAAGACACCGAGATGGCCAAGACGCACATGAAAAGCGGCTCAACAGCACTAAGTATTAGAGAAATGCAAATCAAAACTACAATGAGGTATCACCTCACACCTGTTAGAATCGGCATCCTCAGAAAATCTACAAACAACAAATTCTGGGGAGGGTGTGGACAAAAGGAGCCCTCTTCCACTATTGGTGGGGATGTAAATTGATACAGTCACTATGGAGAACAGTATGGAGTTTCCTTAAAAAAACTAGAAATAGAATTACTATCTGATCCAGCAATCCCACTTCTGGGCATATACCCAGAGAAAACCATAAATCAAAAAGGCACATTCACCACAATGTTCATTGCAGCACTATTTACAATAGCCAGGTAATGCAAGCAACCTAAATGCCCACAGACAGATGAATGGATAAAGATGTGGTACATATATAAAATGCAATATTACTCAGCCATAAAAAGGAATGAAACTGGGTCATTTGTAGAGACATCGATGGATCTAGAGACTGTCATACAGAATGAAGTCAGTCAGAAAGAGGAAAACAAATATTGTATATTAATGCATATATGTGGAACCTAAAAAATGGTACAGATGAACTGGTTTGCAGGGAAGAAATAGAGACACAGAGGTAGAGAACAAACGTATGGACACCAATGTGGGAAGCCATGGGGTGGTGGTGGTGGGATGAGTTGGGAGATTGGGATTGACCTGTATACATGTATATGCATAAAATACATAACTAATAATAACCTGCAGTATAAAAAAATAAATAAAATTAAATTTCAAAATTTAAAAAAAAAAAAATTTCAAAATAAAACAGAAAAATGTTATTCCCTTCACACAGATGTATTTATAGGAATGAATTATTTCCATGCTGATATCTATAAATACATAAAAGAGGAATCAAATCTAACTTGAATCATAGAAGAAAAAAAAACCTGAACCCACCAGTAATACAACGGGAAACCCTAGCAGGGCACTTGCTCCAGTGGTAAACAATTCTGAAATTGGTCAGAGGTGGGGAATCACCTCCCATACAGCCAGAAACCCACACCCCATGCAAGGAGCATCCTTATTGCAAAGCTGGGGGACCGTGCTGAGGCATCTGTGAGTAAACGTGAGCTGAGCCCCAGGCCAGCTGCTGCTGAACTGTTCCCACCCTTCCCAGGTAAAACACCTGAATATGTACAAGGGCTTGAAAGCCTAGAGGAAGGGCCCTGGAGCCACACCAGCGACAGCACGCAGGCCAACTTGGTGCCTGCAGGCCAGCCAGGATGGTCCTGGCCCCGGGCGCTCTTCTGGAAGCTTTCTATTGCCCTGCCTGAGATACCCCTCCTGTCCCGGCCCCCACTGCTTTTTTCCTTCCTCACCTCTGTCCGGAGAGAAATTCCATCAGAAGGTATGGGTGACACATCCTCTTCTTTACAGGTGGCAGCCTGGCAACTCCTGCAGGAAGGCCAGCAGTGCCCCACTCACACCGGGCCACCAACAAAGCCTTGGCCCCTCACTCCCTCCCACCAGCACAGCCCCGAGACTGCTGACGGGGCAGAGAATATGGAGTCAGGCACAACTTCAGGGGCTATTGCTGCCTGGAGCGCTCTTTATATTGACCTCAACCAGGCACACCTGGGGAGGGCCGGCCGGCAGGGTAAGGCTGCCCAGGTCAGCTAATCCACAACCCTCAGGGAATCACCTTGTTGAAAATGGACCTCGCTGAGGCAGAATAGAAGCCAAGGAAAAAAAGGACACAATGCCATTTGCAGCCCCGTAGATGAGTCTAGAGATAATCACGTGACTTGGAGTAAGTCAGAAAGTGAAAGACACATATCGTATCATATCACTTATAGGTGTTACCTAAAAATGGATACCAGGGCAAATATTTCCACGGAGAAGGGCAATCACAGATTCATTAAACAAACTTATGGTTCACCAATGGAAAGGTGTGAGGATTGGTTTCATTACGATATCGGGGTTAACAGACATAATCAAACACAGGTGACATATATAATCACCAAAGACCTACGGAATACCAAGATAAGACTACTCAACATTCTTTCCTAACGTACATGGGAAAAGGATCCCAGGAAGAACAGACATCTGTATATGTGTAAAAGAACCACATCTTCCACACCTACAACAAGCCAAACATTGTAATCAAACTTGCTGTAATAGAAAATAAAAAAAAATTAAAAACACGAACAAGAAGTAGTGAGACAAACTTGAGGGGCTTTCTCCTGGCACATTCCATTCTAAATTCCAATCTAGAACACGACCTCCATTGAGGCTCTGTTGCTCTAGTAACCAGATTAGGTAAGGGAGAACTGCTGCCACCTTGTGGCCGTTTCACGCAACAGCAGCTTTAATCCCAGCGCTAAGGGTCAGTTGATATTCAAAATCATTGCAGGCCTGTAAATGACACCTGCCCTGAAAACAAATCCTGGGGTCACATATCGACCAAAAAATTCAAAGGACGTCCATATTTCAAAACGACCATTTCAAAAGGCATATTTTACCCACATTAGAGTTCTGCTTCTTTTTCTTTCTTTCCTTTTTTGTTAAAAAAACGGGAATGGAAAAAGGCATCCCTCAGAATGGGCGAAAATCGTTGCAAACGAATCAATGGACAAAGGTTTAATCTCCAGTATATATATAAACAGCTCATGCAGCTTAATATTAAAAAAAAAACAACCCAATACAAAAATGGGCAGAAGATCTAAAGAGACGTTTCTTCAAAGAAGACACAGAGATGGCCAAGACGCACATGAAAAGCTGCTCAACAGCACTAAGTATTAGAGAAATGCAAATCAAAACTACAATGAAGTATCACCTCACACCTGTTAGAATCGGCATCCTCAGAAAATCTACAAACAACAAATTCTGGGGAGGGTGTGGACAAAAGGAGCCCTCTTCCACTATTGGTGGGGATGTAAATTGATACAGTCACTATGGAGAACAGTATGGAGTTTCCTTAAAAAAACTAGAAATAGAATTACCATCTGATCCAGCAATCCCACTTCTGGGCATATACCCAGAGAAAACCATAAATCAAAAAGGCACATTCACCACAATGTTCATTGCAGCACTATTTACAATAGCCAGGTAATGCAAGCAACCTAAATGCCCACAGACAGATGAATGGATAAAGATGTGGTACATATATAAAATGCAATATTACTCAGCCATAAAAAGGAATGAAACTGGGTCATTTGTAGAGACATCGATGGATCTAGAGACTGTCATACAGAATGAAGTCAGTCAGAAAGAGGAAAACAAATATTGTATATTAATGCATATATGTGGAACCTAAAAAAAGGTACAGATGAACTGGTTTGGAGGGAAGAAATAGAGACACAGAGGTAGAGAACAAACGTATGGACACCAAGTGTGGGAAGCCATGGGGTGGTGGTGGTGGGATGAGTTGGGAGATTGGGATTGACCTGTATACATGTATATGCATAAAATACATAACTAATAATAACCTGCTGTATAAAAAAATAAATAAAATTGAATTTCAAAATTTTAAAAAATAAATTTTAAAATAAAACAGAAAATAGTTATTCCCTTCACACAGATGTATTTATAGGAATGAATTATTTCCATGCTGATATCTATAAATACATAAAAGAGGAATCAAATCTAACTTGAACCATAAATGAAAAAAAAACCTGAACCCACCAGTTATACAGAGGGAAACCCTATCAGGGCACTTGCTCCAGCGGTAAACAATTCTGAAATTGGTCAGAGGTGGGGAATCACCTCCCATACAGCCAGCAACCCACCCCCCATGCAAGGAGCGTCCTCATTGCAAAGCTGGGGGACCGTGCTGAGGCATCTGTGAGTAAACGTGAGCTGAGCCCCAGGCCAGCTGCTGCTGAACTGTTCCCACCCTTCCCAGGTAAAACACCTGAATATGTACAAGGGCTTGAAAGCCTAGAGGAAGGGCCCTGGAGCCACACCAGCGACAGCACGCAGGCCACCTTGGTGCCTGCAGGCCAGCCAGGATGGTCCTGGCCCCGGGCGCTCTTCTGGAAGCTCTCTATTGCCCTGCCTGAGATACCCCTCCTGTCCCGGCCCCCACTGCTTTTTTCCTTCCTCACCTCTGTCCGGAGAGAAATTCCATCAGAAGGTATGGGTGACACATCCTCTTCTTTACAGGTGGCAGCCTGGCAACTCCTGCAGAAAGGCCAGCAGAACCTCACTGACACAGGGCCACCAACAAAGCCTTGGCCCCTCACTCCCTCCCACCAGCACAGCCCCGAGACTGCTGACGGGGAAGAGAATATGGAGTCAGGCACAACTTCAGGGGCTATTGCTGCCTGGAGCGCTCTTTATATTGACCTCAACCAGGCACACCTGGGGAGGGCCGGCCGGCAGGGTAAGGCTGCCCAGGTCAGCTAATCCACAACCCTCAGGGAATCACCTTGTTGAAAATGGACCTCGCTAAGGCAGAATAGAAGCCAAGGAAAAAAAGGACACAATGCCATTTGCAGCCCCGTAGATGAGTCTAGAGGTAATCACGTGACTTGGAGTAAGTCAGAAAGTGAAAGACACATATCGTATCATATCACTTATAGGTGTTACCTAAAAATGGATACCAGGGCAGATATTTCCACGGAGAAGGGCAATCACAGATTCATTAAAAAAACTTATGGTTCACCAATGGAAAGGTGTGAGGATTGGTTTCATTACGATATCGGGGATAACAGACATAATCAAACACAGGTGACATATATAATCACCAAAGACCTACGGAATACAAAGAGAAGACTACTCAACATTCTGTCCTAACGTACATGGGAAAAGGATCCCAGGAAGAACAGACATCTGTATATGTGTAAAAGAACCACATCTTCCACACCTACAACAAGCCAAACATTGTAATCAAACTTGCTGTAATAGAAAATAAAAATAAAAAATAAAAACACGAACAAAAAGTAGTGAGACAAACTTGAGGGGCTTTCTCCTGGCACATTCCATTCTAAATTCCAATCTAGAACACGACCTCCATTGAGGCTCTGTTGCTCTAGTAACCAGATTAGGTAAGGGAGAACAGCTGCCACCTTGTGGCCGTTTCACGCAACAGCAGCTTTAATCCCAGCGCTAATGGTCAGTTGATATTCAAAATCATTGCAGGCCTGTAAATGACACCTGCCCTGAAAACAAATCCTGGGGTCACATATCGACCAAAAAATTCAAAGGACGTCCATATTTCAAAACGACCATTTCAAAAGGCATATTTTACCCACATTAGTGTTCTGCTTCTTTTTCTTTCTTTCCTTTTTTGTTAAAAAAACGGGAATGGAAAAAGGCATCCCTCAGAATGGGCGAAAATCGTTGCAAACGAATCAATGGACAAAGGTTTAATCTCCAATATATATATAAACAGCTCATGCAGCTTAATATTAAAAAAACAAACAACCCAATACAAAAATGGGCAGAAGATCTAAAGAGACGTTTCTTCAAAGAAGACACCGAGATGGCCAAGACGCACATGAAAAGCTGCTCAACAGCACTAAGTATTAGAGAAATGCAAATCAAAACTACAATGAGGTATCACGTCACACCTGTTAGAATCGGCATCCTCAGAAAATCTACAAACAACAAATTCTGGGGAGGGTGTGGACAAAAGGAGCCCTCTTCCACTATTGGTGGGGATGTAAATTGATACAGTCTCTATGGAGAACAGTATGGAGTTTCCTTAAAAAAACTAGAAATAGAATTACTATCTGATCCAGCAATCCCACTTCTGGGCATATACCCAGAGAAAACCATAAATCAAAAAGGCACATTCACCACAATGTTCATTGCAGCACTATTTACAATAGCCAGGTAATGCAAGCAACCTAAATGCCCACAGACAGATGAATGGATAAAGATGTGGTACATATATAAAATGCAATATTACTCAGCCATAAAAAGGAATGAAACTGGGTCATTTGTAGAGACATCGATGGATCTAGAGACTGTCATACAGAATGAAGTCAGTCAGAAAGAGGAAAACAAATATTGTATATTAATGCATATATGTGGAACCTAAAAAATGGTACAGATGAACTGGTTTGCAGGGAAGAAATAGAGACACAGAGGTAGAGAACAAACGTATGGACACCAATGTGGGAAGCCATGGGGTGGTGGTGGTGGGATGAGTTGGGAGATTGGGATTGACCTGTATACATGTATATGCATAAAATACATAACTAATAATAACCTGCAGTATAAAAAAATAAATAAAATTAAATTTCAAAATTTAAAAAAAAAAATTTCAAAATAAAACAGAAAAATGTTATTCCCTTCACACAGATGTATTTATAGGAATGAATTATTTCCATGCTGATATCTATAAATACATAAAAGAGGAATCAAATCTAACTTGAATCATAGAAGAAAAAAAAACCTGAACCCACCAGTTATACAGAGGAAAACCCTAGCAGTGCACTTGCTCCAGTGGTAAATAATTCTGAAATTGGTCAGAGGTGGGGAATCACCTCCCATACAGCCAGAAACCCACCCCCCATGCAAGGAGCATCCTTATTGCAAAGCTGGGGGACCGTGCTGAGGCATCTGTGAGTAAACGTGAGCTGAGCCCCAGGCCAGCTGCTGCTGAACTGTTCCCACCCTTCCCAGGTAAAACACCTGAATATGTACAAGGGCTTGAAAGCCTAGAGGAAGGGCCCTGGAGCCACACCAGCGACAGCACGCAGGCCAACTTGGTGCCTGCAGGCCAGCCAGGATGGTCCTGGCCCCGGGCGCTCTTCTGGAAGCTTTCTATTGCCCTGCCTGAGATACCCCTCCTGTCCCGGCCCCCACTGCTTTTTTCCTTCCTCACCTCTGTCCGGAGAGAAATTCCATCAGAAGGTATGGGTGACACATCCTCTTCTTTACAGGTGGCAGCCTGGCAACTCCTGCAGGAAGGCCAGCAGTGCCCCACTCACACCGGGCCACCAACAAAGCCTTGGCCCCTCACTCCCTCCCACCAGCACAGCCCCGAGACTGCTGACGGGGCAGAGAATATGGAGTCAGGCACAACTTCAGGGGCTATTGCTGCCTGGAGCGCTGTTTATATTGACCTCAACCAGGCACACCTGGGGAGGGCCGGCCGGCAGGGTAAGGCTGCCCAGGTCAGCTAATCCACAACCCTCAGGGAATCACCTTGTTGAAAATGGACCTCGCTAAGGCAGAATAGAAGCCAAGGAAAAAAAGGACACAATGCCATTTGCAGCCCCGTAGATGAGTCTAGAGATAATCACGTGACTTGGAGTAAGTCAGAAAGTGAAAGACACATATCGTATCATATCACTTATAGGTGTTACCTAAAAATGGATACCAGGGCAAATATTTCCACGGAGAAGGGCAATCACAGATTCATTAAACAAACTTATGGTTCACCAATGGAAAGGTGTGAGGATTGGTTTCATTACGATATCGGGGTTAACAGACATAATCAAACACAGGTGACATATATAATCACCAAAGACCTACGGAATACCAAGATAAGACTACTCAACATTCTTTCCTAACGTACATGGGAAAAGGATCCCAGGAAGAACAGACATCTGTATATGTGTAAAAGAACCACATCTTCCACACCTACAACAAGCCAAACATTGTAATCAAACTTGCTGTAATATAAAATAAAAAAATAAATAAAAACACGAACAAGAAGTAGTGAGACAAACTTGAGGGGCTTTCTCCTGGCACATTCCATTCTAAATTCCAATCTAGAACACGACCTCCATTGAGGCTCTGTTGCTCTAGTAACCAGATTAGGTAAGGGAGAACTGCTGCCACCTTGTGGCCGTTTCACGCAACAGCAGCTTTAATCCCAGCGCTAATGGTCAGTTGATATTCAAAATCATTGCAGGCCTGTAAATGACACCTGCCCTGAAAAGAAATCCTGGGGTCACATATCGACCAAAAAATTCAAAGGACGTCCATATTTCAAAACGACCATTTCAAAAGGCATATTTTACCCACATTAGTGTTCTGCTTCTTTTTCTTTCTTTCCTTTTTTGTTAAAAAAACGGGAATGGAAAAAGGCATCCCTCAGAATGGGCGAAAATCGTTGCAAACGAATCAATGGACAAAGTTTCAATCTCCAATATATATATAAACAGCTCATGCAGCTTAATATTAAAAAAAAAAAAACAACCCAATACAAAAATGGGCAGAAGATCTAAAGAGACGTTTCTTCAAAGAAGACACCGAGATGGCCAAGACGCACATGAAAAGCTGCTCAACAGCACTAAGTATTAGAGAAATGCAAATCAAAACTACAATGAGGTATCACCTCACACCTGTTAGAATCGGCATCCTCAGAAAATCTACAAACAACAAATTCTGGGGAGGGTGTGGACAAAAGGAGCCCTCTTCCACTATTGGTGGGGATGTAAATTGATACAGTCACTATGGAGAACAGTATGGAGTTTCCTTAAAAAAACTAGAAATAGAATTACCATCTGATCCAGCAATCCCACTTCTGGGCATATACCCAGAGAAAACCATAAATCAAAAAGGCACATTCACCACAATGTTCATTGCAGCACTATTTACAATAGCCAGGTAATGCAAGCAACCTAAATGCCCACAGACAGATGAATGGATAAAGATGTGGTACATATATAAAATGCAATATTACTCAGCCATAAAAAGGAATGAAACTGGGTCATTTGTAGAGACATCGATGGATCTAGAGACTGTCATACAGAATGAAGTCAGTCAGAAAGAGGAAAACAAATATTGTATATTAATGCATATATGTGGAACCTAAAAAATGGTACAGATGAACTGGTTTGCAGGGAAGAAGTAGAGACACAGAGGTAGAGAACAAACGTATGGACACCAATGTGGGAAGCCATGGGGTGGTGGTGGTGGGATGAGCTGGGAGATTGGGATTGACCTGTATACATGTATATGCATAAAATACATAACTAATAATAACCTGCAGTATAAAAAAATAAATAAAATTAAATTTCAAAATTTTTAAAAAAAAATTTCAAAATAAAATAGAAAAATGTTATTCCCTTCACACAGATGTATTTATAGGAATGAATTATTTCCATGCTGATATCTATAAATACATAAAAGAGGAATCAAATCTAACTTGAATCATAGAAGAAAAAAAAACCTGAACCCACCAGTTATACAGAGGGAAACCCTAGCAGGGCACTTGCTCCAGTGGTAAACAATTCTGAAATTGGTCAGAGGTGGGGAATCACCTCCCATAGAGCCAGAAACCCACCCCCCATGCAAGGAGCATCCTTATTGCAAAGCTGGGGGACCGTGCTGAGGCATCTGTGATTAAACGTGAGCTGAGCCCCAGGCCAGCTGCTGCTGAACTGTTCCCACCCTTCCCAGGTAAAACACCTGAATATGTACAAGGGCTTGAAAGCCTAGAGGAAGGGCCCTGGAGCCACACCAGCGACAGCACGCAGGCCAACTTGGTGCCTGCAGGCCAGCCAGGATGGTCCTGGCCCCGGGCGCTCTTCTGGAAGCTTTCTATTGCCCTGCCTGAGATACCCCTCCTGTCTCGGCCCCCATTGCTTTTTTCCTTCCTCACCTCTGTCCGGAGAGAAATTCCATCAGAAGGTATGGGTGACACATCCTCTTCTTTACAGGTGGCAGCCTGGCAACTCCTGCAGGAAGGCCAGCAGAGCCCCACTCACACCGGGCCACCAACAAAGCCTTGGCCCCTCACTCCCTCCCACCAGCACAGACCCGAGACTGCTGACGGGGCAGAGAATATGGAGTCAGGCACAACTTCAGGGGCTATTGCTGCCTGGAGCGCTGTTTCTATTGACCTCAACCAGGCACACCTGGGGAGGGCCGGCCGGCAGGGTAAGGCTGCCCAGGTCAGCTAATCCACAACCCTCAGGGAATCACCTTGTTGAAAATGGACCTCGCTAAGGCAGAATAGAAGCCAAGGAAAAAAAGGACACAATGCCATTTGCAGCCCCGTAGATGAGTCTAGAGATAATCACGTGACTTGGAGTAAGTCAGAAAGTGAAAGACACATATCGTATCATATCACTTATAGGTGTTACCTAAAAATGGATACCAGGGCAAATATTTCCACGGAGAAGGGCAATCACAGATTCATTAAACAAACTTATGGTTCACCAATGGAAAGGTGTGAGGATTGGTTTCATTACGATATCGGGGTTAACAGACATAATCAAACACAGGTGACATATATAATCACCAAAGACCTACGGAATACCAAGAGAAGACTACTCAACATTCTATCCTAACGTACATGGGAAAAGGATCCCAGGAAGAACAGACATCTGTATATGTGTAAAAGAACCACATCTTCCACACCTACAACAAGCCAAACATTGTAATCAAACTTGCTGTAATAGAAAATAAAAAAATAAATAAAAACACGAACAAGAAGTAGTGAGACAAACTTGAGGGGCTTTCTCCTGGCACATTCCATTCTAAATTCCAATCTAGAACACGACCTCCATTGAGGCTCTGTTGCTCTAGTAACCAGATTAGGTAAGGGAGAACTGCTGCCACCTTGTGGCCGTTTCACGCAACAGCAGCTTTATTCCCAGCGCTAAGGGTAGGTTGATATTCAAAATCATTGCAGGCCTGTAAATGACACCTGCCCTGAAAACAAATCCTGGGGTCACATATCGACCAAAAAATTCAAAGGACGTCCATATTTCAAAACGACCATTTCAAAAGGCATATTTTACCCACATTAGTGTTCTGCTTCTTTTTCTTTCTTTCCTTTTTTGTTAAAAAAACGGGAATGGAAAAAGGCATCCCTCAGAATGGGCGAAAATCGTTGCAAACGAATCAATGGACAAAGGTTTAATCTCCAATATATATATAAACAGCTCATGCAGCTTAATATTAAAAAAAAAAACAACCCAATACAAAAATGGGCAGAAGATCTAAAGAGACGTTTCTTCAAAGAAGACACAGAGATGGCCAAGACGCACATGAAAAGCTGCTCAACAGCACTAAGTATTAGAGAAATGCAAATCAAAACTACAATGAAGTATCACCTCACACCTGTTAGAATCGGCATCCTCAGAAAATCTACAAACAACAAATTCTGGGGAGGGTGTGGACAAAAGGAGCCCTCTTCCACTATTGGTGGGGATGTAAATTGATACAGTCACTATGGAGAACAGTATGGAGTTTCCTTAAAAAAACTAGAAATAGAATTACCATCTGATCCAGCAATCCCACTTCTGGGCATATACCCAGAGAAAACCATAAATCAAAAAGGCACATTCACCACAATGTTCATTGCAGCACTATTTACAATAGCCAGGTAATGCAAGCAACCTAAATGCCCACAGACAGATGAATGGATAAAGATGTGGTACATATATAAAATGCAATATTACTCAGCCATAAAAAGGAATGAAACTGGGTCATTTGTAGAGACATCGATGGATCTAGAGACTGTCATACAGAATGAAGTCAGTCAGAAAGAGGAAAACAAATATTGTATATTAATGCATATATGTGGAACCTAAAAAAAGGTAGAGATGAACTGGTTTGCAGGGAAGAAATAGAGACACAGAGGTAGAGAACAAACGTATGGACACCAAGTGTGGGAAGCCATGGGGTGGTGGTGGTGGGATGAGTTGGGAGATTGGGATTGACCTGTATACATGTATATGCATAAAATACATAACTAATAATAACCTGCTGTATAAAAAAATAAATAAAATTAAATTTCAAAATTTTAAAAAATAAAATTTTAAAATAAAACAGAAAAAAGTTATTCCCTTCACACAGATGTATTTATAGGAATGAATTATTTCCATGCTGATATCTATAAATACATAAAAGAGGAATCAAATCTAACTTGAACCATAAAAGCAAAAAAAACCTGAACCCACCAGTTATACAGAGGAAAAACCTATGAGGGCACTTGCTCCAGCGGTAAACAATTCTGAAATTGGTCAGAGGTGGGGAATCACCTCCCATACAGCCAGCAACCCACCCCCCATGCAAGGAGCGTCCTCATTGCAAAGCTGGGGGACCGTGCTGAGGCATCTGTGAGTAAACGTGAGCTGAGCCCCAGGCCAGCTGCTGCTGAACTGTTCCCACCCTTCCCAGGTAAAACACCTGAATATGTACAAGGGCTTGAAAGCCTAGAGGAAGGGCCCTGGAGCCACACCAGCGACAGCACGCAGGCCAACTTGGTGCCTGCAGGCCAGCCAGGATGGTCCTGGCCCCGGGCGCTCTTCTGGAAGCTTTCTATTGCCATACTTGATGTACCCATCCTGTCCCGGCCCCCACTGCTTTTTCCTTCCTCACCTCTGTCCAGAGAGAAATTCCATCGGAAGGTATGGGTGACACATGCTCTTCTTTACAGGTGGCAGCCTGGCAACTCCTGCAGAAAGGCCAGCAGAGCCCCACTCACACCGGGCCACCAACACAGCCTTTTCCCCTCACTCCCTCCCACCAGCACAGCCCCGAGACTGCTGACGGGGCAGAGAATATGGAGTCAGGCACAACTTCAGGGACTATTGCTGCCTGGAGCGCTGTTTATATTGACCTCAAACAGGAACACCTGGGGAGGGCCGGCCGGCAGGGTAAGGCTGCCCAGGTCAGCTAATCCACAACCCTCTGGGAATCACATTGTTGAAAATGGACCTCGCTAAGGCAGAATAGAAGCCAAGGAAAAAAAGGACACAATGCCATTTGCAGCCCCGTAGATGAGTCTAGAGGTAATCACGTGACTTGGAGTAAGTCAGAAAGTGAAAGACACATATCGTATCATATCACTTATAGGTGTTACCTAAAAATGGATACCAGGGCAGATATTTCCACGGAGAAGGGCAATCACAGATTCATTAAACAAACTTATGGTTCACCAATGGAAAGGTGTGAGGATTGGTTTCATTACGATATCGGGGTTAACAGACATAATCAAACACAGGTGACATATATAATCACCAAAGACCTACGGAATACCAAGAGAAGACTACTCAACATTCTGTCCTAACGTACACGGGAAAAGGATCCCAGGAAGAACAGACATCTGTATATGTGTAAAAGAACCACATCTTCCACACCTACAACAAGCCAAACATTGTAATCAAACTTGCTGTAATAGAAAATAAAAAAAAAAATTAAAAACACGAACAAGAAGTAGTGAGACAAACTTGAGGGGCTTTCTCCTGGCACATTCCATTCTAAATTCCAATCTAGAACACGACCTCCATTGAGGCTCTGTTGCTCTAGTAACCAGAAGGGAGAACTGCTGCCACCTTGTGGCCGTTTCACGCAACAGCAGCTTTAATCCCAGCGCTAAGGGTCAGTTGATATTCCAAATCATTGCAGGCCTGTAAATGACACCTGCCCTGAAAACAAATCCTGGGGTCACATATCGACCAAAAAATTCAAAGGACGTCCATATTTCAAAACGACCATTTCAAAAGGCATATTTTACCCACATTAGTGTTCTGCTTCTTTTTCTTTCTTTCCTTTTTTGTTAAAAAAACGGGAATGGAAAAAGGCATCCCTCAGAATGGGCGAAAATCGTTGCAAACGAATCCATGGACAAAGTTTTAATCTTCAATATATATATTAACAGCTCATGCAGCTTAATATTAAAAAAACAAACAACCCAATACAAAAATGGGCAGAAGATCTAAAGAGACGTTTCTTCAAAGAAGACACAGAGATGGCCAAGACGCACATGAAAAGCTGCTCAACAGCACTAAGTGTTAGAGAAATGCAAATCAAAACTACAATGAGGTATCACCTCACACCTGTTAGAATCGGCATCCTCAGAAAATCTACAAACAACAAATTCTGGGGAGGGTGTGGACAAAAGGAGCCCTCTTCCACTATTGGTGGGGATGTAAATTGATACAGTCACTATGGAGAACAGTATGGAGTTTCCTTAAAAAAACTAGAAATAGAATTACCATCTGATCCAGCAATCCCACTTCTGGGCATATACCCAGAGAAAACCATAAATCAAAAAGGCACATTCACCACAATGTTCATTGCAGCACTATTTACAATAGCCAGGTAATGCAAGCAACCTAAATGCCCACAGACAGATGAATGGATAAAGATGTGGTACATATATCAAATGCAATATTACTCAGCCATAAAAAGGAATGAAACTGTGTCATTTGTAGAGACATCGATGGATCTAGAGACTGTCATACAGAATGAAGTCAGTCAGAAAGAGGAAAACAAATATTGTATATTAATGCATATATGTGGAACCTAAAAAATGGTACAGATGAACTGGTCTGCAGGGAAGAAATAGAGACACAGAGAGAGAGAACAAACGTATGGACACCAAGTGTGGGAAGCCATGGGGTGGTGGTGGTGGGATGAGTTGGGAGATTGGGATTGACCTGTATACATGTATATGCATAAAATACATAACTAATAATAACCTGCTGTATAAAAAAATGAATAAAATTAAATTTCAAAATTAAAAAAAATAAAATTTTAAAATAAAACAGAAAAAAGTTATTCCCTTCACACAGATGTATTTATAGGAATGAATTATTTCCATGCTGATATCTATAAATACATAAAAGAGGAATCAAATCTAACTTGAACCATAAAAGAAAAAAAAAAAACCTGAACACACCAGTTATACAGAGGGAAACCCTAGCAGGGCACTTTCTCCAGTGGTAAACAATTCTGAAATTGGTCAGAGGTGGAGAATCACCTCCCATACAGGCAGCAACCCACCCCCCATGCAAGGAGCGTCCTCATTGCAAAGCTGGGGGACCGTGCTGAGGCATCTGTGAGTAAACGTGAGCTGAGCCCCAGGCCAGCTGCTGCTGAACTGTTCCCACCCTTCCCAGGTAAAACACCTGAATATGTACAAGGGCTTGAAAGCCTAGAGGAAGGGCCCTGGAGCCACACCAGCGACAGCACGCAGGCCAACTTGGTGACTGCAGGCCAGCCAGGATGCTCCTGGCCCCGGGCGCTCTTCTGGAAGCTTTCTATTGCCCTGCCTGAGATACCCCTCCTGTCCCGGCCCCCACTGCTTTTTTCCTTCCTCACCTCTGTCCGGAGAGAAATTCCATCAGAAGGTATGGGTGACACATCCTCTTCTTTACAGGTGGCAGCCTGGCAACTCCTGCAGAAAGGCCAGCAGAGCCCCACTCACACCGGGCCACCAACAAAGCCTTGGCCCCTCACTCCCTCCCACCAGCACAGCCCCGAGACTGCTGACGGGGCAGAGAATATGGAGTCAGGCACAACTTCAGGGGCTATTGCTGCTTGGAGCGCTGTTTCTATTGACCTCAACCAGGCACACCTGGGGAGGGCCGGCCGGCAGGGTAAGGCTGCCCAGGTCAGCTAATCCACAACCCTCAGGGAATCACATTGTTGAAAATGGACCTCGCTAAGGCAGAATAGAAGCCAAGGACAAAAAGGACACAATGCCATTTGCAGCCCCGTAGATGAGTCTAGAGGTAATCACGTGACTTGGAGTAAGTCAGAAAGTGAAAGACACATATCGTATCATATCACTTATAGGTGTTACCTAAAAATGGATACCAGGGCAGATATTTCCACGGAGAAGGGCAATCACAGATTCATTAAACAAACTTATGGTTCACCAATGGAAAGGTGTGAGGATTGGTTTCATTACGATATCGGGGTTAACAGACATAATCAAACACAGGTGACATATATAATCACCAAAGACCTACGGAATACCAAGAGAAGACTACTCAACATTCTGTCCTAACGTACACGGGAAAAGGATCCCAGGAAGAACAGACATCTGTATATGTGTAAAAGAACCACATCTTCCACACCTACAACAAGCCAAACATTGTAATCAAACTTGCTGTAATAGAAAATAAAAAAAAATAAAAACACGAACAAGAAGTAGTGAGACAAACTTGAGGGGCTTTCTCCTGGCACATTCCATTCTAAATTCCAATCTAGAACACGACCTCCATTGAGGCTCTGTTGCTCTAGTAACCAGATTAGGTAAGGGAGAACTGCTGCCACCTTGTGGCCGTGTCACGCAACAGCAGCTTTAGTCCCAGCGCTAAGGGTCAGTTGATATTCAAAATCATTGCAGGCCTGTAAATGACACCTGACCTGAAAACAAATCCTGGGGTCACATATAGACCAAAAAATTCAAAGGACGTCCATATTTCAAAACGACCATTTCAAAAGGCATATTTTACCCACATTAGTGTTCTGCTTCTTTTTCTTTCTTTCCTTTTTTGTTAAAAAAACGGGAATGGAAAAAGGCATCCCTCAGAATGGGCGAACATCGTTGCAAACGAATCAATGGACAAAGGTTTAATCTCCAATATATATATATAAACAGCTCATGCAGCTTAATAATAAAAAAACAAACAACCCAATACAAAAATGGGCAGAAGATCTAAAGAGACGTTTCTTCAAAGAAGACACAGAGATGGCCAAGACGCACATGAAAAGCTGCTCAACAGCACTAAGTATTAGAGAAATGCAAATCAAAACTACAATGAGGTATCACCTCACACCTCTTAGAATCGGCATCATCAGAAAATCTACAAACAACAAATTCTGGGGAGGGTGTGGACAAAAGGAGCCCTCTTCCACTATTGGTGGGGGTGTAAATTGATACAGTCACTATGGAGAACAGTATGGAGTTTCCTTAAAAAAACTAGAAATAGAATTACCATCTGATCCAGCAATCCCACTTCTGGGCATATACCCAGAGAAAACCATAAATCAAAAAGGCACATTCACCACAATGTTCATTGCAGCACTATTTACAATAGCCAGGTAATGCAAGCAACCTAAATGCCCACAGACAGATGAATGGATAAAGATGTGGTACATATATAAAATGCAATATTACTCAGCCATAAAAAGGAATGAAACTGGGTCATTTGTAGAGACATCGATGGATCTAGAGACTGTCAGACAGAATGAAGTCAGTCAGAAAGAGGAAAACAAATATTGTATATTAATGCATTTATGTGGAACCTAAAAAATGGTACAGATGAACTGGTTTGCAGGGAAGAAATAGAGACACAGAGGTAGAGAATAAACGTATGGACACCAAGTGTGGGAAGCCATGGGGTGGTGGTGGTGGGATGAGTTGGGAGATAGGGATTGACCTGTATACATGTATATGCATAAAATACATAACTAATAATAACCTGCTGTATAAAAAAATAAATAAAATTGAATTTCAAAATTTTAAAAAATAAAATTTTAAAATAAAACAGAAAATAGTTATTCCCTTCACACAGATGTATTTATAGGAATGTATTATTTCCATGCTTTTATCTACAAATACATAAAAGAGGAATCAAATCTAACTTGAACCATAAAAGAAAAAAAAACCTGAACCCACCAGTTATACAGAGGGAAACCCTATCAGGGCACTTGCTCCAGCGGTAAACAATTCTGAAATTGGTCAGAGGTGGGGAATCACCTCCCATACAGCCAGCAACCCACCCCCCATGCAAGGAGCGTCCTCATTGCAAAGCTGGGGGACCGTGCTGAGGCATCTGTGAGTAAACGTGAGCTGAGCCCCAGGCCAGCTGCTGCTGAACTGTTCCCACCCTTCCCAGGTAAAACACCTGTATATGTACAAGGGCTTGAAAGCCTAGAGGAAGGGCCCTGGAGCCACACCAGCGACAGCACGCAGGCCAACTTGGTGCCTGCAGGCCAGCCAGGATGGTCCTGGCCCCGGGCGCTCTTCTGGAAGCTTTCTATTGTCCTGCCTGAGATACCCCTCCTGTCCCGGCCCCCACTGCTTTTTTCCTTCCTCACCTCTGTCCGGAGAGAAATTCCAGCGGAAGGTATGGATGACACATCCTCTTCTTTACAGGTGGTAGCCTGGCAACTCCTGCAGAAAGGCCAGCAGAGCCCCACTCACACCGGGCCACCAACAAAGCCTTGGCCCCTCACTCCCTCCCACCAGCACAGCCCCGAGACTGCTGACGGGGCAGAGAATATGGAGTCAGGCACAACTTCAGGGGCTATTGCTGCCTGGAGCGCTGTTTATATTGACCTCAACCAGGCACACCTGGGGAGGGCCGGCCGGCAGGGTAAGGCTGCCCAGGTCAGCTAATCCACAACCCTCAGGGAATCACATTGTTGAAAATGGACCTCGCTAAGGCAGAATAGAAGCCAAGGACAAAAAGGACACAATGCCATTTGCAGCCCCGTAGATGAGTCTAGAGGTAATCACGTGACTTGGAGTAAGTCAGAAAGTGAAAGACACATATCGTATCATATCACTTATAGGTGTTACCTAAAAATGGATACCAGGGCAGATATTTCCACAGAGAAGGGCAATCACAGATTCATTAAACAAACTTATGGTTCACCAATGGAAAGGTGTGAGGATTGGTTTCATTACGATATCGGGGTTAACAGACATAATCAAACACAGGTGACATATATAATCACCAAAGACCTACGGAATACCAAGAGAAGACTACTCAACATTCTGTCCTAACGTACATGGGAAAAGGATCCCAGGAAGAACAGACATCTGTATATGTGTAAAAGAACCACATCTTCCACACCTACAACAAGCCAAACATTGTAATCAAACTTGCTGTAATAGAAAAAAAAAATTAAAAACACGAACAAGAAGTAGTGAGACAAACTTGAGGGGCTTTCTCCTGTCACATTCCATTCTAAATTCCAATCTAGAACACGACCTCCATTGAGGCTCTGTTGCTCTAGTAACCAGATTAGGTAAGGGAGAACTGCTGCCACCTTGTGGCCGTTTCACGCAACAGCAGCTTTAATCCCAGCGCTAAGCGTCAGTTGATATTCAAAATCATTGCAGGCCTGTAAATGACACCTGCCCTGAAAACAAATCCTGGGGTCACATATCGACCAAAAAATTCAAAGAACGTCCATATTTCAAAACGACCATTTCAAAAGGCATATTTTACCCACATTAGTGTTCTGCTTCTTTTTCTTTCTTTCCTTTTTTGTTAAAAAAACGGGAATGGAAAAAGGCATCCCTCAGAATGGGCGAAAATCGTTGCAAACGAATCAATGGACAAAGGTTTAATCTCCAATATATATATAAACAGCTCATGCAGCTTAATATTAAAAAAAAACAAACAACCCAATACAAAAATGGGCAGAAGATCTAAAGAGACGTTTCTTCAAAGAAGACACCGAGATGGCCAAGACGCACATGAAAAGCTGCTCAACAGCACTAAGTATTAGAGAAATGCAAATCAAAACTACAATGAGGTATCACCTCACACCTGTTAGAATCGGCATCCTCAGAAAATCTACAAACAACAAATTCTGGGGAGGGTGTGGACAAAAGGAGCCCTCTTCCACTATTGGTGGGGATGTAAATTGATACAGTCACTATGGAGAACAGTATGGAGTTTCCTTAAAAAAACTAGAAATAGAATTACCATCTGATCCAGCAATCCCACTTCTGGGCATATACCCAGAGAAAACCATAAATCAAAAAGGCACATTCACCACAATGTTCATTGCAGCACTATTTACAATAGCCAGGTAATGCAAGCAACCTAAATGCCCACAGACAGATGAATGGATAAAGATGTGGTACATATATAAAATGCAATATTACTCAGCCATAAAAAGGAATGAAACTGGGTCATTTGTAGAGACATCGATGGATCTAGAGACTGTCATACAGAATGAAGTCAGTCAGAAAGAGGAAAACAAATATTGTATATTAATGCATATATGTGGAACCTAAAAAATGGTACAGATGAACTGGTTTGCAGGGAAGAAATAGAGACACAGAGGTAGAGAACAAACGTATGGACACCAAGTGTGGGAAGCCATGGGGTGGTGGTGGTGGGATGAGTTGGGAGATTGGGATTGACCTGTATACATGTATATGCATAAAATACATAACTAATAATAACCTGCTGTATAAAAAAATAAATAAAATTAAATTTCAAAATTTTAAAAAATAAAATTTTAAAATAAAACAGAAAAAAGTTATTCCCTTCACACAGATGTATTTATAGGAATGAATTATTTCCATGCTGATATCTATAAATACATAAAAGAGGAATCAAATCTAACTTGAACCATAAAAGCAAAAAAAACCTGAACCCACCAGTTATACAGAGGAAAACCCTATGAGGGCACTTGCTCCAGCGGTAAACAATTCTGAAATTGGTCAGAGGTGGGGAATCACCTCCCATACAGCCAGCAACCCACCCCCCATGCAAGGAGCGTCCTCATTGCAAAGCTGGGGGACCGTGCTGAGGCATCTGTGAGTAAACGTGAGCTTAGCCCCAGGCCAGCTGCTGCTGAACTGTTCCCACCCTTCCCAGGTAAAACACCTGAATATGTACAAGGGCTTGAAAGCCTAGAGGAAGGGCCCTGGAGCCACACCAGCGACAGCACGCAGGCCAACTTGGTGCCTGCAGGCCAGCCAGGATGGTCCTGGCCCCGGGCGCTCTTCTGGAAGCCTTCTATTGCCCTGCCTGAGATACCCCTCCTGTCCCGGCCCCCACTGCTTTTTTCCTTCCTCACCTCTGTCCGGAGAGAAATTCCATCAGAAGGTATGGGTGACACATCCTCTTCTTTACAGGTGGCAGCCTGGCAACTCCTGCAGGAAGGCCAGCAGTGCCCCACTCACACCGGGCCACCAACAAAGCCTTGGCCCCTCACTCCCTCCCACCAGCACAGCCCCGAGACTGCTGACGGGGCAGAGAATATGGAGTCAGGCACAACTTCAGGGGCTATTGCTGCCTGGAGCGCTGTTTATATTGACCTCAACCAGGCACACCTGGGGAGGGCCGGCCGGCAGGGTAAGGCTGCCCAGGTCAGCTAATCCACAACCCTCAGGGAATCACATTGTTGAAAATGGACCTCGCTAAGGCAGAATAGAAGCCAAGGAAAAAAAGGACACAATGCCATTTGCAGCCCCGTAGATGAGTCTAGAGATAATCACGTGACTTGGAGTAAGTCAGAAAGTGAAAGACACATATCGTATCATATCACTTATAGGTGTTACCTAAAAATGGATACCAGGGCAAATATTTCCACGGAGAAGGGCAATCACAGATTCATTAAACAAACTTATGGTTCACCAATGGAAAGGTGTGAGGATTGGTTTCATTACGATATCGGGGTTAACAGACATAATCAAACACAGGTGACATATATAATCACCAAAGACCTACGGAATACCAAGAGAAGACTACTCAACATTCTGTCCTAACGTACATGGGAAAAGGATCCCAGGAAGAACAGACATCTGTATATGTGTAAAAGAACCACATCTTCCACACCTACAACAAGCCAAACATTGTAATCAAACTTGCTGTAATAGAAAATAAAAAAATAAATAAAAACACGAACAAGAAGTAGTGAGACAAACTTGAGGGGCTTTCTCCTGGCACATTCCATTCTAAATTCCAATCTAGAACACGACCTCCATTGAGGCTCTGTTGCTCTAGTAACCAGATTAGGTAAGGGAGAACTGCTGCCACCTTGTGGCCGTTTCACGCAACAGCAGCTTTAATCCCAGCGCTAATGGTCAGTTGATATTCAAAATCATTGCAGGCCTGTAAATGACACCTGCCCTGAAAAGAAATCCTGGGGTCACATATCGACCAAAAAATTCAAAGGACGTCCATATTTCAAAATGACCATTTCAAAAGGCATATTTTACCCACATTAGTGTTCTGCTTCTTTTTCTTTCTTTCCTTTTTTGTTAAAAAAACGGGAATGGAAAAAGGCATCCCTCAGAATGGGCGAAAATCGTTGCAAACGAATCAATGGACAAAGGTTCAATCTCCAATATATATATAAACAGCTCATGCAGCTTAATATTAAAAAAAAAAACAACCCAATACAAAAATGGGCAGAAGATCTAAAGAGACGTTTCTTCAAAGAAGACACCGAGATAGCCAAAACGCACATGAAAAGCTGCTCAACAGCACTAAGTATTAGAGAAATGCAAATCAAAACTACAATGAGGTATCACCTCACACCTGTTAGAATCGGCATCCTCAGAAAATCTACAAACAACAAATTCTGGGGAGGGTGTGGACAAAAGGAGCCCTCTTCCACTATTGGTGGGGATGTAAATTGATACAGTCACTATGGAGAACAGTATGGAGTTTCCTTAAAAAAACTAGAAATAGAATTACCATCTGATCCAGCAATCCCACTTCTGGGCATATACCCACAGAAAACCATAAATCAAAAAGGCACATTCACCACAATGTTCATTGCAGCACTATTTACAATAGCCAGGTAATGCAAGCAACCTAAATGCCCACAGACAGATGAATGGATAAAGATGTGGTACATATATAAAATGCAATATTACTCAGCCATAAAAAGGAATGAAACTGGGTCATTTGTAGAGACATCGATGGATCTAGAGACTGTCATACAGAATGAAGTCAGTCAGAAAGAGGAAAACAAATATTGTATATTAATGCATATATGTGGAACCTAAAAAATGGTACAGATGAACTGGTTTGCAGGGAAGAAGTAGAGACACAGAGGTAGAGAACAAACGTATGGACACCAATGTTGGAAGCCATGGGGTGGTGGTGGTGGGATGAGTTGGGAGATTGGGATTGACCTGTATACATGTATATGCATAAAATACATAACTAATAATAACCTGCAGTATAAAAAAATAAATAAAATTAAATTTCAAAATTTTTTAAAAAAATTTCAAAATAAAACAGAAAAATGTTATTGCCTTCACACAGATGTATTTATAGGAATGAATTATTTCCATGCTGATATCTATAAATACATAAAAGAGGAATCAAATCTAACTTGAATCATAGAAGAAAAAAAAACCTGAACCCACCAGTTATACAGAGGGAAACCCTAGCAGGGCACTTGCTCCAGTGGTAAACAATTCTGAAATTGGTCAGAGGTGGGGAATCACCTCCCATACAGCCAGAAACCCACCCCCCATGCAAGGAGCATCCTTATTGCAAAGCTGGGGGACCGTGCTGAGGCATCTGTGAGTAAACGTGAGCTGAGCCCCAGGCCAGCTGCTGCTGAACTGTTCCCACCCTTCCCAGGTAAAACACCTGAATATGTACAAGGGCTTGAAAGCCTAGAGGAAGGGCCCTGGAGCCACACCAGCGACAGCACGCAGGCCAACTTGGAGCCTGCAGGCCAGCCAGGATGGTCCTGGCCCCGGGCGCTCTTCTGGAAGCTTTCTATTGCCCTGCCTGAGATACCCCTCCTGTCCCGGCCCCCACTGCTTTTTTCCTTCCTCACCTCTGTCCGGAGAGAAATTCCATCAGAAGGTATGGGTGACACATCCTCTTCTTTACAGGTGGCAGCCTGGCAACTCCTGCAGGAAGGCCAGCAGAGCCCCACTCACACCGGGCCACCAACAAAGCCTTGGCCCCTCACTCCCTCCCACCAGCACAGCCCCGAGACTGCTGACGGGGCAGAGAATATGGAGTCAGGCACAACTTCAGGGGCTATTGCTGCCTGGAGCGCTGTTTCTATTGACCTCAACCAGGCACACCTGGGGAGGGCCGGCCGGCAGGGTAAGGCTGCCCAGGTCAGCTAATCCACAACCCTCAGGGAATCACCTTGTTGAAAATGGACCTCGCTAAGGCAGAATAGAAGCCAAGGAAAAAAAGGACACAATGCCATTTGCAGCCCCGTAGATGAGTCTAGAGATAATCACGTGACTTGGAGTAAGTCAGAAATTGAAAGACACATATCGTATCATATCACTTATAGGTGTTACCTAAAAATGGATACCAGGGCAAATATTTCCACGGAGAAGGGCAATCACAGATTCATTAAACAAACTTACGGTTCACCAATGGAAAGGTGTGAGGATTGGTTTCATTACGATATCGGGGTTAACAGACATAATCAAACACAGGTGACATATATAATCACCAAAGACCTACGGAATACCAAGAGAAGACTACTCAACATTCTATCCTAACGTACATGGGAAAAGGATCCCAGGAAGAACAGACATCTGTATATGTGTAAAAGAACCACATCTTCCACACCTACAACAAGCCAAACATTGTAATCAAACTTGCTGTAATATAAAATAAAAAAATAAATAAAAACACGAACAAGAAGTAGTGAGACAAACTTGAGGGGCTTTCTCCTGGCACATTCCATTCTAAATTCCAATCTAGAACACGACCTCCATTGAGGCTCTGTTGCTCTAGTAACCAGATTAGGTAAGGGAGAACTGCTGCCACCTTGTGGCCGTTTCACGCAACAGCAGCTTTATTCCCAGCGCTAAGGGTCAGTTGATATTCAAAATCATTGCAGGCCTGTAAATGACACCTGCCCTGAAAACAAATCCTGGGGTCACATATCGACCAAAAAATTCAAAGGACGTCCATATTTCAAAACGACCATTTCAAAAGGCATATTTTACCCACATTAGTGTTCTGCTTCTTTTTCTTTCTTTCCTTTTTTGTTAAAAAAACGGGAATGGAAAAAGGCATCCCTCAGAATGGGCGAAAATCGTTGCAAACGAATCAATGGACAAAGGTTTAATCTCCAATATATATATAAACAGCTCATGCAGCTTAATATTAAAAAAAAAAAACAACCCAATACAAAAATGGGCAGAAGATCTAAAGAGACGTTTCTTCAAAGAAGACACAGAGATGGCCAAGACGCACATGAAAAGCTGCTCAACAGCACTAAGTATTAGAGAAATGCAAATCAAAACTACAATGAAGTATCACCTCACACCTGTTAGAATCGGCATCCTCAGAAAATCTACAAACAACAAATTCTGGGGAGGGTGTGGACAAAAGGAGCCCTCTTCCACTATTGGTGGGGATGTAAATTGATACAGTCACTATGGAGAACAGTATGGAGTTTCCTTAAAAAAACTAGAAATAGAATTACCATCTGATCCAGCAATCCCACTTCTGGGCATATACCCAGAGAAAACCATAAATCAAAAAGGCACATTCACCACAATGTTCATTGCAGCACTATTTACAATAGCCAGGTAATGCAAGCAACCTAAATGCCCACAGACAGATGAATGGATAAAGATGTGGTACATATATAAAATGCAATATTACTCAGCCATAAAAAGGAATGAAACTGGGTCATTTGTAGAGACATCGATGGATCTAGAGACTGTCATACAGAATGAAGTCAGTCAGAAAGAGGAAAACAAATATTGTATATTAATGCATATATGTGGAACCTAAAAAAAGGTAGAGATGAATTGGTTTGCAGGGAAGAAATAGAGACACAGAGGTAGAGAACAAACGTATGGACACCAAGTGTGGGAAGCCATGGGGTGGTGGTGGTGGGATGAGTTGGGAGATTGGGATTGACCTGTATACATGTATATGCATAAAATACATAACTAATAATAACCTGCTGTATAAAAAAATAAATAAAATTAAATTTCAAAATTTTAAAAAATAAAATTTTAAAATAAAACAAAAAAAAGTTATTCCCTTCACACAGATGTATTTATAGGAATGAATTATTTCCATGCTGATATCTATAAATACATAAAAGAGGAATCAAATCTAACTTGAACCATAAAAGCAAAAAAAACCTGAACCCACCAGTTATACAGAGGAAAACCCTATGAGGGCACTTGCTCCAGCGGTAAACAATTCTGAAATTGGTCAGAGGTGGGGAATCACCTCCCATACAGCCAGCAACCCACCCCCCATGCAAGGAGCGTCCTCATTGCAAAGCTGGGGGACCGTGCTGAGGCATCTGTGAGTAAACGTGAGCTTAGCCCCAGGCCAGCTGCTGCTGAACTGTTCCCACCCTTCCCAGGTAAAACACCTGAATATGTACAAGGGCTTGAAAGCCTAGAGGAAGGGCCCTGGAGCCACACCACCGACAGCACGCAGGTCAACTTGGTGCCTGCAGGCCAGCCAGGATGGTCCTGGCCCCGGGCGCTCTTCTGGAAGCTTTCTATTGCCATACTTGATATACCCATCCTGTCCCGGCCCCCACTGCTTTTTCCTTCCTCACCTCTGTCCAGAGAGAAATTCCATCGGAAGGTATGGGTGACACATCCTCTTCTTTACAGGTGGCAGCCTGGCAACTCCTGCAGAAAGGCCAGCAGAGCCCCACTCACACCGGGCCACCAACACAGCCTTTTCCCCTCACTCCCTCCCACCAGCACAGCCCCGAGACTGCTGACGGGGCAGAGAATATGGAGTCAGGCACAACTTCAGGGACTATTGCTGCCTGGAGCGCTGTTTATATTGACCTCAAACAGGAACACCTGGGGAGGACCCGCCGGCAGGGTAAGGCTGCCCAGGTCAGCTAATCCACAACCCTCTGGGAATCACATTGTTGAAAATGGACCTCGCTAAGGCAGAATAGAAGCCAAGGAAAAAAAGGACACAATGCCATTTGCAGCCCCGTAGATGAGTCTAGAGGTAATCACGTGACTTGGAGTAAGTCAGAAAGTGAAAGACACATATCGTATCATATCACTTATAGGTGTTACCTAAAAATGGATACCAGGGCAGATATTTCCACGGAGAAGGGCAATCACAGATTCATTAAACAAACTTATGGTTCACCAATGGAAAGGTGTGAGGATTGGTTTCATTACGATATCGGGGTTAACAGACATAATCAAACACAGGTGACATATATAATCACCAAAGACCTACGGAATACCAAGAGAAGACTACTCAACATTCTGTCCTAACGTACACGGGAAAAGGATCCCAGGAAGAACAGACATCTGTATATGTGTAAAAGAACCACATCTTCCACACCTACAACAAGCCAAACATTGTAATCAAACTTGCTGTAATAGAAAATAAAAAAAAAAATTAAAAACACGAACAAGAAGTAGTGAGACAAACTTGAGGGGCTTTCTCCTGGCACATTCCATTCTAAATTCCAATCTAGAACACGACCTCCATTGAGGCTCTGTTGCTCTAGTAACCAGATTAGGTTAGGGAGATCTGCTGCCAACTTGTGGCCGTTTCACGCAACAGCAGCTTTAATCCCAGCGCTAAGGGTCAGTTGATATTCCAAATCATTGCAGGCCTGTAAATGACACCTGCCCTGAAAACAAATCCTGGGGTCACATATCGACCAAAAAATTCAAAGGACGTCCATATTTCAAAACGACCATTTCAAAAGGCATATTTTACCCACATTAGTGTTCTGCTTCTTTTTCTTTCTTTCCTTTTTTGTTAAAAAAACGGGAATGGAAAAAGGCATCCCTCAGAATGGGCGAAAATCGTTGCAAACGAATCAATGGACAAAGTTTTAATCTTCAATATATATATAAACAGCTCATGCAGCTTAATATTAAAAAAACAAACAACCCAATACAAAAATGGGCAGAAGATCTAAAGAGACTTTTCTTCAAAGAAGACACAGAGATGGCCAAGACGCACATGAAAAGCTGCTCAACAGCACTAAGTATTAGAGAAATGCAAATCAAAACTACAATGAGGTATCACCTCACACCTGTTAGAATCGGCATCCTCAGAAAATCTACAAACAACAAATTCTGGGGAGGGTGTGGACAAAAGGAGCCCTCTTCCACTATTGGTGGGGATGTAAATTGATACAGTCACTATGGAGAACAGTATGGAGTTTCCTTAAAAAAACTAGAAATAGAATTACCATCTGATCATGCAATCCCACTTCTGGGCATATACCCAGAGAAAACCATAAATCAAAAAGGCACATTCACCACAATGTTCATTGCAGCACTATTTACAATAGCCAGGTAATGCAAGCAACCTAAATGCCCACAGACAGATGAATGGATAAAGATGTGGTACATATATCAAATGCAATATTACTCAGCCATAAAAAGGAATGAAACTGCGTCATTTGTAGAGACATCGATAGATCTAGAGACTGTCATACAGAATGAAGTCAGTCAGAAAGAGGAAAACAAATATTGTATATTAATGCATATATGTGGAACCTAAAAAATGGTACAGATGAACTGGTTTGCAGGGAAGAAATAGAGACACAGAGGTAGAGAACAAACGTATGGACACCAAGTGTGGGAAGCCATGGGGTGGTGGTGGTGGGATGAGTTGGGAGATTGGGATTGACCTGTATACATGTATATGCATAAAATACATAACTAATAATAACCTGCTGTATAAAAAAATGAATAAAATTAAATTTCAAAATTAAAAAAAATAAAATTTTAAAATAAAACAGAAAAAAGTTATTCCCTTCACACAGATGTATTTATAGGAATGAATTATTTCCATGCTGATATCTATAAATACATAAAAGAGGAATCAAATCTAACTTGAACCATAAAAGAAAAAAAAAAACCTGAACCCACCAGTTATACAGAGGGAAACCCTAGCAGGGCACTTTCTCCAGTGGTAAACAATTCTGAAATTGGTCAGAGGTGGAGAATCACCTCCCATACAGGCAGCAACCCACCCCCCATGCAAGGAGCGTCCTCATTGCAAAGCTGGGGGACCGTGCTGAGGCATCTGTGAGTAAACGTGAGCTGAGCCCCAGGCCAGCTGCTGCTGAACTGTTCCCACCCTTCCCAGGTTAAACACCTGAATATGTACAAGGGCTTGAAAGCCTAGAGGAAGGGCCCTGGAGCCACACCAGCGACAGCACGCAGGCCAACTTGGTGACTGCAGGCCAGCCAGGATGCTCCTGGCCCCGGGCGCTCTTCTGGAAGCTTTCTATTGCCCTGCCTGAGATACCCCTCCTGTCCCGGCCCCCACTGCTTTTTTCCTTCCTCACCTCTGTCCGGAGAGAAATTCCATCAGAAGGTATGGGTGACACATCCTCTTCTTTACAGGTGGCAGCCTGGCAACTCCTGCAGAAAGGCCAGCAGAGCCCCACTCACACCGGGCCACCAACAAAGCCTTGGCCCCTCACTCCCTCCCACCAGCACAGCCCCGAGACTGCTGACGGGGCAGAGAATATGGAGTCAGGCACAACTTCAGGGGCTATTGCTGCCTGGAGCGCTGTTTATATTGACTTCAACCAGGCACACCTGGGGAGGGCCGGCCGGCAGGGTAAGGCTGCCCAGGTCAGCTAATCCACAACCCTCAGGGAATCACCTTGTTGAAAATGGACCTCGCTAAGGCAGAATAGAAGCCAAGGAAAAAAAGGACACAATGCCATTTGCAGCCCCGTAGATGAGTCTAGAGGTAATCACGTGACTTGGAGTAAGTCAGAAAGTGAAAGACACATATCGTATCATATCACTTATAGGTGTTACCTAAAAATGGATACCAGGGCAGATATTTCCACGGAGAAGGGTAATCACAGATTCATTAAACACACTTATGGTTCACCAATGGAAAGGTGTGAGGATTGGTTTCATTACGATATCGGGGTTAACAGACATAATCAAACACAGGTGACATATATAATCACCAAAGACCTACGGAATACCAAGAGAAGACTACTCAACATTCTGGCCTAACGTACATGGGAAAAGGATCCCAGGAAGAACAGACATCTGTATATGTGTAAAAGAACCACATCTTCCACACCTACAACAAGCCAAACATTGTAATCAAACTTGCTGTAATAGAAAATAAAAAAAATAAATAAAAACACGTACAAGAAGTAGTGAGACAAACTTGAGGGGCTTTCTCCTGGCACATTCCATTCTAAATTCCAATCTAGAACACGACCTCCATTGAGGCTCTGTTGCTCTAGTAACCAGATTAGGTAAGGGAGAACTGCTGCCACCTTGTGGCCGTTTCACGCAACAGCAGCTTTAATCCCAGCGCTAAGGGTCAGTTGATATTCCAAATCATTGCAGGCCTGTAAATGACACCTGCCCTGAAAACAAATCCTGGGGTCACATATCGACCAAAAAATTCAAAGGACGTCCATATTTCAAAACGACCATTTCAAAAGGCATATTTTACCCACATTAGTGTTCTGCTTCTTTTTCTTTCTTTCCTTTTTTGTTAAAAAAACGGGAATGGAAAAAGGCATCCCTCAGAATGGGCGAACATCGTTGCAAACGAATCAATGGACAAAGGTTGAATCTCCAGTATATATATAAACAGCTCATGCAGCTTAATATTAAAAAAAAAACCCAATACAAAAATGGGCAGAAGATCTAAAGAGACGTTTCTTCAAAGAAGACACAGAGATGGCCAAGACGCACATGAAAAGCTGCTCAACAGCACTAAGTATTAGAGAAATGCAAATCAAAACTACAATGAGGTATCACCTCACACCTGTTAGAATCGGCATCCTCAGAAAATCTACAAACAACAAATTCTGGGGAGGGTGTGGACAAAAGGAGCCCTCTTCCACTATTGGTGGGGATGTAAATTGATACAGTCACTATGGAGAACAGTATGGAGTTTCCTTAAAAAAACTAGAAATAGAATTACCATCTGATCCAGCAATCCCACTTCTGGGCATATACCCAGAGAAAACCATAAATCAAAAAGGCACATTCACCACAATGTTCATTGCAGCACTATTTACAATAGCCAGGTAATGCAAGCAACCTAAATGCCCACAGACAGATGAATGGATAAAGATGTGGTACATATATAAAATGCAATATTACTCAGCCATAAAAAGGAATGAAACTGGGTCATTTGTAGAGACATCGATGGATCTAGAGACTGTCATACAGAATGAAGTCAGTCAGAAAGAGGAAAACAAATATTGTATATTAATGCATATATGTGGAACCTAAAAAAAGGTACAGATGAACTGGTTTGCAGGGAAGAAATAGAGACACAGAGGTAGAGAACAAACGTATGGACACCAAGTGTGGGAAGCCATGGGGTGGTGGTGGTGGGATGAGTTGGGAGATTGGGATTGACCTGTATACATGTATATGCATAAAATACATAACTAATAATAACCTGCTGTATAAAAAATAAATAAAATTGAATTTCAAAATTTTAAAAAATAAAATTTTAAAATAAAACAGAAAAAAGTTATTCCCTTCACACAGATGTATTTATAGGAATGAATTATTTCCATGCTGATATCTATAAATATATAAAAGAGGAATCAAATCTAACTTGAACCATAAAAGAAAAAAAAAACCTGAACCCACCAGTTATACAGAGGGAAACCCTATCAGGGCACTTGCTCCAGCGGTAAACAATTCTGAAATTGGTCAGAGGTGGGGAATCACCTCCCATACAGCCAGCAACCCACCCCCCATGCAAGGAGCGTCCTCATTGCAAAGCTGGGGGACCGTGCTGAGGCATCTGTGAGTAAACGTGAGCTGAGCCCCAGGCCAGCTGCTGCTGAACTGTTCCCACCCTTCCCAGGTAAAACACCTGAATATGTACAAGGGCTTGAAAGCCTAGGGGAAGGGCCCTGGAGCCACACCAGCGACAGCATGCAGGCCAACATGGTGCCTGCAGGCCAGCCAGGATGGTCCTGGCCCCGGGCGCTCTTCTGGAAGCTTTCTATTGCCCTGCCTGATATACCCCTCCTGTCCCGGCCCCCACTGCTTTTTTCCTTCCTCACCTCTGTCCGGAGAGAAATTCCAGCGGAAGGTATGGGTGACACATCCTCTTCTTTACAGGTGGCAGCCTGGCAACTCCTGCAGAAAGTCCAGCAGAGCCCCACTCACACCGGGCCACCAACAAAGCCATGGACCCTCACACCCTCCCACCAGCACAGCCCCGAGACTGCTGACGGGGCAGAGAATATGGAGTCAGGCACAACTTCAGGGGCTATTGCTGCCTGGAGCGCTGTTTATATTGACTTCAACCAGGCACACCTGGGGAGGGCCGGCCGGCAGGGTAAGGCTGCCCAGGTCAGCTAATCCACAACCCTCAGGGAATCACCTTGTTGAAAATGGACCTCGCTAAGGCAGAATAGAAGCCAAGGAAAAAAAGGACACAATGCCATTTGCAGCCCCGTAGATGAGTCTAGAGGTAATCACGTGACTTGGAGTAAGTCAGAAAGTGAAAGACACATATCGTATCATATCACTTATAGGTGTTACCTAAAAATGGATACCAGGGCAGATATTTCCACGGAGAAGGGTAATCACAGATTCATTAAACACACTTATGGTTCACCAATGGAAAGGTGTGAGGATTGGTTTCATTACGATATCGGGGTTAACAGACATAGTCAAACACAGGTGACATATATAATCACCAAAGACCTACGGAATACCAAGAGAAGACTACTCAACATTCTGGCCTAACGTACATGGGAAAAGGATCCCAGGAAGAACAGACATCTGTATATGTGTAAAAGAACCACATCTTCCACACCTACAACAAGCCAAACATTGTAATCAAACTTGCTGTAATAGAAAATAAAAAAAATAAATAAAAACACGTACAAGAAGTAGTGAGACAAACTTGAGGGGCTTTCTCCTGGCACATTCCATTCTAAATTCCAATCTAGAACACGACCTCCATTGAGGCTCTGTTGCTCTAGTAACCAGATTAGGTAAGGGAGAACTGCTGCCACCTTGTGGCCGTTTCACGCAACAGCAGCTTTAATCCCAGCGCTAAGGGTCAGTTGATATTCAAAATCATTGCAGGCCTCTAAATGACACCTGCCCTGAAAACAAATCCTGGGGTCACATATCGACCAAAAAATTCAAAGGACGTCCATATTTCAAAACGACCATTTCAAAAGGCATATTTTACCCACATTAGTGTTCTGCTTCTTTTTCTTTCTTTCCTTTTTTGTTAAAAAAACGGGAATGGAAAAAGGCATCCCTCAGAATGGGCGAACATCGTTGCAAACGAATCAATGGACAAAGGTTGAATCTCCAGTATATATATAAACAGCTCATGCAGCTTAATATTAAAAAAAGACCCAATACAAAAATGGGCAGAAGATCTAAAGAGACGTTTCTTCAAAGAAGACACAGAGATGGCCAAGACGCACATGAAAAGCTGCTCAACAGCACTAAGTATTAGAGAAATGCAAATCAAAACTACAATGAGGTATCACCTCACACCTGTTAGAATCGGCATCCTCAGAAAATCTACAAACAACAAATTCTGGGGAGGGTGTGGACAAAAGGAGCCCTCTTCCACTATTGGTGGGGATGTAAATTGATACAGTCACTATGGAGAACAGTATGGAGTTTCCTTAAAAAAACTAGAAATAGAATTACCATCTGATCCAGCAATCCCACTTCTGGGCATATACCCAGAGAAAACCATAAATCAAAAAGGCACATTCACCACAATGTTCATTGCAGCACTATTTACAATAGCCAGGTAATGCAAGCAACCTAAATGCCCACAGACAGATGAATGGATAAAGATGTGGTACATATATAAAATGCAATATTACTCAGCCATAAAAAGGAATGAAACTGGGTCATTTGTAGAGACATCGATGGATCTAGAGACTGTCATACAGAATGAAGTCAGTCAGAAAGAGGAAAACAAATATTGTATATTAATGCATATATGTGGAACCTAAAAAATGGTACAGATGAACTGGTTTGCAGGGAAGAAATAGAGACACAGAGGTAGAGAACAAACGTATGGACACCAATGTGGGAAGCCATGGGGTGGTGGTGGAGGGATGAGTTGGGAGATTGGGATTGACCTGTATACATGTATATGCATAAAATACATAACTAATAATAACCTGCTGTATAAAAAAATAAATAAAATTAAATTTCAAAATTTTTAAAAATAAATTTCCAAATAAAACAGAAAAATGTTATTCCCTTCACACAGATGTATTTATAGGAATGAATTATTTCCATGCTGATATCTATAAATACATAAAAGAGGAATCAAATCTAACTTGAACCATAAAAGAAAAAAAAAACCTGAACCCACCAGTTATACAGAGGGAAAACCTAGCAGGGCACTTGCTCCAGTGGTAAACAATTCTGAAATTGGTCAGAGGTGGGGAATCACCTCCCATACAGCCAGCAACCCACCCCCCATGCAAGGAGCGTCCTCATTGCAAAGCTGGGGGACCGTGCTGAGGCATCTGTGAGTAAACGTGAGCTGAGCCCCAGGCCAGCTGCTGCTGAACTGTTCCCACCCTTCCCAGGTAAAACACCTGAATATGTACAAGGGCTTGAAAGCCTAGAGGAAGGGCCCTGGAGCCACACCAGCGACAGCACGCAGGCCAACTTGGTGCCTGCAGGCCAGCCAGGATGGTCCTGGCCCCAGACGCTCTTCTGGAAGCTTTCTATTGCCCTGCCTGAGATACCCCTCCTGTCCCGGCCCCCACTGCTTTTTTCCTTCCTCACCTCTGTCCGGAGAGAAATTCCATCAGAAGGTATGGGTGACACATCCTCTTCTTTACAGGTGGCAGCCTGGCAACTCCTGCAGAAAGGCCAGCAGAGCCCCACTCACACCGGGCCACCAACAAAGCCTTGGCCCCTCACTCCCTCCCACCAGCACAGCCCCGAGACTGCTGACGGGGCAGAGAATATGGAGTCAGGCACAACTTCAGGGGCTATTGCTGCCTGGAGCGCTGTTTCTATTGACCTCAACCAGGCACACCTGGGGAGGGCCGGCCGGCAGGGTAAGGCTGCCCAGGTCAGCTAATCCACAACCCTCAGGGAATCACCTTTTAGAAAATGGACCTCCCTAAGGCAGAATAGAAGCCAAGGAAAAAAAGGACACAATGTCATTTGCAGCCCCGTAGATGAGTCTAGAGGTAATCACGTGACTTGGAGTAAGTCAGAAAGTGAAAGACACATATCGTATCATATCACTTATAGGTGTTACCTAAAAATGGATACCAGGGCAGATATTTCCACGGAGAAGGGCAATCACAGATTCATTAAACAAACTTATGGTTCACCAATGGAAAGGTGTGAGGATTGGTTTCATTACGATATCGGGGTTAACAGACATAATCAAACACAGGTGACATATATAATCACCAAAGACCTACGGAATACCAAGAGAAGACTACTCAACATTCTGTCCTAACGTACATGGGAAAAGGATCCCAGGAAGAACAGACATCTGTATATGTGTAAAAGAACCACATCTTCCACACCTACAACAAGCCAAACATTGTAATCAAACTTGCTGTAATAGAAAATAAAAAAAAATTAAAAACACGAACAAGAAGTAGTGAGACAAACTTGAGGGGCTTTCTCCTGGCACATTCCATTCTAAATTCCAATCTAGAACACGACCTCCATTGAGGCTCTGTTGCTCTAGTAACCAGATTAGGTAAGGGAGAACTGCTGCCACCTTGTGGCCGTTTCACGCAACAGCAGCTTTAATCCCAGCGCCAATGGTCAGTTGATATTCAAAATCATTGCAGGCCTCTAAATGACACCTGCCCTGAAAACAAATCCTGGGGTCACATATCGACCAAAAAATTCAAAGGACGTCCATATTTCAAAACGACCATTTCAAAAGGCATATTTTACCCACATTAGTGTTCTGCTTCTTTTTCTTTCTTTCCTTTTTTGTTAAAAAAACGGGAATGGAAAAAGGCATCCCTCAGAATGGGCGAACATCGTTGCAAACGAATCAACGGACAAAGGTTTAATCTCCAATATATATATAAACAGCTCATGCAGCTTAATATTAAAAAAACAAACAACCCAATACAAAAATGGGCAGAAGATCTAAAGAGACGTTTCTTCAAAGAAGACACAGAGATGGCCAAGACGCACATGAAAAGCTGCTCAACAGCACTAAGTATTAGAGAAATGCAAATCAAAACTACAATGAGGTATCACCTCACACCTGTTAGAATCGGCATCCTCAGAAAATCTACAAACAACAAATTCTGGGGAGGGTGTGGACAAAAGGAGCCCTCTTCCACTATTGGTGGGGATGTAAATTGATACAGTCACTATGGAGAACAGTATGGAGTTTCCTTAAAAAAACTAGAAATAGAATTACCATCTGATCCAGCAATCCCACTTCTGGGCATATACCCAGAGAAAACCATAAATCAAAAAGGCACATTCACCACAATGTTCATTGCAGCACTATTTACAATAGCCAGGTAATGCAAGCAACCTAAATGCCCACAGACAGATGAATGGATAAAGATGTGGTACATATATAAAATGCAATATTACTCAGCCATAAAAAGGAATGAAACTGGGTCATTTGTAGAGACATCGATGGATCTAGAGACTGTCATACAGAATGAAGTCAGTCAGAAAGAGGAAAACAAATATTGTATATTAATGCATATATGTGGAACCTAAAAAATGGTATAGATGAACTGGTTTGCAGGGAAGAAATAGAGACACAGAGGTAGAGAACAAACGTATGGACACCAAGTGTGGGAAGCCATGGGGTGGTGGTGGTGGGATGAGTTGGGAGATTGGGATTGACCTGTATACATGTATATGCATAAAATACATAACTAATAATAACCTGCTGTATAAATAAATAAATAAAATTAAATTTCAAAATTTTAAAAAATAAAATTTTAAAATAAAACAGAAAAAAGTTATTCCCTTCACACTGATGTATTTATAGGAATGAATTATTTCCATGCTGATATCTATAAATACATAAAAGAGGAATCAAATCTACCTTGAACCATAAAAGAAAAAAAAAACCTGAACCCAGCAGTTATACAGAGGGAAACCCTATCAGGGCACTTGCTCCAGCGGTAAACAATTCTGAAATTGGTCAGAGGTGGGGAATCACCTCCCATACAGCCAGCAACCCACCCCCCATGCAAGGAGCGTCCTCATTGCAAAGCTGGGGGACCGTGCTGAGGCATCTGTGAGTAAACGTGAGCTGAGCCCCAGGCCAGCTGCTGCTGAACTGTTCCCACCCTTCCCAGGTAAAACACCTGAATATGTACAAGGGCTTGAAAGCCTAGAGGAAGGGCCCTGGAGCCACACCAGCGACAGCACGCAGGCCAACTTGGTGCCTGCAGGCCAGCCAGGATGGTCCTGGCCCCGGGCGCTCTTCTGGAAGCTTTCTATTGCCCTGCCTGAGATACCCCTCCTGTCCCGGCCCCCACTGCTTTTTTCCTTCCTCACCTCTGTCCGGAGAGAAATTCCAGCGGAAGGTATGGGTGACACATCCTCTTCTTTACAGGTGGCAGCCTGGCAACTCCTGCAGAAAGGCCAGCAGAGCCCCACTCACACCGGGCCACCAACAAAGCCTTGGCCCCTCACTCCCTCCCACCAGCACAGCCCCGAGACTGCTGACGGGGCAGAGAATATGGAGTCAGGCACAACTTCAGGGGCTATTGCTGCCTGGAGCGCTGTTTATATTGACCTCAACCAGGCACACCTGGGGAGGGCCGGCCGGCAGGGTAAGGCTGCCCAGGTCAGCTAATCCACAACCCTCAGGGAATCACATTGTTGAAAATGGACCTCGCTAAGGCAGAATAGAAGCCAAGGAAAAAAAGGACACAATGCCATTTGCAGCCCCGTAGATGAGTCTAGAGGTAATCACGTGACTTGGAGTAAGTCAGAAAGTGAAAGACACATATCATATCATATCACTTATAGGTGTTACCTAAAAATGGATACCAGGGCAGATATTTCCACGGAGAAGGGCAATCACAGATTCATTAAACAAACTTATGGTTCACCAATGGAAAGGTGTGAGGATTGGTTTCATTACGATATCGGGGTTAACAGACATAATCAAACACAGGTGACATATATAATCACCAAAGACCTACGGAATACCAAGAGAAGACTACTCAACATTGTGTCCTAACGTACATGGGAAAAGGATCCCAGGAAGAACAGACATCTGTATATGTGTAAAAGAACCACATCTTCCACACCTACAACAAGCCAAACATTGTAATCAAACTTGCTGTAATAGAAAATAAAAATAAATTAAAAACACGAACAAGAAGTAGTGAGACAAACTTGAGGGGCTTTCTCCTGGCACATTCCATTCTAAATTCCAATTTAGAACACGACCTCCATTGAGGCTCTGTTGCTCTAGTAACCAGATTAGGTAAGGGAGAACTGCTGCCACCTTGTGGCCGTTTCACGCAACAGCAGCTTTAATCCCAGCGCTAAGGGTCAGTTGATATTCAAAATCATTGCAGGCCTGTAAATGACACCTGCCCTGAAAACAAATCCTGGGGTCACATATCGACCAAAAAATTCAAAGGACGTCCATATTTCAAAACGACCATTTCAAAAGGCATATTTTACCCACATTAGTGTTCTGCTTCTTTTTCTTTCTTTCCTTTTTTGTTAAAAAAACGGGAATGGAAAAAGGCATCCCTCAGAATGGGCGAAAATCGTTGCAAACGAATCAATGGACAAAGGTTTAATCTCCAATATATATATAAACAGCTCATGCAGCTTAATATTAAAAAAAAACAAACAACCCAATACAAAAATGGGCAGAAGATCTAAAGAGACGTTTCTTCAAAGAAGACACAGAGATGGCCAAGACGCACATGAAAAGCTGCTCAACAGCACTAAGTATTAGAGAAATGCAAATCAAAACTACAATGAGGTATCACCTCACACCTGTTAGAATCGGCATCCTCAGAAAATCTACAAACAACAAATTCTGGGGAGGGTGTGGACAAAAGGAGCCCTCTTCCACTATTGGTGGGGATGTAAATTGATACAGTCACTATGGAGAACAGTATGGAGTTTCCTTAAAAAAACTAGAAATAGAATTACCATCTGATCCAGCAATCCCACTTCTGGGCATATACCCAGAGAAAACCATAAATCAAAAAGGCACATTCACCACAATGTTCATTGCAGCACTATTTACAATAGCCAGGTAATGCAAGCAACCTAAATGCCCACAGACAGATGAATGGATAAAGATGTGGTACATATATAAAATGCAATATTACTCAGCCATAAAAAGGAATGAAACTGGGTCATTTGTAGAGACATCGATGGATCTAGAGACTGTCATACAGAATGAAGTCAGTCAGAAAGAGGAAAACAAATATTGTATATTAATGCATATATGTGGAACCTAAAAAATGGTATAGATGAACTGGTTTGCAGGGAAGAAATAGAGACACAGAGGTAGAGAACAAACGTATGGACACCAAGTGTGGGAAGCCATGGGGTGGTGGTGGTGGGATGAGTTGGGAGATTGGGATTGACCTGTATACATGTATATGCATAAAATACATAACTAATAATAACCTGCTGTATAAAAAAATAAATACAATTAAATTTCAAAATTTTAAAAAATAAAATTTTAAAATAAAACAGAAAAAAGTTATTCCCTTCACACAGATGTATTTATAGGAATGAATTATTTCCATGCTGATATCTATAAATACATAAAAGAGGAATCAAATCTAACTTGAACCATAAAAGAAAAAAAAACCTGAACCCAGCAGTTATACAGAGGGAAACCCTATCAGGGCACTTGCTCCAGCGGTAAACAATTCTGAAATTGGTCACAGGTGGGGAATCACCTCCCATACAGCCAGCAACCCACCCCCCATGCAAGGAACGTCCTCATTGCAAAGCTGGGGGACCGTGCTGAGGCATCTGTGAGTAAACGTGAGCTGAGCCCCAGGCCAGCTGCTGCTGAACTGTTCCCACCCTTCCCAGGTAAAACACCTGAATATGTACAAGGGCTTGAAAGCCTAGAGGAAGGGCCCTGGAGCCACACCAGCGACAGCACGCAGGCCAACTTGGTGCCTGCAGGCCAGCCAGGATGGTCCTGGCCCCGGGCGCTCTTCTGGAAGCTTTCTATTGCCCTGCCTGAGATACCCCTCCTGTCCCGGCCCCCACTGCTTTTTCCTTCCTCACCTCTGTCCGGAGAGAAATTCCAGCAGAAGGTATGGGTGACACATCCTCTTCTTTACAGGTGGCAGCCTGGCAACTCCTGCAGAAAGGCCAGCAGAGCCCCACTCACACCGGGCCACCAACAAAGCCTTGGCCCCTCACTCCCTCCCACCAGCACAGCCCCGAGACTGCTGACGGGGCAGAGAATATGGAGTCAGGCACAACTTCAGGGGCTATTGCTGCCTGGAGCGCTGTTTCTATTGACCTCAACCAGGCACACCTGGGGAGGGCCGGCCGGCAGGGTAAGGCTGCCCAGGTCAGCTAATCCACAACCCTCAGGGAATCACCTTGTTGAAAATGGACCTCGCCAAGGCAGAATAGAAGCCAAGGAAAAAAAGGACACAATGCCATTTGCAGCCCCGTAGATGAGTCTAGAGGTAATCACGTGACTTGGAGTAAGTCAGAAAGTGAAAGACACATATCGTATCATATCACTTATAGGTGTTACCTAAAAATGGATACCAGGGCAGATATTTCCACGGAGAAGGGTAATCACAGATTCATTAAACAAACTTATGGTTCGCCAATGGAAAAGTGTGAGGATTGGTTTCATTACGATATCGGGGTTAACAGACATAATCAAACACAGGTGACATATATAATCACCAAAGACCTACGGAATACCAAGAGAAGACTACTCAACATTCTGTCCTAACGTACACGGGAAAAGGATCCCAGGAAGAACAGACATCTGTATATGTGTAAAAGAACCACATCTTCCACACCTACAACAAGCCAAACATTGTAATCAAACTTGCTGTAATAGAAAATAAAAAAAAATTAAAAACACGAACAAGAAGTAGTGAGACAAACTTGAGGGGCTTTCTCCTGGCACATTCCATTCTAAATTCCAATCTAGAACACGACCTCCATTGAGGCTCTGTTGCTCTAGTAACCAGATTAGGTAAGGGAGAACTGCTGCCACCTTGTGGCCGTTTCACGCAACAGCAGCTTTAATCCCAGCGCCAATGGTCAGTTGATATTCAAAATCATTGCAGGCCTGTAAATGACACCTGCCCTGAAAACAAATCCTGGGGTCACATATCGACCAAAAAATTCAAAGGACGTCCATATTTCAAAACGACCATTTCAAAAGGCATATTTTACCCACATTAGTGTTCTGCTTCTTTTTCTTTCTTTCCTTTTTTGTTAAAAAAACGGGAATGGAAAAAGGCATCCCTCAGAATGGGCGAACATCGTTGCAAACGAATCAATGGACAAAGGTTTAATCTCCAATATATATATAAACAGCTCATGCAGCTTAATATTAAAAAAAAACAAACAACCCAATACAAAAATGGGCAGAAGATCTAAAGAGACGTTTCTTCAAAGAAGACACAGAGATGGCCAAGACGCACATGAAAAGCTGCTCAACAGCACTAAGTATTAGAGAAATGCAAATCAAAACTACAATGAGGTATCACCTCACACCTGTTAGAATCGGCATCCTCAGAAAATCTACAAACAACAAATTCTGGGGAGGGTGTGGACAAAAGGAGCCCTCTTCCACTATTGGTGGGGATGTAAATTGATACAGTCACTATGGAGAACAGTATGGAGTTTCCTTAAAAAAGCTAGAAATAGAATTACCATCTGATCCAGCAATCCCACTTCTGGGCATATACCCAGAGAAAACCATAAATCAAAAAGGCACATTCACCACAATGTTCATTGCAGCACTATTTACAATAGCCAGGTAATGCAAGCAACCTAAATGCCCACAGACAGATGAATGGATAAAGATGTGGTACATATATAAAATGCAATATTACTCAGCCATAAAAAGGAATGAAACTGGGTCATTTGTAGAGACATTGATGGATCTAGAGACTGTCATACAGAATGAAGTCAGTCAGAAAGAGGAAAACAAATATTGTATATTAATGCATATATGTGGAACCTAAAAAATGGTACAGATGAACTGGTTTGCAGGGAAGAAAGAGAGACACAGAGGTAGAGAAGAAACGTATGGACACCAAGTGTGGGAAGCCATGGGGTGGTGGTGGTGGGATGAGTTGGGAGATTGGGATTGACCTGTATACATGTATATGCATAAAATACATAACTAATAATAACCTGCTGTATAAAAAAATAAATAAAATTGAATTTCAAAATTTTAAAAAATAAAATTTTAAAATTAAACAGAAAATAGTTATTCCCTTCAAACAGATGTATTTATAGGAATGAATTATTTCCATGCTGATATCTATAAATACATAAAAGAGGAATCAAATCTAACTTGAACCATAAAAGAAAAAAAAAAACCTGAACCCACCAGTTATACAGAGGGAAACCCTATCAGGGCACTTGCTCCAGCGGTAAACAATTCTGAAATTGGTCAGAGGTGGGGAATCACCTCCCATACAGCCAGCAACCCACCCCCCATGCAAGGAGCGTCCTCATTGCAAAGCTGGGGGACCGTGCTGAGGCATCTGTGAGTAAACGTGAGCTGAGCCCCAGGCCAGCTGCTGCTGAACTGTTCCCACCCTTCCCAGGTAAAACACCTGAATATGTACAAGGGCTTGAAAGCCTAGAGGAAGGGCCCTGGAGCCACACCAGCGACAGCACGCAGGCCAACATGGTGCCTGCAGGCCAGCCAGGATGGTCCTGGCCCCGGGCGCTCTTCTGGAAGCTTTCTATTGCCCTGCCTGATATACCCCTCCTGTCCCGGCCCCCACTGCTTTTTTCCTTCCTCACCTCTGTCCGGAGAGAAATTCCAGCGGAAGGTATGGGTGACACATCCTCTTCTTTACAGGTGGCAGCCTGGCAACTCCTGCAGAAAGGCCAGCAGAGCCCCACTCACACCGGGCCACCAACAAAGCCTTGGCCCCTCACTCCCTCCCACCAGCACAGCCCCGAGACTGCTGACGGGGCAGAGAATATGGAGTCAGGCACAACTTCAGGGGCTATTGCTGCCTGGAGCGCTGTTTCTATTGACCTCAACCAGGCACACCTGGGGAGGGCCGGCCGGCAGGGTAAGGCTGCCCAGGTCAGCTAATCCACAACCCTCAGGGAATCACCTTTTAGAAAATGGACCTCCCTAAGGCAGAAGAGAAGCCAAGGAAAAAAAGGACACAATGTCATTTGCAGCCCCGTAGATGAGTCTAGAGGTAATCACGTGACTTGGAGTAAGTCAGAAAGTGAAAGACACATATCGTATCATATCACTTATAGGTGTTACCTAAAAATGGATACCAGGGCAGATATTTCCACGGAGAAGGGCAATCACAGATTCATTAAACAAACTTATGGTTCACCAATGGAAAGGTGTGAGGATTGGTTTCATTACGATATCGGGGTTAACAGACATAATCAAACACAGGTGACATATATAATCACCAAAGACCTACGGAATACCAAGAGAAGACTACTCAACATTGTGTCCTAACGTACATGGGAAAAGGATCCCAGGAAGAACAGACATCTGTATATGTGTAAAAGAACCACATCTTCCACACCTACAACAAGCCAAACATTGTAATCAAACTTGCTGTAATAGAAAATAAAAAAAAATTAAAAACACGAACAAGAAGTAGTGCGACAAACTTGAGGGGCTTTCTCCTGGCACATTCCATTCTAAATTCCAATCTAGAACACGACCTCCATTGAGGCTCTGTTGCTCTAGTAACCAGATTAGGTAAGGGAGAAATGCTCCCACCTTGTGGCCGTTTCACGCAACAGCAGCTTTAATCCCAGCGCTAAGGGTCAGTTGATATTCCAAATCATTGCAGGCCTGTAAATGACACCTGCCCTGAAAACAAATCCTGGGGTCACATATCGACCAAAAAATTCAAAGGACGTCCATATTTCAAAACGACCATTTCAAAAGGCATATTTTACCCACATTAGTGTTCTGCTTCTTTTTCTTTCTTTCCTTTTTTGTTAAAAAAACGGGAATGGAAAAAGGCATCCCTCAGAATGGGCGAACATCGTTGCAAACGAATCAACGGACAAAGGTTTAATCTCCAATATATATATAAACAGCTCATGCAGCTTAATATTAAAAAAACAAACAACCCAATACAAAAATGGGCAGAAGATCTAAAGAGACGTTTCTTCAAAGAAGACACAGAGATGGCCAAGACGCACATGAAAAGCTGCTCAACAGCACTAAGTATTAGAGAAATGCAAATCAAAACTACAATGAGGTATCACCTCACACCTGTTAGAATCGGCATCCTCAGAAAATCTACAAACAACAAATTCTGGGGAGGGTGTGGACAAAAGGAGCCCTCTTCCACTATTGGTGGGGATGTAAATTGATACAGTCACTATGGAGAACAGTATGGAGTTTCCTTAAAAAAGCTAGTAATAGAATTACCATCTGATCCAGCAATCCCACTTCTGGGCATATACCCAGAGAAAACCATAAATCAAAAAGGCACATTCACCACAATGTTCATTGCAGCACTATTTACAATAGCCAGGTAATGCAAGCAACCTAAATGCCCACAGACAGATGAATGGATAAAGATGTGGTACATATATAAAATGCAATATTACTCAGCCATAAAAAGGAATGAAACTGGGTCATTTGTAGAGACATCGATGGATCTAGAGACTGTCATACAGAATGAAGTCAGTCAGAAAGAGGAAAACAAATATTGTATATTAATGCATATATGTGGAACCGAAAAAATGGTATAGATGAACTGGTTTGCAGGGAAGAAATAGAGACACAGAGGTAGAGAACAAACGTATGGACACCAAGTGTGGGAAGCCATGGGGTGGTGGTGGTGGGATGAGTTGGGAGATTGGGATTGACCTGTATACATGTATATGCATAAAATACATAACTAATAATAACCTGCTGTATAAAAAAATAAATACAATTAAATTTCAAAATTTTAAAAAATAAAATTTTAAAATAAAACAGAAAAAAGTTATTCCCTTCACACAGATGTATTTATAGGAATGAATTATTTCCATGCTGATATCTATAAATACATAAAAGAGGAATCAAATCTACCTTGAACCATAAAAGAAAAAAAAACCTGAACCCAGCAGTTATACAGAGGGAAACCCTATCAGGGCACTTGCTCCAGCGGTAAACAATTCTGAAATTGGTCACAGGTGGGGAATCACCTCCCATACAGCCAGCAACCCACCCCCCATGCAAGGAACGTCCTCATTGCAAAGCTGGGGGACCGTGCTGAGGCATCTGTGAGTAAAGGTGAGCTGAGCCCCAGGCCAGCTGCTGCTGAACTGTTCCCACCCTTCCCAGGTAAAACACCTGAATATGTACAAGGGCTTGAAAGCCTAGAGGAAGGGCCCTGGAGCCACACCAGCGACAGCACGCAGGCCAACTTGGTGCCTGCAGGCCAGCCAGGATGGTCCTGGCCCCGGGCGCTCTTCTGGAAGCTTTCTATTGCCCTGCCTGAGATACCCCTCCTGTCCCAGCCTCCACTGCTTTTTCCTTCCTCACCTCTGTCCGGAGAGAAATTCCAGCAGAAGGTATGGGTGACACATCCTCTTCTTTACAGGTGGCAGCCTGGCAACTCCTGCAGAAAGGCCAGCAGAGCCCCACTCACACCGGGCCACCAACAAAGCCTTGGCCCCTCACTCCCTCCCACCAGCACAGCCCCGAGACTGCTGACGGGGCAGAGAATATGGAGTCAGGCACAACTTCAGGGGCTATTGCTGCCTGGAGCGCTGTTTCTATTGACCTCAACCAGGCACACCTGGGGAGGGCCGGCCGGCAGGGTAAGGCTGCCCAGGTCAGCTAATACACAACCCTCAGGGAATCACCTTGTTGAAAATGGACCTCGCTAAGGCAGAATAGAAGCCAAGGAAAAAAAGGACACAATGCCATTTGCAGCCCCGTAGATGAGTCTAGAGGTAATCACGTGACTTGGAGTAAGTCAGAAAGTGAAAGACACATATCGTATCATATCACTTATAGGTGTTACCTAAAAATGGATACCAGGGCAGATATTTCCACGGAGAAGGGCAATCACAGATTCATTAAACAAACTTATGGTTCACCAATGGAAAGGTGTGAGGATTGGTTTCATTACGATATCGGGGTTAACAGACATAATCAAACACAGGTGACATATATAATCACCAAAGACCTACGGAATACCAAGAGAAGACTACTCAACATTGTGTCCTAACGTACATGGGAAAAGGATCCCAGGAAGAACAGACATCTGTATATGTGTAAAAGAACCACATCTTCCACACCTACAACAAGCCAAACATTGTAATCAAACTTGCTGTAATAGAAAATAAAAAAAAATTAAAAACACGAACAAGAAGTAGTGCGACAAACTTGAGGGGCTTTCTCCTGGCACATTCCATTCTAAATTCCAATCTAGAACACGACCTCCATTGAGGCTCTGTTGCTCTAGTAACCAGATTAGGTAAGGGAGAAATGCTCCCACCTTGTGGCCGTTTCACGCAACAGCAGCTTTAATCCCAGCGCTAAGGGTCAGTTGATATTCCAAATCATTGCAGGCCTGTAAATGACACCTGCCCTGAAAACAAATCCTGGGGTCACATATCGACCAAAAAATTCAAAGGACGTCCATATTTCAAAACGACCATTTCAAAAGGCATATTTTACCCACATTAGTGTTCTGCTTCTTTTTCTTTCTTTCCTTTTTTGTTAAAAAAACGGGAATGGAAAAAGGCATCCCTCAGAATGGGCGAACATCGTTGCAAACGAATCAACGGACAAAGGTTTAATCTCCAATATATATATAAACAGCTCATGCAGCTTAATATTAAAAAAACAAACAACCCAATACAAAAATGGGCAGAAGATCTAAAGAGACGTTTCTTCAAAGAAGACACAGAGATGGCCAAGACGCACATGAAAAGCTGCTCAACAGCACTAAGTATTAGAGAAATGCAAATCAAAACTACAATGAGGTATCACCTCACACCTGTTAGAATCGGCATCCTCAGAAAATCTACAAACAACAAATTCTGGGGAGGGTGTGGACAAAAGGAGCCCTCTTCCACTATTGGTGGGGATGTAAATTGATACAGTCACTATGGAGAACAGTATGGAGTTTCCTTAAAAAAGCTAGTAATAGAATTACCATCTGATCCAGCAATCCCACTTCTGGGCATATACCCAGAGAAAACCATAAATCAAAAAGGCACATTCACCACAATGTTCATTGCAGCACTATTTACAATAGCCAGGTAATGCAAGCAACCTAAATGCCCACAGACAGATGAATGGATAAAGATGTGGTACATATATAAAATGCAATATTACTCAGCCATAAAAAGGAATGAAACTGGGTCATTTGTAGAGACATCGATGGATCTAGAGACTGTCATACAGAATGAAGTCAGTCAGAAAGAGGAAAACAAATATTGTATATTAATGCATATATGTGGAACCGAAAAAATGGTATAGATGAACTGGTTTGCAGGGAAGAAATAGAGACACAGAGGTAGAGAACAAACGTATGGACACCAAGTGTGGGAAGCCATGGGGTGGTGGTGGTGGGATGAGTTGGGAGATTGGGATTGACCTGTATACATGTATATGCATAAAATACATAACTAATAATAACCTGCTGTATAAAAAAATAAATACAATTAAATTTCAAAATTTTAAAAAATAAAATTTTAAAATAAAACAGAAAAAAGTTATTCCCTTCACACAGATGTATTTATAGGAATGAATTATTTCCATGCTGATATCTATAAATACATAAAAGAGGAATCAAATCTACCTTGAACCATAAAAGAAAAAAAAACCTGAACCCAGCAGTTATACAGAGGGAAACCCTATCAGGGCACTTGCTCCAGCGGTAAACAATTCTGAAATTGGTCACAGGTGGGGAATCACCTCCCATACAGCCAGCAACCCACCCCCCATGCAAGGAACGTCCTCATTGCAAAGCTGGGGGACCGTGCTGAGGCATCTGTGAGTAAAGGTGAGCTGAGCCCCAGGCCAGCTGCTGCTGAACTGTTCCCACCCTTCCCAGGTAAAACACCTGAATATGTACAAGGGCTTGAAAGCCTAGAGGAAGGGCCCTGGAGCCACACCAGCGACAGCACACAGGCCAACTTGGTGCCTGCAGGCCAGCCAGGATGGTCCTGGCCCCGGGCGCTCTTCTGGAAGCTTTCTATTGCCCTGCCTGAGATACCCCTCCTGTCCCAGCCCCCACTGCTTTTTCCTTCCTCACCTCTGTCCGGAGAGAAATTCCAGCAGAAGGTATGGGTGACACATCCTCTTCTTTACAGGTGGCAGCCTGGCAACTCCTGCAGAAAGGCCAGCAGAGCCCCACTCACACCGGGCCACCAACAAAGCCTTGGCCCCTCACTCCCTCCCACCAGCACAGCCCCGAGACTGCTGACGGGGCAGAGAATATGGAGTCAGGCACAACTTCAGGGGCTATTGCTGCCTGGAGCGCTGTTTCTATTGACCTCAACCAGGCACACCTGGGGAGGGCCGGCCGGCAGGGTAAGGCTGCCCAGGTCAGCTAATACACAACCCTCAGGGAATCACCTTGTTGAAAATGGACCTCGCTAAGGCAGAATAGAAGCCAAGGAAAAAAAGGACACAATGCCATTTGCAGCCCCGTAGATGAGTCTAGAGGTAATCACGTGACTTGGAGTAAGTCAGAAAGTGAAAGACACATATCGTATCATATCACTTATAGGTGTTACCTAAAAATGGATACCAGGGCAGATATTTCCACGGAGAAGGGCAATCACAGATTCATTAAACAAACTTATGGTTCACCAATGGAAAGGTGTGAGGATTGGTTTCATTACGATATCGGGGTTAACAGACATAATCAAACACAGGTGACATATATAATCACCAAAGACCTACGGAATACCAAGAGAAGACTACTCAACATTGTGTCCTAACGTACATGGGAAAAGGATCCCAGGAAGAACAGACATCTGTATATGTGTAAAAGAACCACATCTTCCACACCTACAACAAGCCAAACATTGTAATCAAACTTGCTGTAATAGAAAATAAAAAAAAATTAAAAACACGAACAAGAAGTAGTGCGACAAACTTGAGGGGCTTTCTCCTGGCACATTCCATTCTAAATTCCAATCTAGAACACGACCTCCATTGAGGCTCTGTTGCTCTAGTAACCAGATTAGGTAAGGGAGAAATGCTCCCACCTTGTGGCCGTTTCACGCAACAGCAGCTTTAATCCCAGCGCTAAGGGTCAGTTGATATTCCAAATCATTGCAGGCCTGTAAATGACACCTGCCCTGAAAACAAATCCTGGGGTCACATATCGACCAAAAAATTCAAAGGACGTCCATATTTCAAAACGACCATTTCAAAAGGCATATTTTACCCACATTAGTGTTCTGCTTCTTTTTCTTTCTTTCCTTTTTTGTTAAAAAAACGGGAATGGAAAAAGGCATCCCTCAGAATGGGCGAACATCGTTGCAAACGAATCAACGGACAAAGGTTTAATCTCCAATATATATATAAACAGCTCATGCAGCTTAATATTAAAAAAACAAACAACCCAATACAAAAATGGGCAGAAGATCTAAAGAGACGTTTCTTCAAAGAAGACACAGAGATGGCCAAGACGCACATGAAAAGCTGCTCAACAGCACTAAGTATTAGAGAAATGCAAATCAAAACTACAATGAGGTATCACCTCACACCTGTTAGAATCGGCATCCTCAGAAAATCTACAAACAACAAATTCTGGGGAGGGTGTGGACAAAAGGAGCCCTCTTCCACTATTGGTGGGGATGTAAATTGATACAGTCACTATGGAGAACAGTATGGAGTTTCCTTAAAAAAGCTAGTAATAGAATTACCATCTGATCCAGCAATCCCACTTCTGGGCATATACCCAGAGAAAACCATAAATCAAAAAGGCACATTCACCACAATGTTCATTGCAGCACTATTTACAATAGCCAGGTAATGCAAGCAACCTAAATGCCCACAGACAGATGAATGGATAAAGATGTGGTACATATATAAAATGCAATATTACTCAGCCATAAAAAGGAATGAAACTGGGTCATTTGTAGAGACATCGATGGATCTAGAGACTGTCATACAGAATGAAGTCAGTCAGAAAGAGGAAAACAAATATTGTATATTAATGCATATATGTGGAACCGAAAAAATGGTATAGATGAACTGGTTTGCAGGGAAGAAATAGAGACACAGAGGTAGAGAACAAACGTATGGACACCAAGTGTGGGAAGCCATGGGGTGGTGGTGGTGGGATGAGTTGGGAGATTGGGATTGACCTGTATACATGTATATGCATAAAATACATAACTAATAATAACCTGCTGTATAAAAAAATAAATACAATTAAATTTCAAAATTTTAAAAAATAAAATTTTAAAATAAAACAGAAAAAAGTTATTCCCTTCACACAGATGTATTTATAGGAATGAATTATTTCCATGCTGATATCTATAAATACATAAAAGAGGAATCAAATCTACCTTGAACCATAAAAGAAAAAAAAACCTGAACCCAGCAGTTATACAGAGGGAAACCCTATCAGGGCACTTGCTCCAGCGGTAAACAATTCTGAAATTGGTCACAGGTGGGGAATCACCTCCCATACAGCCAGCAACCCACCCCCCATGCAAGGAACGTCCTCATTGCAAAGCTGGGGGACCGTGCTGAGGCATCTGTGAGTAAAGGTGAGCTGAGCCCCAGGCCAGCTGCTGCTGAACTGTTCCCACCCTTCCCAGGTAAAACACCTGAATATGTACAAGGGCTTGAAAGCCTAGAGGAAGGGCCCTGGAGCCACACCAGCGACAGCACGCAGGCCAACTTGGTGCCTGCAGGCCAGCCAGGATGGTCCTGGCCCCGGGCGCTCTTCTGGAAGCTTTCTATTGCCCTGCCTGAGATACCCCTCCTGTCCCAGCCCCCACTGCTTTTTCCTTCCTCACCTCTGTCCGGAGAGAAATTCCAGCAGAAGGTATGGGTGACACATCCTCTTCTTTACAGGTGGCAGCCTGGCAACTCCTGCAGAAAGGCCAGCAGAGCCCCACTCACACCGGGCCACCAACAAAGCCTTGGCCCCTCACTCCCTCCCACCAGCACAGCCCCGAGACTGCTGACGGGGCAGAGAATATGGAGTCAGGCACAACTTCAGGGGCTATTGCTGCCTGGAGCGCTGTTTCTATTGACCTCAACCAGGCACACCTGGGGAGGGCCGGCCGGCAGGGTAAGGCTGCCCAGGTCAGCTAATACACAACCCTCAGGGAATCACCTTGTTGAAAATGGACCTCGCTAAGGCAGAATAGAAGCCAAGGAAAAAAAGGACACAATGCCATTTGCAGCCCCGTAGATGAGTCTAGAGGTAATCACGTGACTTGGAGTAAGTCAGAAAGTGAAAGACACATATCGTATCATATCACTTATAGGTGTTACCTAAAAATGGATACCAGGGCAGATATTTCCACGGAGAAGGGTAATCACAGATTCATTAAACAAACTTATGGTTCGCCAATGGAAAAGTGTGAGGATTGGTTTCATTACGATATCGGGGTTAACAGACATAATCAAACACAGGTGACATATATAATCACCAAAGACCTACGGAATACCAAGAGAAGACTACTCAACATTCTGTCCTAACGTACACGGGAAAAGGATCCCAGGAAGAACAGACATCTGTATATGTGTAAAAGAACCACATCTTCCACACCTACAACAAGCCAAACATTGTAATCAAACTTGCTGTAATAGAAAATAAAAAAAAAATTAAAAACACGAACAAGAAGTAGTGAGACAAACTTGAGGGGCTTTCTCCTGGCACATTCCATTCTAAATTCCAATCTAGAACACGACCTCCATTGAGGCTCTGTTGCTCTAGTAACCAGATTAGGTAAGGGAGAACTGCTGCCACCTTGTGGCCGTTTCACGCAACAGCAGCTTTAATCCCAGCGCCAATGGTCAGTTGATATTCAAAATCATTGCAGGCCTGTAAATGACACCTGCCCTGAAAACAAATCCTGGGGTCACATATCGACCAAAAAATTCAAAGGACGTCCATATTTCAAAACGACCATTTCAAAAGGCATATTTTACCCACATTAGTGTTCTGCTTCTTTTTCTTTCTTTCCTTTTTTGTTAAAAAAACGGGAATGGAAAAAGGCATCCCTCAGAATGGGCGAACATCGTTGCAAACGAATCAATGGACAAAGGTTTAATCTCCAATATATATATAAACAGCTCATGCAGCTTAATATTAAAAAAAAACAAACAACCCAATACAAAAATGGGCAGAAGATCTAAAGAGACGTTTCTTCAAAGAAGACACAGAGATGGCCAAGACGCACATGAAAAGCTGCTCAACAGCACTAAGTATTAGAGAAATGCAAATCAAAACTACAATGAGGTATCACCTCACACCTGTTAGAATCGGCATCCTCAGAAAATCTACAAACAACAAATTCTGGGGAGGGTGTGGACAAAAGGAGCCCTCTTCCACTATTGGTGGGGATGTAAATTGATACAGTCACTATGGAGAACAGTATGGAGTTTCCTTAAAAAAGCTAGAAATAGAATTACCATCTGATCCAGCAATCCCACTTCTGGGCATATACCCAGAGAAAACCATAAATCAAAAAGGCACATTCACCACAATGTTCATTGCAGCACTATTTACAATAGCCAGGTAATGCAAGCAACCTAAATGCCCACAGACAGATGAATGGATAAAGATGTGGTACATATATAAAATGCAATATTACTCAGCCATAAAAAGGAATGAAACTGGGTCATTTGTAGAGACATCGATGGATCTAGAGACTGTCATACAGAATGAAGTCAGTCAGAAAGAGGAAAACAAATATTGTATATTAATGCATATATGTGGAACCTAAAAAATGGTACAGATGAACTGGTTTGCAGGGAAGAAAGAGAGACACAGAGGTAGAGAAGAAACGTATGGACACCAAGTGTGGGAAGCCATGGGGTGGTGGTGGTGGGATGAGTTGGGAGATTGGGATTGACCTGTATACATGTATATGCATAAAATACATAACTAATAATAACCTGCTGTATAAAAAAATAAATAAAATTGAATTTCAAAATTTTAAAAAATAAAATTTTAAAATTAAACAGAAAATAGTTATTCCCTTCACACAGATGTATTTATAGGAATGAATTATTTCCATGCTGATATCTATAAATACATAAAAGAGGAATCAAATCTAACTTGAACCATAAAAGAAAAAAAAACCTGAACCCACCAGTTATACAGAGGGAAACCCTATCAGGGCACTTGCTCCAGCGGTAAACAATTCTGAAATTGGTCACAGGTGGGGAATCACCTCCCATACAGCCAGCAACCCACCCCCCATGCAAGGAGCGTCCTCATTGCAAAGCTGGGGGACCGTGCTGAGGCATCTGTGAGTAAACGTGAGCTGAGCCCCAGGCCAGCTGCTGCTGAACTGTTCCCACCCTTCCCAGGTAAAACACCTGAATATGTACAAGGGCTTGAAAGCCTAGAGGAAGGGCCCTGGAGCCACACCAGCGACAGCACGCAGGCCAACATGGTGCCTGCAGGCCAGCCAGGATGGTCCTGGCCCCGGGCGCTCTTCTGGAAGCTTTCTATTGCCCTGCCTGATATACCCCTCCTGTCCCGGCCCCCACTGCTTTTTTCCTTCCTCACCTCTGTCCGGAGAGAAATTCCAGCGGAAGGTATGGGTGACACATCCTCTTCTTTACAGGTGGCAGCCTGGCAACTCCTGCAGAAAGGCCAGCAGAGCCCCACTCACACCAGGCCACCAACAAAGCCTTGGCCCCTCACTCCCTCCCACCAGCACAGCCCCGAGACTGCTGACGGGGCAGAGAATATGGAGTCAGGCACAACTTCAGGGGCTATTGCTGCCTGGAGCGCTGTTTCTATTGACCTCAACCAGGCACACCTGGGGAGGGCCGGCCGGCAGGGTAAGGCTGCCCAGGTCAGCTAATCCACAACCCTCAGGGAATCACCTTGTTGAAAATGGACCTCGCTAAGGCAGAATAGAAGCCAAGGAAAAAAAGGACACAATGTCATTTGCAGCCCCGTAGATGAGTCTAGAGGTAATCACGTGACTTGGAGTAAGTCAGAAAGTGAAAGACACATATCGTATCATATCACTTATAGGTGTTACCTAAAAATGGATACCAGGGCAGATATTTCCACGGAGAAGGGCAATCACAGATTCATTAAACAAACTTATGGTTCACCAATGGAAAGGTGTGAGGATTGGTTTCATTACGATATCGGGGTTAACAGACATAATCAAACACAGGTGACATATATAATCACCAAAGACCTACGGAATACCAAGAGAAGACTACTCAACATTCTGTCCTAACGTACATGGGAAAAGGATCCCAAGAAGAACAGACATCTGTATATGTGTAAAAGAACCACATCTTCCACACCTACAACAAGCCAAACATTGTAATCAAACTTGCTGTAATAGAAAATAAAAAAAAATTAAAAACACGAACAAGAAGTAGTGAGACAAACTTGAGGGGCTTTCTCCTGGCACATTCCATTCTAAATTCCAATCTAGAACACGACCTCCATTGAGGCTCTGTTGCTCTAGTAACCAGATTAGGTAAGGCAGAACTGCTGCCACCTTATGGCCGTTTCACGCAACAGCAGCCTTAATCCCAGCGCTAATGGTCAGTTGATATTCAAAATCATTGCAGGCCTGTAAATGACACCTGCCCTGAAAACAAATCCTGGGGTCACATATCGAACAAAAAATTCAAAGGACGTCCATATTTCAATACGACCATTTCAAAAGGCATATTTTACCCACATTAGTGTTCTGCTTCTTTTTCTTTCTTTTCTTTTTGTTAAAAAAACGGGAATGGAAAAAGGCATCCCTCAGAATGGGCGAACATCGTTGCAAACGAATCAATGGACAAAGGTTTAATCTCCAGTATATATATAAACAGCTCATGCAGCTTAATATTAAAAAAAAAACAACCCAATACAAAAATGGGCAGAAGATCTAAAGAGACGTTTCTTCAAAGAAGACACAGAGATGGCCTAGACGCACATGAAAAGCTGCTCAACAGCACTAAGTATTAGAGAAATGTAAATCAAAACTACAATGAGGTATCACCTCACACCTGTTAGAATCGGCATCCTCAGAAAATCTACAAACAACAAATTCTGGGGAGGGTGTGGACAAAAGGAGCCCTCTTCCACTATTGGTGGGGATGTAAATTGATACAGTCACTATGGAGAACAGTATGGAGTTTCCTTAAAAAAACTAGAAATAGAATTACCATCTGATCCAGCAATCCCACTTCTGGGCATATACCCAGAGAAAACCATAAATCAAAAAGGCACATTCACCACAATGTTCATTGCAGCACTATTTACAATAGCCAGGTAATGCAAGCAACCTAAATGCCCACAGACAGATGAATGGATAAAGATGTGGTACATATATAAAATGCAATATTACTCAGCCATAAAAAGGAATGAAACTGGGTCATTTGTAGAGACATCGATGGATCTAGAGACTGTCATACAGAATGAAGTCAGTCAGAAAGAGGAAAACAAATATTGTATATTAATGCATATATGTGGAACCGAAAAAATGGTATAGATGAACTGGTTTGCAGGGAAGAAATAGAGACACAGAGGTAGAGAACAAACGTATGGACACCAAGTGTGGGAAGCCATGGGGTGGTGGTGGTGGGATGAGTTGGGAGATTGGGATTGACCTGTATACATGTATATGCATAAAATACATAACTAATAATAACCTGCTGTATAAAAAAATAAATACAATTAAATTTCAAAATTTTAAAAAATAAAATTTTAAAATAAAACAGAAAAAAGTTATTCCCTTCACACAGATGTGTTTATAGGAATGAATTATTTCCATGCTGATATCTATAAATACATAAAAGAGGAATCAAATCTACCTTGAACCATAAAAGAAAAAAAAAACCTGAACCCAGCAGTTATACAGAAGGAAACCCTATCAGGGCACTTGCTCCAGCGGTAAACAATTCTGAAATTGGTCACAGGTGGGGAATCACCTCCCATACAGCCAGCAACCCACCCCCCATGCAAGGAACGTCCTCATTGCAAAGCTGGGGGACCGTGCCCAGGCATCTGTGAGTAAACGTGAGCTGAGCCCCAGGCCAGCTGCTGCTGAACTGTTCCCACCCTTCCCAGGTAAAACACCTGAATATGTACAAGGGCTTGAAAGCCTAGAGGAAGGGCCCTGGAGCCACACCAGCGACAGCACGCAGGCCAACTTGGTGCCTGCAGGCCAGCCAGGATGGTCCTGGCCCCGGGCGCTCTTCTGGAAGCTTTCTATTGCCCTGCCTGAGATACCCCTCCTGTCCCGGCCCCCACTGCTTTTTTCCTTCCTCACCTCTGTCCGGAGAGAAATTCCAGCAGAAAGTATGGGTGACACATCCTCTTCTTTACAGGTGGCAGCCTGGCAACTCCTGCAGAAAGGCCAGCAGAGCCCCACTCACACCGGGCCACCAACAAAGCCTTGGCCCCTCACTCCCTCCCACCAGCACAGCCCCGAGACTGCTGACGGGGCAGAGAATATGGAGTCAGGCACAACTTCAGGGGCTATTGCTGCCTGGAGCGCTGTTTCTATTGACCTCAACCAGGCACACCTGGGGAGGGCCGGCCGGCAGGGTAAGGCTGCCCAGGTCAGCTAATCCACAACCCTCAGGGAATCACCTTGTTGAAAATGGACCTCGCTAAGGCAGAATAGAAGCCAAGGAAAAAAAGGACACAATGCCATTTGCAGCCCCGTAGATGAGTCTAGAGGTAATCACGTGACTTGGAGTAAGTCAGAAAGTGAAAGACACATATCGTATCATATCACTTATAGGTGTTACCTAAAAATGGATACCAGGGCAGATATTTCCACGGAGAAGGGTAATCACAGATTCATTAAACAAACTTATGGTTCGCCAATGGAAAAGTGTGAGGATTGGTTTCATTACGATATCGGGGTTAACAGACATAATCAAACACAGGTGACATATATAATCACCAAAGACCTACGGAATACCAAGAGAAGACTACTCAACATTCTGTCCTAACGTACACGGGAAAAGGATCCCAGGAAGAACAGACATCTGTATATGTGTAAAAGAACCACATCTTCCACACCTACAACAAGCCAAACATTGTAATCAAACTTGCTGTAATAGAAAATAAAAAAAAATTAAAAACACGAACAAGAAGTAGTGAGACAAACTTGAGGGGCTTTCTCCTGGCACATTCCATTCTAAATTCCAATCTAGAACACGACCTCCATTGAGGCTCTGTTGCTCTAGTAACCAGATTAGGTAAGGGAGAACTGCTCCCACCTTGTGGCCGTTTCACGCAACAGCAGCTTTAATCCCAGCGCCAATGGTCAGTTGATATTCAAAATCATTGCAGGCCTGTAAATGACACCTGCCCTGAAAACAAATCCTGGGGTCACATATCGACCAAAAAATTCAAAGGACGTCCATATTTCAAAACGACCATTTCAAAAGGCATATTTTACCCACATTAGTGTTCTGCTTCTTTTTCTTTCTTTCCTTTTTTGTTAAAAAAACGGGAATGGAAAAAGGCATCCCTCAGAATGGGCGAACATCGTTGCAAACGAATCAATGGACAAAGGTTTAATCTCCAATATATATATAAACAGCTCATGCAGCTTAATATTAAAAAAAAACAAACAACCCAATACAAAAATGGGCAGAAGATCTAAAGAGACGTTTCTTCAAAGAAGACACAGAGATGGCCAAGACGCACATGAAAAGCTGCTCAACAGCACTAAGTATTAGAGAAATGCAAATCAAAACTACAATGAGGTATCACCTCACACCTGTTAGAATCGGCATCCTCAGAAAATCTACAAACAACAAATTCTGGGGAGGGTGTGGACAAAAGGAGCCCTCTTCCACTATTGGTGGGGATGTAAATTGATACAGTCACTATGGAGAACAGTATGGAGTTTCCTTAAAAAAGCTAGAAATAGAATTACCATCTGATCCAGCAATCCCACTTCTGGGCATATACCCAGAGAAAACAATAAATCAAAAAGGCACATTCACCACAATGTTCATTGCAGCACTATTTACAATAGCCAGGTAATGCAAGCAACCTAAATGCCCACAGACAGATGAATGGATAAAGATGTGGTACATATATAAAATGCAATATTACTCAGCCATAAAAAGGAATGAAACTGGGTCATTTGTAGAGACATCGATGGATCTAGAGACTGTCATACAGAATGAAGTCAGTCAGAAAGAGGAAAACAAATATTGTATATTAATGCATATATGTGGAACCTAAAAAATGGTACAGATGAACTGGTTTGCAGGGAAGAAAGAGAGACACAGAGGTAGAGAAGAAACGTATGGACACCAAGTGTGGGAAGCCATGGGGTGGTGGTGGTGGGATGAGTTGGGAGATTGGGATTGACCTGTATACATGTATATGCATAAAATACATAACTAATAATAACCTGCTGTATAAAAAAATAAATAAAATTGAATTTCAAAATTTTAAAAAATAAAATTTTAAAATTAAACAGAAAATAGTTATTCCCTTCACACAGATGTATTTATAGGAATGAATTATTTCCATGCTGATATCTATAAATACATAAAAGAGGAATCAAATCTAACTTGAACCATAAAAGAAAAAAAAAAACCTGAACCCACCAGTTATACAGAGGGAAACCCTATCAGGGCACTTGCTCCAGCGGTAAACAATTCTGAAATTGGTCAGAGGTGGGGAATCACCTCCCATACAGCCAGCAACCCACCCCCCATGCAAGGAGCGTCCTCATTGCAAAGCTGGGGGACCGTGCTGAGGCATCTGTGAGTAAACGTGAGCTGAGCCCCAGGCCAGCTGCTGCTGAACTGTTCCCACCCTTCCCAGGTAAAACACCTGAATATGTACAAGGGCTTGAAAGCCTAGAGGAAGGGCCCTGGAGCCACACCAGCGACAGCACGCAGGCCAACATGGTGCCTGCAGGCCAGCCAGGATGGTCCTGGCCCCGGGCGCTCTTCTGGAAGCTTTCTATTGCCCTGCCTGATATACCCCTCCTGTCCCGGCCCCCACTGCTTTTTTCCTTCCTCACCTCTGTCCGGAGAGAAATTCCAGCGGAAGGTATGGGTGACACATCCTCTTCTTTACAGGTGGCAGCCTGGCAACTCCTGCAGAAAGGCCAGCAGAGCCCCACTCACACCAGGCCACCAACAAAGCCTTGGCCCCTCACTCCCTCCCACCAGCACAGCCCCGAGACTGCTGACGGGGCAGAGAATATGGAGTCAGGCACAACTTCAGGGGCTATTGCTGCCTGGAGCGCTGTTTCTATTGACCTCAACCAGGCACACCTGGGGAGGGCCGGCCGGCAGGGTAAGGCTGCCCAGGTCAGCTAATCCACAACCCTCAGGGAATCACCTTGTTGAAAATGGACCTCGCTAAGGCAGAATAGAAGCCAAGGAAAAAAAGGACACAATGTCATTTGCAGCCCCGTAGATGAGTCTAGAGGTAATCACGTGACTTGGAGTAAGTCAGAAAGTGAAAGACACATATCGTATCATATCACTTATAGGTGTTACCTAAAAATGGATACCAGGGCAGATATTTCCACGGAGAAGGGCAATCACAGATTCATTAAACAAACTTATGGTTCACCAATGGAAAGGTGTGAGGATTGGTTTCATTACGATATCGGGGTTAACAGACATAATCAAACACAGGTGACATATATAATCACCAAAGACCTACGGAATACCAAGAGAAGACTACTCAAAATTCTGTCCTAACGTACATGGGAAAAGGATCCCAAGAAGAACAGACATCTGTATATGTGTAAAAGAACCACATCTTCCACACCTACAACAAGCCAAACATTGTAATCAAACTTGCTGTAATAGAAAATAAAAAAAAATTAAAAACACGAACAAGAAGTAGTGAGACAAACTTGAGGGGCTTTCTCCTGGCATATTCCATTCTAAATTCCAATCTAGAACACGACCTCCATTGAGGCTCTGTTGCTCTAGTAACCAGATTAGGTAATGGAGAACTGCTGCCACCTTATGGCCGTTTCACGCAACAGCAGCTTTAATCCCAGCGCTAATGGTCAGTTGATATTCAAAATCATTGCAGGCCTGTAAATGACACCTGCCCTGAAAACAAATCCTGGGGTCACATATCGAACAAAAAATTCAAAGGACGTCCATATTTCAAAACGACCATTTCAAAAGGCATATTTTACCCACATTAGTGTTCTGCTTCTTTTTCTTTCTTTCCTTTTTGTTAAAAAAACGGGAATGGAAAAAGGCATCCCTCAGAATGGGCGAACATCGTTGCAAACGAATCAATGGACAAAGGTTTAATCTCCAGTATATATATAAACAGCTCATGCAGCTTAATATTAAAAAAAAAAACAACCCAATACAAAAATGGGCAGAAGATCTAAAGAGACGTTTCTTCAAAGAAGACACAGAGATGGCCAAGACGCACATGAAAAGCTGCTCAACAGCACTAAGTATTAGAGAAATGCAAATCAAAACTACAATGAGGTATCACCTCACACCTGTTAGAATCGGCATCATCAGAAAATCTACAAACAACAAATTCTGGGGAGGGTGTGGACAAAAGGAGCCCTCTTCCACTATTGGTGGGGATGTAAATTGATACAGTCACTATGGAGAACAGTATGGAGTTTCCTTAAAAAAACTAGAAATAGAATTACCATCTGATCCAGCAATCCCACTTCTGGGCATATACCCAGAGAAAACCATAAATCAAAAAGGCACATTCACCACAATGTTCATTGCAGCACTATTTACAATAGCCAGGTAATGCAAGCAACCTAAATGCCCACAGACAGATGAATGGATAAAGATGTGGTACATATATAAAATGCAATATTACTCAGCCATAAAAAGGAATGAAACTGGGTCATTTGTAGAGACATCGATGGATCTAGAGACTGTCATACAGAATGAAGTCAGTCAGAAAGAGGAAAACAAATATTGTATATTAATGCATATATGTGGAACCTAAAAAAAGGTACAGATGAACTGGTTTGCAGGGAAGAAATAGAGACACAGAGGTAGAGAACAAACGTATGGACACCAAGTGTGGGAAGCCATGGGGTGGTGGTGGTGGGATGAGTTGGGAGATTGGGATTGACCTGTATACATGTATATGCATAAAATACATAACTAATAATAACCTGCTGTATAAAAAATAAATAAAATTGAATTTCAAAATTTTAAAAAAATAAAATTTTAAAATAAAACAGAAAAAAGTTATTCCCTTCACACAGATGTATTTATAGGAATGAATTATTTCCATGCTGATATCTATAAATACATAAAAGAGGAATCAAATCTAACTTGAACCATAAAAGAAAAAAAAAACCTGAACCCACCAGTTATACAGAGGGAAACCCTATCAGGGCACTTGCTCCAGCGGTAAACAATTCTGAAATTGGTCAGAGGTGGGGAATCACCTCCCATACAGCCAGCAACCCACCCCCCATGCAAGGAGCGTCCTCATTGCAAAGCTGGGGGACCGTGCTGAGGCATCTGTGAGTAAACGTGAGCTGAGCCCCAGGCCAGCTGCTGCTGAACTGTTCCCACCCTTCCCAGGTAAAACACCTGAATATGTACAAGGGCTTGAAAGCCTAGAGGAAGGGCCCTGGAGCCACACCAGCGACAGCATGCAGGCCAACATGGTGCCTGCAGGCCAGCCAGGATGGTCCTGGCCCCGGGCGCTCTTCTGGAAGCTTTCTATTGCCCTGCCTGATATACCCCTCCTGTCCCGGCCCCCACTGCTTTTTTCCTTCCTCACCTCTGTCCGGAGAGAAATTCCAGCGGAAGGTATGGGTGACACATCCTCTTCTTTACAGGTGGCAGCCTGGCAACTCCTGCAGAAAGTCCAGCAGAGCCCCACTCACACCGGGCCACCAACAAAGCCATGGACCCTCACACCCTCCCACCAGCACAGCCCCGAGACTGCTGACGGGGCAGAGAATATGGAGTCAGGCACAACTTCAGGGGCTATTGCTGCCTGGAGCGCTGTTTATATTGACTTCAACCAGGCACACCTGGGGAGGGCCGGCCGGCAGGGTAAGGCTGCCCAGGTCAGCTAATCCACAACCCTCAGGGAATCACCTTGTTGAAAATGGACCTCGCTAAGGCAGAATAGAAGCCAAGGAAAAAAAGGACACAATGCCATTTGCAGCCCCGTAGATGAGTCTAGAGGTAATCACGTGACTTGGAGTAAGTCAGAAAGTGAAAGACACATATCGTATCATATCACTTATAGGTGTTACCTAAAAATGGATACCAGGGCAGATATTTCCACGGAGAAGGGTAATCACAGATTCATTAAACACACTTATGGTTCACCAATGGAAAGGTGTGAGGATTGGTTTCATTACGATATCGGGGTTAACAGACATAATCAAACACAGGTGACATATATAATCACCAAAGACCTACGGAATACCAAGAGAAGACTACTCAACATTCTGTCCTAACGTACATGGGAAAAGGATCCCAGGAAGAACAGACATCTGTATATGTGTAAAAGAACCACATATTCCACACCTACAACAAGCCAAACATTGTAATCAAACTTGCTGTAATAGAAAATAAAAAAGTAAAAACACGAACAAGAAGTAGTGAGACAAACTTGAGGGGCTTTCTCCTGGCACATTCCATTCTAAATTCCAATCTAGAACATGACTTCCATTGAGGCTCTGTTGCTCTAGTAACCAGATTTGGTAAGGGAGAACTGCTGCCACCTTGTGGCCGTTTCACGCAACAGCAGCTTTAATCCCAGCGCTAATGGTTAGTTGATATTCAAAATCATTGCAGGCCTGTAAATGACACCTGCCCTGAAAACAAATCGTGGGGTCACATATCGACCAAAAAATTCAAAGGACGTCCATATTTCAAAACGACCATTTCAAAAGGCATATTTTACGCACATTAGTGTTCTGCTTCTTTTTCTTTCTTTCCTTTTTTGTTAAAAAAACGGGAATGGAAAAAGGCATCCCTCAGAATGGGAGAAAATTGTTGCAAATGAATCAATGGACAAAGGTTTAATCTCCAATATATATATAAACAGCTCATGCAGCTTAATATTAAAAAAACAAACAACCCAATACAAAAATGGGCAGAAGATCTAAAGAGACGTTTCTTCAAAGAAGACACAGAGATGGCCAAGACGCCCATGAAAAGCTGCTCAACAGCACTAATTATTAGAGAAATGCAAATCAAAACTACAATGAGGTATCACCTCACACCTGTTAGAATCGGCATCCTCAGAAAATCTACAAACAACAAATTCTGGGGAGGGTGTGGACAAAAGGAGCCCTCTTCCACTATTGGTGGGGATGTAAATTGATACAGTCACTATGGAGAACAGTATGGAGTTTCCTTAAAAAAACTAGAAATAGAATTACCATCTGATCCAGCAATCCCACTTCTGGGCATATACCCAGAGAAAACCATAAATCAAAAAGGCACATTCACCACAATGTTCATTGCAGCACTATTTACAATAGCCAGGTAATGCAAGCAACCTAAATGCCCACAGACAGATGAATGGATAAAGATGTGATACACATATAAAATGGAATATTACTCAGCCAAAAAAAGGAATGAAACTGGGTCATTTGTAGAGACATCGATGGATCTAGAGACTGTCATACAGAATGAAGTAAGTCAGAAAGAGGAAAACAAATATTGTATATTAATGCATATATGTGGAACCTAAAAACTGGTACAGATGAACTGGTTTTCAGGGAAGAAATAGAGACACAGAGGTAGAGAACAAACGTATGGACACCAAGTGTGGGAAGCCATGGGGTGGTGGTGGTGGGATGAGTTGGGAGATTGGGATTGACCTGTATACATGTATATGCATAAAACACATAACTAATAATAACCTCCTGTATAGAAAAATAAATAAAATTAAATTTCAAAATTTTAAAAAATAAAATTTTAAAATAAAACAGAAAAAAGTTCTTCCCTTCACACAGATGTATTTATAGGAATGAATTATTTCCATGCTTATATCTATAAATACATAAAAGAGGAATCAAATCTAACTTGAACCATAAAAGAAAAAGAAAACCTGAACCCACCAGTTATACAGAGGGAAACCCTATCAGGGCACTTGCTCCAGCGGTAAACAATTCTGAAATTGGTCAGAGGTGGGGAATCGCCTCCCATACAGCCAGCAACCCACACCCCATGCAAGGAGCGTCCTCATTGCACAGCAGGGGGACCGTTGTGAGGCATCTGTGAGTAAATGTGAGCTGAGCCCCAGGCCAGCTGCTGCTGAACTGTTCCCACCCTTCCCAGGTAAAACACCTGAATATGTACAAGGGCTTGAAAGCCTAGAGGAAGGGCCCTGGAGCCACACCAGCGACAGCACGCAGGCCAACTTGGTGCCTGCAGGCCAGCCAGGATGGTCCTGGCCCCGGGCGCTCTTCTGGAAGCTTTCTATTGCCCTGCCTGAGATACCCCTCCTGTCCCGGCCCCCACTGCTTTTTTCCTTCCTCACCTCTGTCCGGAGAGAAATTCCATCGGAAGGTATGGGTGACACATCCTCTTCTTTACAGGTGGCAGCCTGGCAACTCCTGCAGAAAGGCCAGCAGAGCCCCACTCACACCGGGCCACCAACAAAGCCTTGGCCCCTCACTCCCTCCCACCAGCACAGCCCCGAGACTGCTGACGGGGCAGAGAATATGGAGTCAGGCACAACTTCAGGGGCTATTGCTGCCTGGAGCGCTGTTTATATTGACCTCAACCAGGCACACCTGGGGAGGGCCGGCCGGCAGGGTAAGGCTGCCCAGGTCAGCTAATCCACAACCCTCAGGGAATCACATTGTTGAAAATGGACCTCGCTAAGGCAGAATAGAAGCCAAGGAAAAAAAGGACACAATGCCATTTGCAGCCCCGTAGATGAGTCTAGAGGTAATCACGTGACTTGGAGTAAGTCAGAAAGTGAAAGACACATATCGTATCATATCACTTATAGGTGTTACCTAAAAATGGATACCAGGGCAGATATTTCCACGGAGAAGGGCAATCACAGATTCATTAAACAAACTTATGGTTCACAAATGGAAAGGTGTGAGGATTGGTTTCATTACGATATCGGGCTTAACAGACATAATCAAACACAGGTGACATATATAATCACCAAAGACCTACGGAATACCAAGAGAAGACTACTCAACATTCTGTCCTAATGTACATGGGAAAAGGATCCCAGGAAGAACAGACATCTGTATATGTGTAAAAGAACCACATCTTCCACACCTACAACAAGCCAAACATTGTAATCAAACTTGCTGTAATAGAAAAAAAAATTAAAAACACGAACAAGAAGTAGTGAGACAAACTTGAGGGGCTTTCTCCTGGCACATTCCATTCTAAATTCCAATCTAGAACACGACTTCCATTGAGGCTCTGTTGCTCTAGTAACCAGATTTGGTAAGGGAGAACTGCTGCGCCACCTTGTGGCCGTTTCACGCAACAGCAGCTTTAATCCCAGTGCTAATGGTTAGTTGATATTCAAAATCATTGCAGGCCTGTAAATGACACCTGCCCTGAAAACAAATCCTGGGGTCACATATCGACCAAAAAATTCAAAGGACGTCCATATTTCAAAACGACCATTTCAAAAGGCATATTTTACGCACATTAGTGTTCTGCTTCTTTTTCTTTCTTTCCTTTTCTGTTAAAAAAACGGGAATGGAAAAACGCATCCCTCAGAATGGGAGAAAATTGTTGCTAATGAATCAATGGACAAAGGTTTAATCTCCAATATATATATAAACAGCTCATGCAGCTTAATATTAAAAAAACAAACAACCCAATACAAAAATGGGCAGAAGATCTAAAGAGACGTTTCTTCAAAGAAGACACAGAGATGGCCAAGACGCCCGTGAAAAGCTGCTCAACAGCACTAATTATTAGAGAAATGCAAATCAAAACTACAATGAGGTATCACCTCACACCTGTTAGAATCGGCATCATCAGAAAATCTACAAACAACAAATTCTGGGGAGGGTGTGGACAAAAGGAGCCCTCTTCCACTACTGGTGGGGATGTAAATTGATACAGTCACTATGGAGAACAGTATGGAGTTTCCTTAAAAAAACTAGAAATAGAATTACCATCTGATCCAGCAATCCCACTTCTGGGCATATACCCAGAGAAAACCATAAATCAAAAAGGCACATTCACCACAATGTTCATTGCAGCACTATTTACAATAGCCAGGTAATGCAAGCAACCTAAATGCCCACAGACAGATGAATGGATAAAGATGTGGTACACATATAAAATGGAATATTACTCAGCCAAAAAAAGGAATGAAACTGGGTCATTTGTAGAGACATCGATGGATCTAGAGACTGTCATACAGAATGAAGTAAGCCAGAAAGAGGAAAACAAATATTGTATATTAATGCATATATGTGGAACCTAAAAAATGGTACAGATGAACTGGTTTTCAGGGAAGAAATAGAGACACAGAGGTAGAGAACAAACGTATGGACACCAAGTGTGGGAAGCCCTGGGGTGGTGGTGGTGGGATGAGTTGGGAGATTGGGATTGACCTGTATACATGTATATGCATAAAATACATAACTAATAATAACCTGCTGTATAAAAAAATAAATAAAATTAAATTTCAAACTTTAAAAAAATAAAATTTTAAAATAAAACAGAGAAAAGTTCTTCCCTTCACACAGATGTATTTATAGGAATGAATTATTTCCATGCTTATATCTATAAATACATAAAAGAGGAATCAAATCTAACTTGAACCATAAAAGAAAAAAAAACCTGAACCCACCAGTTATACAGAGTGAAACCCTATCAGGGCACTTGCTCCAGCGGTAAACAATTCTGAAATTGGTCAGAGGTGGGGAATCACCTCCAATACAGCCAGCAACCCAAACCCCATGCAAGGAGCGTCCTCATTGCAAAGCTGGGGGACCGTGCTGAGGCATCTGTGAGTAAACGTGAGCTGAGCCCCAGGCCAGCTGCTGCTGAACTGTTCCCACCCTTCCCAGGTAAAACACCTGAATATGTACAAGGGCTTGAAAGCCTAGAGGAAGGGCCATGGAGCCACACCAGAGACAGCACACAGGCCAACTTGGTGCCTGCAGGCCAGCCAGGATGGTCCTGGCCACGGGCGCTCTTCTGGAAGCTTTCTAATGCCCTACCTGAGATACCCCTCCTGTCCCGGCCCCCACTGCTTTTTTCCTTCCTCACCTCTGTCCGGAGAGAAATTCCATCGGAAGGTATGGGTGACACATCCTCTTCTTTACAGGTGGCAGCCTGGCAACTCCTGCAGAAAGGCCAGCAGAGCCCCACTCACACCGGGCCACCAACAAAGCCTTGGCCCCTCACTCCCTCCCACCAGCACAGCCCCGAGACTGCTGACGGGGCAGAGAATATGGAGTCAGGCACAACTTCAGGGGCTATTGCTGCCTGGAGCGCTGTTTATATTGACCTCAACCAGGCACACCTGGGGAGGGCCGGCCGGCAGGGTAAGGCTGCCCAGGTCAGCTAATCCACAACCCTCAGGGAATCACATTGTTGAAAATGGACCTCGCTAAGGCAGAATAGAAGCCAAGGAAAAAAAGGACACAATGCCATTTGCAGCCCCGTAGATGAGTCTAGAGGTAATCACGTGACTTGGAGTAAGTCAGAAAGTGAAAGACACATATCGTATCATATCACTTATAGGTATTACCTAAAAATGGATACCAGGGCAGATACTTCCACGGAGAAGGGCAATCACAGATTCATTAAACAAACTTAGGGTTCACCAATGGAAAGGTGTTAGGATTGGTTTCATTACGATATCGGGGTTAACAGACATAATCAAACACAGGTGACATATATAATCACCAAAGACCTACGGAATACCAAGAGAAGACTACTCAACATTCTGTCCTAATGTACATGGGAAAAGGATCCCAGGAAGAACAGACATCTGTATATGTGTAAAAGAACCACATCTTCCACACCTACAACAAGCCAAACATTGTAATCAAACTTGCTGTAATAGAAAAAAAAATTAAAAACACGAACAAGAAGTAGTGAGACAAACTTGAGGGGCTTTCTCCTGGCACATTCCATTCTAAATTCCAATCTAGAACACGACTTCCATTGAGGCTCTGTTGCTCTAGTAACCAGATTTGGTAAGGGAGAACTGCTGCCACCTTGTGGCCGTTTCGCGCAACAGCAGCTTTAATCCCAGTGCTAATGGTCAGTTGATATTCAAAATCATTGCAGGCCTGTAAATGACACCTGCCCTGAAAACAAATCGTGGGGTCACATATCGACCAAAAAATTCAAAGGACGTCCATATTTCAAAACGACCATTTCAAAAGGCATATTTTACGCACATTAGTGTTCTGCTTCTTTTTCTTTCTTTCCTTTTTTGTTAAAAAAACGGGAATGGAAAAAGGCATCCCTCAGAATGGGAGAAAATTGTTGCAAATGAATCAATGGACAAAGGTTTAATCTCCAATATATATATAAACAGCTCATGCAGCTTAATATTAAAAAAACAAACAACCCAATACAAAAATGGGCAGAAGATCTAAAGAGACGTTTCTTCAAAGAAGACACAGAGATGGCCAAGACGCCCATGAAAAGCTGCTCAACAGCACTAATTATTAGAGAAATGCAAATCAAAACTACAATGAGGTATCACCTCACACCTGTTAGAATCGGCATCCTCAGAAAATCTACAAACAACAAATTCTGGGGAGGGTGTGGACAAAAGGAGCCCTCTTCCACTATTGGTGGGGATGTAAATTGATACAGTCACTATGGAGAACAGTATGGAGTTTCCTTAAAAAAACTAGAAATAGAATTACCATCTGATCCAGCAATCCCACTTCTGGGCATATACCCAGAGAAAACCATAAATCAAAAAGGCACATTCACCACAATGTTCATTGCAGCACTATTTACAATAGCCAGGTAATGCAAGCAACCTAAATGCCCACAGACAGATGAATGGATAAAGATGTGATACACATATAAAATGGAATATTACTCAGCCATAAAAAGGAATGAAACTGGGTCATTTGTAGAGACATCGATTTATCTAGAGACTGTCATACAGAATGAAGTAAGTCAGAAAGACTAAAAAAAGTATTGTATATTAATGCATATATGTGGAACCTAAAAAATGGTACAGATGAACTGGTTTGCAGGGAAGAAATAGAGACACAGAGGTAGAGAACACACGTATGGACACCAAGTGTGGGAAGCCATGGGGTGGTGGTGGTGGGATGAGTTGGGAGATTGGGATTGACCTGTATACATGTATATGCATAAAACACATAACTAATAATAACCTGCTGTATAAAAAAATAAATAAAATTAAATTTCAAAATTTTAAAAAATAAATTTTTAAAATAAAACAGAAAAAAGTTCTTCCCTTCACACAGATGTATTTATAGGAATGAATTATTTCCATGCTTATATCTATAAATACATAAAAGAGGAATCAAATCTAACTTGAACCATAAAAGAAAAAAAACCTGAACCCACCAGTTATACAGAGGGAAACCCTATTAGGGCACTTGCTCCCGCGGTAAACAATTCTGAAATTGGTCAGAGGTGGGGAATCACCTCCCATACAGCCAGCAACCCACCCCCCATGCAAGGAGCGTCCTCATTGCAAAGCTGGGGGACCGTGCTGAGGCATCTGTGAGTAAACGTGAGCTGAGCCCCAGGCCAGCTGCTGCTGAACTGTTCCCACCCTTCCCAGGTAAAACACCTGAATATGTACAAGGGCTTGAAAGCCTAGAGGAAGGGCCGTGGAGCCACACCAGCGACAGCACGCAGGCCAACTTGGTGCCTGCAGGCCAGCCAGGATGGTCCTGGCCCCGGGCGCTCTTCTGGAAGCTTTCTATTGCCCTGCCTGACATAACCCTCCTGTCCCGGCCCCCACTGCTTTTTTCCTTCCTCACCTCTGTCCGGAGAGAAATTCCATCGGAAGGTATGGGTGACACATCCTCTTCTTTACAGGTGGCAGCCTGGCAACTCCTGCAGAAAGGCCAGCAGAGCCCCACTCACACCGGGCCACCAACAAAGCCTTGGCCCCTCACTCCCTCCCACCAGCACAGCCCCGAGACTGCTGACGGGGCAGAGAATATGGAGTCAGGCACAACTTCAGGGGCTATTGCTGCCTGGAGCACTGTTTATATTGACCTCAACCAGGCACACCTGGGGAGGGCCGGCCGGCAGGGTAAGGCTGCCCAGGTCAGCTAATCCACAACCCTCAGGGAATCACATTGTTGAAAATGGACCTCGCTAAGGCAGAATAGAAGCCAAGGAAAAAAAGGACACAATGCCATTTGCAGCCCCGTAGATGAGTCTAGAGGTAATCACGTGACTTGGAGTAAGTCAGAAAGTGAAAGACACATATCGTATCATATCACTTATAGGTATTACCTAAAAATGGATACCAGGGCAGATACTTCCACGGAGAAGGGCAATCACAGATTTATTAAACAAACTTAGGGTTCACCAATGGAAAGGTGTGAGGATTGGTTTCATTACGATATCGGGGTTAACAGACATAATCAAACACAGGTGACATATATAATCACCAAAGACCTACGGAATACCAAGAGAAGACTACTCAACATTCTGTCCTAATGTACATGGGAAAAGGATCCCAGGAAGAACAGACATCTGTATATGTGTAAAAGAACCACATCTTCCACACCTACAACAAGCCAAACATTGTAATCAAACTTGCTGTAATAGAAAAAAAAAATTAAAAACACGAACAAGAAGTAGTGAGACAAACTTGAGGGGCTTTCTCCTGGCACATTCCATTCTAAATTCCAATCTAGAACACGACTTCCATTGAGGCTCTGTTGCTCTAGTAACCAGATTTGGTAAGGGAGAACTGCTGCCACCTTGTGGCGGTCTCACGCAACAGCAGCTTTAATCCCAGCGCTAATGGTTAGTTGATATTCAAAATCATTGCAGGCCTGTAAATGACACCTGCCCTGAAAACAAATCGTGGGGTCACATATCGACCAAAAAATTCAAAGGACGTCCATACTTCAAAACGACCATTTCAAAAGGCATATTTTACGCACATTAGTGTTCTGCTTCTTTTTCTTTCTTTCCTTTTTTTTAAAATTGGGAATGGAAAAAGCCATCCCTCAGAATGGGCGAAAATCGTTGCAAATGAATCAATGGACAAAGGTTTAATCTCCAATATATATATAAACAGCTCATGCAGCTTAATATTAAAAAAACAAACAAACCAATACAAAAATGGGCAGAAGATCTAAAGAGACGTTTCTTCAAAGAAGACACAGAGATGGCCAAGATGCCCATGAAAAGCTGCTCAACAGCACTAATTATTAGAGAAATGCAAATCAAAACTACAATGAGGTATCACCTCACACCTGTTAGAATCGGCATCATCAGAAAATCTACAAACAACAAATTCTGGGGAGGGTGTGGACAAAAGGAGCCCTCTTCCACTATTGGTGGGGATGTAAATTGATACAGTCACTATGGAGAACAGTATGGAGTTTCCTTAAAAAAACTAGAAATAGAATTACCATCTGATCCAGCAATCCCACTTCTGGGCATATACCCAGAGAAAACCATAAATCAAAAAGGCACATTCACCACAATGTTCATTGCAGCACTATTTACAATAGCCAGGTAATGCAAGCAACCTAAATGCCCACAGACAGATGAATGGATAAAGATGTGGTACATATATAAAATGGAATATTACTCAGCCATAAAAAGGAATGAAACTGGGTCATTTGTAGAGACATCGATGGATCTAGAGACTGTCATACAGAATGAAGTAAGTCAGAAAGAGGAAAACAAGTATTGTATATTAATGCATATATGTGGAACCTAAAAATTGGTACAGATGAACTGGTTTTCAGGGAAGAAATAGAGACACAGAGGTAGAGAACAAACGTATGGACACCAAGTGTGGGAAGCCATGGGGTGGTGGTGGTGGGATGAGTTGGGAGATTGGGATTGACCTGTATACATGTATATGCATAAAATACATAACTAATAATAACCTGCTGTATAAAAAAATAAATAAAATTAAATTTCACAATTTTAAAAAATAAAATTTTAAAATAAAACAGAAAAAAGTTCTTCCCTTCACACAGATGTATTTATAGGAATGAATTATTTCCATGCTTATATCTATAAATACATAAATGAGGAATAAAATCTAACTTGAACCATAAAAGAAAAAGAAAACTTGAACCCACCAGTTATACAGAGGGAAACCCTATCAGGGCACTTGCTCCAGCGGTAAACAATTCTGAAATTGGTCAGAGGTGGGGAATCACATCCCATACAGCCAGCAACCCACCCCCCATGCAAGGAGCATCCTCATTGCAAAGCTGGGGGACCGTGCTGAGGCATCTGTGAGTAAACGTGAGTTGAGCCCCAGGCCAGCTGCTGCTGAACTGTTCCCACCCTTCCCAGGTAAAACACCTGAATATGTACAAGGGCTTGAAAGCCTAGAGGAAGGGCCATGGAGCCACACCAACGAAAACACGCAGGCGAACTTGATGCCTGCAGGCCAGCCAGGATGGTCCTGGCCCCGGGCGCTCTTCTGGAAGCTTTCTATTGCCCTGCCTGAGATTCCCCACTGTCCCGGCCCCCACTGCTTTTTTCCTTCCTCACCTCTGTCCGGAGAGAAATTCCATCGGAAAGTATGGGTGACACATCCTCTTCTTTACAGGTGGCAGCCTGGCAACTCCTGCAGAAAGGACAGCAGAGCCCCACTCACACCGGGACACCAACAAAGCCTTGGCCCCTCACTCCCTCCCACCAGCACAGCCCCGAGACTGCTGACGGGGCAGAGAATATGGAGTCAGGCACAACTTCAGGGGCTATTGCTGCCTGGAGCGCTGTTTATATTGACCTCAACCAGGCACACATGGGGAGGGCCGGCCGGCAGGGTAAGGCTGCCCAGGTCAGCTAATCCACAACCCTCAGGGAATCACATTGTTGAAAATGGACCTCGCTAAGGCAGAATAGAAGCCAAGGAAAAAAAGGACACAATGCCATTTGCAGCCCCGTAGATGAGTCTAGAGGTAATCACGTGACTTGGAGTAAGTCAGAAAGTGAAAGACACATATCGTATCATATCACTTATAGGTGTTACCTAAAAATGGATACCAGGGCAGATATTTCCACGGAGAAGGGCAATCACAGATTCATTAAACAAACTTATGGTTCACCAACGGAAAGGTGTGAGGATTGGTTTCATTACGATATCGGGGTTAACAGACATAATCAAACACAGGTGACATATATAATCACCAAAGACCTACGGAATACCAAGAGAAGACTACTCAACATTCTGTCCTAACGTACATGGGAAAAGGATCCCAGGAAGAACAGACATCTGTATATGTGTAAAAGAACCACATCTTCCACACCTACAACAAGCCAAACATTGTAATCAAACTTGCTGTAATAGAAAATAAAAAAATTAAAAACACGAACAAGAAGTAGTGAGACAAACTTGAGGGGCTTTCTCCTGGCACATTCCATTCTAAATTCCAATCTAGAACACGACTTCCATTGAGGCTCTGTTGCTCTAGTAACCAGATTTGGTAAGGGAGAACTGCTGCCACCTGGTGGCCGTGTCACCAGACAGCAGCTTTAATCCCAGCGCTAATGGTTAGTTGATATTCAAAATCATTGCAGGCCTGTAAATGACACCTGCCCTGAAAACAAATCCTGGGGTCACATATCGACCAAAAAATTCAAAGGACGTCCATATTTCAAAACGACCATTTCAAAAGGCATATTTTACGCACATTAGTGTTCTGCTTCTTTTTCTTTCTTTCCTTTTTTGTTAAAAAAACGGGAATGGAAAAAGGCATCCCTCAGAATGGGAGAAAATTGTTGCAAATGAATCAATGGACAAAGGTTTAATCTCCAATATATATATAAACAGCTCATGCAGCTTAATATTAAAAAAACAAACAACCCAATACAAAAATGGGCAGAAGATCTAAAGAGACGTTTCTTCAAAGAAGACACAGAGATGGCCAAGACGCCCATGAAAAGCTGCTCAACAGCACTAATTATTAGAGAAATGCAAATCAAAACTACAATGAGGTATCACCTCACACCTGTTAGAATCGGCATCATCAGAAAATCTACAAACAACAAATTCTGGGGAGGGTGTGGACAAAAGGAGCCCTCTTCCACTATTGGTGGGGATGTAAATTGATACAGTCACTATGGAGAACAGTATGGAGTTTCCTTAAAAAAACTAGAAATAGAATTACCATCTGATCCAGCAATCCCACTTCTGGGCATATACCCAGAGAAAACCATAAATCAAAAAGGCACATTCACCACAATGTTCATTGCAGCACTATTTACAATAGCCAGGTAATGCAAGCAACCTAAATGCCCACAGACAGATGAATGGATAAAGATGTGGTACATATATAAAATGGAATATTACTCAGCCAAAAAAAGGAATGAAACTGGGTCATTTGTAGAGACATCGATGGATCTAGAGACTGTCATACAGAATGAAGTAAGCCAGAAAGAGGAAAACAAATATTGTATATTAATGCATATATGTGGAACCTAAAAAATGGTACAGATGAACTGGTTTTCAGGGAAGAAATAGAGACACAGAGGTAGAGAACAAACGTATGGACACCAAGTGTGGGAAGCCATGGGGTGGTGGTGGTGGGATGAGTTGGGAGATTGGGATTGACCTGTATACATGTATATGCATAAAACACATAACTAATAATAACCTGCTGTATAAAAAAATAAATAAAATTAAATTTCACAATTTTAAAAAATAAAATTTTAAAATAAAACAGAAAAAAGTTCTTCCCTTCACACGGATGTATTTATAGGAATGAATTATTTCCATGCTTATATCTATAAATACATAAAAGAGGAATCAAATCTAACTTGAACCATAAAAGAAAAAAAAACCCGAACCCACCAGTTATACAGAGGGAAACCCTATCAGGGCACTTGCTCCAGCGGTAAACAATTCTGAATTTGGTCAGAGGTGGGGAATCACCTACCATACAGCCAACAACCCACCCCCCATGCAAGGAGCGTCCTCATTGCAAAGCTGGGGGACCGTGCTGAGGCATCTGTGAGTAAACGTGAGCTGAGCCCCAGGCCAGCTGCTGCTGAACTGTTCCCACCCTTCCCAGGTAAAACACCTGAATATGTACAAGGGCTTGAAAGCCTAGAGGAAGGGCCGTGGAGCCACACCAGCGACAGCACGCAGGCCAACTTGGTGCCTGCAGGCCAGCCAGGATGGTCCTGGCCCCGGGCGCTCTTCTGGAAGCTTTCTATTGCCCTGCCTGAGATACCCCTCCTGTCCCGGCCCCCACTGCTTTTTTCCTTCCTCACCTCTGTCCGGAGAGAAATTCCATCGGAAGGTATGGGTGACACATCCTCTTCTTTACAGGTGGCAGCCTGGCAACTCCTGCAGAAAGGCCAGCAGAGCCCCACTCACACCGGGCCACCAACAAAGCCTTGGCCCCTCACTCCCTCCCACCAGCACAGCCCCGAGACTGCTGACGGGGCAGAGAATATGGAGTCAGGCACAACTTCAGGGGCTATTGCTGCCTGGAGCGCTGTTTATATTGACCTCAACCAGGCACACCTGGGGAGGGCCGGCCGGCAGGGTAAGGCTGCCCAGGTCAGCTAATCCACAACCCTCAGGGAATCACATTGTTGAAAATGGACCTCGCTAAGGCAGAATAGAAGCCAAGGAAAAAAAGGACACAATGCCATTTGCAGCCCCGTAGATGAGTCTAGAGGTAATCACGTGACTTGGAGTAAGTCAGAAAGTGAAAGACACATATCGTATCATATCACTTATAGGTATTACCTAAAAATGGATACCAGGGCAGATATTTCCACGGAGAAGGGCAATAACAGATTCATTAAACAAACTTAGGGTTCACCAATGGAAAGGTGTGAGGATTGGTTTCATTACGATATCGGGGTTAACAGACATAATCAAACACAGGTGACATATATAATCACCAAAGACCTACGGAATACCAAGAGAAGACTACTCAACATTCTGTCCTAACGTACATGGGAAAAGGATCCCAGGAAGAACAGACATCTGTATATGTGTAAAAGAACCACATCTTCCACACCTACAACAAGCCAAACATTGTAATCAAACTTGCTGTAATAGAAAAAAAAAGTAAAAACACGAACAAGAAGTAGTGAGACAAACTTGAGGGGCTTTCTCCTGGCACATTCCATTCGAAATTCCAATCTAGAACACGCCTTCCATTGAGGCTCTGTTGCTCTAGTAACCAGATTTGGTAAGGGAGAACTGCTGCGACCTTGTGGCCGTTTCATGCAACAGCAGCTTTAATCCCAGCACTAATGGTCAGTTGATATTCAAATTCACTGCAGGCCTGTAAATGACACCTGCCCTGAAAACGAATCCTGGGGTCACATATCGACCAAAAAATTCAAAGGACGTCCATATTTCAAAACGACCATTTCAAAAGGCATATTTTACGCACATTAGTGTTCTGCTTCTTTTTCTTTCTTTCTTTTTTTGTTAAAAAAACGGGAATGGAAAAAGGCATCCCTCAGAATGGGCGAAAATCGTTGCAAATGAATCAATGGACAAAGGTTTAATCTCCAATATATATAAACAGCTCATGCAGCTTAATATTAAAAAAACAAACAACCAAATACAAAAATGGGCAGAAGATCTAAAGAGACGTTTCTTCAAAGAAGACACAGAGATGGCCAAGACGCACATGAAAAGCTGCTCAACAGCACTAATTATTAGAGAAATGCAAATCAAAACTACAATGAGGTATCACCTCACACCTGTTAGAATCGGCATCATCAGAAAATCTACAAACAACAAATTCTGGGGAGGGTGTGGACAAAAGGAGCCCTCTTCCACTATTGGTGGGGTTGTAAATTGATACAGTCACTATGGAGAAAAGTATGGAGTTTCCTTAAAAAAACTAGAAATAGAATTACCATCTGATCCAGCAATCCCACTTCTGGGCATATACCCAGAGAAAACCATAAATCAAAAAGGCACATTCACCACAATGTTCATTGCAGCACTATTTACAATAGCCAGGTAATGCAAGCAACCTAAATGCCCACAGACAGAAGAATGGATAAAGATGTGGTACATATATAAAATGGAATATTACTCAGCCATAAAAGGGATGAAACTGGGTCATTTGTAGGGACATTGATGGATCTAGAGACTGTCATACAGAATGAAGTAAGTCAGAAAGAGGAAAACAAATATTGTATATTAATGCATATATGTGGAACCTAAAGAATGGTACAGATGAACTGGTTTGCAGGGAAGAAATGGAGACACAGAGGTAGAGAACAAACGTATGGACACCAAGTGTGGGAAGCCATGGGGTGGTGGTGGTGGGATGAGTTGGGAGATTGGGATTGACCTGTATACATGTATATGCATAAAATACATAACTAATAATAACCTGCTGTATAAAAAAATACAATTAAATTTTAAAAATTTAAAAAAAAATTTTAAAATAAAACAGAAAAAAGTTCCTCCCTTCACACAGATGTATTTATAGGAATGAATTATTTCCATGCTTATATCTATAAATACATAAAAGAGGAATCAAATCTAACTTGAACCATAAAAGAAAAAAAAAACCTGAACCCACCAGTTATACAGAGGGAAACCCTATCAGGGCACTTGCTCCAGCGGTAAACAATTCTGAAATTGGTCAGAGGTGGGGAATCACCTCCCATACAGCCAGCAACCCACCCCCCATGCAAGGAGCGTCCTCATTGCAAAGCTGGGGGACCGTCCTGAGGCATCTGTGAGTAAACGTGAGCTGAGCCCCAGGCCAGCTGCTGCTGAACTGTTCCCACCCTTCCTAGGTAAAACACCTGAATATGTACAAGGGCTTGAAAGCCTAGAGGAAGGGCCGTGGAGCCACACCAGCGACAGCACGCAGGCCAACTTGGTGCCTGCAGGCCAGCCAGGATGGTCCTGGCCCCGGGCGCTGTTCTGGAAGCTTTCTATTGCCCTGCCTGAGATACCCCTCCTGTCCCGGCCCCCACTGCTTTTTTCCTTCCTCACCTCTGTCCGGAGAGAAATTCCAGCGGAAGGTATGGGTGACACATCCTCTTCTTTACAGGTGGCAGCCTGGCAACTCCTGCAGAAAGGCCAGCAGAGCCCCACTCACACCGGGCCACCAACAAAGCCTTGGCCCCTCACTCCCTCCCACCAGCACAGCCCCGAGACTGCTGACGGGGCAGAGAATATGGAGTCAGGCACAACTTCAGGGGCTATTGCTGCCTGGAGCGCTGTTTATATTGACCTCAACCAGGCACACCTGGGGAGGGCCGGCCGGCAGGGTAAGGCTGCCCAGGTCAGCTAATCCACAACCCTCAGGGAATCACATTGTTGAAAATGGACCTCGCTAAGGCAGAATAGAAGCCAAGGAAAAAAAGGACACAATGCCATTTGCAGCCCCGTAGATGAGTCTAGAGGTAATCACGTGACTTGGAGTAAGTCAGAAAGTGAAAGACACATATCGTATCATATCACTTATAGGTGTTACCTAAAAATGGATACCAGGGCAGATATTTCCACGGAGAAGGGTAATCACAAATTCATTAAACACACTTATGGTTCACCAATGGAAAGGTGTGAGGATTGGTTTCATTACGATATCGGGGTTAACAGACATAATCAAACACAGGTGACATATATAATCACCAAAGACCTACGGAATACCAAGAGAAGACTACTCAACATTCTGTCCTAACGTACATGGGAAAAGGATCCCAGGAAGAACAGACATCTGTATATGTGTAAAAGAACCACATCTTCCACACCTACAACAAGCCAAACATTGTAATCAAACTTGCTGTAATAGAAAATAAAAAAAATAAATAAAAACACGTACAAGAAGTAGTGAGACAAACTTGAGGGTCTTTCTCCTGGCACATTCCATTCTAAATTCCAATCTAGAACACGACCTCCATTGAGGCTCTGTTGCTCTAGTAACCAGATTAGGTAAGGGAGAACTGCTGCCACCTTGTGGCCGTTTCACGCAACAGCAGCTTTAATCCCAGCGCTAATGGTCAGTTGATATTCAAAATCATTGCAGGCCTGTAAATGACACCTGCCCTGAAAACAAATCCTGGGGTCACATATCGACCAAAAAATTCAAAGGACGTCCATATTTCAAAACGACCATTTCAAAAGGCATATTTTACCCACATTAGTGTTCTGCTTCTTTTTCTTTCTTTCCTTTTTTGTTAAAAAAACGGGAATGGAAAAAGGCATCCCTCAGAATGGGCGAAAATCGTTGCAAACGAATCAATGGACAAAGGTTTAATCTCCAGTATATATATAAACAGCTCATGCAGCTTAATATTAAAAAAAAAACAACCCAATACAAAAATGGGCAGAAGATCTAAAGAGACGTTTCTTCAAAGAAGACACAGAGATGGCCAAGACGCACATGAAAAGCTGCTCAACAGCACTAAGTATTAGAGAAATGCAAATCAAAACTACAATGAGGTATCACCTCACACCTGTTAGAATCGGCATCATCAGAAAATCTACAAACAAGAAATTCTGGGGAGGGTGTGGACAAAAGGAGCCCTCTTCCACTATTGGTGGGGATGTAAATTGATACAGTCACTATGGAGAACAGTATGGAGTTTCCTTAAAAAAACTAGAAATAGAATTACCATCTGATCCAGCAATCCCACTTCTGGGCATATACCCAGAGAAAACCATAAATCAAAAAGGCACATTCACCACAATGTTCATTGCAGCACTATTTACAATAGCCAGGTAATGCAAGCAACCTAAATGCCCACAGACAGATGAATGGATAAAGATGTGGTACATATATAAAATGCAATATTACTCAGCCATAAAAAGGAATGAAACTGGGTCATTTGTAGAGACATCGATGGATCTAGAGACTGTCATACAGAATGAAGTCAGTCAGAAAGAGGAAAACAAATATTGTATATTAATGCATATATGTGGAACCTAAAAAATGGTACAGATGAACTGGTTTGCAGGGAAGAAATAGAGACACAGAGGTAGAGAACAAACGTATGGACACCAATGTGGGAAGCCATGGGGTGGTGGTGGTGGGATGAGTTGGGAGATTTGGATTGACCTGTATACATGTATATGCATAAAATACATAACTAATAATAACCTGCTGTATAAAAAAATAAATAAAATTAAATTTCAAAATTTTAAAAAATAAATTTCCAAATAAAACAGAAAAATGTTATTCCCTTCACACAGATGTATTTATAGGAATGAATTATTTCCATGCTGATATCTATAAATACATAAAAGAGGAATCAAATCTAACTTGAACCATAAAAGAAAAAAAAACCTGAACCCACCAGTTATACAGAGGGAAACCCTAGCAGGGCACTTGCTCCAGTGGTAAACAATTCTGAAATTGGTCAGAGGTGGGGAATCACCTCCCATACAGCCAGCAACCCACCCCCCATGCAAGGAGCGTCCTCATTGCAAAGCTGGGGGACCGTGCTGAGGCATCTGTGAGTAAACGTGAGCTGAGCCCCAGGCCAGCTGCTGCTGAACTGTTCCCACCCTTCCCAGGTAAAACACCTGAATATGTACAAGGGCTTGAAAGCCTAGAGGAAGGGCCCTGGAGCCACACCAGCGACAGCACGCAGGCCAACTTGGTGCCTGCAGGCCAGCCAGGATGGTCCTGGCCCCGGGTGCTCTTCTGGAAGCTTTCTATTGCCCTGCCTGAGATACCCCTCCTGTCCCGGCCCCCACTGCTTTTTTCCTTCCTCACCTCTGTCCGGAGAGAAATTCCATCAGAAGGTATGGGTGACACATCCTCTTCTTTACAGGTGGCAGCCTGGCAACTCCTGCAGAAAGGCCAGCAGAGCCCCACTCACACCGGGCCACCAACAAAGCCTTGGCCCCTCACTCCCTCCCACCAGCACAGCCCCGAGACTGCTGACGGGGCAGAGAATATGGAGTCAGGCACAACTTCAGGGGCTATTGCTGCCTGGAGCGCTGTTTCTATTGACCTCAACCAGGCACACCTGGGGAGGGCCGGCCGGCAGGGTAAGGCTGCCCAGGTCAGCTAATCCACAACCCTCAGGGAATCACCTTTTTGAAAATGGACCTCGCTAAGGCAGAATAGAAGCCAAGGAAAAAAAGGACACAATGTCATTTGCAGCCCCGTAGATGAGTCTAGAGGTAATCACGTGACTTGGAGTAAGTCAGAAAGTGAAAGACACATATCGTATCATATCACTTATAGGTGTTACCTAAAAATGGATACCAGGGCAGATATTTTCACGGAGAAGGGCAATCACAGATTCATTAAACAAACTTATGGTTCACCAATGGAAAGGTGTGAGGATTGGTTTCATTACGATATCGGGGTTAACAGACATAATCAAACACAGGTGACATATATAATCACCAAAGACCTACGGAATACCAAGAGAAGACTACTCAACATTCTGTCCTAACGTACATGGGAAAAGGATCCCAGGAAGAACAGACATCTGTATATGTGTAAAAGAACCACATCTTCCACACCTACAAAAAGCCAAACATTGTAATCAAACTTGCTGTAATAGAAAATAAAAAAAAATTAAAAACACGAACAAGAAGTAGTGAGACAAACTTGAGGGGCTTTCTCCTGGCACATTCCATTCTAAATTCCAATCTAGAACACGACCTCCATTGAGGCTCTGTTGCTCTAGTAACCAGATTAGGTAAGGGAGAACTGCTGCCACCTTGTGGCCGTTTCACGCAACAGCAGCTTTAATCCCAGCGCTAAGGGTCAGTTGATATTCAAAATCATTGCAGGCCTGTAAATGACACCTGCCCTGAAAACAAATCCTGGGGTCACATATCGACCAAAAAATTCAAAGGACGTCCATATTTCAAAACGACCATTTCAAAAGGCATATTTTACCCACATTAGTGTTCTGCTTCTTTTTCTTTCTTTCCTTTTTTGTTAAAAAAACGGGAATGAAAAAAGGCATCCCTCAGAATGGGCGAACATCGTTGCAAACGAATCAATGGACAAAGGTTTAATCTCCAGTATATATATAAACAGCTCATGCAGCTTAATATTAAAAAAACAAACAACCCAATACAAAAATGGGCAGAAGATCTAAAGAGACGTTTCTTCAAAGAAGACACAGAGATGGCCAAGATGCACATGAAAAGCTGCTCAACAGCACTAAGTATTAGAGAAATGCAAATCAAAACTACAATGAGGTATCACCTCACACCTGTTAGAATCGGCATCCTCAGAAAATCTACAAACAACAAATTCTGGGGAGGGCGTGGACAAAAAGAGCCCTCTTCCACTATTGGTGGGGATGTAAATTGATACAGTCACTATGGAGAACAGTATGGAGTTTCCTTAGAAAAACTAGAAATAGAATTACCATCTGATCCAGCAATCCCACTTCTGGGCATATACCCAGAGAAAACCATAAATCAAAAAGGCACATTCACCACAATGTTCATTGCAGCACTATTTACAATAGCCAGGTAATGCAAGCAACCTAAATGCCCACAGACAGATGAATGGATAAAGATGTGGTACATATATAAAATGCAATATTACTCAGCCATATAAAGGAATGAAACTGGGTCATTTGTAGAGACATCGATGGATCTAGAGACTGTCATACAGAATGAAGTCAGTCAGAAAGAGGAAAACAAATATTGTATATTAATGCATATATGTGGAACCTAAAAAATGGTACAGATGAACTGGTTTGCAGGGAAGAAATAGAGACACAGAGGTAGAGAACAAACGTATGGACACCAAGTGTGGGAAGCCATGGGGTGGTGGTGGTGGGATGAGTTGGGAGATTGGGATTGACCTGTATACATGTATATGCATAAAATACATAACTAATAATAACCTGCTGTATAAAAAAATAAATAAAATTAAATTTCAAAATTTTAAAAAATAAAATTTTAAAATAAAACAGAAAAAAGTTATTCCCTTCACACAGATGTATTTATAGGAATGAATTATTTCCATGCTGATATCTATAAATACATAAAAGAGGAATCAAATCTACCTTGAACCATAAAAGAAAAAAAAACCCTGAACCCAGCAGTTATACAGAGGGAAACCCTAACAGGGCACTTGCTCCAGCGGTAAACAATTCTGAAATTGGTCAGAGGTGGGGAATCACCTCCCATACAGCCAGCAACCCACCCCCCATGCAAGGAGCGTCCTCATTGCAAAGCTGGGGGACCGTGCTGAGGCATCTGTGAGTAAACGTGAGCTGAGCCCCAGGCCAGCTGCTGCTGAACTGTTCCCACCCTTCCCAGGTAAAACACCTGAATATGTACAAGGGCTTGAAAGCCTAGAGGAAGGGCCCTGGAGCCACACCAGCGACAGCACGCAGGCCAACTTGGTGCCTGCAGGCCAGCCAGGATGGTCCTGGCCCCGGGCGCTCTTCTGGAAGCTTTCTATTGCCCTGCCTGAGATACCCCTCCTGTCCCGGCCCCCACTGCTTTTTTCCTTCCTCACCTCTGTCCGGAGAGAAATTCCAGCGGAAGGTATGGGTGACACATCCTCTTCTTTACAGGTGGCAGCCTGGCAACTCCTGCAGAAAGGCCAGCAGAGCCCCACTCACACTGGGCCACCAACAAAGCCTTGGCCCCTCACTCCCTCCCACCAGCACAGCCCCGAGACTGCTGACGGGGCAGAGAATATGGAGTCAGGCACAACTTCAGGGGCTATTGCTGCCTGGAGCGCTGTTTCTATTGACCTCAACCAGGCACACCTGGGGAGGGCCAGCCGGCAGGGTAAGGCTGCCCAGGTCAGCTAATCCACAACCCTCAGGGAATCACATTGTTGAAAATGGACCTCGCTAAGGCAGAAGAGAAGCCAAGGAAAAAAAGGACACAATGCCATTTGCAGCCCCGTAGATGAGTCTAGAGGTAATCACGTGACTTGGAGTAAGTCAGAAAGTGAAAGACACATATCGTATCATATCACTTATAGGTGTTACCTAAAAATGGATACCAGGGCAGATATTTCCACGGAGAAGGGTAATCACAGATTCATTAAACACACTTATGGTTCACCAATGGAAAGGTGTGAGGATTGGTTTCATTATGATATCGGGGTTAACAGACATAATCAAACACAGGTGACATATATAATCACCAAAGACCTATGGAATACCAAGAGAAGACTACTCAACATTCTGTCCTAACGTACATGGGAAAAGGATCCCAGGAAGAACAGACATCTGTATATGTGTAAAAGAACCACATCTTCCACACGTAAAACAAGCCAAACATTGTAATCAAACTTGCTGTAATAGAAAATAAAAAAATAAAAAATAAAAACACGTACAAGAAGTAGTGAGACAAACTTGAGGGGCTTTCTCCTGGCACATTCCATTCTAAATTCCAATCTAGAACACGACCTCCATTGAGGCTCTGTTGCTCTAGTAACCAGATTAGGTAAGGGAGAACTGCTGCCACCTTGTGGCCGTTTCACGCAACAGCAGCTTTAATCCCAGCGCTAATGGTCAGTTGATATTCAAAATCATTGCAGGCCTGTAAATGACACCTGCCCTGAAAACAAATCCTGGGGTCACATATCGACCAAAAAATTCAAAGGACGTCCATATTTCAAAACGACCATTTCAAAAGGCATATTTTACCCACATTAGTGTTCTGCTTCTTTTTCTTTCTTTCCTTTTTTGTTAAAAAAACGGGAATGGAAAAAGGCATCCCTCAGAATGGGCGAAAATCGTTGCAAACGAATCAATGGACAAAGGTTTAATCTCCAGTATATATATAAACAGCTCATGCAGCTTAATATTAAAAAAAAACAAACAACCCAATACAAAAATGGGCAGAAGATCTAAAGAGACGTTTCTTCAAAGAAGACACAGAGATGGCCAAGACGCCCATGAAAAGCTGCTCAACAGCACTAAGTATTAGAGAAATGCAAATCAAAACTACAATGAGGTATCACCTCACACCTGTTAGAATCGGCATCCTCAGAAAATCTACAAACAACAAATTCTGGGGAGGGCGTGGACAAAAGGAGCCCTCTTCCACTATTGGTGGGGATGTAAATTGATACAGTCACTATGGAGAACAGTATGGAGTTTCCTTAAAAAAACTAGAAATAGAATTACCATCTGATCCAGCAATCCCACTTCTGGGCATATACCCAGAGAAAACCATAAATCAAAAAGGCACATTCACCACAATGTTCATTGCAGCACTATTTACAATAGCCAGGTAATGCAAGCAACCTAAATGCCCACAGACAGATGAATGGATAAAGATGTGGTACATATATAAAATGCAATATTACTCAGCCATAAAAAGGAATGAAACTGGGTCATTTGTAGAGACATCGATGGATCTAGAGACTGTCATACAGAATGAAGTCAGTCAGAAAGAGGAAAACAAATATTGTATATTAATGCATATATGTGGAACCTAAAAAATGGTACAGATGAACTGGTTTGCAGGGAAGAAATAGAGACACAGAGGTAGAGAACAAACGTATGGACACCAATGTGGGAAGCCATGGGGTGGTGGTGGTGGGATGAGTTGGGAGATTGGGATTGACCTGTATACATGTATATGCATAAAATACATAACTAATAATAACCTGCTGTATAAAAAAATAAATAAAATTAAATTTCAAAATTTTAAAAAATAAATTTCCAAATAAAACAGAAAAATGTTATTCCCTTCACACAGATGTATTTATAGGAATGAATTATTTCCATGCTGATATCTATAAATACATAAAAGAGGAATCAAATCTAACTTGAACCATAAAAGAAAAAAAAACCTGAACCCACCAGTTATACAGAGGGAAACCCTAGCAGGGCACTTGCTCCAGTGGTAAACAATTCTGAAATTGGTCAGAGGTGGGGAATCACCTCCCATACAGCCAGCAACCCACCCCCCATGCAAGGAGCGTCCTCATTGCAAAGCTGGGGGACCGTGCTGAGGCATCTGTGAGTAAACGTGAGCTGAGCCCCAGGCCAGCTGCTGCTGAACTGTTCCCACCCTTCCCAGGTAAAACACCTGAATATGTACAAGGGCTTGAAAGCCTAGAGGAAGGGCCCTGGAGCCACACCAGCGACAGCACGCAGGCCAACTTGGTGCCTGCAGGCCAGCCAGGATGGTCCTGGCCCTGGGTGCTCTTCTGGAAGCTTTCTATTGCCCTGCCTGAGATACCCCTCCTGTCCCGGCCCCCACTGCTTTTTTCCTTCCTCACCTCTGTCCGGAGAGAAATTCCATCAGAAGGTATGGGTGACACATCCTCTTCTTTACAGGTGGCAGCCTGGCAACTCCTGCAGAAAGGCCAGCAGAGCCCCACTCACACCGGGCCACCAACAAAGCCTTGGCCCCTCACTCCCTCCCACCAGCACAGCCCCGAGACTGCTGACGGGGCAGAGAATATGGAGTCAGGCACAACTTCAGGGGCTATTGCTGCCTGGAGCGCTGTTTCTATTGACCTCAACCAGGCACACCTGGGGAGGGCCGGCCGGCAGGGTAAGGCTGCCCAGGTCAGCTAATCCACAACCCTCAGGGAATCACCTTTTTGAAAATGGACCTCGCTAAGGCAGAATAGAAGCCAAGGAAAAAAAGGACACAATGTCATTTGCAGCCCCGTAGATGAGTCTAGAGGTAATCACGTGACTTGGAGTAAGTCAGAAAGTGAAAGACACATATCGTATCATATCACTTATAGGTGTTACCTAAAAATGGATACCAGGGCAGATATTTTCACGGAGAAGGGCAATCACAGATTCATTAAACAAACTTATGGTTCACCAATGGAAAGGTGTGAGGATTGGTTTCATTACGATATCGGGGTTAACAGACATAATCAAACACAGGTGACATATATAATCACCAAAGACCTACGGAATACCAAGAGAAGACTACTCAACATTCTGTCCTAACGTACATGGGAAAAGGATCCCAGGAAGAACAGACATCTGTATATGTGTAAAAGAACCACATCTTCCACACCTACAACAAGCCAAACATTGTAATCAAACTTGCTGTAATAGAAAATAAAAAAAAATTAAAAACACGAACAAGAAGTAGTGAGACAAACTTGAGGGGCTTTCTCCTGGCACATTCCATTCTAAATTCCAATCTAGAACACGACCTCCATTGAGGCTCTGTTGCTCTAGTAACCAGATTAGGTAAGGGAGAACTGCTGCCACCTTGTGGCCGTTTCACGCAACAGCAGCTTTAATCCCAGCGCTAAGGGTCAGTTGATATTCAAAATCATTGCAGGCCTGTAAATGACACCTGCCCTGAAAACAAATCCTGGGGTCACATATCGACCAAAAAATTCAAAGGACGTCCATATTTCAAAACGACCATTTCAAAAGGCATATTTTACCCACATTAGTGTTCTGCTTCTTTTTCTTTCTTTCCTTTTTTGTTAAAAAAACGGGAATGAAAAAAGGCATCCCTCAGAATGGGCGAACATCGTTGCAAACGAATCAATGGACAAAGGTTTAATCTCCAGTATATATATAAACAGCTCATGCAGCTTAATATTAAAAAAACAAACAACCCAATACAAAAATGGGCAGAAGATCTAAAGAGACGTTTCTTCAAAGAAGACACAGAGATGGCCAAGACGCACATGAAAAGCTGCTCAACAGCACTAAGTATTAGAGAAATGCAAATCAAAACTACAATGAGGTATCACCTCACACCTGTTAGAATCGGCATCCTCAGAAAATCTACAAACAACAAATTCTGGGGAGGGCGTGGACAAAAAGAGCCCTCTTCCACTATTGGTGGGGATGTAAATTGATACAGTCACTATGGAGAACAGTATGGAGTTTCCTTAGAAAAACTAGAAATAGAATTACCATCTGATCCAGCAATCCCACTTCTGGGCATATACCCAGAGAAAACCATAAATCAAAAAGGCACATTCACCACAATGTTCATTGCAGCACTATTTACAATAGCCAGGTAATGCAAGCAACCTAAATGCCCACAGACAGATGAATGGATAAAGATGTGGTACATATATAAAATGCAATATTACTCAGCCATATAAAGGAATGAAACTGGGTCATTTGTAGAGACATCGATGGATCTAGAGACTGTCATACAGAATGAAGTCAGTCAGAAAGAGGAAAACAAATATTGTATATTAATGCATATATGTGGAACCTAAAAAATGGTACAGATGAACTGGTTTGCAGGGAAGAAATAGAGACACAGAGGTAGAGAACAAACGTATGGACACCAAGTGTGGGAAGCCATGGGGTGGTGGTGGTGGGATGAGTTGGGAGATTGGGATTGACCTGTATACATGTATATGCATAAAATACATAACTAATAATAACCTGCTGTATAAAAAAATAAATAAAATTAAATTTCAAAATTTTAAAAAATAAAATTTTAAAATAAAACAGAAAAAAGTTATTCCCTTCACACAGATGTATTTATAGGAATGAATTATTTCCATGCTGATATCTATAAATACATAAAAGAGGAATCAAATCTACCTTGAACCATAAAAGAAAAAAAAACCCTGAACCCAGCAGTTATACAGAGGGAAACCCTAACAGGGCACTTGCTCCAGCGGTAAACAATTCTGAAATTGGTCAGAGGTGGGGAATCACCTCCCATACAGCCAGCAACCCACCCCCCATGCAAGGAGCGTCCTCATTGCAAAGCTGGGGGACCGTGCTGAGGCATCTGTGAGTAAACGTGAGCTGAGCCCCAGGCCAGCTGCTGCTGAACTGTTCCCACCCTTCCCAGGTAAAACACCTGAATATGTACAAGGGCTTGAAAGCCTAGAGGAAGGGCCCTGGAGCCACACCAGCGACAGCACGCAGGCCAACTTGGTGCCTGCAGGCCAGCCAGGATGGTCCTGGCCCCGGGCGCTGTTCTGGAAGCTTTCTATTGCCCTGCCTGAGATACCCCTCCTGTCCCGGCCCCCACTGCTTTTTTCCTTCCTCACCTCTGTCCGGAGAGAAATTCCATCGGAAGGTATGGGTGACACATCCTCTTCTTTACAGGTGGCAGCCTGGCAACTCCTGCAGAAAGGCCAGCAGAGCCCCACTCACACCGGGCCACCAACAAAGCCTTGGCCCCTCACTCCCTCCCACCAGCACAGCCCCGAGACTGCTGACGGGGCAGAGAATATGGAGTCAGGCACAACTTCAGGGGCTATTGCTGCCTGGAGCGCTCTTTATATTGACCTCAACCAGGCACACCTGTGGAGGGCCGGCTGGCAGGGTAAGGCTGCCCAGGTCAGCTAATCCACAACCCTCAGGGAATCACATTGTTGAAAATGGACCTCGCTAAGGCAGAAGAGAAGCCAAGGAACAAAAGGACACAATGCCATTTGCAGCCCCGTAGATGAGTCTAGAGGTAATCACGTGACTTGGAGTAAGTCAGAAAGTGAAAGACACATATCGTATCATATCACTTATAGGTGTTACCTAAAAATGGATACCAGGGCAGATATTTCCACGGAGAAGGGCAATCACAGATTCATTAAACAAACTTATGGTTCACCAACGGAAAGGTGTGAGGATTGGTTTCATTACGATATCGGGGTTAACAGACATAATCAAACACAGGTGACATATAAAATCACCAAAGACCTACGGAATACCAAGAGAAGACTACTCAACATTCTGTCCTAACGTACATGGGAAAAGGATCCCAGGAAGAACAGACATCTGTATATGTGTAAAAGAACCACATCTTCCACACCTACAACAAGCCAAACATTGTAATCAAACTTGCTGTAATAGAAAAAAAAAATTAAAAAAAAAAACAAGAAGTAGTGAGACAAACTTGAGGGGCTTTCTCCTGGCACATTCCATTCTAAATTCCAATCTAGAACACGACTTCCATTGAGGCTCTGTTGCTCTAGTAACCAGATTTGGTAAGGGAGAACTGCTGCCACCTTGTGGCCGTTTCACGCAACAGCAGCTTTAATCCCAGCGCTAATGGTCAGTTGATATTCAAAATCATTGCAGGCCTGTAAATGACACCTGCCCTGAAAAGAAATCCTGGGGTCACATATCGACCAAAAAATTCAAAGGACGTCCATATTTCAAAACGACCATTTCAAAAGGCATATTTTACGCACATTAGTGTTCTGCTTCTTTTTCTTTCTTTCCTTGTTTGTTAAAAAAAACGGGAATGGAAAAAGGCATCCCTCAGAATGGGCGAAAATCGTTGCAAATGAATCAATGGACAAAGGTTTAATCTCCAATATATATATAAAAAGCTCATGCAGCTTAATATTAAAAAAAACAAACAACCCAATACAAAAATGGGCAGAAGATCTAAAGAGACGTTTCTTCAAAGAAGACACAGAGATGGCCAAGACGCCCATGAAAAGCTGCTCAACAGCACTAATTATTAGAGAAATGCAAATCAAAACTACAATGAGGTATCACCTCACACCTGTTAGAATCGGCATCATCAGAAAATCTACAAACAACAAATTCTGGGGAGGGTGTGGACAAAAGGAGCCCTCTTCCACTATTGGTGGGGATGTAAATTGATACAGTCACTATGGAGAACAGTATGGAGTTTCCTTAGAAAAACTAGAAATAGAATTACCATCTGATCCAGCAATCCCACTTCTGGGCATATACCCAGAGAAAACCATAAATCAAAAAGGCACATTCACCACAATGTTCATTGCAGCACTATTTACAATAGCCAGGTAATGCAAGCAACCTAAATGCCCACAGACAGATGAATGGATAAAGATGTGGTACATATATAAAATGCAATATTACTCAGCCATATAAAGGAATGAAACTGGGTCATTTGTAGAGACATCGATGGATCTAGAGACTGTCATACAGAATGAAGTCAGTCAGAAAGAGGAAAACAAATATTGTATATTAATGCATATATGTGGAACCTAAAAAATGGTACAGATGAACTGGTTTGCAGGGAAGAAATAGAGACACAGAGGTAGAGAACAAACGTATGGACACCAAGTGTGGGAAGCCATGGGGTGGTGGTGGTGGGATGAGTTGGGAGATTGGGATTGACCTGTATACATGTATATGCATAAAATACATAACTAATAATAACCTGCTGTATAAAAAAATAAATAAAATTAAATTTCAAAATTTTAAAAAATAAAATTTTAAAATAAAACAGAAAAAAGTTATTCCCTTCACACAGATGTATTTATAGGAATGAATTATTTCCATGCTGATATCTATAAATACATAAAAGAGGAATCAAATCTACCTTGAACCATAAAAGAAAAAAAAACCCTGAACCCAGCAGTTATACAGAGGGAAACCCTAACAGGGCACTTGCTCCAGCGGTAAACAATTCTGAAATTGGTCAGAGGTGGGGAATCACCTCCCATACAGCCAGCAACCCACCCCCCATGCAAGGAGCGTCCTCATTGCAAAGCTGGGGGACCGTGCTGAGGCATCTGTGAGTAAACGTGAGCTGAGCCCCAGGCCAGCTGCTGCTGAACTGTTCCCACCCTTCCCAGGTAAAACACCTGAATATGTACAAGGGCTTGAAAGCCTAGAGGAAGGGCCGTGGAGCCACACCAGCGACAGCACGCAGGCCAACTTGGTGCCTGCAGGCCAGCCAGGATGGTCCTGGCCCCGGGCGCTGTTCTGGAAGCTTTCTATTGCCCTGCCTGAGATACCCCTCCTGTCCCGGCCCCCACTGCTTTTTTCCTTCCTCACCTCTGTCCGGAGAGAAATTCCATCGGAAGGTATGGGTGACACATCCTCTTCTTTACAGGTGGCAGCCTGGCAACTCCTGCAGAAAGGCCAGCAGAGCCCCACTCACACCGGGCCACCAACAAAGCCTTGGCCCCTCACTCCCTCCCACCAGCACAGCCCCGAGACTGCTGACGGGGCAGAGAATATGGAGTCAGGCACAACTTCAGGGGCTATTGCTGCCTGGAGCGCTGTTTATATTGACCTCAACCAGGCACACCTGGGGAGGGCCGGCTGGCAGGGTAAGGCTGCCCAGGTCAGCTAATCCACAACCCTCAGGGAATCACATTGTTGAAAATGGACCTCGCTAAGGCAGAAGAGAAGCCAAGGAACAAAAGGACACAATGCCATTTGCAGCCCCGTAGATGAGTCTAGAGGTAATCACGTGACTTGGAGTAAGTCAGAAAGTGAAAGACACATATCGTATCATATCACTTATAGGTGTTACCTAAAAATGGATACCAGGGCAGATATTTCCACGGAGAAGGGCAATCACAGATTCATTAAACAAACTTATGGTTCACCAACGGAAAGGTGTGAGGATTGGTTTCATTACGATATCGGGGTTAACAGACATAATCAAACACAGGTGACATATAAAATCACCAAAGACCTACGGAATACCAAGAGAAGACTACTCAACATTCTGTCCTAACGTACATGGGAAAAGGATCCCAGGAAGAACAGACATCTGTATATGTGTAAAAGAACCACATCTTCCACACCTACAACAAGCCAAACATTGTAATCAAACTTGCTGTAATAGAAAAAAAAAATTAAAAAAAAAAACAAGAAGTAGTGAGACAAACTTGAGGGGCTTTCTCCTGGCACATTCCATTCTAAATTCCAATCTAGAACACGACTTCCATTGAGGCTCTGTTGCTCTAGTAACCAGATTTGGTAAGGGAGAACTGCTGCCACCTTGTGGCCGTTTCACGCAACAGCAGCTTTAATCCCAGCGCTAATGGTCAGTTGATATTCAAAATCATTGCAGGCCTGTAAATGACACCTGCCCTGAAAAGAAATCCTGGGGTCACATATCGACCAAAAAATTCAAAGGACGTCCATATTTCAAAACGACCATTTCAAAAGGCATATTTTACGCACATTAGTGTTCTGCTTCTTTTTCTTTCTTTCCTTGTTTGTTAAAAAAAACGGGAATGGAAAAAGGCATCCCTCAGAATGGGCGAAAATCGTTGCAAACGAATCAATGGACAAAGGTTTAATCTCCAATATATATATAAAAAGCTCATGCAGCTTAATATTAAAAAAAACAAACAACCCAATACAAAAATGGGCAGAAGATCTAAAGAGACGTTTCTTCAAAGAAGACACAGAGATGGCCAAGACGCCCATGAAAAGCTGCTCAACAGCACTAATTATTAGAGAAATGCAAATCAAAACTACAATGAGGTATCACCTCACACCTGTTAGAATCGGCATCATCAGAAAATCTACAAACAACAAATTCTGGGGAGGGTGTGGACAAAAGGAGCCCTCTTCCACTATTGGTGGGGATGTAAATTGATACAGTCACTATGGAGAACAGTATGGAGTTTCCTTAAAAAAACTAGAAATAGAATTACCATCTGATCCAGCAATCCCACTTCTGGGCATATACCCAGAGAAAACCATAAATCAAAAAGGCACATTCACCACAATGTTCATTGCAGCACTATTTACAATAGCCAGGTAATGCAAGCAACCTAAATGCCCACAGACAGATGAATGGATAAAGATGTGGTACATATATAAAATGGAATATTACTCAGCCATAAAAGGGAATGAAACTGGGTCATTTGTAGAGACATCGATGGATCTAGAGACTGTCATACAGAATGAAGTAAGTCAGAAAGAGGAAAACAAATATTGTATATTAATGCATATATGTGGAACCTAAAAAATGGTACAGATGAACTGGTTTTCAGGGAAGAAATAGAGACACAGAGGTAGAGAACAAACGTAAGGACACCAAGTGTGGGAAGCCATGGGGTGGTGGTGGTGGGATGAGTTGGGAGATTGGGATTGACCTGTATACATGTATATGCATAAAACACATAACTAATAATAACCTGCTGTATAAAAAAATAAATAAAATTAAATTTCAAAATTTTAAAAAATAAAATTTTAAAATAAAACAGAAAAAAGGTCTTCCCTTCACACAGATGTATTTATAGGAATGAATTATTTCCATGCTTATATCTATAAATACATAAAAGAGGAATCAAATCTAACTTGAACCATAAAAGAAAAAAAAAACCTGAACCCACCAGTTATACAGAGGGAAACCCTATCAGGGCACTTGCTCCAGCGGTAAACAATTCTGAAATTGGTCAGAGGTGGGGAATCACCTCCCATACAGCCAGCAACCCACCCCCCATGCAAGGAGCGTCCTCATTGCAAAGCTGGGGGACCGTGCTGAGGCATCTGTGAGTAAACGTGAGCTGAGCCCCAGGCCAGCTGCTGCTGAACTGTTCCCACCCTTCCCAGGTAAAACACCTGAATATGTACAAGGGCTTGAAAGCCTAGAGGAAGGGCCGTGGAGCCACACCAGCGACAGCACGCAGGCCAACTTGGTGCCTGCAGGCCAGCCAGGATGGTCCTGGCCCCGGGCGCTGTTCTGGAAGCTTTCTATTGCCCTGCCTGAGATACCCCTCCTGTCCCGGCCCCCACTGCTTTTTTCCTTCCTCACCTCTGTCCGGAGAGAAATTCCATCGGAAGGTATGGGTGACACATCCTCTTCTTTACAGGTGGCAGCCTGGCAACTCCTGCAGAAAGGCCAGCAGAGCCCCACTCACACCGGGCCACCAACAAAGCCTTGGCCCCTCACTCCCTCCCACCAGCACAGCCCCGAGACTGCTGACGGGGCAGAGAATATGGAGTCAGGCACAACTTCAGGGGCTATTGCTGCCTGGAGCGCTGTTTATATTGACCTCAACCAGGCACACCTGGGGAGGGCCGGCTGGCAGGGTAAGGCTGCCCAGGTCAGCTAATCCACAACCCTCAGGGAATCACATTGTTGAAAATGGACCTCGCTAAGGCAGAAGAGAAGCCAAGGAACAAAAGGACACAATGCCATTTGCAGCCCCGTAGATGAGTCTAGAGGTAATCACGTGACTTGGAGTAAGTCAGAAAGTGAAAGACACATATCGTATCATATCACTTAGAGGTGTTACCTAAAAATGGATACCAGGGCAGATATTTCCACGGAGAAGGGCAATCACAGATTCATTAAACAAACTTATGGTTCACCAACGGAAAGGTGTGAGGATTGGTTTCATTACGATATCGGGGTTAACAGACATAATCAAACACAGGTGACATATAAAATCACCAAAGACCTACGGAATACCAAGAGAAGACTACTCAACATTCTGTCCTAACGTACATGGGAAAAGGATCCCAGGAAGAACAGACATCTGTATATGTGTAAAAGAACCACATCTTCCACACCTACAACAAGCCAAACATTGTAATCAAACTTGCTGTAATAGAAAAAAAAAATTAAAAAAAAAAACAAGAAGTAGTGAGACAAACTTGAGGGGCTTTCTCCTGGCACATTCCATTCTAAATTCCAATCTAGAACACGACTTCCATTGAGGCTCTGTTGCTCTAGTAACCAGATTTGGTAAGGGAGAACTGCTGCCACCTTGTGGCCGTTTCACGCAACAGCAGCTTTAATCCCAGCGCTAATGGTCAGTTGATATTCAAAATCATTGCAGGCCTGTAAATGACACCTGCCCTGAAAAGAAATCCTGGGGTCACATATCGACCAAAAAATTCAAAGGACGTCCATATTTCAAAACGACCATTTCAAAAGGCATATTTTACGCACATTAGTGTTCTGCTTCTTTTTCTTTCTTTCCTTGTTTGTTAAAAAAAACGGGAATGGAAAAAGGCATCCCTCAGAATGGGCGAAAATCGTTGCAAACGAATCAATGGACAAAGGTTTAATCTCCAATATATATATAAAAAGCTCATGCAGCTTAATATTAAAAAAAACAAACAACCCAATACAAAAATGGGCAGAAGATCTAAAGAGACGTTTCTTCAAAGAAGACACAGAGATGGCCAAGACGCCCATGAAAAGCTGCTCAACAGCACTAATTATTAGAGAAATGCAAATCAAAACTACAATGAGGTATCACCTCACACCTGTTAGAATCGGCATCATCAGAAAATCTACAAACAACAAATTCTGGGGAGGGTGTGGACAAAAGGAGCCCTCTTCCACTATTGGTGGGGATGTAAATTGATACAGTCACTATGGAGAACAGTATGGAGTTTCCTTAAAAAAACTAGAAATAGAATTACCATCTGATCCAGCAATCCCACTTCTGGGCATATACCCAGAGAAAACCATAAATCAAAAAGGCACATTCACCACAATGTTCATTGCAGCACTATTTACAATAGCCAGGTAATGCAAGCAACCTAAATGCCCACAGACAGATGAATGGATAAAGATGTGGTACATATATAAAATGGAATATTACTCAGCCATAAAAGGGAATGAAACTGGGTCATTTGTAGAGACATCGATGGATCTAGAGACTGTCATACAGAATGAAGTAAGTCAGAAAGAGGAAAACAAATATTGTATATTAATGCATATATGTGGAACCTAAAAAATGGTACAGATGAACTGGTTTTCAGGGAAGAAATAGAGACACAGAGGTAGAGAACAAACGTAAGGACACCAAGTGTGGGAAGCCATGGGGTGGTGGTGGTGGGATGAGTTGGGAGATTGGGATTGACCTGTATACATGTATATGCATAAAACACATAACTAATAATAACCTGCTGTATAAAAAAATAAATAAAATTAAATTTCAAAATTTTAAAAAATAAAATTTTAAAATAAAACAGAAAAAAGGTCTTCCCTTCACACAGATGTATTTATAGGAATGAATTATTTCCATGCTTATATCTATAAATACATAAAAGAGGAATCAAATCTAACTTGAACCATAAAAGAAAAAAAAAACCTGAACCCACCAGTTATACAGAGGGAAACCCTATCAGGGCACTTGCTCCAGCGGTAAACAATTCTGAAATTGGTCAGAGGTGGGGAATCACCTCCCATACAGCCAGCAACCCACCCCCCATGCAAGGAGCGTCCTCATTGCAAAGCTGGGGGACCGTGCTGAGGCATCTGTGAGTAAACGTGAGCTGAGCCCCAGGCCAGCTGCTGCTGAACTGTTCCCACCCTTCCCAGGTAAAACACCTGAATATGTACAAGGGCTTGAAAGCCTAGAGGAAGGGCCGTGGAGCCACACCAGCGACAGCACGCAGGCCAACTTGGTGCCTGCAGGCCAGCCAGGATGGTCCTGGCCCCGGGCGCTGTTCTGGAAGCTTTCTATTGCCCTGCCTGAGATACCCCTCCTGTCCCGGCCCCCACTGCTTTTTTCCTTCCTCACCTCTGTCCGGAGAGAAATTCCATCGGAAGGTATGGGTGACACATCCTCTTCTTTACAGGTGGCAGCCTGGCAACTCCTGCAGAAAGGCCAGCAGAGCCCCACTCACACCGGGCCACCAACAAAGCCTTGGCCCCTCACTCCCTCCCACCAGCACAGCCCCGAGACTGCTGACGGGGCAGAGAATATGGAGTCAGGCACAACTTCAGGGGCTATTGCTGCCTGGAGCGCTGTTTATATTGACCTCAACCAGGCACACCTGTGGAGGGCCGGCTGGCAGGGTAAGGCTGCCCAGGTCAGCTAATCCACAACCCTCAGGGAATCACATTGTTGAAAATGGACCTCGCTAAGGCAGAAGAGAAGCCAAGGAACAAAAGGACACAATGCCATTTGCAGCCCCGTAGATGAGTCTAGAGGTAATCACGTGACTTGGAGTAAGTCAGAAAGTGAAAGACACATATCGTATCATATCACTTAGAGGTGTTACCTAAAAATGGATACCAGGGCAGATATTTCCACGGAGAAGGGCAATCACAGATTCATTAAACAAACTTATGGTTCACCAACGGAAAGGTGTGAGGATTGGTTTCATTACGATATCGGGGTTAACAGACATAATCAAACACAGGTGACATATAAAATCACCAAAGACCTACGGAATACCAAGAGAAGACTACTCAACATTCTGTCCTAACGTACATGGGAAAAGGATCCCAGGAAGAACAGACATCTGTATATGTGTAAAAGAACCACATCTTCCACACCTACAACAAGCCAAACATTGTAATCAAACTTGCTGTAATAGAAAAAAAAATTAAAAAAAAAAAACAAGAAGTAGTGAGACAAACTTGAGGGGCTTTCTCCTGGCACATTCCATTCTAAATTCCAATCTAGAACACGACTTCCATTGAGGCTCTGTTGCTCTAGTAACCAGATTTGGTAAGGGAGAACTGCTGCCACCTTGTGGCCGTTTCACGCAACAGCAGCTTTAATCCCAGCGCTAATGGTCAGTTGATATTCAAAATCATTGCAGGCCTGTAAATGACACCTGCCCTGAAAAGAAATCCTGGGGTCACATATCGACCAAAAAATTCAAAGGACGTCCATATTTCAAAACGACCATTTCAAAAGGCATATTTTACGCACATTAGTGTTCTGCTTCTTTTTCTTTCTTTCCTTGTTTGTTAAAAAAAACGGGAATGGAAAAAGGCATCCCTCAGAATGGGCGAAAATCGTTGCAAATGAATCAATGGACAAAGGTTTAATCTCCAATATATATATAAAAAGCTCATGCAGCTTAATATTAAAAAAAACAAACAACCCAATACAAAAATGGGCAGAAGATCTAAAGAGACGTTTCTTCAAAGAAGACACAGAGATGGCCAAGACGCCCATGAAAAGCTGCTCAACAGCACTAATTATTAGAGAAATGCAAATCAAAACTACAATGAGGTATCACCTCACACCTGTTAGAATCGGCATCATCAGAAAATCTACAAACAACAAATTCTGGGGAGGGTGTGGACAAAAGGAGCCCTCTTCCACTATTGGTGGGGATGTAAATTGATACAGTCACTATGGAGAACAGTATGGAGTTTCCTTAAAAAAACTAGAAATAGAATTACCATCTGATCCAGCAATCCCACTTCTGGGCATATACCCAGAGAAAACCATAAATCAAAAAGGCACATTCACCACAATGTTCATTGCAGCACTATTTACAATAGCCAGGTAATGCAAGCAACCTAAATGCCCACAGACAGATGAATGGATAAAGATGTGGTACATATATAAAATGGAATATTACTCAGCCATAAAAGGGAATGAAACTGGGTCATTTGTAGAGACATCGATGGATCTAGAGACTGTCATACAGAATGAAGTAAGTCAGAAAGAGGAAAACAAATATTGTATATTAATGCATATATGTGGAACCTAAAAAATGGTACAGATGAACTGGTTTTCAGGGAAGAAATAGAGACACAGAGGTAGAGAACAAACGTAAGGACACCAAGTGTGGGAAGCCATGGGGTGGTGGTGGTGGGATGAGTTGGGAGATTGGGATTGACCTGTATACATGTATATGCATAAAACACATAACTAATAATAACCTGCTGTATAAAAAAATAAATAAAATTAAATTTCAAAATTTTAAAAAATAAAATTTTAAAATAAAACAGAAAAAAGGTCTTCCCTTCACACAGATGTATTTATAGGAATGAATTATTTCCATGCTTATATCTATAAATACATAAAAGAGGAATCAAATCTAACTTGAACCATAAAAGAAAAAAAAAACCTGAACCCACCAGTTATACAGAGGGAAACCCTATCAGGGCACTTGCTCCAGCGGTAAACAATTCTGAAATTGGTCAGAGGTGGGGAATCACCTCCCATACAGCCAGCAACCCACCCCCCATGCAAGGAGCGTCCTCATTGCAAAGCTGGGGGACCGTGCTGAGGCATCTGTGAGTAAACGTGAGCTGAGCCCCAGGCCAGCTGCTGCTGAACTGTTCCCACCCTTCCCAGGTAAAACACCTGAATATGTACAAGGGCTTGAAAGCCTAGAGGAAGGGCCGTGGAGCCACACCAGCGACAGCACGCAGGCCAACTTGGTGCCTGCAGGCCAGCCAGGATGGTCCTGGCCCCGGGCGCTGTTCTGGAAGCTTTCTATTGCCCTGCCTGAGATACCCCTCCTGTCCCGGCCCCCACTGCTTTTTTCCTTCCTCACCTCTGTCCGGAGAGAAATTCCATCGGAAGGTATGGGTGACACATCCTCTTCTTTACAGGTGGCAGCCTGGCAACTCCTGCAGAAAGGCCAGCAGAGCCCCACTCACACCGGGCCACCAACAAAGCCTTGGCCCCTCACTCCCTCCCACCAGCACAGCCCCGAGACTGCTGACGGGGCAGAGAATATGGAGTCAGGCACAACTTCAGGGGCTATTGCTGCCTGGAGCGCTGTTTATATTGACCTCAACCAGGCACACCTGGGGAGGGCCGGCTGGCAGTGTAAGGCTGCCCAGGTCAGCTAATCCACAACCCTCAGGGAATCACATTGTTGAAAATGGACCTCGCTAAGGCAGAAGAGAAGCCAAGGAACAAAAGGACACAATGCCATTTGCAGCCCCGTAGATGAGTCTAGAGGTAATCACGTGACTTGGAGTAAGTCAGAAAGTGAAAGACACATATCGTATCATATCACTTATAGGTGTTACCTAAAAATGGATACCAGGGCAGATATTTCCACGGAGAAGGGCAATCACAGATTCATTAAACAAACTTATGGTTCACCAACGGAAAGGTGTGAGGATTGGTTTCATTACGATATCGGGGTTAACAGACATAATCAAACACAGGTGACATATAAAATCACCAAAGACCTACGGAATACCAAGAGAAGACTACTCAACATTCTGTCCTAACGTACATGGGAAAAGGATCCCAGGAAGAACAGACATCTGTATATGTGTAAAAGAACCACATCTTCCACACCTACAACAAGCCAAACATTGTAATCAAACTTGCTGTAATAGAAAAAAAAAATTAAAAAAAAAACAAGAAGTAGTGAGACAAACTTGAGGGGCTTTCTCCTGGCACATTCCATTCTAAATTCCAATCTAGAACACGACTTCCATTGAGGCTCTGTTGCTCTAGTAACCAGATTTGGTAAGGGAGAACTGCTGCCACCTTGTGGCCGTTTCACGCAACAGCAGCTTTAATCCCAGCGCTAATGGTCAGTTGATATTCAAAATCATTGCAGGCCTGTAAATGACACCTGCCCTGAAAACAAATCCTGGGGTCACATATCGACCAAAAAATTCAAAGGACGTCCATATTTCAAAACGACCATTTCAAAAGGCATATTTTACGCACATTAGTGTTCTGCTTCTTTTTCTTTCTTTCCTTGTTTGTTAAAAAAAACGGGAATGGAAAAAGGCATCCCTCAGAATGGGCGAAAATCGTTGCAAATGAATCAATGGACAAAGGTTTAATCTCCAATATATATATAAACAGCTCATGCAGCTTAATATTAAAAAAAACAAACAACCCAATACAAAAATGGGCAGAAGATCTAAAGAGACGTTTCTTCAAAGAAGACACAGAGATGGCCAAGACGCCCATGAAAAGCTGCTCAACAGCACTAATTATTAGAGAAATGCAAATCAAAACTACAATGAGGTATCACCTCACACCTGTTAGAATCGGCATCATCAGAAAATCTACAAACAACAAATTCTGGGGAGGGTGTGGACAAAAGGAGCCCTCTTCCACTATTGGTGGGGATGTAAATTGATACAGTCACTATGGAGAACAGTATGGAGTTTCCTTAAAAAAACTAGAAATAGAATTACCATCTGATCCAGCAATCCCACTTCTGGGCATATACCCAGAGAAAACCATAAATCAAAAAGGCACATTCACCACAATGTTCATTGCAGCACTATTTACAATAGCCAGGTAATGCAAGCAACCTAAATGCCCACAGACAGATGAATGGATAAAGATGTGGTACATATATAAAATGGAATATTACTCAGCCATAAAAGGGAATGAAACTGGGTCATTTGTAGAGACATCGATGGATCTAGAGACTGTCATACAGAATGAAGTAAGTCAGAAAGAGGAAAACAAATATTGTATATTAATGCATATATGTGGAACCTAAAAAATGGTACAGATGAACTGGTTTTCAGGGAAGAAATAGAGACACAGAGGTAGAGAACAAACGTAAGGACACCAAGTGTGGGAAGCCATGGGGTGGTGGTGGTGGGATGAGTTGGGAGATTGGGATTGACCTGTATACATGTATATGCATAAAACACATAACTAATAATAACCTGCTGTATAAAAAAATAAATAAAATTAAATTTCAAAATTTTAAAAAATAAAATTTTAAAATAAAACAGAAAAAAGGTCTTCCCTTCACACAGATGTATTTATAGGAATGAATTATTTCCATGCTTATATCTATAAATACATAAAAGAGGAATCAAATCTAACTTGAACCATAAAAGAAAAAAAAAACCTGAACCCACCAGTTATACAGAGGGAAACCCTATCAGGGCACTTGCTCCAGCGGTAAACAATTCTGAAATTGGTCAGAGGTGGGGAATCACCTCCCATACAGCCAGCAACCCACCCCCCATGCAAGGAGCGTCCTCATTGCAAAGCTGGGGGACCGTGCTGAGGCATCTGTGAGTAAACGTGAGCTGAGCCCCAGGCCAGCTGCTGCTGAACTGTTCCCACCCTTCCTAGGTAAAACACCTGAATATGTACAAGGGCTTGAAAGCCTAGAGGAAGGGCCGTGGAGCCACACCAGCGACAGCACGCAGGCCAACTTGGTGCCTGCAGGCCAGCCAGGATGGTCCTGGCCCCGGGCGCTGTTCTGGAAGCTTTCTATTGCCCTGCCTGAGATACCCCTCCTGTCCCGGCCCCCACTGCTTTTTTCCTTCCTCACCTCTGTCCGGAGAGAAATTCCATCGGAAGGTATGGGTGACACATCCTCTTCTTTACAGGTGGCAGCCTGGCAACTCCTGCAGAAAGGCCAGCAGAGCCCCACTCACACCGGGCCACCAACAAAGCCTTGGCCCCTCACTCCCTCCCACCAGCACAGCCCCGAGACTGCTGACGGGGCAGAGAATATGGAGTCAGGCACAACTTCAGGGGCTATTGCTGCCTGGAGCGCTGTTTATATTGACCTCAACCAGGCACACCTGGGGAGGGCCGGCTGGCAGGGTAAGGCTGCCCAGGTCAGCTAATCCACAACCCTCAGGGAATCACATTGTTGAAAATGGACCTCGCTAAGGCAGAAGAGAAGCCAAGGAACAAAAGGACACAATGCCATTTGCAGCCCCGTAGATGAGTCTAGAGGTAATCACGTGACTTGGAGTAAGTCAGAAAGTGAAAGACACATATCGTATCATATCACTTATAGGTGTTACCTAAAAATGGATACCAGGGCAGATATTTCCACGGAGAAGGGCAATCACAGATTCATTAAACAAACTTATGGTTCACCAACGGAAAGGTGTGAGGATTGGTTTCATTACGATATCGGGGTTAACAGACATAATCAAACACAGGTGACATATAAAATCACCAAAGACCTACGGAATACCAAGAGAAGACTACTCAACATTCTGTCCTAACGTACATGGGAAAAGGATCCCAGGAAGAACAGACATCTGTATATGTGTAAAAGAACCACATCTTCCACACCTACAACAAGCCAAACATTGTAATCAAACTTGCTGTAATAGAAAAAAAAAATTAAAAAAAAAAACAAGAAGTAGTGAGACAAACTTGAGGGGCTTTCTCCTGGCACATTCCATTCTAAATTCCAATCTAGAACACGACTTCCATTGAGGCTCTGTTGCTCTAGTAACCAGATTTGGTAAGGGAGAACTGCTGCCACCTTGTGGCCGTTTCACGCAACAGCAGCTTTAATCCCAGCGCTAATGGTCAGTTGATATTCAAAATCATTGCAGGCCTGTAAATGACACCTGCCCTGAAAACAAATCCTGGGGTCACATATCGACCAAAAAATTCAAAGGACGTCCATATTTCAAAACGACCATTTCAAAAGGCATATTTTACGCACATTAGTGTTCTGCTTCTTTTTCTTTCTTTCCTTGTTTGTTAAAAAAAACGGGAATGGAAAAAGGCATCCCTCAGAATGGGCGAAAATCGTTGCAAATGAATCAATGGACAAAGGTTTAATCTCCAATATATATATAAACAGCTCATGCAGCTTAATATTAAAAAAAACAAACAACCCAATACAAAAATGGGCAGAAGATCTAAAGAGACGTTTCTTCAAAGAAGACACAGAGATGGCCAAGACGCCCATGAAAAGCTGCTCAACAGCACTAATTATTAGAGAAATGCAAATCAAAACTACAATGAGGTATCACCTCACACCTGTTAGAATCGGCATCATCAGAAAATCTACAAACAACAAATTCTGGGGAGGGTGTGGACAAAAGGAGCCCTCTTCCACTATTGGTGGGGATGTAAATTGATACAGTCACTATGGAGAACAGTATGGAGTTTCCTTAAAAAAACTAGAAATAGAATTACCATCTGATCCAGCAATCCCACTTCTGGGCATATACCCAGAGAAAACCATAAATCAAAAAGGCACATTCACCACAATGTTCATTGCAGCACTATTTACAATAGCCAGGTAATGCAAGCAACCTAAATGCCCACAGACAGATGAATGGATAAAGATGTGGTACATATATAAAATGGAATATTACTCAGCCATAAAAGGGAATGAAACTGGGTCATTTGTAGAGACATCGATGGATCTAGAGACTGTCATACAGAATGAAGTAAGTCAGAAAGAGGAAAACAAATATTGTATATTAATGCATATATGTGGAACCTAAAAAATGGTACAGATGAACTGGTTTTCAGGGAAGAAATAGAGACACAGAGGTAGAGAACAAACGTAAGGACACCAAGTGTGGGAAGCCATGGGGTGGTGGTGGTGGGATGAGTTGGGAGATTGGGATTGACCTGTATACATGTATATGCATAAAACACATAACTAATAATAACCTGCTGTATAAAAAAATAAATAAAATTAAATTTCAAAATTTTAAAAAATAAAATTTTAAAATAAAACAGAAAAAAGGTCTTCCCTTCACACAGATGTATTTATAGGAATGAATTATTTCCATGCTTATATCTATAAATACATAAAAGAGGAATCAAATCTAACTTGAACCATAAAAGAAAAAAAAAACCTGAACCCACCAGTTATACAGAGGGAAACCCTATCAGGGCACTTGCTCCAGCGGTAAACAATTCTGAAATTGGTCAGAGGTGGGGAATCACCTCCCATACAGCCAGCAACCCACCCCCCATGCAAGGAGCGTCCTCATTGCAAAGCTGGGGGACCGTGCTGAGGCATCTGTGAGTAAACGTGAGCTGAGCCCCAGGCCAGCTGCTGCTGAACTGTTCCCACCCTTCCCAGGTAAAACACCTGAATATGTACAAGGGCTTGAAAGCCTAGAGGAAGGGCCGTGGAGCCACACCAGCGACAGCACGCAGGCCAACTTGGTGCCTGCAGGCCAGCCAGGATGGTCCTGGCCCCGGGCGCTGTTCTGGAAGCTTTCTATTGCCCTGCCTGAGATACCCCTCCTGTCCCGGCCCCCACTGCTTTTTTCCTTCCTCACCTCTGTCCGGAGAGAAATTCCATCGGAAGGTATGGGTGACACATCCTCTTCTTTACAGGTGGCAGCCTGGCAACTCCTGCAGAAAGGCCAGCAGAGCCCCACTCACACCGGGCCACCAACAAAGCCTTGGCCCCTCACTCCCTCCCACCAGCACAGCCCCGAGACTGCTGACGGGGCAGAGAATATGGAGTCAGGCACAACTTCAGGGGCTATTGCTGCCTGGAGCGCTGTTTATATTGACCTCAACCAGGCACACCTGGGGAGGGCCGGCTGGCAGGGTAAGGCTGCCCAGGTCAGCTAATCCACAACCCTCAGGGAATCACATTGTTGAAAATGGACCTCGCTAAGGCAGAAGAGAAGCCAAGGAACAAAAGGACACAATGCCATTTGCAGCCCCGTAGATGAGTCTAGAGGTAATCACGTGACTTGGAGTAAGTCAGAAAGTGAAAGACACATATCGTATCATATCACTTATAGGTGTTACCTAAAAATGGATACCAGGGCAGATATTTCCACGGAGAAGGGCAATCACAGATTCATTAAACAAACTTATGGTTCACCAACGGAAAGGTGTGAGGATTGGTTTCATTACGATATCGGGGTTAACAGACATAATCAAACACAGGTGACATATAAAATCACCAAAGACCTACGGAATACCAAGAGAAGACTACTCAACATTCTGTCCTAACGTACATGGGAAAAGGATCCCAGGAAGAACAGACATCTGTATATGTGTAAAAGAACCACATCTTCCACACCTACAACAAGCCAAACATTGTAATCAAACTTGCTGTAATAGAAAAAAAAAATTAAAAAAAAAAACAAGAAGTAGTGAGACAAACTTGAGGGGCTTTCTCCTGGCACATTCCATTCTAAATTCCAATCTAGAACACGACTTCCATTGAGGCTCTGTTGCTCTAGTAACCAGATTTGGTAAGGGAGAACTGCTGCCACCTTGTGGCCGTTTCACGCAACAGCAGCTTTAATCCCAGCGCTAATGGTCAGTTGATATTCAAAATCATTGCAGGCCTGTAAATGACACCTGCCCTGAAAACAAATCCTGGGGTCACATATCGACCAAAAAATTCAAAGGACGTCCATATTTCAAAACGACCATTTCAAAAGGCATATTTTACGCACATTAGTGTTCTGCTTCTTTTTCTTTCTTTCCTTGTTTGTTAAAAAAAACGGGAATGGAAAAAGGCATCCCTCAGAATGGGCGAAAATCGTTGCAAATGAATCAATGGACAAAGGTTTAATCTCCAATATATATATAAACAGCTCATGCAGCTTAATATTAAAAAAAACAAACAACCCAATACAAAAATGGGCAGAAGATCTAAAGAGACGTTTCTTCAAAGAAGACACAGAGATGGCCAAGACGCCCATGAAAAGCTGCTCAACAGCACTAATTATTAGAGAAATGCAAATCAAAACTACAATGAGGTATCACCTCACACCTGTTAGAATCGGCATCATCAGAAAATCTACAAACAACAAATTCTGGGGAGGGTGTGGACAAAAGGAGCCCTCTTCCACTATTGGTGGGGATGTAAATTGATACAGTCACTATGGAGAACAGTATGGAGTTTCCTTAAAAAAACTAGAAATAGAATTACCATCTGATCCAGCAATCCCACTTCTGGGCATATACCCAGAGAAAACCATAAATCAAAAAGGCACATTCACCACAATGTTCATTGCAGCACTATTTACAATAGCCAGGTAATGCAAGCAACCTAAATGCCCACAGACAGATGAATGGATAAAGATGTGGTACATATATAAAATGGAATATTACTCAGCCATAAAAGGGAATGAAACTGGGTCATTTGTAGAGACATCGATGGATCTAGAGACTGTCATACAGAATGAAGTAAGTCAGAAAGAGGAAAACAAATATTGTATATTAATGCATATATGTGGAACCTAAAAAATGGTACAGATGAACTGGTTTTCAGGGAAGAAATAGAGACACAGAGGTAGAGAACAAACGTAAGGACACCAAGTGTGGGAAGCCATGGGGTGGTGGTGGTGGGATGAGTTGGGAGATTGGGATTGACCTGTATACATGTATATGCATAAAACACATAACTAATAATAACCTGCTGTATAAAAAAATAAATAAAATTAAATTTCAAAATTTTAAAAAATAAAATTTTAAAATAAAACAGAAAAAAGGTCTTCCCTTCACACAGATGTATTTATAGGAATGAATTATTTCCATGCTTATATCTATAAATACATAAAAGAGGAATCAAATCTAACTTGAACCATAAAAGAAAAAAAAAACCTGAACCCACCAGTTATACAGAGGGAAACCCTATCAGGGCACTTGCTCCAGCGGTAAACAATTCTGAAATTGGTCAGAGGTGGGGAATCACCTCCCATACAGCCAGCAACCCACCCCCCATGCAAGGAGCGTCCTCATTGCAAAGCTGGGGGACCGTGCTGAGGCATCTGTGAGTAAACGTGAGCTGAGCCCCAGGCCAGCTGCTGCTGAACTGTTCCCACCCTTCCCAGGTAAAACACCTGAATATGTACAAGGGCTTGAAAGCCTAGAGGAAGGGCCGTGGAGCCACACCAGCGACAGCACGCAGGCCAACTTGGTGCCTGCAGGCCAGCCAGGATGGTCCTGGCCCCGGGCGCTGTTCTGGAAGCTTTCTATTGCCCTGCCTGAGATACCCCTCCTGTCCCGGCCCCCACTGCTTTTTTCCTTCCTCACCTCTGTCCGGAGAGAAATTCCATCGGAAGGTATGGGTGACACATCCTCTTCTTTACAGGTGGCAGCCTGGCAACTCCTGCAGAAAGGCCAGCAGAGCCCCACTCACACCGGGCCACCAACAAAGCCTTGGCCCCTCACTCCCTCCCACCAGCACAGCCCCGAGACTGCTGACGGGGCAGAGAATATGGAGTCAGGCACAACTTCAGGGGCTATTGCTGCCTGGAGCGCTGTTTATATTGACCTCAACCAGGCACACCTGGGGAGGGCCGGCTGGCAGGGTAAGGCTGCCCAGGTCAGCTAATCCACAACCCTCAGGGAATCACATTGTTGAAAATGGACCTCGCTAAGGCAGAAGAGAAGCCAAGGAACAAAAGGACACAATGCCATTTGCAGCCCCGTAGATGAGTCTAGAGGTAATCACGTGACTTGGAGTAAGTCAGAAAGTGAAAGACACATATCGTATCATATCACTTATAGGTGTTACCTAAAAATGGATACCAGGGCAGATATTTCCACGGAGAAGGGCAATCACAGATTCATTAAACAAACTTATGGTTCACCAACGGAAAGGTGTGAGGATTGGTTTCATTACGATATCGGGGTTAACAGACATAATCAAACACAGGTGACATATAAAATCACCAAAGACCTACGGAATACCAAGAGAAGACTACTCAACATTCTGTCCTAACGTACATGGGAAAAGGATCCCAGGAAGAACAGACATCTGTATATGTGTAAAAGAACCACATCTTCCACACCTACAACAAGCCAAACATTGTAATCAAACTTGCTGTAATAGAAAAAAAAAATTAAAAAAAAAAACAAGAAGTAGTGAGACAAACTTGAGGGGCTTTCTCCTGGCACATTCCATTCTAAATTCCAATCTAGAACACGACTTCCATTGAGGCTCTGTTGCTCTAGTAACCAGATTTGGTAAGGGAGAACTGCTGCCACCTTGTGGCCGTTTCACGCAACAGCAGCTTTAATCCCAGCGCTAATGGTCAGTTGATATTCAAAATCATTGCAGGCCTGTAAATGACACCTGCCCTGAAAACAAATCCTGGGGTCACATATCGACCAAAAAATTCAAAGGACGTCCATATTTCAAAACGACCATTTCAAAAGGCATATTTTACGCACATTAGTGTTCTGCTTCTTTTTCTTTCTTTCCTTGTTTGTTAAAAAAAACGGGAATGGAAAAAGGCATCCCTCAGAATGGGCGAAAATCGTTGCAAATGAATCAATGGACAAAGGTTTAATCTCCAATATATATATAAAAAGCTCATGCAGCTTAATATTAAAAAAAACAAACAACCCAATACAAAAATGGGCAGAAGATCTAAAGAGACGTTTCTTCAAAGAAGACACAGAGATGGCCAAGACGCCCATGAAAAGCTGCTCAACAGCACTAATTATTAGAGAAATGCAAATCAAAACTACAATGAGGTATCACCTCACACCTGTTAGAATCGGCATCATCAGAAAATCTACAAACAACAAATTCTGGGGAGGGTGTGGACAAAAGGAGCCCTCTTCCACTATTGGTGGGGATGTAAATTGATACAGTCACTATGGAGAACAGTATGGAGTTTCCTTAAAAAAACTAGAAATAGAATTACCATCTGATCCAGCAATCCCACTTCTGGGCATATACCCAGAGAAAACCATAAATCAAAAAGGCACATTCACCACAATGTTCATTGCAGCACTATTTACAATAGCCAGGTAATGCAAGCAACCTAAATGCCCACAGACAGATGAATGGATAAAGATGTGGTACATATATAAAATGGAATATTACTCAGCCATAAAAGGGAATGAAACTGGGTCATTTGTAGAGACATCGATGGATCTAGAGACTGTCATACAGAATGAAGTAAGTCAGAAAGAGGAAAACAAATATTGTATATTAATGCATATATGTGGAACCTAAAAAATGGTACAGATGAACTGGTTTTCAGGGAAGAAATAGAGACACAGAGGTAGAGAACAAACGTAAGGACACCAAGTGTGGGAAGCCATGGGGTGGTGGTGGTGGGATGAGTTGGGAGATTGGGATTGACCTGTATACATGTATATGCATAAAACACATAACTAATAATAACCTGCTGTATAAAAAAATAAATAAAATTAAATTTCAAAATTTTAAAAAATAAAATTTTAAAATAAAACAGAAAAAAGGTCTTCCCTTCACACAGATGTATTTATAGGAATGAATTATTTCCATGCTTATATCTATAAATACATAAAAGAGGAATCAAATCTAACTTGAACCATAAAAGAAAAAAAAAACCTGAACCCACCAGTTATACAGAGGGAAACCCTATCAGGGCACTTGCTCCAGCGGTAAACAATTCTGAAATTGGTCAGAGGTGGGGAATCACCTCCCATACAGCCAGCAACCCACCCCCCATGCAAGGAGCGTCCTCATTGCAAAGCTGGGGGACCGTGCTGAGGCATCTGTGAGTAAACGTGAGCTGAGCCCCAGGCCAGCTGCTGCTGAACTGTTCCCACCCTTCCCAGGTAAAACACCTGAATATGTACAAGGGCTTGAAAGCCTAGAGGAAGGGCCGTGGAGCCACACCAGCGACAGCACGCAGGCCAACTTGGTGCCTGCAGGCCAGCCAGGATGGTCCTGGCCCCGGGCGCTGTTCTGGAAGCTTTCTATTGCCCTGCCTGAGATACCCCTCCTGTCCCGGCCCCCACTGCTTTTTTCCTTCCTCACCTCTGTCCGGAGAGAAATTCCATCGGAAGGTATGGGTGACACATCCTCTTCTTTACAGGTGGCAGCCTGGCAACTCCTGCAGAAAGGCCAGCAGAGCCCCACTCACACCGGGCCACCAACAAAGCCTTGGCCCCTCACTCCCTCCCACCAGCACAGCCCCGAGACTGCTGACGGGGCAGAGAATATGGAGTCAGGCACAACTTCAGGGGCTATTGCTGCCTGGAGCGCTGTTTATATTGACCTCAACCAGGCACACCTGGGGAGGGCCGGCTGGCAGGGTAAGGCTGCCCAGGTCAGCTAATCCACAACCCTCAGGGAATCACATTGTTGAAAATGGACCTCGCTAAGGCAGAAGAGAAGCCAAGGAACAAAAGGACACAATGCCATTTGCAGCCCCGTAGATGAGTCTAGAGGTAATCACGTGACTTGGAGTAAGTCAGAAAGTGAAAGACACATATCGTATCATATCACTTATAGGTGTTACCTAAAAATGGATACCAGGGCAGATATTTCCACGGAGAAGGGCAATCACAGATTCATTAAACAAACTTATGGTTCACCAACGGAAAGGTGTGAGGATTGGTTTCATTACGATATCGGGGTTAACAGACATAATCAAACACAGGTGACATATAAAATCACCAAAGACCTACGGAATACCAAGAGAAGACTACTCAACATTCTGTCCTAACGTACATGGGAAAAGGATCCCAGGAAGAACAGACATCTGTATATGTGTAAAAGAACCACATCTTCCACACCTACAACAAGCCAAACATTGTAATCAAACTTGCTGTAATAGAAAAAAAAAATTAAAAAAAAAAACAAGAAGTAGTGAGACAAACTTGAGGGGCTTTCTCCTGGCACATTCCATTCTAAATTCCAATCTAGAACACGACTTCCATTGAGGCTCTGTTGCTCTAGTAACCAGATTTGGTAAGGGAGAACTGCTGCCACCTTGTGGCCGTTTCACGCAACAGCAGCTTTAATCCCAGCGCTAATGGTCAGTTGATATTCAAAATCATTGCAGGCCTGTAAATGACACCTGCCCTGAAAAGAAATCCTGGGGTCACATATCGACCAAAAAATTCAAAGGACGTCCATATTTCAAAACGACCATTTCAAAAGGCATATTTTACGCACATTAGTGTTCTGCTTGTTTTTCTTTCTTTCCTTGTTTGTTAAAAAAAACGGGAATGGAAAAAGGCATCCCTCAGAATGGGCGAAAATCGTTGCAAATGAATCAATGGACAAAGGTTTAATCTCCAATATATATATAAAAAGCTCATGCAGCTTAATATTAAAAAAAACAAACAACCCAATACAAAAATGGGCAGAAGATCTAAAGAGACGTTTCTTCAAAGAAGACACAGAGATGGCCAAGACGCCCATGAAAAGCTGCTCAACAGCACTAATTATTAGAGAAATGCAAATCAAAACTACAACGAGGTATCACCTCACACCTGTTAGAATCGGCATCATCAGAAAATCTACAAACAACAAATTCTGGGGAGGGTGTGGACAAAAGGAGCCCTCTTCCACTATTGGTGGGGATGTAAATTGATACAGTCACTATGGAGAACAGTATGGAGTTTCCTTAAAAAAACTAGAAATAGAATTACCATCTGATCCAGCAATCCCACTTCTGGGCATATACCCAGAGAAAACCATAAATCAAAAAGGCACATTCACCACAATGTTCATTGCAGCACTATTTACAATAGCCAGGTAATGCAAGCAACCTAAATGCCCACAGACAGATGAATGGATAAAGATGTGGTACATATATAAAATGGAATATTACTCAGCCATAAAAGGGAATGAAACTGGGTCATTTGTAGAGACATCGATGGATCTAGAGACTGTCATACAGAATGAAGTAAGTCAGAAAGAGGAAAACAAATATTGTATATTAATGCATATATGTGGAACCTAAAAAATGGTACAGATGAACTGGTTTTCAGGGAAGAAATAGAGACACAGAGGTAGAGAACAAACGTAAGGACACCAAGTGTGGGAAGCCATGGGGTGGTGGTGGTGGGATGAGTTGGGAGATTGGGATTGACCTGTATACATGTATATGCATAAAACACATAACTAATAATAACCTGCTGTATAAAAAAATAAATAAAATTAAATTTCAAAATTTTAAAAAATAAAATTTTAAAATAAAACAGAAAAAAGTTCTTCCCTTCACACAGATGTATTTATAGGAATGAATTATTTCCATGCTTATATCTATAAATACATAAAAGAGGAATCAAATCTAACTTGAACCATAAAAGAAAAAAAAAACCTGAACCCACCAGTTATACAGAGGGAAACCCTATCAGGGCACTTGCTCCAGCGGTAAACAATTCTGAAATTGGTCAGAGGTGGGGAATCACCTCCCATACAGCCAGCAACCCACCCCCCATGCAAGGAGCGTCCTCATTGCAAAGCTGGGGGACCGTGCTGAGGCATCTGTGAGTAAACGTGAGCTGAGCCCCAGGCCAGCTGCTGCTGAACTGTTCCCACCCTTCCCAGGTAAAACACCTGAATATGTACAAGGGCTTGAAAGCCTAGAGGAAGGGCCGTGGAGCCACACCAGCGACAGCACGCAGGCCAACTTGGTGCCTGCAGGCCAGCCAGGATGGTCCTGGCCCCGGGCGCTGTTCTGGAAGCTTTCTATTGCCCTGCCTGAGATACCCCTCCTGTCCCGGCCCCCACTGCTTTTTTCCTTCCTCACCTCTGTCCGGAGAGAAATTCCATCGGAAGGTATGGGTGACACATCCTCTTCTTTACAGGTGGCAGCCTGGCAACTCCTGCAGAAAGGCCAGCAGAGCCCCACTCACACCGGGCCACCAACAAAGCCTTGGCCCCTCACTCCCTCCCACCAGCACAGCCCCGAGACTGCTGACGGGGCAGAGAATATGGAGTCAGGCACAACTTCAGGGGCTATTGCTGCCTGGAGCGCTGTTTATATTGACCTCAACCAGGCACACCTGGGGAGGGCCGGCTGGCAGGGTAAGGCTGCCCAGGTCAGCTAATCCACAACCCTCAGGGAATCACATTGTTGAAAATGGACCTCGCTAAGGCAGAAGAGAAGCCAAGGAACAAAAGGACACAATGCCATTTGCAGCCCCGTAGATGAGTCTAGAGGTAATCACGTGACTTGGAGTAAGTCAGAAAGTGAAAGACACATATCGTATCATATCACTTATAGGTGTTACCTAAAAATGGATACCAGGGCAGATATTTCCACGGAGAAGGGCAATCACAGATTCATTAAACAAACTTATGGTTCACCAACGGAAAGGTGTGAGGATTGGTTTCATTACGATATCGGGGTTAACAGACATAATCAAACACAGGTGACATATAAAATCACCAAAGACCTACGGAATACCAAGAGAAGACTACTCAACATTCTGTCCTAACGTACATGGGAAAAGGATCCCAGGAAGAACAGACATCTGTATATGTGTAAAAGAACCACATCTTCCACACCTACAACAAGCCAAACATTGTAATCAAACTTGCTGTAATAGAAAAAAAAAATTAAAAAAAAAAACAAGAAGTAGTGAGACAAACTTGAGGGGCTTTCTCCTGGCACATTCCATTCTAAATTCCAATCTAGAACACGACTTCCATTGAGGCTCTGTTGCTCTAGTAACCAGATTTGGTAAGGGAGAACTGCTGCCACCTTGTGGCCGTTTCACGCAACAGCAGCTTTAATCCCAGCGCTAATGGTCAGTTGATATTCAAAATCATTGCAGGCCTGTAAATGACACCTGCCCTGAAAAGAAATCCTGGGGTCACATATCGACCAAAAAATTCAAAGGACGTCCATATTTCAAAACGACCATTTCAAAAGGCATATTTTACGCACATTAGTGTTCTGCTTCTTTTTCTTTCTTTCCTTGTTTGTTAAAAAAAACGGGAATGGAAAAAGGCATCCCTCAGAATGGGCGAAAATCGTTGCAAATGAATCAATGGACAAAGGTTTAATCTCCAATATATATATAAAAAGCTCATGCAGCTTAATATTAAAAAAAACAAACAACCCAATACAAAAATGGGCAGAAGATCTAAAGAGACGTTTCTTCAAAGAAGACACAGAGATGGCCAAGACGCCCATGAAAAGCTGCTCAACAGCACTAATTATTAGAGAAATGCAAATCAAAACTACAACGAGGTATCACCTCACACCTGTTAGAATCGGCATCATCAGAAAATCTACAAACAACAAATTCTGGGGAGGGTGTGGACAAAAGGAGCCCTCTTCCACTATTGGTGGGGATGTAAATTGATACAGTCACTATGGAGAACAGTATGGAGTTTCCTTAAAAAAACTAGAAATAGAATTACCATCTGATCCAGCAATCCCACTTCTGGGCATATACCCAGAGAAAACCATAAATCAAAAAGGCACATTCACCACAATGTTCATTGCAGCACTATTTACAATAGCCAGGTAATGCAAGCAACCTAAATGCCCACAGACAGATGAATGGATAAAGATGTGGTACATATATAAAATGGAATATTACTCAGCCATAAAAGGGAATGAAACTGGGTCATTTGTAGAGACATCGATGGATCTAGAGACTGTCATACAGAATGAAGTAAGTCAGAAAGAGGAAAACAAATATTGTATATTAATGCATATATGTGGAACCTAAAAAATGGTACAGATGAACTGGTTTTCAGGGAAGAAATAGAGACACAGAGGTAGAGAACAAACGTAAGGACACCAAGTGTGGGAAGCCATGGGGTGGTGGTGGTGGGATGAGTTGGGAGATTGGGATTGACCTGTATACATGTATATGCATAAAACACATAACTAATAATAACCTGCTGTATAAAAAAATAAATAAAATTAAATTTCAAAATTTTAAAAAATAAAATTTTAAAATAAAACAGAAAAAAGTTCTTCCCTTCACACAGATGTATTTATAGGAATGAATTATTTCCATGCTTATATCTATAAATACATAAAAGAGGAATCAAATCTAACTTGAACCATAAAAGAAAAAAAAAACCTGAACCCACCAGTTATACAGAGGGAAACCCTATCAGGGCACTTGCTCCAGCGGTAAACAATTCTGAAATTGGTCAGAGGTGGGGAATCACCTCCCATACAGCCAGCAACCCACCCCCCATGCAAGGAGCGTCCTCATTGCAAAGCTGGGGGACCGTGCTGAGGCATCTGTGAGTAAACGTGAGCTGAGCCCCAGGCCAGCTGCTGCTGAACTGTTCCCACCCTTCCCAGGTAAAACACCTGAATATGTACAAGGGCTTGAAAGCCTAGAGGAAGGGCCGTGGAGCCACACCAGCGACAGCACGCAGGCCAACTTGGTGCCTGCAGGCCAGCCAGGATGGTCCTGGCCCCGGGCGCTGTTCTGGAAGCTTTCTATTGCCCTGCCTGAGATACCCCTCCTGTCCCGGCCCCCACTGCTTTTTTCCTTCCTCACCTCTGTCCGGAGAGAAATTCCATCGGAAGGTATGGGTGACACATCCTCTTCTTTACAGGTGGCAGCCTGGCAACTCCTGCAGAAAGGCCAGCAGAGCCCCACTCACACCGGGCCACCAACAAAGCCTTGGCCCCTCCCTCCCTCCCACCAGCACAGCCCCGAGACTGCTGACGGGGCAGAGAATATGGAGTCAGGCACAACTTCAGGGGCTATTGCTGCCTGGAGCGCTGTTTATATTGACCTCAACCAGGCACACCTGTGGAGGGCCGGCTGGCAGGGTAAGGCTGCCCAGGTCAGCTAATCCACAACCCTCAGGGAATCACATTGTTGAAAATGGACCTCGCTAAGGCAGAAGAGAAGCCAAGGAACAAAAGGACACAATGCCATTTGCAGCCCCGTAGATGAGTCTAGAGGTAATCACGTGACTTGGAGTAAGTCAGAAAGTGAAAGACACATATCGTATCATATCACTTATAGGTGTTACCTAAAAATGGATACCAGGGCAGATATTTCCACGGAGAAGGGCAATCACAGATTCATTAAACAAACTTATGGTTCACCAACGGAAAGGTGTGAGGATTGGTTTCATTACGATATCGGGGTTAACAGACATAATCAAACACAGGTGACATATAAAATCACCAAAGACCTACGGAATACCAAGAGAAGACTACTCAACATTCTGTCCTAACGTACATGGGAAAAGGATCCCAGGAAGAACAGACATCTGTATATGTGTAAAAGAACCACATCTTCCACACCTACAACAAGCCAAACATTGTAATCAAACTTGCTGTAATAGAAAAAAAAAATTAAAAAAAAAAACAAGAAGTAGTGAGACAAACTTGAGGGGCTTTCTCCTGGCACATTCCATTCTAAATTCCAATCTAGAACACGACTTCCATTGAGGCTCTGTTGCTCTAGTAACCAGATTTGGTAAGGGAGAACTGCTGCCACCTTGTGGCCGTTTCACGCAACAGCAGCTTTAATCCCAGCGCTAATGGTCAGTTGATATTCAAAATCATTGCAGGCCTGTAAATGACACCTGCCCTGAAAAGAAATCCTGGGGTCACATATCGACCAAAAAATTCAAAGGACGTCCATATTTCAAAACGACCATTTCAAAAGGCATATTTTACGCACATTAGTGTTCTGCTTCTTTTTCTTTCTTTCCTTTTTTGTTAAAAAAAACGGGAATGGAAAAAGGCATCCCTCAGAATGGGCGAAAATCGTTGCAAATGAATCAATGGACAAAGGTTTAATCTCCAATATATATATAAACAGCTCATGCAGCTTAATGTTAAAAAAAACAAACAACCCAATACAAAAATGGGCAGAAGATCTAAAGAGACGTTTCTTCAAAGAAGACACAGAGATGGCCAAGACGCCCATGAAAAGCTGCTCAACAGCACTAATTATTAGAGAAATGCAAATCAAAACTACAATGAGGTATCACCTCACACCTGTTAGAATCGGCATCATCAGAAAATCTACAAACAACAAATTCTGGGGAGGGTGTGGACAAAAGGAGCCCTCTTCCACTATTGGTGGGGATGTAAATTGATACAGTCACTATGGAGAACAGTATGGAGTTTCCTTAAAAAAACTAGAAATAGAATTACCATCTGATCCAGCAATCCCACTTCTGGGCATATACCCAGAGAAAACCATAAATCAAAAAGGCACATTCACCACAATGTTCATTGCAGCACTATTTACAATAGCCAGGTAATGCAAGCAACCTAAATGCCCACAGACAGATGAATGGATGAAGATGTGGTACATATATAAAATGGAATATTACTCAGCCATAAAAGGGAATGAAACTGGGTCATTTGTAGAGACATCGATGGATCTAGAGACTGTCATACAGAATGAAGTAAGTCAGAAAGAGGAAAACAAATATTGTATATTAATGCATATATGTGGAACCTAAAAAATGGTACAGATGAACTGGTTTTCAGGGAAGAAATAGAGACACAGAGGTAGAGAACAAACGTAAGGACACCAAGTGTGGGAAGCCATGGGGTGGTGGTGGTGGGATGAGTTGGGAGATTGGGATTGACCTGTATACATGTATATGCATAAAACACATAACTAATAATAACCTGCTGTATAAAAAAATAAATAAAATTAAATTTCAAAATTTTAAAAAATAAAATTTTAAAATAAAACAGAAAAAAGTTCTTCCCTTCACACAGATGTATTTATAGGAATGAATTATTTCCATGCTTATATCTATAAATACATAAAAGAGGAATCAAATCTAACTTGAACCATAAAAGAAAAAAAAAACCTGAACCCACCAGTTATACAGAGGGAAACCCTATCAGGGCACTTGCTCCAGCGGTAAACAATTCTGAAATTGGTCAGAGGTGGGGAATCACCTCCCATACAGCCAGCAACCCACCCCCCATGCAAGGAGCGTCCTCATTGCAAAGCTGGGGGACCGTGCTGAGGCATCTGTGAGTAAACGTGAGCTGAGCCCCAGGCCAGCTGCTGCTGAACTGTTCCCACCCTTCCCAGGTAAAACACCTGAATATGTACAAGGGCTTGAAAGCCTAGAGGAAGGGCCGTGGAGCCACACCAGCGACAGCACGCAGGCCAACTTGGTGCCTGCAGGCCAGCCAGGATGGTCCTGGCCCCGGGCGCTGTTCTGGAAGCTTTCTATTGCCCTGCCTGAGATACCCCTCCTGTCCCGGCCCCCACTGCTTTTTTCCTTCCTCACCTCTGTCCGGAGAGAAATTCCATCGGAAGGTATGGGTGACACATCCTCTTCTTTACAGGTGGCAGCCTGGCAACTCCTGCAGAAAGGCCAGCAGAGCCCCACTCACACCGGGCCACCAACAAAGCCTTGGCCCCTCACTCCCTCCCACCAGCACAGCCCCGAGACTGCTGACGGGGCAGAGAATATGGAGTCAGGCACAACTTCAGGGGCTATTGCTGCCTGGAGCGCTGTTTATATTGACCTCAACCAGGCACACCTGTGGAGGGCCGGCTGGCAGGGTAAGGCTGCCCAGGTCAGCTAATCCACAACCCTCAGGGAATCACATTGTTGAAAATGGACCTCGCTAAGGCAGAAGAGAAGCCAAGGAACAAAAGGACACAATGCCATTTGCAGCCCCGTAGATGAGTCTAGAGGTAATCACGTGACTTGGAGTAAGTCAGAAAGTGAAAGACACATATCGTATCATATCACTTATAGGTGTTACCTAAAAATGGATACCAGGGCAGATATTTCCACGGAGAAGGGCAATCACAGATTCATTAAACAAACTTATGGTTCACCAACGGAAAGGTGTGAGGATTGGTTTCATTACGATATCGGGGTTAACAGACATAATCAAACACAGGTGACATATAAAATCACCAAAGACCTACGGAATACCAAGAGAAGACTACTCAACATTCTGTCCTAACGTACATGGGAAAAGGATCCCAGGAAGAACAGACATCTGTATATGTGTAAAAGAACCACATCTTCCACACCTACAACAAGCCAAACATTGTAATCAAACTTGCTGTAATAGAAAAAAAAAATTAAAAAAAAAAACAAGAAGTAGTGAGACAAACTTGAGGGGCTTTCTCCTGGCACATTCCATTCTAAATTCCAATCTAGAACACGACTTCCATTGAGGCTCTGTTGCTCTAGTAACCAGATTTGGTAAGGGAGAACTGCTGCCACCTTGTGGCCGTTTCACGCAACAGCAGCTTTAATCCCAGCGCTAATGGTCAGTTGATATTCAAAATCATTGCAGGCCTGTAAATGACACCTGCCCTGAAAACAAATCCTGGGGTCACATATCGACCAAAAAATTCAAAGGACGTCCATATTTCAAAACGACCATTTCAAAAGGCATATTTTACGCACATTAGTGTTCTGCTTCTTTTTCTTTCTTTCCTTTTTTGTTAAAAAAAACGGGAATGGAAAAAGGCATCCCTCAGAATGGGCGAAAATCGTTGCAAATGAATCAATGGACAAAGGTTTAATCTCCAATATATATATAAACAGCTCATGCAGCTTAATGTTAAAAAAAACAAACAACCCAATACAAAAATGGGCAGAAGATCTAAAGAGACGTTTCTTCAAAGAAGACACAGAGATGGCCAAGACGCCCATGAAAAGCTGCTCAACAGCACTAATTATTAGAGAAATGCAAATCAAAACTACAATGAGGTATCACCTCACACCTGTTAGAATCGGCATCATCAGAAAATCTACAAACAACAAATTCTGGGGAGGGTGTGGACAAAAGGAGCCCTCTTCCACTATTGGTGGGGATGTAAATTGATACAGTCACTATGGAGAACAGTATGGAGTTTCCTTAAAAAAACTAGAAATAGAATTACCATCTGATCCAGCAATCCCACTTCTGGGCATATACCCAGAGAAAACCATAAATCAAAAAGGCACATTCACCACAATGTTCATTGCAGCACTATTTACAATAGCCAGGTAATGCAAGCAACCTAAATGCCCACAGACAGATGAATGGATGAAGATGTGGTACATATATAAAATGGAATATTACTCAGCCATAAAAGGGAATGAAACTGGGTCATTTGTAGAGACATCGATGGATCTAGAGACTGTCATACAGAATGAAGTAAGTCAGAAAGAGGAAAACAAATATTGTATATTAATGCATATATGTGGAACCTAAAAAATGGTACAGATGAACTGGTTTTCAGGGAAGAAATAGAGACACAGAGGTAGAGAACAAACGTAAGGACACCAAGTGTGGGAAGCCATGGGGTGGTGGTGGTGGGATGAGTTGGGAGATTGGGATTGACCTGTATACATGTATATGCATAAAACACATAACTAATAATAACCTGCTGTATAAAAAAATAAATAAAATTAAATTTCAAAATTTTAAAAAATAAAATTTTAAAATAAAACAGAAAAAAGTTCTTCCCTTCACACAGATGTATTTATAGGAATGAATTATTTCCATGCTTATATCTATAAATACATAAAAGAGGAATCAAATCTAACTTGAACCATAAAAGAAAAAAAAAACCTGAACCCACCAGTTATACAGAGGGAAACCCTATCAGGGCACTTGCTCCAGCGGTAAACAATTCTGAAATTGGTCAGAGGTGGGGAATCACCTCCCATACAGCCAGCAACCCACCCCCCATGCAAGGAGCGTCCTCATTGCAAAGCTGGGGGACCGTGCTGAGGCATCTGTGAGTAAACGTGAGCTGAGCCCCAGGCCAGCTGCTGCTGAACTGTTCCCACCCTTCCCAGGTAAAACACCTGAATATGTACAAGGGCTTGAAAGCCTAGAGGAAGGGCCGTGGAGCCACACCAGCGACAGCACGCAGGCCAACTTGGTGCCTGCAGGCCAGCCAGGATGGTCCTGGCCCCGGGCGCTGTTCTGGAAGCTTTCTATTGCCCTGCCTGAGATACCCCTCCTGTCCCGGCCCCCACTGCTTTTTTCCTTCCTCACCTCTGTCCGGAGAGAAATTCCATCGGAAGGTATGGGTGACACATCCTCTTCTTTACAGGTGGCAGCCTGGCAACTCCTGCAGAAAGGCCAGCAGAGCCCCACTCACACCGGGCCACCAACAAAGCCTTGGCCCCTCACTCCCTCCCACCAGCACAGCCCCGAGACTGCTGACGGGGCAGAGAATATGGAGTCAGGCACAACTTCAGGGGCTATTGCTGCCTGGAGCGCTGTTTATATTGACCTCAACCAGGCACACCTGGGGAGGGCCGGCTGGCAGGGTAAGGCTGCCCAGGTCAGCTAATCCACAACCCTCAGGGAATCACATTGTTGAAAATGGACCTCGCTAAGGCAGAAGAGAAGCCAAGGAACAAAAGGACACAATGCCATTTGCAGCCCCGTAGATGAGTCTAGAGGTAATCACGTGACTTGGAGTAAGTCAGAAAGTGAAAGACACATATCGTATCATATCACTTATAGGTGTTACCTAAAAATGGATACCAGGGCAGATATTTCCACGGAGAAGGGCAATCACAGATTCATTAAACAAACTTATGGTTCACCAACGGAAAGGTGTGAGGATTGGTTTCATTACGATATCGGGGTTAACAGACATAATCAAACACAGGTGACATATAAAATCACCAAAGACCTACGGAATACCAAGAGAAGACTACTCAACATTCTGTCCTAACGTACATGGGAAAAGGATCCCAGGAAGAACAGACATCTGTATATGTGTAAAAGAACCACATCTTCCACACCTACAACAAGCCAAACATTGTAATCAAACTTGCTGTAATAGAAAAAAAAAATTAAAAAAAAAAACAAGAAGTAGTGAGACAAACTTGAGGGGCTTTCTCCTGGCACATTCCATTCTAAATTCCAATCTAGAACACGACTTCCATTGAGGCTCTGTTGCTCTAGTAACCAGATTTGGTAAGGGAGAACTGCTGCCACCTTGTGGCCGTTTCACGCAACAGCAGCTTTAATCCCAGCGCTAATGGTCAGTTGATATTCAAAATCATTGCAGGCCTGTAAATGACACCTGCCCTGAAAACAAATCCTGGGGTCACATATCGACCAAAAAATTCAAAGGACGTCCATATTTCAAAACGACCATTTCAAAAGGCATATTTTACGCACATTAGTGTTCTGCTTCTTTTTCTTTCTTTCCTTGTTTGTTAAAAAAAACGGGAATGGAAAAAGGCATCCCTCAGAATGGGCGAAAATCGTTGCAAATGAATCAATGGACAAAGGTTTAATCTCCAATATATATATAAAAAGCTCATGCAGCTTAATATTAAAAAAAACAAACAACCCAATACAAAAATGGGCAGAAGATCTAAAGAGACGTTTCTTCAAAGAAGACACAGAGATGGCCAAGACGCCCATGAAAAGCTGCTCAACAGCACTAATTATTAGAGAAATGCAAATCAAAACTACAACGAGGTATCACCTCACACCTGTTAGAATCGGCATCATCAGAAAATCTACAAACAACAAATTCTGGGGAGGGTGTGGACAAAAGGAGCCCTCTTCCACTATTGGTGGGGATGTAAATTGATACAGTCACTATGGAGAACAGTATGGAGTTTCCTTAAAAAAACTAGAAATAGAATTACCATCTGATCCAGCAATCCCACTTCTGGGCATATACCCAGAGAAAACCATAAATCAAAAAGGCACATTCACCACAATGTTCATTGCAGCACTATTTACAATAGCCAGGTAATGCAAGCAACCTAAATGCCCACAGACAGATGAATGGATAAAGATGTGGTACATATATAAAATGGAATATTACTCAGCCATAAAAGGGAATGAAACTGGGTCATTTGTAGAGACATCGATGGATCTAGAGACTGTCATACAGAATGAAGTAAGTCAGAAAGAGGAAAACAAATATTGTATATTAATGCATATATGTGGAACCTAAAAAATGGTACAGATGAACTGGTTTTCAGGGAAGAAATAGAGACACAGAGGTAGAGAACAAACGTAAGGACACCAAGTGTGGGAAGCCATGGGGTGGTGGTGGTGGGATGAGTTGGGAGATTGGGATTGACCTGTATACATGTATATGCATAAAACACATAACTAATAATAACCTGCTGTATAAAAAAATAAATAAAATTAAATTTCAAAATTTTAAAAAATAAAATTTTAAAATAAAACAGAAAAAAGTTCTTCCCTTCACACAGATGTATTTATAGGAATGAATTATTTCCATGCTTATATCTATAAATACATAAAAGAGGAATCAAATCTAACTTGAACCATAAAAGAAAAAAAAAACCTGAACCCACCAGTTATACAGAGGGAAACCCTATCAGGGCACTTGCTCCAGCGGTAAACAATTCTGAAATTGGTCAGAGGTGGGGAATCACCTCCCATACAGCCAGCAACCCACCCCCCATGCAAGGAGCGTCCTCATTGCAAAGCTGGGGGACCGTGCTGAGGCATCTGTGAGTAAACGTGAGCTGAGCCCCAGGCCAGCTGCTGCTGAACTGTTCCCACCCTTCCCAGGTAAAACACCTGAATATGTACAAGGGCTTGAAAGCCTAGAGGAAGGGCCGTGGAGCCACACCAGCGACAGCACGCAGGCCAACTTGGTGCCTGCAGGCCAGCCAGGATGGTCCTGGCCCCGGGCGCTGTTCTGGAAGCTTTCTATTGCCCTGCCTGAGATACCCCTCCTGTCCCGGCCCCCACTGCTTTTTTCCTTCCTCACCTCTGTCCGGAGAGAAATTCCATCGGAAGGTATGGGTGACACATCCTCTTCTTTACAGGTGGCAGCCTGGCAACTCCTGCAGAAAGGCCAGCAGAGCCCCACTCACACCGGGCCACCAACAAAGCCTTGGCCCCTCCCTCCCTCCCACCAGCACAGCCCCGAGACTGCTGACGGGGCAGAGAATATGGAGTCAGGCACAACTTCAGGGGCTATTGCTGCCTGGAGCGCTGTTTATATTGACCTCAACCAGGCACACCTGTGGAGGGCCGGCTGGCAGGGTAAGGCTGCCCAGGTCAGCTAATCCACAACCCTCAGGGAATCACATTGTTGAAAATGGACCTCGCTAAGGCAGAAGAGAAGCCAAGGAACAAAAGGACACAATGCCATTTGCAGCCCCGTAGATGAGTCTAGAGGTAATCACGTGACTTGGAGTAAGTCAGAAAGTGAAAGACACATATCGTATCATATCACTTATAGGTGTTACCTAAAAATGGATACCAGGGCAGATATTTCCACGGAGAAGGGCAATCACAGATTCATTAAACAAACTTATGGTTCACCAACGGAAAGGTGTGAGGATTGGTTTCATTACGATATCGGGGTTAACAGACATAATCAAACACAGGTGACATATAAAATCACCAAAGACCTACGGAATACCAAGAGAAGACTACTCAACATTCTGTCCTAACGTACATGGGAAAAGGATCCCAGGAAGAACAGACATCTGTATATGTGTAAAAGAACCACATCTTCCACACCTACAACAAGCCAAACATTGTAATCAAACTTGCTGTAATAGAAAAAAAAAATTAAAAAAAAAAACAAGAAGTAGTGAGACAAACTTGAGGGGCTTTCTCCTGGCACATTCCATTCTAAATTCCAATCTAGAACACGACTTCCATTGAGGCTCTGTTGCTCTAGTAACCAGATTTGGTAAGGGAGAACTGCTGCCACCTTGTGGCCGTTTCACGCAACAGCAGCTTTAATCCCAGCGCTAATGGTCAGTTGATATTCAAAATCATTGCAGGCCTGTAAATGACACCTGCCCTGAAAAGAAATCCTGGGGTCACATATCGACCAAAAAATTCAAAGGACGTCCATATTTCAAAACGACCATTTCAAAAGGCATATTTTACGCACATTAGTGTTCTGCTTCTTTTTCTTTCTTTCCTTTTTTGTTAAAAAAAACGGGAATGGAAAAAGGCATCCCTCAGAATGGGCGAAAATCGTTGCAAATGAATCAATGGACAAAGGTTTAATCTCCAATATATATATAAACAGCTCATGCAGCTTAATGTTAAAAAAAACAAACAACCCAATACAAAAATGGGCAGAAGATCTAAAGAGACGTTTCTTCAAAGAAGACACAGAGATGGCCAAGACGCCCATGAAAAGCTGCTCAACAGCACTAATTATTAGAGAAATGCAAATCAAAACTACAATGAGGTATCACCTCACACCTGTTAGAATCGGCATCATCAGAAAATCTACAAACAACAAATTCTGGGGAGGGTGTGGACAAAAGGAGCCCTCTTCCACTATTGGTGGGGATGTAAATTGATACAGTCACTATGGAGAACAGTATGGAGTTTCCTTAAAAAAACTAGAAATAGAATTACCATCTGATCCAGCAATCCCACTTCTGGGCATATACCCAGAGAAAACCATAAATCAAAAAGGCACATTCACCACAATGTTCATTGCAGCACTATTTACAATAGCCAGGTAATGCAAGCAACCTAAATGCCCACAGACAGATGAATGGATGAAGATGTGGTACATATATAAAATGGAATATTACTCAGCCATAAAAGGGAATGAAACTGGGTCATTTGTAGAGACATCGATGGATCTAGAGACTGTCATACAGAATGAAGTAAGTCAGAAAGAGGAAAACAAATATTGTATATTAATGCATATATGTGGAACCTAAAAAATGGTACAGATGAACTGGTTTTCAGGGAAGAAATAGAGACACAGAGGTAGAGAACAAACGTAAGGACACCAAGTGTGGGAAGCCATGGGGTGGTGGTGGTGGGATGAGTTGGGAGATTGGGATTGACCTGTATACATGTATATGCATAAAACACATAACTAATAATAACCTGCTGTATAAAAAAATAAATAAAATTAAATTTCAAAATTTTAAAAAATAAAATTTTAAAATAAAACAGAAAAAAGTTCTTCCCTTCACACAGATGTATTTATAGGAATGAATTATTTCCATGCTTATATCTATAAATACATAAAAGAGGAATCAAATCTAACTTGAACCATAAAAGAAAAAAAAAACCTGAACCCACCAGTTATACAGAGGGAAACCCTATCAGGGCACTTGCTCCAGCGGTAAACAATTCTGAAATTGGTCAGAGGTGGGGAATCACCTCCCATACAGCCAGCAACCCACCCCCCATGCAAGGAGCGTCCTCATTGCAAAGCTGGGGGACCGTGCTGAGGCATCTGTGAGTAAACGTGAGCTGAGCCCCAGGCCAGCTGCTGCTGAACTGTTCCCACCCTTCCCAGGTAAAACACCTGAATATGTACAAGGGCTTGAAAGCCTAGAGGAAGGGCCGTGGAGCCACACCAGCGACAGCACGCAGGCCAACTTGGTGCCTGCAGGCCAGCCAGGATGGTCCTGGCCCCGGGCGCTGTTCTGGAAGCTTTCTATTGCCCTGCCTGAGATACCCCTCCTGTCCCGGCCCCCACTGCTTTTTTCCTTCCTCACCTCTGTCCGGAGAGAAATTCCATCGGAAGGTATGGGTGACACATCCTCTTCTTTACAGGTGGCAGCCTGGCAACTCCTGCAGAAAGGCCAGCAGAGCCCCACTCACACCGGGCCACCAACAAAGCCTTGGCCCCTCACTCCCTCCCACCAGCACAGCCCCGAGACTGCTGACGGGGCAGAGAATATGGAGTCAGGCACAACTTCAGGGGCTATTGCTGCCTGGAGCGCTGTTTATATTGACCTCAACCAGGCACACCTGTGGAGGGCCGGCTGGCAGGGTAAGGCTGCCCAGGTCAGCTAATCCACAACCCTCAGGGAATCACATTGTTGAAAATGGACCTCGCTAAGGCAGAAGAGAAGCCAAGGAACAAAAGGACACAATGCCATTTGCAGCCCCGTAGATGAGTCTAGAGGTAATCACGTGACTTGGAGTAAGTCAGAAAGTGAAAGACACATATCGTATCATATCACTTATAGGTGTTACCTAAAAATGGATACCAGGGCAGATATTTCCACGGAGAAGGGCAATCACAGATTCATTAAACAAACTTATGGTTCACCAACGGAAAGGTGTGAGGATTGGTTTCATTACGATATCGGGGTTAACAGACATAATCAAACACAGGTGACATATAAAATCACCAAAGACCTACGGAATACCAAGAGAAGACTACTCAACATTCTGTCCTAACGTACATGGGAAAAGGATCCCAGGAAGAACAGACATCTGTATATGTGTAAAAGAACCACATCTTCCACACCTACAACAAGCCAAACATTGTAATCAAACTTGCTGTAATAGAAAAAAAAAATTAAAAAAAAAAACAAGAAGTAGTGAGACAAACTTGAGGGGCTTTCTCCTGGCACATTCCATTCTAAATTCCAATCTAGAACACGACTTCCATTGAGGCTCTGTTGCTCTAGTAACCAGATTTGGTAAGGGAGAACTGCTGCCACCTTGTGGCCGTTTCACGCAACAGCAGCTTTAATCCCAGCGCTAATGGTCAGTTGATATTCAAAATCATTGCAGGCCTGTAAATGACACCTGCCCTGAAAACAAATCCTGGGGTCACATATCGACCAAAAAATTCAAAGGACGTCCATATTTCAAAACGACCATTTCAAAAGGCATATTTTACGCACATTAGTGTTCTGCTTCTTTTTCTTTCTTTCCTTGTTTGTTAAAAAAAACGGGAATGGAAAAAGGCATCCCTCAGAATGGGCGAAAATCGTTGCAAATGAATCAATGGACAAAGGTTTAATCTCCAATATATATATAAAAAGCTCATGCAGCTTAATATTAAAAAAAACAAACAACCCAATACAAAAATGGGCAGAAGATCTAAAGAGACGTTTCTTCAAAGAAGACACAGAGATGGCCAAGACGCCCATGAAAAGCTGCTCAACAGCACTAATTATTAGAGAAATGCAAATCAAAACTACAATGAGGTATCACCTCACACCTGTTAGAATCGGCATCATCAGAAAATCTACAAACAACAAATTCTGGGGAGGGTGTGGACAAAAGGAGCCCTCTTCCACTATTGGTGGGGATGTAAATTGATACAGTCACTATGGAGAACAGTATGGAGTTTCCTTAAAAAAACTAGAAATAGAATTACCATCTGATCCAGCAATCCCACTTCTGGGCATATACCCAGAGAAAACCATAAATCAAAAAGGCACATTCACCACAATGTTCATTGCAGCACTATTTACAATAGCCAGGTAATGCAAGCAACCTAAATGCCCACAGACAGATGAATGGATAAAGATGTGGTACATATATAAAATGGAATATTACTCAGCCATAAAAGGGAATGAAACTGGGTCATTTGTAGAGACATCGATGGATCTAGAGACTGTCATACAGAATGAAGTAAGTCAGAAAGAGGAAAACAAATATTGTATATTAATGCATATATGTGGAACCTAAAAAATGGTACAGATGAACTGGTTTTCAGGGAAGAAATAGAGACACAGAGGTAGAGAACAAACGTAAGGACACCAAGTGTGGGAAGCCATGGGGTGGTGGTGGTGGGATGAGTTGGGAGATTGGGATTGACCTGTATACATGTATATGCATAAAACACATAACTAATAATAACCTGCTGTATAAAAAAATAAATAAAATTAAATTTCAAAATTTTAAAAAATAAAATTTTAAAATAAAACAGAAAAAAGGTCTTCCCTTCACACAGATGTATTTATAGGAATGAATTATTTCCATGCTTATATCTATAAATACATAAAAGAGGAATCAAATCTAACTTGAACCATAAAAGAAAAAAAAAACCTGAACCCACCAGTTATACAGAGGGAAACCCTATCAGGGCACTTGCTCCAGCGGTAAACAATTCTGAAATTGGTCAGAGGTGGGGAATCACCTCCCATACAGCCAGCAACCCACCCCCCATGCAAGGAGCGTCCTCATTGCAAAGCTGGGGGACCGTGCTGAGGCATCTGTGAGTAAACGTGAGCTGAGCCCCAGGCCAGCTGCTGCTGAACTGTTCCCACCCTTCCCAGGTAAAACACCTGAATATGTACAAGGGCTTGAAAGCCTAGAGGAAGGGCCGTGGAGCCACACCAGCGACAGCACGCAGGCCAACTTGGTGCCTGCAGGCCAGCCAGGATGGTCCTGGCCCCGGGCGCTGTTCTGGAAGCTTTCTATTGCCCTGCCTGAGATACCCCTCCTGTCCCGGCCCCCACTGCTTTTTTCCTTCCTCACCTCTGTCCGGAGAGAAATTCCATCGGAAGGTATGGGTGACACATCCTCTTCTTTACAGGTGGCAGCCTGGCAACTCCTGCAGAAAGGCCAGCAGAGCCCCACTCACACCGGGCCACCAACAAAGCCTTGGCCCCTCACTCCCTCCCACCAGCACAGCCCCGAGACTGCTGACGGGGCAGAGAATATGGAGTCAGGCACAACTTCAGGGGCTATTGCTGCCTGGAGCGCTGTTTATATTGACCTCAACCAGGCACACCTGTGGAGGGCCGGCTGGCAGGGTAAGGCTGCCCAGGTCAGCTAATCCACAACCCTCAGGGAATCACATTGTTGAAAATGGACCTCGCTAAGGCAGAAGAGAAGCCAAGGAACAAAAGGACACAATGCCATTTGCAGCCCCGTAGATGAGTCTAGAGGTAATCACGTGACTTGGAGTAAGTCAGAAAGTGAAAGACACATATCGTATCATATCACTTATAGGTGTTACCTAAAAATGGATACCAGGGCAGATATTTCCACGGAGAAGGGCAATCACAGATTCATTAAACAAACTTATGGTTCACCAACGGAAAGGTGTGAGGATTGGTTTCATTACGATATCGGGGTTAACAGACATAATCAAACACAGGTGACATATAAAATCACCAAAGACCTACGGAATACCAAGAGAAGACTACTCAACATTCTGTCCTAACGTACATGGGAAAAGGATCCCAGGAAGAACAGACATCTGTATATGTGTAAAAGAACCACATCTTCCACACCTACAACAAGCCAAACATTGTAATCAAACTTGCTGTAATAGAAAAAAAAATTTAAAAAAAAACAAGAAGTAGTGAGACAAACTTGAGGGGCTTTCTCCTGGCACATTCCATTCTAAATTCCAATCTAGAACACGACTTCCATTGAGGCTCTGTTGCTCTAGTAACCAGATTTGGTAAGGGAGAACTGCTGCCACCTTGTGGCCGTTTCACGCAACAGCAGCTTTAATCCCAGCGCTAATGGTCAGTTGATATTCAAAATCATTGCAGGCCTGTAAATGACACCTGTCCTGAAAACAAATCCTGGGGTCACATATCGACCAAAAAATTCAAAGGACGTCCATATTTCAAAACGACCATTTCAAAAGGCATATTTTACGCACATTAGTGTTCTGCTTCTTTTTCTTTCTTTCCTTGTTTGTTAAAAAAAACGGGAATGGAAAAAGGCATCCCTCAGAATGGGCGAAAATCGTTGCAAATGAATCAATGGACAAAGGTTTAATCTCCAATATATATATAAAAAGCTCATGCAGCTTAATATTAAAAAAAACAAACAACCCAATACAAAAATGGGCAGAAGATCTAAAGAGACGTTTCTTCAAAGAAGACACAGAGATGGCCAAGACGCCCATGAAAAGCTGCTCAACAGCACTAATTATTAGAGAAATGCAAATCAAAACTACAATGAGGTATCACCTCACACCTGTTAGAATCGGCATCATCAGAAAATCTACAAACAACAAATTCTGGGGAGGTGTGGACAAAAGGAGCCCTCTTCCACTATTGGTGGGGATGTAAATTGATACAGTCACTATGGAGAACAGTATGGAGTTTCCTTAAAAAAACTAGAAATAGAATTACCATCTGATCCAGCAATCCCACTTCTGGGCATATACCCAGAGAAAACCATAAATCAAAAAGGCACATTCACCACAATGTTCATTGCAGCACTATTTACAATAGCCAGGTAATGCAAGCAACCTAAATGCCCACAGACAGATGAATGGATAAAGATGTGGTACATATATAAAATGGAATATTACTCAGCCATAAAAGGGAATGAAACTGGGTCATTTGTAGAGACATCGATGGATCTAGAGACTGTCATACAGAATGAAGTAAGTCAGAAAGAGGAAAACAAATATTGTATATTAATGCATATATGTGGAACCTAAAAAATGGTACAGATGAACTGGTTTTCAGGGAAGAAATAGAGACACAGAGGTAGAGAACAAACGTAAGGACACCAAGTGTGGGAAGCCATGGGGTGGTGGTGGTGGGATGAGTTGGGAGATTGGGATTGACCTGTATACATGTATATGCATAAAACACATAACTAATAATAACCTGCTGTATAAAAAAATAAATAAAATTAAATTTCAAAATTTTAAAAAATAAAATTTTAAAATAAAACAGAAAAAAGTTCTTCCCTTCACACAGATGTATTTATAGGAATGAATTATTTCCATGCTTATATCTATAAATACATAAAAGAGGAATCAAATCTAACTTGAACCATAAAAGAAAAAAAAAACCTGAACCCACCAGTTATACAGAGGGAAACCCTATCAGGGCACTTGCTCCAGCGGTAAACAATTCTGAAATTGGTCAGAGGTGGGGAATCACCTCCCATACAGCCAGCAACCCACCCCCCATGCAAGGAGCGTCCTCATTGCAAAGCTGGGGGACCGTGCTGAGGCATCTGTGAGTAAACGTGAGCTGAGCCCCAGGCCAGCTGCTGCTGAACTGTTCCCACCCTTCCCAGGTAAAACACCTGAATATGTACAAGGGCTTGAAAGCCTAGAGGAAGGGCCGTGGAGCCACACCAGCGACAGCACGCAGGCCAACTTGGTGCCTGCAGGCCAGCCAGGATGGTCCTGGCCCCGGGCGCTGTTCTGGAAGCTTTCTATTGCCCTGCCTGAGATACCCCTCCTGTCCCGGCCCCCACTGCTTTTTTCCTTCCTCACCTCTGTCCGGAGAGAAATTCCATCGGAAGGTATGGGTGACACATCCTCTTCTTTACAGGTGGCAGCCTGGCAACTCCTGCAGAAAGGCCAGCAGAGCCCCACTCACACCGGGCCACCAACAAAGCCTTGGTCCCTCACTCCCTCCCACCAGCACAGCCCCGAGACTGCTGACGGGGCAGAGAATATGGAGTCAGGCACAATTTCAGGGGCTATTGCTGCCTGGAGCGCTGTTTATATTGACCTCAACCAGGCACACCTGTGGAGGGCCGGCTGGCAGGGTAAGGCTGCCCAGGTCAGCTAATCCACAACCCTCAGGGAATCACATTGTTGAAAATGGACCTCGCTAAGGCAGAAGAGAAGCCAAGGAACAAAAGGACACAATGCCATTTGCAGCCCCGTAGATGAGTCTAGAGGTAATCACGTGACTTGGAGTAAGTCAGAAAGTGAAAGACACATATCGTATCATATCACTTATAGGTGTTACCTAAAAATGGATACCAGGGCAGATATTTCCACGGAGAAGGGCAATCACAGATTCATTAAACAAACTTATGGTTCACCAACGGAAAGGTGTGAGGATTGGTTTCATTACGATATCGGGGTTAACAGACATAATCAAACACAGGTGACATATAAAATCACCAAAGACCTACGGAATACCAAGAGAAGACTACTCAACATTCTGTCCTAACGTACATGGGAAAAGGATCCCAGGAAGAACAGACATCTGTATATGTGTAAAAGAACCACATCTTCCACACCTACAACAAGCCAAACATTGTAATCAAACTTGCTGTAATAGAAAAAAAAAATTAAAAAAAAAAACAAGAAGTAGTGAGACAAACTTGAGGGGCTTTCTCCTGGCACATTCCATTCTAAATTCCAATCTAGAACACGACTTCCATTGAGGCTCTGTTGCTCTAGTAACCAGATTTGGTAAGGGAGAACTGCTGCCACCTTGTGGCCGTTTCACGCAACAGCAGCTTTAATCCCAGCGCTAATGGTCAGTTGATATTCAAAATCATTGCAGGCCTGTAAATGACACCTGCCCTGAAAAGAAATCCTGGGGTCACATATCGACCAAAAAATTCAAAGGACGTCCATATTTCAAAACGACCATTTCAAAAGGCATATTTTACGCACATTAGTGTTCTGCTTCTTTTTCTTTCTTTCCTTGTTTGTTAAAAAAAACGGGAATGGAAAAAGGCATCCCTCAGAATGGGCGAAAATCGTTGCAAATGAATCAATGGACAAAGGTTTAATCTCCAATATATATATAAAAAGCTCATGCAGCTTAATATTAAAAAAAACAAACAACCCAATACAAAAATGGGCAGAAGATCTAAAGAGACGTTTCTTCAAAGAAGACACAGAGATGGCCAAGACGCCCATGAAAAGCTGCTCAACAGCACTAATTATTAGAGAAATGCAAATCAAAACTACAATGAGGTATCACCTCACACCTGTTAGAATCGGCATCATCAGAAAATCTACAAACAACAAATTCTGGGGAGGTGTGGACAAAAGGAGCCCTCTTCCACTATTGGTGGGGATGTAAATTGATACAGTCACTATGGAGAACAGTATGGAGTTTCCTTAAAAAAACTAGAAATAGAATTACCATCTGATCCAGCAATCCCACTTCTGGGCATATACCCAGAGAAAACCATAAATCAAAAAGGCACATTCACCACAATGTTCATTGCAGCACTATTTACAATAGCCAGGTAATGCAAGCAACCTAAATGCCCACAGACAGATGAATGGATAAAGATGTGGTACATATATAAAATGGAATATTACTCAGCCATAAAAGGGAATGAAACTGGGTCATTTGTAGAGACATCGATGGATCTAGAGACTGTCATACAGAATGAAGTAAGTCAGAAAGAGGAAAACAAATATTGTATATTAATGCATATATGTGGAACCTAAAAAATGGTACAGATGAACTGGTTTTCAGGGAAGAAATAGAGACACAGAGGTAGAGAACAAACGTAAGGACACCAAGTGTGGGAAGCCATGGGGTGGTGGTGGTGGGATGAGTTGGGAGATTGGGATTGACCTGTATACATGTATATGCATAAAACACATAACTAATAATAACCTGCTGTATAAAAAAATAAATAAAATTAAATTTCAAAATTTTAAAAAATAAAATTTTAAAATAAAACAGAAAAAAGTTCTTCCCTTCACACAGATGTATTTATAGGAATGAATTATTTCCATGCTTATATCTATAAATACATAAAAGAGGAATCAAATCTAACTTGAACCATAAAAGAAAAAAAAAACCTGAACCCACCAGTTATACAGAGGGAAACCCTATCAGGGCACTTGCTCCAGCGGTAAACAATTCTGAAATTGGTCAGAGGTGGGGAATCACCTCCCATACAGCCAGCAACCCACCCCCCATGCAAGGAGCGTCCTCATTGCAAAGCTGGGGGACCGTGCTGAGGCATCTGTGAGTAAACGTGAGCTGAGCCCCAGGCCAGCTGCTGCTGAACTGTTCCCACCCTTCCCAGGTAAAACACCTGAATATGTACAAGGGCTTGAAAGCCTAGAGGAAGGGCCGTGGAGCCACACCAGCGACAGCACGCAGGCCAACTTGGTGCCTGCAGGCCAGCCAGGATGGTCCTGGCCCCGGGCGCTGTTCTGGAAGCTTTCTATTGCCCTGCCTGAGATACCCCTCCTGTCCCGGCCCCCACTGCTTTTTTCCTTCCTCACCTCTGTCCGGAGAGAAATTCCATCGGAAGGTATGGGTGACACATCCTCTTCTTTACAGGTGGCAGCCTGGCAACTCCTGCAGAAAGGCCAGCAGAGCCCCACTCACACCGGGCCACCAACAAAGCCTTGGTCCCTCACTCCCTCCCACCAGCACAGCCCCGAGACTGCTGACGGGGCAGAGAATATGGAGTCAGGCACAACTTCAGGGGCTATTGCTGCCTGGAGCGCTGTTTATATTGACCTCAACCAGGCACACCTGTGGACGGCCGGCTGGCAGGGTAAGGCTGCCCAGGTCAGCTAATCCACAACCCTCAGGGAATCACATTGTTGAAAATGGACCTCGCTAAGGCAGAAGAGAAGCCAAGGAACAAAAGGACACAATGCCATTTGCAGCCCCGTAGATGAGTCTAGAGGTAATCACGTGACTTGGAGTAAGTCAGAAAGTGAAAGACACATATCGTATCATATCACTTATAGGTGTTACCTAAAAATGGATACCAGGGCAGATATTTCCACGGAGAAGGGCAATCACAGATTCATTAAACAAACTTATGGTTCACCAACGGAAAGGTGTGAGGATTGGTTTCATTACGATATCGGGGTTAACAGACATAATCAAACACAGGTGACATATAAAATCACCAAAGACCTACGGAATACCAAGAGAAGACTACTCAACATTCTGTCCTAACGTACATGGGAAAAGGATCCCAGGAAGAACAGACATCTGTATATGTGTAAAAGAACCACATCTTCCACACCTACAACAAGCCAAACATTGTAATCAAACTTGCTGTAATAGAAAAAAAAATTAAAAAAAAAACAAGAAGTAGTGAGACAAACTTGAGGGGCTTTCTCCTGGCACATTCCATTCTAAATTCCAATCTAGAACACGACTTCCATTGAGGCTCTGTTGCTCTAGTAACCAGATTTGGTAAGGGAGAACTGCTGCCACCTTGTGGCCGTTTCACGCAACAGCAGCTTTAATCCCAGCGCTAATGGTCAGTTGATATTCAAAATCATTGCAGGCCTGTAAATGACACCTGCCCTGAAAAGAAATCCTGGGGTCACATATCGACCAAAAAATTCAAAGGACGTCCATATTTCAAAACGACCATTTCAAAAGGCATATTTTACGCACATTAGTGTTCTGCTTCTTTTTCTTTCTTTCCTTTTTTGTTAAAAAAAACGGGAATGGAAAAAGGCATCCCTCAGAATGGGCGAAAATCGTTGCAAATGAATCAATGGACAAAGGTTTAATCTCCAATATATATATAAACAGCTCATGCAGCTTAATGTTAAAAAAAACAAACAACCCAATACAAAAATGGGCAGAAGATCTAAAGAGACGTTTCTTCAAAGAAGACACAGAGATGGCCAAGACGCCCATGAAAAGCTGCTCAACAGCACTAATTATTAGAGAAATGCAAATCAAAACTACAATGAGGTATCACCTCACACCTGTTAGAATCGGCATCATCAGAAAATCTACAAACAACAAATTCTGGGGAGGGTGTGGACAAAAGGAGCCCTCTTCCACTATTGGTGGGGATGTAAATTGATACAGTCACTATGGAGAACAGTATGGAGTTTCCTTAAAAAAACTAGAAATAGAATTACCATCTGATCCAGCAATCCCACTTCTGGGCATATACCCAGAGAAAACCATAAATCAAAAAGGCACATTCACCACAATGTTCATTGCAGCACTATTTACAATAGCCAGGTAATGCAAGCAACCTAAATGCCCACAGACAGATGAATGGATAAAGATGTGGTACATATATAAAATGGAATATTACTCAGCCATAAAAGGGAATGAAACTGGGTCATTTGTAGAGACATCGATGGATCTAGAGACTGTCATACAGAATGAAGTAAGTCAGAAAGAGGAAAACAAATATTGTATATTAATGCATATATGTGGAACCTAAAAAATGGTACAGATGAACTGGTTTTCAGGGAAGAAATAGAGACACAGAGGTAGAGAACAAACGTAAGGACACCAAGTGTGGGAAGCCATGGGGTGGTGGTGGTGGGATGAGTTGGGAGATTGGGATTGACCTGTATACATGTATATGCATAAAACACATAACTAATAATAACCTGCTGTATAAAAAAATAAATAAAATTAAATTTCAAAATTTTAAAAAATAAAATTTTAAAATAAAACAGAAAAAAGTTCTTCCCTTCACACAGATGTATTTATAGGAATGAATTATTTCCATGCTTATATCTATAAATACATAAAAGAGGAATCAAATCTAACTTGAACCATAAAAGAAAAAAAAAACCTGAACCCACCAGTTATACAGAGGGAAACCCTATCAGGGCACTTGCTCCAGCGGTAAACAATTCTGAAATTGGTCAGAGGTGGGGAATCACCTCCCATACAGCCAGCAACCCACCCCCCATGCAAGGAGCGTCCTCATTGCAAAGCTGGGGGACCGTGCTGAGGCATCTGTGAGTAAACGTGAGCTGAGCCCCAGGCCAGCTGCTGCTGAACTGTTCCCACCCTTCCCAGGTAAAACACCTGAATATGTACAAGGGCTTGAAAGCCTAGAGGAAGGGCCGTGGAGCCACACCAGCGACAGAACGCAGGCCAACTTGGTGCCTGCAGGCCAGCCAGGATGGTCCTGGCCCCGGGCGCTGTTCTGGAAGCTTTCTATTGCCCTGCCTGAGATACCCCTCCTGTCCCGGCCCCCACTGCTTTTTTCCTTCCTCACCTCTGTCCGGAGAGAAATTCCATCGGAAGGTATGGGTGACACATCCTCTTCTTTACAGGTGGCAGCCTGGCAACTCCTGCAGAAAGGCCAGCAGAGCCCCACTCACACCGGGCCACCAACAAAGCCTTGGCCCCTCACTCCCTCCCACCAGCACAGCCCCGAGACTGCTGACGGGGCAGAGAATATGGAGTCAGGCACAACTTCAGGGGCTATTGCTGCCTGGAGCGCTGTTTATATTGACCTCAACCAGGCACACCTGTGGAGGGCCGGCTGGCAGGGTAAGGCTGCCCAGGTCAGCTAATCCACAACCCTCAGGGAATCACATTGTTGAAAATGGACCTCGCTAAGGCAGAAGAGAAGCCAAGGAACAAAAGGACACAATGCCATTTGCAGCCCCGTAGATGAGTCTAGAGGTAATCACGTGACTTGGAGTAAGTCAGAAAGTGAAAGACACATATCGTATCATATCACTTATAGGTGTTACCTAAAAATGGATACCAGGGCAGATATTTCCACGGAGAAGGGCAATCACAGATTCATTAAACAAACTTATGGTTCACCAACGGAAAGGTGTGAGGATTGGTTTCATTATGATATCGGGGTTAACAGACATAATCAAACACAGGTGACATATAAAATCACCAAAGACCTACGGAATACCAAGAGAAGACTACTCAACATTCTGTCCTAACGTACATGGGAAAAGGATCCCAGGAAGAACAGACATCTGTATATGTGTAAAAGAACCACATCTTCCACACCTACAACAAGCCAAACATTGTAATCAAACTTGCTGTAATAGAAAAAAAAAATTAAAAAAAAAAACAAGAAGTAGTGAGACAAACTTGAGGGGCTTTCTCCTGGCACATTCCATTCTAAATTCCAATCTAGAACACGACTTCCATTGAGGCTCTGTTGCTCTAGTAACCAGATTTGGTAAGGGAGAACTGCTGCCACCTTGTGGCCGTTTCACGCAACAGCAGCTTTAATCCCAGCGCTAATGGTCAGTTGATATTCAAAATCATTGCAGGCCTGTAAATGACACCTGCCCTGAAAAGAAATCCTGGGGTCACATATCGACCAAAAAATTCAAAGGACGTCCATATTTCAAAACGACCATTTCAAAAGGCATATTTTACGCACATTAGTGTTCTGCTTCTTTTTCTTTCTTTCCTTGTTTGTTAAAAAAAACGGGAATGGAAAAAGGCATCCCTCAGAATGGGCGAAAATCGTTGCAAATGAATCAATGGACAAAGGTTTAATCTCCAATATATATATAAACAGCTCATGCAGCTTAATATTAAAAAAAACAAACAACCCAATACAAAAATGGGCAGAAGATCTAAAGAGACGTTTCTTCAAAGAAGACACAGAGATGGCCAAGACGCCCATGAAAAGCTGCTCAACAGCACTAATTATTAGAGAAATGCAAATCAAAACTACAATGAGGTATCACCTCACACCTGTTAGAATCGGCATCATCAGAAAATCTACAAACAACAAATTCTGGGGAGGGTGTGGACAAAAGGAGCCCTCTTCCACTATTGGTGGGGATGTAAATTGATACAGTCACTATGGAGAACAGTATGGAGTTTCCTTAAAAAAACTAGAAATAGAATTACCATCTGATCCAGCAATCCCACTTCTGGGCATATACCCAGAGAAAACCATAAATCAAAAAGGCACATTCACCACAATGTTCATTGCAGCACTATTTACAATAGCCAGGTAATGCAAGCAACCTAAATGCCCACAGACAGATGAATGGATAAAGATGTGGTACATATATAAAATGGAATATTACTCAGCCATAAAAGGGAATGAAACTGGGTCATTTGTAGAGACATCGATGGATCTAGAGACTGTCATACAGAATGAAGTAAGTCAGAAAGAGGAAAACAAATATTGTATATTAATGCATATATGTGGAACCTAAAAAATGGTACAGATGAACTGGTTTTCAGGGAAGAAATAGAGACACAGAGGTAGAGAACAAACGTAAGGACACCAAGTGTGGGAAGCCATGGGGTGGTGGTGGTGGGATGAGTTGGGAGATTGGGATTGACCTGTATACATGTATATGCATAAAACACATAACTAATAATAACCTGCTGTATAAAAAAATAAATAAAATTAAATTTCAAAATTTTAAAAAATAAAATTTTAAAATAAAACAGAAAAAAGTTCTTCCCTTCACACAGATGTATTTATAGGAATGAATTATTTCCATGCTTATATCTATAAATACATAAAAGAGGAATCAAATCTAACTTGAACCATAAAAGAAAAAAAAAACCTGAACCCACCAGTTATACAGAGGGAAACCCTATCAGGGCACTTGCTCCAGCGGTAAACAATTCTGAAATTGGTCAGAGGTGGGGAATCACCTCCCATACAGCCAGCAACCCACCCCCCATGCAAGGAGCGTCCTCATTGCAAAGCTGGGGGACCGTGCTGAGGCATCTGTGAGTAAACGTGAGCTGAGCCCCAGGCCAGCTGCTGCTGAACTGTTCCCACCCTTCCCAGGTAAAACACCTGAATATGTACAAGGGCTTGAAAGCCTAGAGGAAGGGCCGTGGAGCCACACCAGCGACAGAACGCAGGCCAACTTGGTGCCTGCAGGCCAGCCAGGATGGTCCTGGCCCCGGGCGCTGTTCTGGAAGCTTTCTATTGCCCTGCCTGAGATACCCCTCCTGTCCCGGCCCCCACTGCTTTTTTCCTTCCTCACCTCTGTCCGGAGAGAAATTCCATCGGAAGGTATGGGTGACACATCCTCTTCTTTACAGGTGGCAGCCTGGCAACTCCTGCAGAAAGGCCAGCAGAGCCCCACTCACACCGGGCCACCAACAAAGCCTTGGCCCCTCACTCCCTCCCACCAGCACAGCCCCGAGACTGCTGACGGGGCAGAGAATATGGAGTCAGGCACAACTTCAGGGGCTATTGCTGCCTGGAGCGCTGTTTATATTGACCTCAACCAGGCACACCTGTGGAGGGCCGGCTGGCAGGGTAAGGCTGCCCAGGTCAGCTAATCCACAACCCTCAGGGAATCACATTGTTGAAAATGGACCTCGCTAAGGCAGAAGAGAAGCCAAGGAACAAAAGGACACAATGCCATTTGCAGCCCCGTAGATGAGTCTAGAGGTAATCACGTGACTTGGAGTAAGTCAGAAAGTGAAAGACACATATCGTATCATATCACTTATAGGTGTTACCTAAAAATGGATACCAGGGCAGATATTTCCACGGAGAAGGGCAATCACAGATTCATTAAACAAACTTATGGTTCACCAACGGAAAGGTGTGAGGATTGGTTTCATTATGATATCGGGGTTAACAGACATAATCAAACACAGGTGACATATAAAATCACCAAAGACCTACGGAATACCAAGAGAAGACTACTCAACATTCTGTCCTAACGTACATGGGAAAAGGATCCCAGGAAGAACAGACATCTGTATATGTGTAAAAGAACCACATCTTCCACACCTACAACAAGCCAAACATTGTAATCAAACTTGCTGTAATAGAAAAAAAAAATTAAAAAAAAAAACAAGAAGTAGTGAGACAAACTTGAGGGGCTTTCTCCTGGCACATTCCATTCTAAATTCCAATCTAGAACACGACTTCCATTGAGGCTCTGTTGCTCTAGTAACCAGATTTGGTAAGGGAGAACTGCTGCCACCTTGTGGCCGTTTCACGCAACAGCAGCTTTAATCCCAGCGCTAATGGTCAGTTGATATTCAAAATCATTGCAGGCCTGTAAATGACACCTGCCCTGAAAAGAAATCCTGGGGTCACATATCGACCAAAAAATTCAAAGGACGTCCATATTTCAAAACGACCATTTCAAAAGGCATATTTTACGCACATTAGTGTTCTGCTTCTTTTTCTTTCTTTCCTTGTTTGTTAAAAAAAACGGGAATGGAAAAAGGCATCCCTCAGAATGGGCGAAAATCGTTGCAAATGAATCAATGGACAAAGGTTTAATCTCCAATATATATATAAACAGCTCATGCAGCTTAATATTAAAAAAAACAAACAACCCAATACAAAAATGGGCAGAAGATCTAAAGAGACGTTTCTTCAAAGAAGACACAGAGATGGCCAAGACGCCCATGAAAAGCTGCTCAACAGCACTAATTATTAGAGAAATGCAAATCAAAACTACAATGAGGTATCACCTCACACCTGATAGAATCGGCATCATCAGAAAATCTACAAACAACAAATTCTGGGGAGGGTGTGGACAAAAGGAGCCCTCTTCCACTATTGGTGGGGATGTAAATTGATACAGTCACTATGGAGAACAGTATGGAGTTTCCTTAAAAAAACTAGAAATAGAATTACCATCTGATCCAGCAATCCCACTTCTGGGCATATACCCAGAGAAAACCATAAATCAAAAAGGCACATTCACCACAATGTTCATTGCAGCACTATTTACAATAGCCAGGTAATGCAAGCAACCTAAATGCCCACAGACAGATGAATGGATAAAGATGTGGTACATATATAAAATGGAATATTACTCAGCCATAAAAGGGAATGAAACTGGGTCATTTGTAGAGACATCGATGGATCTAGAGACTGTCATACAGAATGAAGTAAGTCAGAAAGAGGAAAACAAATATTGTATATTAATGCATATATGTGGAACCTAAAAAATGGTACAGATGAACTGGTTTTCAGGGAAGAAATAGAGACACAGAGGTAGAGAACAAACGTAAGGACACCAAGTGTGGGAAGCCATGGTGTGGTGGTGGTGGGATGAGTTGGGAGATTGGGATTGACCTGTATACATGTATATGCATAAAACACATAACTAATAATAACCTGCTGTATAAAAAAATAAATAAAATTAAATTTCAAAATTTTAAAAAATAAAAATTTAAAATAAAACAGAAAAAAGTTCTTCCCTTCACACAGATATATTTATAGGAATGAATTATTTCCATGCTTATATCTATAAATACATAAAAGAGGAATCAAATCTAACTTGAACCATAAAAGAAAAAAAAAACCTGAACCCACCAGTTATACAGAGGGAAACCCTATCAGGGCACTTGCTCCAGCGGTAAACAATTCTGAAATTGGTCAGAGGTGGGGAATCACCTCCCATACAGCCAGCAACCCACCCCCCATGCAAGGAGCGTCCTCATTGCAAAGCTGGGGGACCGTGCTGAGGCATCTGTGAGTAAACGTGAGCTGAGCCCCAGGCCAGCTGCTGCTGAACTGTTCCCACCCTTCCCAGGTAAAACACCTGAATATGTACAAGGGCTTGAAAGCCCAGAGGAAGGGCCGTGGAGCCACACCAGCGACAGCACGCAGGCCAACTTGGTGCCTGCAGGCCAGCCAGGATGGTCCTGGCCCCGGGCGCTGTTCTGGAAGCTTTCTATTGCCCTGCCTGAGATACCCCTCCTGTCCCGGCCCCCACTGCTTTTTTCCTTCCTCACCTCTGTCCGGAGAGAAATTCCATCGGAAGGTATGGGTGACACATCCTCTTCTTTACAGGTGGCAGCCTGGCAACTCCTGCAGAAAGGCCAGCAGAGCCCCACTCACACCGGGCCACCAACAAAGCCTTGGCCCCTCACTCCCTCCCACCAGCACAGCCCCGAGACTGCTGACGGGGCAGAGAATATGGAGTCAGGCACAACTTCAGGGGTTATTGCTGCCTGGAGCGCTGTTTATATTGACCTCAACCAGGCACACCTGTGGAGGGCCGGCTGGCAGGGTAAGGCTGCCCAGGTCAGCTAATCCACAACCCTCAGGGAATCACATTGTTGAAAATGGACCTCGCTAAGGCAGAAGAGAAGCCAAGGAACAAAAGGACACAATGCCATTTGCAGCCCCGTAGATGAGTCTAGAGGTAATCACGTGACTTGGAGTAAGTCAGAAAGTGAAAGACACATATCGTATCATATCACTTATAGGTGTTACCTAAAAATGGATACCAGGGCAGATATTTCCACGGAGAAGGGCAATCACAGATTCATTAAACAAACTTATGGTTCACCAACGGAAAGGTGTGAGGATTGGTTTCATTACGATATCGGGGTTAACAGACATAATCAAACACAGGTGACATATAAAATCACCAAAGACCTACGGAATACCAAGAGAAGACTACTCAACATTCTGTCCTAACGTACATGGGAAAAGGATCCCAGGAAGAACAGACATCTGTATATGTGTAAAAGAACCACATCTTCCACACCTACAACAAGCCAAACATTGTAATCAAACTTGCTGTAATAGAAAAAAAAAATTAAAAAAAAAAACAAGAAGTAGTGAGACAAACTTGAGGGGCTTTCTCCTGGCACATTCCATTCTAAATTCCAATCTAGAACACGACTTCCATTGAGGCTCTGTTGCTCTAGTAACCAGATTTGGTAAGGGAGAACTGCTGCCACCTTGTGGCCGTTTCACGCAACAGCAGCTTTAATCCCAGCGCTAATGGTCAGTTGATATTCAAAATCATTGCAGGCCTGTAAATGACACCTGCCCTGAAAAGAAATCCTGGGGTCACATATCGACCAAAAAATTCAAAGGACGTCCATATTTCAAAACGACCATTTCAAAAGGCATATTTTACGCACATTAGTGTTCTGCTTCTTTTTCTTTCTTTCCTTTTTTGTTAAAAAAACGGGAATGGAAAAAGGCATCCCTCAGAATGGGCGAAAATCGTTGCAAATGAATCAATGGACAAAGGTTTAATCTCCAATATATATATAAACAGCTCATGCAGCTTAATGTTAAAAAAAACAAACAACCCAATACAAAAATGGGCAGAAGATCTAAAGAGACGTTTCTTCAAAGAAGACACAGAGATGGCCAAGACGCCCATGAAAAGCTGCTCAACAGCACTAATTATTAGAGAAATGCAAATCAAAACTACAATGAGGTATCACCTCACACCTGTTAGAATCGGCATCATCAGAAAATCTACAAACAACAAATTCTGGGGAGGGTGTGGACAAAAGGAGCCCTCTTCCACTATTGGTGGGGATGTAAATTGATACAGTCACTATGGAGAACAGTATGGAGTTTCCTTAAAAAAACTAGAAATAGAATTACCATCTGATCCAGCAATCCCACTTCTGGGCATATACCCAGAGAAAACCATAAATCAAAAAGGCACATTCACCACAATGTTCATTGCAGCACTATTTACAATAGCCAGGTAATGCAAGCAACCTAAATGCCCACAGACAGATGAATGGATAAAGATGTGGTACATATATAAAATGGAATATTACTCAGCCATAAAAGGGAATGAAACTGGGTCATTTGTAGAGACATCGATGGATCTAGAGACTGTCATACAGAATGAAGTAAGTCAGAAAGAGGAAAACAAATATTGTATATTAATGCATATATGTGGAACCTAAAAAATGGTACAGATGAACTGGTTTTCAGGGAAGAAATAGAGACACAGAGGTAGAGAACAAACGTAAGGACACCAAGTGTGGGAAGCCATGGGGTGGTGGTGGTGGGATGAGTTGGGAGATTGGGATTGACCTGTATACATGTATATGCATAAAACACATAACTAATAATAACCTGCTGTATAAAAAAATAAATAAAATTAAATTTCAAAATTTTAAAAAATAAAATTTTAAAATAAAACAGAAAAAAGTTCTTCCCTTCACACAGATGTATTTATAGGAATGAATTATTTCCATGCTTATATCTATAAATACATAAAAGAGGAATCAAATCTAACTTGAACCATAAAAGAAAAAAAAAACCTGAACCCACCAGTTATACAGAGGGAAACCCTATCAGGGCACTTGCTCCAGCGGTAAACAATTCTGAAATTGGTCAGAGGTGGGGAATCACCTCCCATACAGCCAGCAACCCACCCCCCATGCAAGGAGCGTCCTCATTGCAAAGCTGGGGGACCGTGCTGAGGCATCTGTGAGTAAACGTGAGCTGAGCCCCAGGCCAGCTGCTGCTGAACTGTTCCCACCCTTCCCAGGTAAAACACCTGAATATGTACAAGGGCTTGAAAGCCTAGAGGAAGGGCCGTGGAGCCACACCAGCGACAGCACGCAGGCCAACTTGGTGCCTGCAGGCCAGCCAGGATGGTCCTGGCCCCGGGCGCTGTTCTGGAAGCTTTCTATTGCCCTGCCTGAGATACCCCTCCTGTCCCGGCCCCCACTGCTTTTTTCCTTCCTCACCTCTGTCCGGAGAGAAATTCCATCGGAAGGTATGGGTGACACATCCTCTTCTTTACAGGTGGCAGCCTGGCAACTCCTGCAGAAAGGCCAGCAGAGCCCCACTCACACCGGGCCACCAACAAAGCCTTGGTCCCTCACTCCCTCCCACCAGCACAGCCCCGAGACTGCTGACGGGGCAGAGAATATGGAGTCAGGCACAACTTCAGGGGCTATTGCTGCCTGGAGCGCTGTTTATATTGACCTCAACCAGGCACACCTGTGGAGGGCCGGCTGGCAGGGTAAGGCTGCCCAGGTCAGCTAATCCACAACCCTCAGGGAATCACATTGTTGAAAATGGACCTCGCTAAGGCAGAAGAGAAGCCAAGGAACAAAAGGACACAATGCCATTTGCAGCCCCGTAGATGAGTCTAGAGGTAATCACGTGACTTGGAGTAAGTCAGAAAGTGAAAGACACATATCGTATCATATCACTTATAGGTGTTACCTAAAAATGGATACCAGGGCAGATATTTCCACGGAGAAGGGCAATCACAGATTCATTAAACAAACTTATGGTTCACCAACGGAAAGGTGTGAGGATTGGTTTCATTACGATATCGGGGTTAACAGACATAATCAAACACAGGTGACATATAAAATCACCAAAGACCTACGGAATACCAAGAGAAGACTACTCAACATTCTGTCCTAACGTACATGGGAAAAGGATCCCAGGAAGAACAGACATCTGTATATGTGTAAAAGAACCACATCTTCCACACCTACAACAAGCCAAACATTGTAATCAAACTTGCTGTAATAGAAAAAAAAATTAAAAAAAAAAACAAGAAGTAGTGAGACAAACTTGAGGGGCTTTCTCCTGGCACATTCCATTCTAAATTCCAATCTAGAACACGACTTCCATTGAGGCTCTGTTGCTCTAGTAACCAGATTTGGTAAGGGAGAACTGCTGCCACCTTGTGGCCGTTTCACGCAACAGCAGCTTTAATCCCAGCGCTAATGGTCAGTTGATATTCAAAATCATTGCAGGCCTGTAAATGACACCTGCCCTGAAAACAAATCCTGGGGTCACATATCGACCAAAAAATTCAAAGGACGTCCATATTTCAAAACGACCATTTCAAAAGGCATATTTTACGCACATTAGTGTTCTGCTTCTTTTTCTTTCTTTCCTTTTTTGTTAAAAAAACGGGAATGGAAAAAGGCATCCCTCAGAATGGGCGAAAATCGTTGCAAATGAATCAATGGACAAAGGTTTAATCTCCAATATATATATAAACAGCTCATGCAGCTTAATGTTAAAAAAACAAACAACCCAATACAAAAATGGGCAGAAGATCTAAAGAGACGTTTCTTCAAAGAAGACACAGAGATGGCCAAGACGCCCATGAAAAGCTGCTCAACAGCACTAATTATTAGAGAAATGCAAATCAAAACTACAATGAGGTATCACCTCACACCTGTTAGAATCGGCATCATCAGAAAATCTACAAACAACAAATTCTGGGGAGGGTGTGGACAAAAGGAGCCCTCTTCCACTATTGGTGGGGATGTAAATTGATACAGTCACTATGGAGAACAGTATGGAGTTTCCTTAAAAAAACTAGAAATAGAATTACCATCTGATCCAGCAATCCCACTTCTGGGCATATACCCAGAGAAAACCATAAATCAAAAAGGCACATTCACCACAATGTTCATTGCAGCACTATTTACAATAGCCAGGTAATGCAAGCAACCTAAATGCCCACAGACAGATGAATGGATAAAGATGTGGTACATATATAAAATGGAATATTACTCAGCCATAAAAGGGAATGAAACTGGGTCATTTGTAGAGACATCGATGGATCTAGAGACTGTCATACAGAATGAAGTAAGTCAGAAAGAGGAAAACAAATATTGTATATTAATGCATATATGTGGAACCTAAAAAATGGTACAGATGAACTGGTTTTCAGGGAAGAAATAGAGACACAGAGGTAGAGAACAAACGTAAGGACACCAAGTGTGGGAAGCCATGGGGTGGTGGTGGTGGGATGAGTTGGGAGATTGGGATTGACCTGTATACATGTATATGCATAAAACACATAACTAATAATAACCTGCTGTATAAAAAAATAAATAAAATTAAATTTCAAAATTTTAAAAAATAAAAATTTAAAATAAAACAGAAAAAAGTTCTTCCCTTCACACAGATGTATTTATAGGAATGAATTATTTCCATGCTTATATCTATAAATACATAAAAGAGGAATCAAATCTAACTTGAACCATAAAAGAAAAAAAAAACCTGAACCCACCAGTTATACAGAGGGAAACCCTATCAGGGCACTTGCTCCAGCGGTAAACAATTCTGAAATTGGTCAGAGGTGGGGAATCACCTCCCATACAGCCAGCAACCCACCCCCCATGCAAGGAGCGTCCTCATTGCAAAGCTGGGGGACCATGCTGAGGCATCTGTGAGTAAACGTGAGCTGAGCCCCAGGCCAGCTGCTGCTGAACTGTTCCCACCCTTCCCAGGTAAAACACCTGAATATGTACAAGGGCTTGAAAGCCTAGAGGAAGGGCCGTGGAGCCACACCAGCGACAGCACGCAGGCCAACTTGGTGCCTGCAGGCCAGCCAGGATGGTCCTGGCCCCGGGCGCTCTTCTGGAAGCTTTCTATTGCCCTGCCTGAGATACCCCTCCTGTCCCGGCCCCCACTGCTTTTTTCCTTCCTCACCTCTGTCCGGAGAGAAATTCCATCGGAAGGTATGGGTGACACATCCTCTTCTTTACAGGTGGCAGCCTGGCAACTCCTGCAGAAAGGCCAGCAGAGCCCCACTCACACCGGGCCACCAACAAAGCCTTGGCCCCTCACTCCCTCCCACCAGCACAGCCCCGAGACTGCTGACGGGGCAGAGAATATGGAGTCAGGCACAACTTCAGGGGCTATTGCTGCCTGGAGCGCTGTTTATATTGACCTCAACCAGGCACACCTGGGGAGGGCCGGCTGGCAGGGTAAGGCTGCCCAGGTCAGCTAATCCACAACCCTCAGGGAATCACATTGTTGAAAATGGACCTCGCTAAGGCAGAAGAGAAGCCAAGGAACAAAAGGACACAATGCCATTTGCAGCCCCGTAGATGAGTCTAGAGGTAATCACGTGACTTGGAGTAAGTCAGAAAGTGAAAGACACATATCGTATCATATCACTTATAGGTGTTACCTAAAAATGGATACCAGGGCAGATATTTCCACGGAGAAGGGCAATCACAGATTCATTAAACAAACTTATGGTTCACCAACGGAAAGGTGTGAGGATTGGTTTCATTACGATATCGGGGTTAACAGACATAATCAAACACAGGTGACATATAAAATCACCAAAGACCTACGGAATACCAAGAGAAGACTACTCAACATTCTGTCCTAACGTACATGGGAAAAGGATCCCAGGAAGAACAGACATCTGTATATGTGTAAAAGAACCACATCTTCCACACCTACAACAAGCCAAACATTGTAATCAAACTTGCTGTAATAGAAAAAAAAAATTAAAAAAAAAAAACAAGAAGTAGTGAGACAAACTTGAGGGGCTTTCTCCTGGCACATTCCATTCTAAATTCCAATCTAGAACACGACTTCCATTGAGGCTCTGTTGCTCTAGTAACCAGATTTGGTAAGGGAGAACTGCTGCCACCTTGTGGCCGTTTCACGCAACAGCAGCTTTAATCCCAGCGCTAATGGTCAGTTGATATTCAAAATCATTGCAGGCCTGTAAATGACACCTGCCCTGAAAAGAAATCCTGGGGTCACATATCGACCAAAAAATTCAAAGGACGTCCATATTTCAAAACGACCATTTCAAAAGGCATATTTTACGCACATTAGTGTTCTGCTTCTTTTTCTTTCTTTCCTTTTTTGTTAAAAAAACGGGAATGGAAAAAGGCATCCCTCAGAATGGGCGAAAATCGTTGCAAATGAATCAATGGACAAAGGTTTAATCTCCAATATATATATAAACAGCTCATGAAGCTTAATGTTAAAAAAAACAAACAACCCAATACAAAAATGGGCAGAAGATCTAAAGAGACGTTTCTTCAAAGAAGACACAGAGATGGCCAAGACGCCCATGAAAAGCTGCTCAACAGCACTAATTATTAGAGAAATGCAAATCAAAACTACAATGAGGTATCACCTCACACCTGTTAGAATCGGCATCATCAGAAAATCTACAAACAACAAATTCTGGGGAGGGTGTGGACAAAAGGAGCCCTCTTCCACTATTGGTGGGGATGTAAATTGATACAGTCACTATGGAGAACAGTATGGAGTTTCCTTAAAAAAACTAGAAATAGAATTACCATCTGATCCAGCAATCCCACTTCTGGGCATATACCCAGAGAAAACCATAAATCAAAAAGGCACATTCACCACAATGTTCATTGCAGCACTATTTACAATAGCCAGGTAATGCAAGCAACCTAAATGCCCACAGACAGATGAATGGATAAAGATGTGGTACATATATAAAATGGAATATTACTCAGCCATAAAAGGGAATGAAACTGGGTCATTTGTAGAGACATCGATGGATCTAGAGACTGTCATACAGAATGAAGTAAGTCAGAAAGAGGAAAACAAATATTGTATATTAATGCATATATGTGGAACCTAAAAAATGGTACAGATGAACTGGTTTTCAGGGAAGAAATAGAGACACAGAGGTAGAGAACAAACGTAAGGACACCAAGTGTGGGAAGCCATGGGGTGGTGGTGGTGGGATGAGTTGGGAGATTGGGATTGACCTGTATACATGTATATGCATAAAACACATAACTAATAATAACCTGCTGTATAAAAAAATAAATAAAATTAAATTTCAAAATTTTAAAAAATAAAAATTTAAAATAAAACAGAAAAAAGTTCTTCCCTTCACACAGATGTATTTATAGGAATGAATTATTTCCATGCTTATATCTATAAATACATAAAAGAGGAATCAAATCTAACTTGAACCATAAAAGAAAAAAAAAACCTGAACCCACCAGTTATACAGAGGGAAACCCTATCAGGGCACTTGCTCCAGCGGTAAACAATTCTGAAATTGGTCAGAGGTGGGGAATCACCTCCCATACAGCCAGCAACCCACCCCCCATGCAAGGAGCGTCCTCATTGCAAAGCTGGGGGACCGTGCTGAGGCATCTGTGAGTAAACGTGAGCTGAGCCCCAGGCCAGCTGCTGCTGAACTGTTCCCACCCTTCCCAGGTAAAACACCTGAATATGTACAAGGGCTTGAAAGCCTAGAGGAAGGGCCGTGGAGCCACACCAGCGACAGCACGCAGGCCAACTTGGTGCCTGCAGGCCAGCCAGGATGGTCCTGGCCCCGGGCGCTGTTCTGGAAGCTTTCTATTGCCCTGCCTGAGATACCCCTCCTGTCCCGGCCCCCACTGCTTTTTTCCTTCCTCACCTCTGTCCGGAGAGAAATTCCATCGGAAGGTATGGGTGACACATCCTCTTCTTTACAGGTGGCAGCCTGGCAACTCCTGCAGAAAGGCCAGCAGAGCCCCACTCACACCGGGCCACCAACAAAGCCTTGGCCCCTCACTCCCTCCCACCAGCACAGCCCCGAGACTGCTGACGGGGCAGAGAATATGGAGTCAGGCACAACTTCAGGGGCTATTGCTGCCTGGAGCGCTGTTTATATTGACCTCAACCAGGCACACCTGGGGAGGGCCGGCTGGCAGGGTAAGGCTGCCCAGGTCAGCTAATCCACAACCCTCAGGGAATCACATTGTTGAAAATGGACCTCGCTAAGGCAGAAGAGAAGCCAAGGAACAAAAGGACACAATGCCATTTGCAGCCCCGTAGATGAGTCTAGAGGTAATCACGTGACTTGGAGTAAGTCAGAAAGTGAAAGACACATATCGTATCATATCACTTATAGGTGTTACCTAAAAATGGATACCAGGGCAGATATTTCCACGGAGAAGGGCAATCACAGATTCATTAAACAAACTTATGGTTCACCAACGGAAAGGTGTGAGGATTGGTTTCATTACGATATCGGGGTTAACAGACATAATCAAACACAGGTGACATATAAAATCACCAAAGACCTACGGAATACCAAGAGAAGACTACTCAACATTCTGTCCTAACGTACATGGGAAAAGGATCCCAGGAAGAACAGACATCTGTATATGTGTAAAAGAACCACATCTTCCACACCTACAACAAGCCAAACATTGTAATCAAACTTGCTGTAATAGAAAAAAAAATTAAAAAAAAAAAACAAGAAGTAGTGAGACAAACTTGAGGGGCTTTCTCCTGGCACATTCCATTCTAAATTCCAATCTAGAACACGACTTCCATTGAGGCTCTGTTGCTCTAGTAACCAGATTTGGTAAGGGAGAACTGCTGCCACCTTGTGGCCGTTTCACGCAACAGCAGCTTTAATCCCAGCGCTAATGGTCAGTTGATATTCAAAATCATTGCAGGCCTGTAAATGACACCTGCCCTGAAAAGAAATCCTGGGGTCACATATCGACCAAAAAATTCAAAGGACGTCCATATTTCAAAACGACCATTTCAAAAGGCATATTTTACGCACATTAGTGTTCTGCTTCTTTTTCTTTCTTTCCTTTTTTCTTAAAAAAACGGGAATGGAAAAAGGCATCCCTCAGAATGGGCGAAAATCGTTGCAAATGAATCAATGGACAAAGGTTTAATCTCCAATATATATATAAACAGCTCATGAAGCTTAATGTTAAAAAAAACAAACAACCCAATACAAAAATGGGCAGAAGATCTAAAGAGACGTTTCTTCAAAGAAGACACAGAGATGGCCAAGACGCCCATGAAAAGCTGCTCAACAGCACTAATTATTAGAGAAATGCAAATCAAAACTACAATGAGGTATCACCTCACACCTGTTAGAATCGGCATCATCAGAAAATCTACAAACAACAAATTCTGGGGAGGGTGTGGACAAAAGGAGCCCTCTTCCACTATTGGTGGGGATGTAAATTGATACAGTCACTATGGAGAACAGTATGGAGTTTCCTTAAAAAAACTAGAAATAGAATTACCATCTGATCCAGCAATCCCACTTCTGGGCATATACCCAGAGAAAACCATAAATCAAAAAGGCACATTCACCACAATGTTCATTGCAGCACTATTTACAATAGCCAGGTAATGCAAGCAACCTAAATGCCCACAGACAGATGAATGGATAAAGATGTGGTACATATATAAAATGGAATATTACTCAGCCATAAAAGGGAATGAAACTGGGTCATTTGTAGAGACATCGATGGATCTAGAGAATGTCATACAGAATGAAGTAAGTCAGAAAGAGGAAAACAAATATTGTATATTAATGCATATATGTGGAACCTAAAAAATGGTACAGATGAACTGGTTTTCAGGGAAGAAATAGAGACACAGAGGTAGAGAACAAACGTAAGGACACCAAGTGTGGGAAGCCATGGGGTGGTGGTGGTGGGATGAGTTGGGAGATTGGGATTGACCTGTATACATGTATATGCATAAAACACATAACTAATAATAACCTGCTGTATAAAAAAATAAATAAAATTAAATTTCAAAATTTAAAAAAATAAAATTTTAAAATAAAACAGAAAAAAGTTCTTCCCTTCACACAGATGTATTTATAGGAATGAATTATTTCCATGCTTATATCTATAAATACATAAAAGAGGAATCAAATCTAACTTGAACCATAAAAGAAAAAAAAACCTGAACCCACCAGTTATACAGAGGGAAACCCTATCAGGGCACTTGCTCCAGCGGTAAACAATTCTGAAATTGGTCAGAGGTGGGGAATCACCTCCCATACAGCCAGCAACCCACCCCCCATGCAAGGAGCGTCCTCATTGCAAAGCTGGGGGACCGTGCTGAGGCATCTGTGAGTAAACGTGAGCTGAGCCCCAGGCCAGCTGCTGCTGAACTGTTCCCACCCTTCCCAGGTAAAACACCTGAATATGTACAAGGGCTTGAAAGCCTAGAGGAAGGGCCGTGGAGCCACACCAGCGACAGCACGCAGGCCAACTTGGTGCCTGCAGGCCAGCCAGGATGGTCCTGGCCCCGGGCGCTCTTCTGGAAGCTTTCTATTGCCCTGCCTGAGATACCCCTCCTGTCCCGGCCCCCACTGCTTTTTTCCTTCCTCACCTCTGTCCGGAGAGAAATTCCATCGGAAGGTATGGGTGACACATCCTCTTCTTTACAGGTGGCAGCCTGGCAACTCCTGCAGAAAGGCCAGCAGAGCCCCACTCACACCGGGCCACCAACAAAGCCTTGGCCCCTCACTCCCTCCCACCAGCACAGCCCCGAGACTGCTGACGGGGCAGAGAATATGGAGTCAGGCACAACTTCAGGGGCTATTGCTGCCTGGAGCGCTGTTTATATTGACCTCAACCAGGCACACCTGTGGAGGGCCGGCTGGCAGGGTAAGGCTGCCCAGGTCAGCTAATCCACAACCCTCAGGGAATCACATTGTTGAAAATGGACCTCGCTAAGGCAGAAGAGAAGCCAAGGAACAAAAGGACACAATGCCATTTGCAGCCCCGTAGATGAGTCTAGAGGTAATCACGTGACTTGGAGTAAGTCAGAAAGTGAAAGACACATATCGTATCATATCACTTATAGGTGTTACCTAAAAATGGATACCAGGGCAGATATTTCCACAGAGAAGGGCAATCACAGATTCATTAAACAAACTTATGGTTCACCAACGGAAAGGTGTGAGGATTGGTTTCATTACGATATCGGGGTTAACAGACATAATCAAACACAGGTGACATATAAAATCACCAAAGACCTACGGAATACCAAGAGAAGACTACTCAACATTCTGTCCTAACGTACATGGGAAAAGGATCCCAGGAAGAACAGACATCTGTATATGTGTAAAAGAACCACATCTTCCACACCTACAACAAGCCAAACATTGTAATCAAACTTGCTGTAATAGAAAAAAAAAATTAAAAAAAAAAAACAAGAAGTAGTGAGACAAACTTGAGGGGCTTTCTCCTGGCACATTCCATTCTAAATTCCAATCTAGAACACGACTTCCATTGAGGCTCTGTTGCTCTAGTAACCAGATTTGGTAAGGGAGAACTGCTGCCACCTTGTGGCCGTTTCACGCAACAGCAGCTTTAATCCCAGCGCTAATGGTCAGTTGATATTCAAAATCATTGCAGGCCTGTAAATGACACCTGCCCTGAAAAGAAATCCTGGGGTCACATATCGACCAAAAAATTCAAAGGACGTCCATATTTCAAAACGACCATTTCAAAAGGCATATTTTACGCACATTAGTGTTCTGCTTCTTTTTCTTTCTTTCCTTTTTTGTTAAAAAAACGGGAATGGAAAAAGGCATCCCTCAGAATGGGCGAAAATCGTTGCAAATGAATCAATGGACAAAGGTTTAATCTCCAATATATATATAAACAGCTCATGCAGCTTAATATTAAAAAAAACAAACAACCCAATACAAAAATGGGCAGAAGATCTAAAGAGACGTTTCTTCAAAGAAGACACAGAGATGGCCAAGACGCACATGAAAAGCTGCTCAACAGCACTAATTATTAGAGAAATGCAAATCAAAACTACAATGAGGTATCACCTCACACCTGTTAGAATCGGCATCATCAGAAAATCTACAAACAACAAATTCTGGGGAGGGTGTGGACAAAAGGAGCCCTCTTCCACTATTGGTGGGGATGTAAATTGATACAGTCACTATGGAGAACAGTATGGAGTTTCCTTAAAAAAACTAGAAATAGAATTACCATCTGATCCAGCAATCCCACTTCTGGGCATATACCCAGAGAAAACCATAAATCAAAAAGGCACATTCACCACAATGTTCATTGCAGCACTATTTACAATAGCCAGGTAATGCAAGCAACCTAAATGCCCACAGACAGATGAATGGATAAAGATGTGGTACATATATAAAATGGAATATTACTCAGCCATAAAAGGGAATGAAACTGGGTCATTTGTAGAGACATCGATGGATCTAGAGACTGTCATACAGAATGAAGTAAGTCAGAAAGAGGAAAACAAATATTGTATATTAATGCATATATGTGGAACCTAAAAAATGGTACAGATGAACTGGTTTTCAGGGAAGAAATAGAGACACAGAGGTAGAGAACAAACGTAAGGACACCAAGTGTGGGAAGCCATGGGGTGGTGGTGGTGGGATGAGTTGGGAGATTGGGATTGACCTGTATACATGTATATGCATAAAACACATAACTAATAATAACCTGCTGTATAAAAAAATAAATAAAATTAAATTTCAAAATTTAAAAAAATAAAATTTTAAAATAAAACAGAAAAAAGTTCTTCCCTTCACACAGATGTATTTATAGGAATGAATTATTTCCATGCTTATATCTATAAATACATAAAAGAGGAATCAAATCTAACTTGAACCATAAAAGAAAAAAAAACCTGAACCCACCAGTTATACAGAGGGAAACCCTATCAGGGCACTTGCTCCAGCGGTAAACAATTCTGAAATTGGTCAGAGGTGGGGAATCACCTCCCATACAGCCAGCAACCCACCCCCCATGCAAGGAGCGTCCTCATTGCAAAGCTGGGGGACCGTGCTGAGGCATCTGTGAGTAAACGTGAGCTGAGCCCCAGGCCAGCTGCTGCTGAACTGTTCCCACCCTTCCCAGGTAAAACACCTGAATATGTACAAGGGCTTGAAAGCCTAGAGGAAGGGCCGTGGAGCCACACCAGCGACAGCACGCAGGCCAACTTGGTGCCTGCAGGCCAGCCAGGATGGTCCTGGCCCCGGGCGCTCTTCTGGAAGCTTTCTATTGCCCTGCCTGAGATACCCCTCCTGTCCCGGCCCCCACTGCTTTTTTCCTTCCTCACCTCTGTCCGGAGAGAAATTCCATCGGAAGGTATGGGTGACACATCCTCTTCTTTACAGGTGGCAGCCTGGCAACTCCTGCAGAAAGGCCAGCAGAGCCCCACTCACACCGGGCCACCAACAAAGCCTTGGCCCCTCACTCCCTCCCACCAGCACAGCCCCGAGACTGCTGACGGGGCAGAGAATATGGAGTCAGGCACAACTTCAGGGGCTATTGCTGCCTGGAGCGCTGTTTATATTGACCTCAACCAGGCACACCTGTGGAGGGCCGGCTGGCAGGGTAAGGCTGCCCAGGTCAGCTAATCCACAACCCTCAGGGAATCACATTGTTGAAAATGGACCTCGCTAAGGCAGAAGAGAAGCCAAGGAACAAAAGGACACAATGCCATTTGCAGCCCCGTAGATGAGTCTAGAGGTAATCACGTGACTTGGAGTAAGTCAGAAAGTGAAAGACACATATCGTATCATATCACTTATAGGTGTTACCTAAAAATGGATACCAGGGCAGATATTTCCACAGAGAAGGGCAATCACAGATTCATTAAACAAACTTATGGTTCACCAACGGAAAGGTGTGAGGATTGGTTTCATTACGATATCGGGGTTAACAGACATAATCAAACACAGGTGACATATAAAATCACCAAAGACCTACGGAATACCAAGAGAAGACTACTCAACATTCTGTCCTAACGTACATGGGAAAAGGATCCCAGGAAGAACAGACATCTGTATATGTGTAAAAGAACCACATCTTCCACACCTACAACAAGCCAAACATTGTAATCAAACTTGCTGTAATAGAAAAAAAAATTAAAAAAAAAAAACAAGAAGTAGTGAGACAAACTTGAGGGGCTTTCTCCTGGCACATTCCATTCTAAATTCCAATCTAGAACACGACTTCCATTGAGGCTCTGTTGCTCTAGTAACCAGATTTGGTAAGGGAGAACTGCTGCCACCTTGTGGCCGTTTCACGCAACAGCAGCTTTAATCCCAGCGCTAATGGTCAGTTGATATTCAAAATCATTGCAGGCCTGTAAATGACACCTGCCCTGAAAAGAAATCCTGGGGTCACATATCGACCAAAAAATTCAAAGGACGTCCATATTTCAAAACGACCATTTCAAAAGGCATATTTTACGCACATTAGTGTTCTGCTTCTTTTTCTTTCTTTCCTTTTTTGTTAAAAAAACGGGAATGGAAAAAGGCATCCCTCAGAATGGGCGAAAATCGTTGCAAATGAATCAATGGACAAAGGTTTAATCTCCAATATATATATAAACAGCTCATGCAGCTTAATATTAAAAAAAACAAACAACCCAATACAAAAATGGGCAGAAGATCTAAAGAGACGTTTCTTCAAAGAAGACACAGAGATGGCCAAGACGCCCATGAAAAGCTGCTCAACAGCACTAATTATTAGAGAAATGCAAATCAAAACTACAATGAGGTATCACCTCACACCTGTTAGAATCGGCATCATCAGAAAATCTACAAACAACAGATTCTGGGGAGGGTGTGGACAAAAGGAGCCCTCTTCCACTATTGGTGGGGATGTAAATTGATACAGTCACTATGGAGAACAGTATGGAGTTTCCTTAAAAAAACTAGAAATAGAATTACCATCTGATCCAGCAATCCCACTTCTGGGCATATACCCAGAGAAAACCATAAATCAAAAAGGCACATTCACCACAATGTTCATTGCAGCACTATTTACAATAGCCAGGTAATGCAAGCAACCTAAATGCCCACAGACAGATGAATGGATAAAGATGTGGTACATATATAAAATGGAATATTACTCAGCCATAAAAGGGAATGAAACTGGGTCATTTGTAGAGACATCGATGGATCTAGAGACTGTCATACAGAATGAAGTAAGTCAGAAAGAGGAAAACAAATATTGTATATTAATGCATATATGTGGAACCTAAAAAATGGTACAGATGAACTGGTTTTCAGGGAAGAAATAGAGACACAGAGGTAGAGAACAAACGTAAGGACACCAAGTGTGGGAAGCCATGGGGTGGTGGTGGTGGGATGAGTTGGGAGATTGGGATTGACCTGTATACATGTATATGCATAAAACACATAACTAATAATAACCTGCTGTATAAAAAAATAAATAAAATTAAATTTCAAAATTTTAAAAAATAAAAATTTAAAATAAAACAGAAAAAAGTTCTTCCCTTCACACAGATGTATTTATAGGAATGAATTATTTCCATGCTTATATCTATAAATACATAAAAGAGGAATCAAATCTAACTTGAACCATAAAAGAAAAAAAAAACCTGAACCCACCAGTTATACAGAGGGAAACCCTATCAGGGCACTTGCTCCAGCGGTAAACAATTCTGAAATTGGTCAGAGGTGGGGAATCACCTCCCATACAGCCAGCAACCCACCCCCCATGCAAGGAGCGTCCTCATTGCAAAGCTGGGGGACCGTGCTGAGGCATCTGTGAGTAAACGTGAGCTGAGCCCCAGGCCAGCTGCTGCTGAACTGTTCCCACCCTTCCCAGGTAAAACACCTGAATATGTACAAGGGCTTGAAAGCCTAGAGGAAGGGCCGTGGAGCCACACCAGCGACAGCACACAGGCCAACTTGGTGCCTGCAGGCCAGCCAGGATGGTCCTGGCCCCGGGCGCTGTTCTGGAAGCTTTCTATTGCCCTGCCTGAGATACCCCTCCTGTCCCGGCCCCCACTGCTTTTTTCCTTCCTCACCTCTGTCCGGAGAGAAATTCCATCGGAAGGTATGGGTGACACATCCTCTTCTTTACAGGTGGCAGCCTGGCAACTCCTGCAGAAAGGCCAGCAGAGCCCCACTCACACCGGGCCACCAACAAAGCCTTGGCCCCTCACTCCCTCCCACCAGCACAGCCCCGAGACTGCTGACGGGGCAGAGAATATGGAGTCAGGCACAACTTCAGGGGCTATTGCTGCCTGGAGCGCTGTTTATATTGACCTCAACCAGGCACACCTGTGGAGGGCCGGCTGGCAGGGTAAGGCTGCCCAGGTCAGCTAATCCACAACCCTCAGGGAATCACATTGTTGAAAATGGACCTCGCTAAGGCAGAAGAGAAGCCAAGGAACAAAAGGACACAATGCCATTTGCAGCCCCGTAGATGAGTCTAGAGGTAATCACGTGACTTGGAGTAAGTCAGAAAGTGAAAGACACATATCGTATCATATCACTTATAGGTGTTACCTAAAAATGGATACCAGGGCAGATATTTCCACGGAGAAGGGCAATCACAGATTCATTAAACAAACTTATGGTTCACCAACGGAAAGGTGTGAGGATTGGTTTCATTACGATATCGGGGTTAACAGACATAATCAAACACAGGTGACATATAAAATCACCAAAGACCTACGGAATACCAAGAGAAGACTACTCAACATTCTGTCCTAACGTACATGGGAAAAGGATCCCAGGAAGAACAGACATCTGTATATGTGTAAAAGAACCACATCTTCCACACCTACAACAAGCCAAACATTGTAATCAAACTTGCTGTAATAGAAAAAAAAATTAAAAAAAAAAAACAAGAAGTAGTGAGACAAACTTGAGGGGCTTTCTCCTGGCACATTCCATTCTAAATTCCAATCTAGAACACGACTTCCATTGAGGCTCTGTTGCTCTAGTAACCAGATTTGGTAAGGGAGAACTGCTGCCACCTTGTGGCCGTTTCACGCAACAGCAGCTTTAATCCCAGCGCTAATGGTCAGTTGATATTCAAAATCATTGCAGGCCTGTAAATGACACCTGCCCTGAAAAGAAATCCTGGGGTCACATATCGACCAAAAAATTCAAAGGACGTCCATATTTCAAAACGACCATTTCAAAAGGCATATTTTACGCACATTAGTGTTCTGCTTCTTTTTCTTTCTTTCCTTTTTTGTTAAAAAAACGGGAATGGAAAAAGGCATCCCTCAGAATGGGCGAAAATCGTTGCAAATGAATCAATGGACAAAGGTTTAATCTCCAATATATATATAAACAGCTCATGCAGCTTAATGTTAAAAAAAACAAACAACCCAATACAAAAATGGGCAGAAGATCTAAAGAGACGTTTCTTCAAAGAAGACACAGAGATGGCCAAGACGCCCATGAAAAGCTGCTCAACAGCACTAATTATTAGAGAAATGCAAATCAAAACTACAATGAGGTATCACCTCACACCTGTTAGAATCGGCATCATCAGAAAATCTACAAACAACAGATTCTGGGGAGGGTGTGGACAAAAGGAGCCCTCTTCCACTATTGGTGGGGATGTAAATTGATACAGTCACTATGGAGAACAGTATGGAGTTTCCTTAAAAAAACTAGAAATAGAATTACCATCTGATCCAGCAATCCCACTTCTGGGCATATACCCAGAGAAAACCATAAATCAAAAAGGCACATTCACCACAATGTTCATTGCAGCACTATTTACAATAGCCAGGTAATGCAAGCAACCTAAATGCCCACAGACAGATGAATGGATAAAGATGTGGTACATATATAAAATGGAATATTACTCAGCCATAAAAGGGAATGAAACTGGGTCATTTGTAGAGACATCGATGGATCTAGAGACTGTCATACAGAATGAAGTAAGTCAGAAAGAGGAAAACAAATATTGTATATTAATGCATATATGTGGAACCTAAAAAATGGTACAGATGAACTGGTTTTCAGGGAAGAAATAGAGACACAGAGGTAGAGAACAAACGTAAGGACACCAAGTGTGGGAAGCCATGGGGTGGTGGTGGTGGGATGAGTTGGGAGATTGGGATTGACCTGTATACATGTATATGCATAAAACACATAACTAATAATAACCTGCTGTATAAAAAAATAAATAAAATTAAATTTCAAAATTTTAAAAAATAAAATTTTAAAATAAAACAGAAAAAAGTTCTTCCCTTCACACAGATGTATTTATAGGAATGAATTATTTCCATGCTTATATCTATAAATACATAAAAGAGGAATCAAATCTAACTTGAACCATAAAAGAAAAAAAAACCTGAACCCACCAGTTATACAGAGGGAAACCCTATCAGGGCACTTGCTCCAGCGGTAAACAATTCTGAAATTGGTCAGAGGTGGGGAATCACCTCCCATACAGCCAGCAACCCACCCCCCATGCAAGGAGCGTCCTCATTGCAAAGCTGGGGGACCGTGCTGAGGCATCTGTGAGTAAACGTGAGCTGAGCCCCAGGCCAGCTGCTGCTGAACTGTTCCCACCCTTCCCAGGTAAAACACCTGAATATGTACAAGGGCTTGAAAGCCTAGAGGAAGGGCCGTGGAGCCACACCAGCGACAGCACGCAGGCCAACTTGGTGCCTGCAGGCCAGCCAGGATGGTCCTGGCCCCGGGCGCTGTTCTGGAAGCTTTCTATTGCCCTGCCTGAGATACCCCTCCTGTCCCGGCCCCCACTGCTTTTTTCCTTCCTCACCTCTGTCCGGAGAGAAATTCCATCGGAAGGTATGGGTGACACATCCTCTTCTTTACAGGTGGCAGCCTGGCAACTCCTGCAGAAAGGCCAGCAGAGCCCCACTCACACCGGGCCACCAACAAAGCCTTGGCCCCTCACTCCCTCCCACCAGCACAGCCCCGAGACTGCTGACGGGGCAGAGAATATGGAGTCAGGCACAACTTCAGGGGCTATTGCTGCCTGGAGCACTGTTTATATTGACCTCAACCAGGCACACCTGTGGAGGGCCGGCTGGCAGGGTAAGGCTGCCCAGGTCAGCTAATCCACAACCCTCAGGGAATCACATTGTTGAAAATGGACCTCGCTAAGGCAGAAGAGAAGCCAAGGAACAAAAGGACACAATGCCATTTGCAGCCCCGTAGATGAGTCTAGAGGTAATCACGTGACTTGGAGTAAGTCAGAAAGTGAAAGACACATATCGTATCATATCACTTATAGGTGTTACCTAAAAATGGATACCAGGGCAGATATTTCCACAGAGAAGGGCAATCACAGATTCATTAAACAAACTTATGGTTCACCAACGGAAAGGTGTGAGGATTGGTTTCATTACGATATCGGGGTTAACAGACATAATCAAACACAGGTGACATATAAAATCACCAAAGACCTACGGAATACCAAGAGAAGACTACTCAACATTCTGTCCTAACGTACATGGGAAAAGGATCCCAGGAAGAACAGACATCTGTATATGTGTAAAAGAACCACATCTTCCACACCTACAACAAGCCAAACATTGTAATCAAACTTACTGTAATAGAAAAAAAAAATTAAAAAAAAAAACAAGAAGTAGTGAGACAAACTTGAGGGGCTTTCTCCTGGCACATTCCATTCTAAATTCCAATCTAGAACACGACTTCCATTGAGGCTCTGTTGCTCTAGTAACCAGATTTGGTAAGGGAGAACTGCTGCCACCTTGTGGCCGTTTCACGCAACAGCAGCTTTAATCCCAGCGCTAATGGTCAGTTGATATTCAAAATCATTGCAGGCCTGTAAATGACACCTGCCCTGAAAACAAATCCTGGGGTCACATATCGACCAAAAAATTCAAAGGACGTCCATATTTCAAAACGACCATTTCAAAAGGCATATTTTACGCACATTAGTGTTCTGCTTCTTTTTCTTTCTTTCCTTTTTTGTTAAAAAAACGGGAATGGAAAAAGGCATCCCTCAGAATGGGCGAAAATCGTTGCAAATGAATCAATGGACAAAGGTTTAATCTCCAATATATATATAAACAGCTCATGCAGCTTAATGTTAAAAAAACAAACAACCCAATACAAAAATGGGCAGAAGATCTAAAGAGACGTTTCTTCAAAGAAGACACAGAGATGGCCAAGACGCCCATGAAAAGCTGCTCAACAGCACTAATTATTAGAGAAATGCAAATCAAAACTACAATGAGGTATCACCTCACACCTGTTAGAATCGGCATCATCAGAAAATCTACAAACAACAAATTCTGGGGAGGGTGTGGACAAAAGGAGCCCTCTTCCACTATTGGTGGGGATGTAAATTGATACAGTCACTATGGAGAACAGTATGGAGTTTCCTTAGAAAAACTAGAAATAGAATTACCATCTGATCCAGCAATCCCACTTCTGGGCATATACCCAGAGAAAACCATAAATCAAAAAGGCACATTCACCACAATGTTCATTGCAGCACTATTTACAATAGCCAGGTAATGCAAGCAACCTAAATGCCCACAGACAGATGAATGGATAAAGATGTGGTACATATATAAAATGGAATATTACTCAGCCATAAAAGGGAATGAAACTGGGTCATTTGTAGAGACATCGATGGATCTAGAGACTGTCATACAGAATGAAGTAAGTCAGAAAGAGGAAAACAAATATTGTATATTAATGCATATATGTGGAACCTAAAAAATGGTACAGATGAACTGGTTTTCAGGGAAGAAATAGAGACACAGAGGTAGAGAACAAACGTAAGGACACCAAGTGTGGGAAGCCATGGGGTGGTGGTGGTGGGATGAGTTGGGAGATTGGGATTGACCTGTATACATGTATATGCATAAAACACATAACTAATAATAACCTGCTGTATAAAAAAATAAATAAAATTAAATTTCAAAATTTTAAAAAATAAAATTTTAAAATAAAACAGAAAAAAGTTCTTCCCTTCACACAGATGTATTTATAGGAATGAATTATTTCCATGCTTATATCTATAAATACATAAAAGAGGAATCAAATTTAACTTGAACCATAAAAGAAAAAAAAACCTGAACCCACCAGTTATACAGAGGGAAACCCTATCAGGGCACTTGCTCCAGCGGTAAACAATTCTGAAATTGGTCAGAGGTGGGGAATCACCTCCCATACAGCCAGCAACCCACCCCCCATGCAAGGAGCGTCCTCATTGCAAAGCTGGGGGACCGTGCTGAGGCATCTGTGAGTAAACGTGAGCTGAGCCCCAGGCCAGCTGCTGCTGAACTGTTCCCACCCTTCCCAGGTAAAACACCTGAATATGTACAAGGGCTTGAAAGCCTAGAGGAAGGGCCGTGGAGCCACACCAGCGACAGCACGCAGGCCAACTTGGTGCCTGCAGGCCAGCCAGGATGGTCCTGGCCCCGGGCGCTGTTCTGGAAGCTTTCTATTGCCCTGCCTGAGATACCCCTCCTGTCCCGGCCCCCACTGCTTTTTTCCTTCCTCACCTCTGTCCGGAGAGAAATTCCATCGGAAGGTATGGGTGACACATCCTCTTCTTTACAGGTGGCAGCCTGGCAACTCCTGCAGAAAGGCCAGCAGAGCCCCACTCACACCGGGCCACCAACAAAGCCTTGGCCCCTCACTCCCTCCCACCAGCACAGCCCCGAGACTGCTGACGGGGCAGAGAATATGGAGTCAGGCACAACTTCAGGGGCTATTGCTGCCTGGAGCGCTGTTTATATTGACCTCAACCAGGCACACCTGTGGAGGGCCGGCTGGCAGGGTAAGGCTGCCCAGGTCAGCTAATCCACAACCCTCAGGGAATAACATTGTTGAAAATGGACCTCGCTAAGGCAGAAGAGAAGCCAAGGAACAAAAGGACACAATGCCATTTGCAGCCCCGTAGATGAGTCTAGAGGTAATCACGTGACTTGGAGTAAGTCAGAAAGTGAAAGACACATATCGTATCATATCACTTATAGGTGTTACCTAAAAATGGATACCAGGGCAGATATTTCCACAGAGAAGGGCAATCACAGATTCATTAAACAAACTTATGGTTCACCAACGGAAAAGTGTGAGGATTGGTTTCATTACGATATCGGGGTTAACAGACATAATCAAACACAGGTGACATATAAAATCACCAAAGACCTACGGAATACCAAGAGAAGACTACTCAACATTCTGTCCTAACGTACATGGGAAAAGGATCCCAGGAAGAACAGACATCTGTATATGTGTAAAAGAACCACATCTTCCACACCTACAACAAGCCAAACATTGTAATCAAACTTACTGTAATAGAAAAAAAAATTAAAAAAAAAAACAAGAAGTAGTGAGACAAACTTGAGGGGCTTTCTCCTGGCACATTCCATTCTAAATTCCAATCTAGAACACGACTTCCATTGAGGCTCTGTTGCTCTAGTAACCAGATTTGGTAAGGGAGAACTGCTGCCACCTTGTGGCCGTTTCACGCAACAGCAGCTTTAATCCCAGCGCTAATGGTCAGTTGATATTCAAAATCATTGCAGGCCTGTAAATGACACCTGCCCTGAAAAGAAATCCTGGGGTCACATATCGACCAAAAAATTCAAAGGACGTCCATATTTCAAAACGACCATTTCAAAAGGCATATTTTACGCACATTAGTGTTCTGCTTCTTTTTCTTTCTTTCCTTTTTTGTTAAAAAAACGGGAATGGAAAAAGGCATCCCTCAGAATGGGCGAAAATCGTTGCAAATGAATCAATGGACAAAGGTTTAATCTCCAATATATATATAAACAGCTCATGCAGCTTAATGTTAAAAAAAACAAACAACCCAATACAAAAATGGGCAGAAGATCTAAAGAGACGTTTCTTCAAAGAAGACACAGAGATGGCCAAGACGCCCATGAAAAGCTGCTCAACAGCACTAATTATTAGAGAAATGCAAATCAAAACTACAATGAGGTATCACCTCACACCTGTTAGAATCGGCATCATCAGAAAATCTACAAACAACAAATTCTGGGGAGGGTGTGGACAAAAGGAGCCCTCTTCCACTATTGGTGGGGATGTAAATTGATACAGTCACTATGGAGAACAGTATGGAGTTTCCTTAGAAAAACTAGAAATAGAATTACCATCTGATCCAGCAATCCCACTTCTGGGCATATACCCAGAGAAAACCATAAATCAAAAAGGCACATTCACCACAATGTTCATTGCAGCACTATTTACAATAGCCAGGTAATGCAAGCAACCTAAATGCCCACAGACAGATGAATGGATAAAGATGTGGTACATATATAAAATGGAATATTACTCAGCCATAAAAGGGAATGAAACTGGGTCATTTGTAGAGACATCGATGGATCTAGAGACTGTCATACAGAATGAAGTAAGTCAGAAAGAGGAAAACAAATATTGTATATTAATGCATATATGTGGAACCTAAAAAATGGTACAGATGAACTGGTTTTCAGGGAAGAAATAGAGACACAGAGGTAGAGAACAAACGTAAGGACACCAAGTGTGGGAAGCCATGGGGTGGTGGTGGTGGGATGAGTTGGGAGATTGGGATTGACCTGTATACATGTATATGCATAAAACACATAACTAATAATAACCTGCTGTATAAAAAAATAAATAAAATTAAATTTCAAAATTTTAAAAAATAAAAATTTAAAATAAAACAGAAAAAAGTTCTTCCCTTCACACAGATGTATTTATAGGAATGAATTATTTCCATGCTTATATCTATAAATACATAAAAGAGGAATCAAATCTAACTTGAACCATAAAAGAAAAAAAAACCTGAACCCACCAGTTATACAGAGGGAAACCCTATCAGGGCACTTGCTCCAGCGGTAAACAATTCTGAAATTGGTCAGAGGTGGGGAATCACCTCCCATACAGCCAGCAACCCACCCCCCATGCAAGGAGCGTCCTCATTGCAAAGCTGGGGGACCGTGCTGAGGCATCTGTGAGTAAACGTGAGCTGAGCCCCAGGCCAGCTGCTGCTGAACTGTTCCCACCCTTCCCAGGTAAAACACCTGAATATGTACAAGGGCTTGAAAGCCTAGAGGAAGGGCCGTGGAGCCACACCAGCGACAGCACGCAGGCCAACTTGGTGCCTGCAGGCCAGCCAGGATGGTCCTGGCCCCGGGCGCTCTTCTGGAAGCTTTCTATTGCCCTGCCTGAGATACCCCTCCTGTCCCGGCCCCCACTGCTTTTTTCCTTCCTCACCTCTGTCCGGAGAGAAATTCCATCGGAAGGTATGGGTGACACATCCTCTTCTTTACAGGTGGCAGCCTGGCAACTCCTGCAGAAAGGCCAGCAGAGCCCCACTCACACCGGGCCACCAACAAAGCCTTGGCCCCTCACTCCCTCCCACCAGCACAGCCCCGAGACTGCTGACGGGGCAGAGAATATGGAGTCAGGCACAACTTCAGGGGCTATTGCTGCCTGGAGCGCTGTTTATATTGACCTCAACCAGGCACACCTGTGGAGGGCCGGCTGGCAGGGTAAGGCTGCCCAGGTCAGCTAATCCACAACCCTCAGGGAATCACATTGTTGAAAATGGACCTCGCTAAGGCAGAAGAGAAGCCAAGGAACAAAAGGACACAATGCCATTTGCAGCCCCGTAGATGAGTCTAGAGGTAATCACGTGACTTGGAGTAAGTCAGAAAGTGAAAGACACATATCGTATCATATCACTTATAGGTGTTACCTAAAAATGGATACCAGGGCAGATATTTCCACAGAGAAGGGCAATCACAGATTCATTAAACAAACTTATGGTTCACCAACGGAAAGGTGTGAGGATTGGTTTCATTACGATATCGGGGTTAACAGACATAATCAAACACAGGTGACATATAAAATCACCAAAGACCTACGGAATACCAAGAGAAGACTACTCAACATTCTGTCCTAACGTACATGGGAAAAGGATCCCAGGAAGAACAGACATCTGTATATGTGTAAAAGAACCACATCTTCCACACCTACAACAAGCCAAACATTGTAATCAAACTTGCTGTAATAGAAAAAAAAAATTAAAAAAAAAAAACAAGAAGTAGTGAGACAAACTTGAGGGGCTTTCTCCTGGCACATTCCATTCTAAATTCCAATCTAGAACACGACTTCCATTGAGGCTCTGTTGCTCTAGTAACCAGATTTGGTAAGGGAGAACTGCTGCCACCTTGTGGCCGTTTCACGCAACAGCAGCTTTAATCCCAGCGCTAATGGTCAGTTGATATTCAAAATCATTGCAGGCCTGTAAATGACACCTGCCCTGAAAAGAAATCCTGGGGTCACATATCGACCAAAAAATTCAAAGGACGTCCATATTTCAAAACGACCATTTCAAAAGGCATATTTTACGCACATTAGTGTTCTGCTTCTTTTTCTTTCTTTCCTTTTTTGTTAAAAAAACGGGAATGGAAAAAGGCATCCCTCAGAATGGGCGAAAATCGTTGCAAATGAATCAATGGACAAAGGTTTAATCTCCAATATATATATAAACAGCTCATGCAGCTTAATGTTAAAAAAAACAAACAACCCAATACAAAAATGGGCAGAAGATCTAAAGAGACGTTTCTTCAAAGAAGACACAGAGATGGCCAAGACGCCCATGAAAAGCTGCTCAACAGCACTAATTATTAGAGAAATGCAAATCAAAACTACAATGAGGTATCACCTCACACCTGTTAGAATCGGCATCATCAGAAAATCTACAAACAACAAATTCTGGGGAGGGTGTGGACAAAAGGAGCCCTCTTCCACTATTGGTGGGGATGTAAATTGATACAGTCACTATGGAGAACAGTATGGAGTTTCCTTAAAAAAACTAGAAATAGAATTACCATCTGATCCAGCAATCCCACTTCTGGGCATATACCCAGAGAAAACCATAAATCAAAAAGGCACATTCACCACAATGTTCATTGCAGCACTATTTACAATAGCCAGGTAATGCAAGCAACCTAAATGCCCACAGACAGATGAATGGATAAAGATGTGGTACATATATAAAATGGAATATTACTCAGCCATAAAAGGGAATGAAACTGGGTCATTTGTAGAGACATCGATGGATCTAGAGACTGTCATACAGAATGAAGTAAGTCAGAAAGAGGAAAACAAATATTGTATATTAATGCATATATGTGGAACCTAAAAAATGGTACAGATGAACTGGTTTTCAGGGAAGAAATAGAGACACAGAGGTAGAGAACAAACGTAAGGACACCAAGTGTGGGAAGCCATGGGGTGGTGGTGGTGGGATGAGTTGGGAGATTGGGATTGACCTGTATACATGTATATGCATAAAACACATAACTAATAATAACCTGCTGTATAAAAAAATAAATAAAATTAAATTTCAAAATTTTAAAAAATAAAATTTTAAAATAAAACAGAAAAAAGTTCTTCCCTTCACACAGATGTATTTATAGGAATGAATTATTTCCATGCTTATATCTATAAATACATAAAAGAGGAATCAAATCTAACTTGAACCATAAAAGAAAAAAAAAACCTGAACCCACCAGTTATACAGAGGGAAACCCTATCAGGGCACTTGCTCCAGCGGTAAACAATTCTGAAATTGGTCAGAGGTGGGGAATCACCTCCCATACAGCCAGCAACCCATCCCCCATGCAAGGAGCGTCCTCATTGCAAAGCTGGGGGACCGTGCTGAGGCATCTGTGAGTAAACGTGAGCTGAGCCCCAGGCCAGCTGCTGCTGAACTGTTCCCACCCTTCCCAGGTAAAACACCTGAATATGTACAAGGGCTTGAAAGCCTAGAGGAAGGGCCGTGGAGCCACACCAGCGACAGCACGCAGGCCAACTTGGTGCCTGCAGGCCAGCCAGGATGGTCCTGGCCCCGGGCGCTCTTCTGGAAGCTTTCTATTGCCCTGCCTGAGATACCCCTCCTGTCCCGGCCCCCACTGCTTTTTTCCTTCCTCACCTCTGTCCGGAGAGAAATTCCATCGGAAGGTATGGGTGACACATCCTCTTCTTTACAGGTGGCAGCCTGGCAACTCCTGCAGAAAGGCCAGCAGAGCCCCACTCACACCGGGCCACCAACAAAGCCTTGGCCCCTCACTCCCTCCCACCAGCACAGCCCCGAGACTGCTGACGGGGCAGAGAATATGGAGTCAGGCACAACTTCAGGGGCTATTGCTGCCTGGAGCGCTGTTTATATTGACCTCAACCAGGCACACCTGTGGAGGGCCGGCTGGCAGGGTAAGGCTGCCCAGGTCAGCTAATCCACAACCCTCAGGGAATCACATTGTTGAAAATGGACCTCGCTAAGGCAGAAGAGAAGCCAAGGAACAAAAGGACACAATGCCATTTGCAGCCCCGTAGATGAGTCTAGAGGTAATCACGTGACTTGGAGTAAGTCAGAAAGTGAAAGACACATATCGTATCATATCACTTATAGGTGTTACCTAAAAATGGATACCAGGGCAGATATTTCCACAGAGAAGGGCAATCACAGATTCATTAAACAAACTTATGGTTCACCAACGGAAAGGTGTGAGGATTGGTTTCATTACGATATCGGGGTTAACAGACATAATCAAACACAGGTGACATATAAAATCACCAAAGACCTACGGAATACCAAGAGAAGACTACTCAACATTCTGTCCTAACGTACATGGGAAAAGGATCCCAGGAAGAACAGACATCTGTATATGTGTAAAAGAACCACATCTTCCACACCTACAACAAGCCAAACATTGTAATCAAACTTGCTGTAATAGAAAAAAAAAATTAAAAAAAAAAAACAAGAAGTAGTGAGACAAACTTGAGGGGCTTTCTCCTGGCACATTCCATTCTAAATTCCAATCTAGAACACGACTTCCATTGAGGCTCTGTTGCTCTAGTAACCAGATTTGGTAAGGGAGAACTGCTGCCACCTTGTGGCCGTTTCACGCAACAGCAGCTTTAATCCCAGCGCTAATGGTCAGTTGATATTCAAAATCATTGCAGGCCTGTAAATGACACCTGCCCTGAAAAGAAATCCTGGGGTCACATATCGACCAAAAAATTCAAAGGACGTCCATATTTCAAAACGACCATTTCAAAAGGCATATTTTACGCACATTAGTGTTCTGCTTCTTTTTCTTTCTTTCCTTTTTTGTTAAAAAAACGGGAATGGAAAAAGGCATCCCTCAGAATGGGCGAAAATCGTTGCAAATGAATCAATGGACAAAGGTTTAATCTCCAATATATATATAAACAGCTCATGCAGCTTAATGTTAAAAAAAACAAACAACCCAATACAAAAATGGGCAGAAGATCTAAAGAGACGTTTCTTCAAAGAAGACACAGAGATGGCCAAGACGCCCATGAAAAGCTGCTCAACAGCACTAATTATTAGAGAAATGCAAATCAAAACTACAATGAGGTATCACCTCACACCTGTTAGAATCGGCATCATCAGAAAATCTACAAACAACAAATTCTGGGGAGGGTGTGGACAAAAGGAGCCCTCTTCCACTATTGGTGGGGATGTAAATTGATACAGTCACTATGGAGAACAGTATGGAGTTTCCTTAAAAAAACTAGAAATAGAATTACCATCTGATCCAGCAATCCCACTTCTGGGCATATACCCAGAGAAAACCATAAATCAAAAAGGCACATTCACCACAATGTTCATTGCAGCACTATTTACAATAGCCAGGTAATGCAAGCAACCTAAATGCCCACAGACAGATGAATGGATAAAGATGTGGTACATATATAAAATGGAATATTACTCAGCCATAAAAGGGAATGAAACTGGGTCATTTGTAGAGACATCGATGGATCTAGAGACTGTCATACAGAATGAAGTAAGTCAGAAAGAGGAAAACAAATATTGTATATTAATGCATATATGTGGAACCTAAAAATGGTACAGATGAACTGGTTTTCAGGGAAGAAATAGAGACACAGAGGTAGAGAACAAACGTAAGGACACCAAGTGTGGGAAGCCATGGGGTGGTGGTGGTGGGATGAGTTGGGAGATTGGGATTGACCTGTATACATGTATATGCATAAAACACATAACTAATAATAACCTGCTGTATAAAAAAATAAATAAAATTAAATTTCAAAATTTTAAAAAATAAAATTTTAAAATAAAACAGAAAAAAGTTCTTCCCTTCACACAGATGTATTTATAGGAATGAATTATTTCCATGCTTATATCTATAAATACATAAAAGAGGAATCAAATCTAACTTGAACCATAAAAGAAAAAAAAAACCTGAACCCACCAGTTATACAGAGGGAAACCCTATCAGGGCACTTGCTCCAGCGGTAAACAATTCTGAAATTGGTCAGAGGTGGGGAATCACCTCCCATACAGCCAGCAACCCATCCCCCATGCAAGGAGCGTCCTCATTGCAAAGCTGGGGGACCGTGCTGAGGCATCTGTGAGTAAACGTGAGCTGAGCCCCAGGCCAGCTGCTGCTGAACTGTTCCCACCCTTCCCAGGTAAAACACCTGAATATGTACAAGGGCTTGAAAGCCTAGAGGAAGGGCCGTGGAGCCACACCAGCGACAGCACGCAGGCCAACTTGGTGCCTGCAGGCCAGCCAGGATGGTCCTGGCCCCGGGCGCTGTTCTGGAAGCTTTCTATTGCCCTGCCTGAGATACCCCTCCTGTCCCGGCCCCCACTGCTTTTTTCCTTCCTCACCTCTGTCCGGAGAGAAATTCCATCGGAAGGTATGGGTGACACATCCTCTTCTTTACAGGTGGCAGCCTGGCAACTCCTGCAGAAAGGCCAGCAGAGCCCCACTCACACCGGGCCACCAACAAAGCCTTGGCCCCTCACTCCCTCCCACCAGCACAGCCCCGAGACTGCTGACGGGGCAGAGAATATGGAGTCAGGCACAACTTCAGGGGCTATTGCTGCCTGGAGCGCTGTTTATATTGACCTCAACCAGGCACACCTGGGGAGGGCCGGCTGGCAGGGTAAGGCTGCCCAGGTCAGCTAATCCACAACCCTCAGGGAATCACATTGTTGAAAATGGACCTCGCTAAGGCAGAAGAGAAGCCAAGGAACAAAAGGACACAATGCCATTTGCAGCCCCGTAGATGAGTCTAGAGGTAATCACGTGACTTGGAGTAAGTCAGAAAGTGAAAGACACATATCGTATCATATCACTTATAGGTGTTACCTAAAAATGGATACCAGGGCAGATATTTCCACAGAGAAGGGCAATCACAGATTCATTAAACAAACTTATGGTTCACCAACGGAAAGGTGTGAGGATTGGTTTCATTACGATATCGGGGTTAACAGACATAATCAAACACAGGTGACATATAAAATCACCAAAGACCTACGGAATACCAAGAGAAGACTACTCAACATTCTGTCCTAACGTACATGGGAAAAGGATCCCAGGAAGAACAGACATCTGTATATGTGTAAAAGAACCACATCTTCCACACCTACAACAAGCCAAACATTGTAATCAAACTTGCTGTAATAGAAAAAAAAATTAAAAAAAACAACAAGAAGTAGTGAGACAAACTTGAGGGGCTTTCTCCTGGCACATTCCATTCTAAATTCCAATCTAGAACACGACTTCCATTGAGGCTCTGTTGCTCTAGTAACCAGATTTGGTAAGGGAGAACTGCTGCCACCTTGTGGCCGTTTCACGCAACAGCAGCTTTAATCCCAGCGCTAATGGTCAGTTGATATTCAAAATCATTGCAGGCCTGTAAATGACACCTGCCCTGAAAACAAATCCTGGGGTCACATATCGACCAAAAAATTCAAAGGACGTCCATATTTCAAAACGACCATTTCAAAAGGCATATTTTACGCACATTAGTGTTCTGCTTCTTTTTCTTTCTTTCCTTGTTTGTTAAAAAAAACGGGAATGGAAAAAGGCATCCCTCAGAATGGGCGAAAATCGTTGCAAATGAATCAATGGACAAAGGTTTAATCTCCAATATATATATAAAAAGCTCATGCAGCTTAATATTAAAAAAAACAAACAACCCAATACAAAAATGGGCAGAAGATCTAAAGAGACGTTTCTTCAAAGAAGACACAGAGATGGCCAAGACGCCCATGAAAAGCTGCTCAACAGCACTAATTATTAGAGAAATGCAAATCAAAACTACAATGAGGTATCACCTCACACCTGTTAGAATCGGCATCATCAGAAAATCTACAAACAACAAATTCTGGGGAGGGTGTGGACAAAAGGAGCCCTCTTCCACTATTGGTGGGGATGTAAATTGATACAGTCACTATGGAGAACAGTATGGAGTTTCCTTAAAAAAACTAGAAATAGAATTACCATCTGATCCAGCAATCCCACTTCTGGGCATATACCCAGAGAAAACCATAAATCAAAAAGGCACATTCACCACAATGTTCATTGCAGCACTATTTACAATAGCCAGGTAATGCAAGCAACCTAAATGCCCACAGACAGATGAATGGATAAAGATGTGGTACATATATAAAATGGAATATTACTCAGCCATAAAAGGGAATGAAACTGGGTCATTTGTAGAGACATCGATGGATCTAGAGACTGTCATACAGAATGAAGTAAGTCAGAAAGAGGAAAACAAATATTGTATATTAATGCATATATGTGGAACCTAAAAAATGGTACAGATGAACTGGTTTTCAGGGAAGAAATAGAGACACAGAGGTAGAGAACAAACGTAAGGACACCAAGTGTGGGAAGCCATGGGGTGGTGGTGGTGGGATGAGTTGGGAGATTGGGATTGACCTGTATACATGTATATGCATAAAACACATAACTAATAATAACCTGCTGTATAAAAAAATAAATAAAATTAAATTTCAAAATTTTAAAAAATAAAATTTTAAAATAAAACAGAAAAAAGTTCTTCCCTTCACACAGATGTATTTATAGGAATGAATTATTTCCATGCTTATATCTATAAATACATAAAAGAGGAATCAAATCTAACTTGAACCATAAAAGAAAAAAAAAACCTGAACCCACCAGTTATACAGAGGGAAACCCTATCAGGGCACTTGCTCCAGCGGTAAACAATTCTGAAATTGGTCAGAGGTGGGGAATCACCTCCCATACAGCCAGCAACCCATCCCCCATGCAAGGAGCGTCCTCATTGCAAAGCTGGGGGACCGTGCTGAGGCATCTGTGAGTAAACGTGAGCTGAGCCCCAGGCCAGCTGCTGCTGAACTGTTCCCACCCTTCCCAGGTAAAACACCTGAATATGTACAAGGGCTTGAAAGCCTAGAGGAAGGGCCGTGGAGCCACACCAGCGACAGCACGCAGGCCAACTTGGTGCCTGCAGGCCAGCCAGGATGGTCCTGGCCCCGGGCGCTGTTCTGGAAGCTTTCTATTGCCCTGCCTGAGATACCCCTCCTGTCCCGGCCCCCACTGCTTTTTTCCTTCCTCACCTCTGTCCGGAGAGAAATTCCATCGGAAGGTATGGGTGACACATCCTCTTCTTTACAGGTGGCAGCCTGGCAACTCCTGCAGAAAGGCCAGCAGAGCCCCACTCACACCGGGCCACCAACAAAGCCTTGGCCCCTCACTCCCTCCCACCAGCACAGCCCCGAGACTGCTGACGGGGCAGAGAATATGGAGTCAGGCACAACTTCAGGGGCTATTGCTGCCTGGAGCGCTGTTTATATTGACCTCAACCAGGCACACCTGGGGAGGGCCGGCTGGCAGGGTAAGGCTGCCCAGGTCAGCTAATCCACAACCCTCAGGGAATCACATTGTTGAAAATGGACCTCGCTAAGGCAGAAGAGAAGCCAAGGAACAAAAGGACACAATGCCATTTGCAGCCCCGTAGATGAGTCTAGAGGTAATCACGTGACTTGGAGTAAGTCAGAAAGTGAAAGACACATATCGTATCATATCACTTATAGGTGTTACCTAAAAATGGATACCAGGGCAGATATTTCCACAGAGAAGGGCAATCACAGATTCATTAAACAAACTTATGGTTCACCAACGGAAAGGTGTGAGGATTGGTTTCATTACGATATCGGGGTTAACAGACATAATCAAACACAGGTGACATATAAAATCACCAAAGACCTACGGAATACCAAGAGAAGACTACTCAACATTCTGTCCTAACGTACATGGGAAAAGGATCCCAGGAAGAACAGACATCTGTATATGTGTAAAAGAACCACATCTTCCACACCTACAACAAGCCAAACATTGTAATCAAACTTGCTGTAATAGAAAAAAAAATTAAAAAAAACAACAAGAAGTAGTGAGACAAACTTGAGGGGCTTTCTCCTGGCACATTCCATTCTAAATTCCAATCTAGAACACGACTTCCATTGAGGCTCTGTTGCTCTAGTAACCAGATTTGGTAAGGGAGAACTGCTGCCACCTTGTGGCCGTTTCACGCAACAGCAGCTTTAATCCCAGCGCTAATGGTCAGTTGATATTCAAAATCATTGCAGGCCTGTAAATGACACCTGCCCTGAAAACAAATCCTGGGGTCACATATCGACCAAAAAATTCAAAGGACGTCCATATTTCAAAACGACCATTTCAAAAGGCATATTTTACGCACATTAGTGTTCTGCTTCTTTTTCTTTCTTTCCTTGTTTGTTAAAAAAAACGGGAATGGAAAAAGGCATCCCTCAGAATGGGCGAAAATCGTTGCAAATGAATCAATGGACAAAGGTTTAATCTCCAATATATATATAAAAAGCTCATGCAGCTTAATATTAAAAAAAACAAACAACCCAATACAAAAATGGGCAGAAGATCTAAAGAGACGTTTCTTCAAAGAAGACACAGAGATGGCCAAGACGCCCATGAAAAGCTGCTCAACAGCACTAATTATTAGAGAAATGCAAATCAAAACTACAATGAGGTATCACCTCACACCTGTTAGAATCGGCATCATCAGAAAATCTACAAACAACAAATTCTGGGGAGGGTGTGGACAAAAGGAGCCCTCTTCCACTATTGGTGGGGATGTAAATTGATACAGTCACTATGGAGAACAGTATGGAGTTTCCTTAAAAAAACTAGAAATAGAATTACCATCTGATCCAGCAATCCCACTTCTGGGCATATACCCAGAGAAAACCATAAATCAAAAAGGCACATTCACCACAATGTTCATTGCAGCACTATTTACAATAGCCAGGTAATGCAAGCAACCTAAATGCCCACAGACAGATGAATGGATAAAGATGTGGTACATATATAAAATGGAATATTACTCAGCCATAAAAGGGAATGAAACTGGGTCATTTGTAGAGACATCGATGGATCTAGAGACTGTCATACAGAATGAAGTAAGTCAGAAAGAGGAAAACAAATATTGTATATTAATGCATATATGTGGAACCTAAAAAATGGTACAGATGAACTGGTTTTCAGGGAAGAAATAGAGACACAGAGGTAGAGAACAAACGTAAGGACACCAAGTGTGGGAAGCCATGGGGTGGTGGTGGTGGGATGAGTTGGGAGATTGGGATTGACCTGTATACATGTATATGCATAAAACACATAACTAATAATAACCTGCTGTATAAAAAAATAAATAAAATTAAATTTCAAAATTTTAAAAAATAAAATTTTAAAATAAAACAGAAAAAAGTTCTTCCCTTCACACAGATGTATTTATAGGAATGAATTATTTCCATGCTTATATCTATAAATACATAAAAGAGGAATCAAATCTAACTTGAACCATAAAAGAAAAAAAAAACCTGAACCCACCAGTTATACAGAGGGAAACCCTATCAGGGCACTTGCTCCAGCGGTAAACAATTCTGAAATTGGTCAGAGGTGGGGAATCACCTCCCATACAGCCAGCAACCCATCCCCCATGCAAGGAGCGTCCTCATTGCAAAGCTGGGGGACCGTGCTGAGGCATCTGTGAGTAAACGTGAGCTGAGCCCCAGGCCAGCTGCTGCTGAACTGTTCCCACCCTTCCCAGGTAAAACACCTGAATATGTACAAGGGCTTGAAAGCCTAGAGGAAGGGCCGTGGAGCCACACCAGCGACAGCACGCAGGCCAACTTGGTGCCTGCAGGCCAGCCAGGATGGTCCTGGCCCCGGGCGCTGTTCTGGAAGCTTTCTATTGCCCTGCCTGAGATACCCCTCCTGTCCCGGCCCCCACTGCTTTTTTCCTTCCTCACCTCTGTCCGGAGAGAAATTCCATCGGAAGGTATGGGTGACACATCCTCTTCTTTACAGGTGGCAGCCTGGCAACTCCTGCAGAAAGGCCAGCAGAGCCCCACTCACACCGGGCCACCAACAAAGCCTTGGCCCCTCACTCCCTCCCACCAGCACAGCCCCGAGACTGCTGACGGGGCAGAGAATATGGAGTCAGGCACAACTTCAGGGGCTATTGCTGCCTGGAGCGCTGTTTATATTGACCTCAACCAGGCACACCTGTGGAGGGCCGGCTGGCAGGGTAAGGCTGCCCAGGTCAGCTAATCCACAACCCTCAGGGAATCACATTGTTGAAAATGGACCTCGCTAAGGCAGAAGAGAAGCCAAGGAACAAAAGGACACAATGCCATTTGCAGCCCCGTAGATGAGTCTAGAGGTAATCACGTGACTTGGAGTAAGTCAGAAAGTGAAAGACACATATCGTATCATATCACTTATAGGTGTTACCTAAAAATGGATACCAGGGCAGATATTTCCACAGAGAAGGGCAATCACAGATTCATTAAACAAACTTATGGTTCACCAACGGAAAGGTGTGAGGATTGGTTTCATTACGATATCGGGGTTAACAGACATAATCAAACACAGGTGACATATAAAATCACCAAAGACCTACGGAATACCAAGAGAAGACTACTCAACATTCTGTCCTAACGTACATGGGAAAAGGATCCCAGGAAGAACAGACATCTGTATATGTGTAAAAGAACCACATCTTCCACACCTACAACAAGCCAAACATTGTAATCAAACTTGCTGTAATAGAAAAAAAAATTAAAAAAAACAACAAGAAGTAGTGAGACAAACTTGAGGGGCTTTCTCCTGGCACATTCCATTCTAAATTCCAATCTAGAACACGACTTCCATTGAGGCTCTGTTGCTCTAGTAACCAGATTTGGTAAGGGAGAACTGCTGCCACCTTGTGGCCGTTTCACGCAACAGCAGCTTTAATCCCAGCGCTAATGGTCAGTTGATATTCAAAATCATTGCAGGCCTGTAAATGACACCTGCCCTGAAAACAAATCCTGGGGTCACATATCGACCAAAAAATTCAAAGGACGTCCATATTTCAAAACGACCATTTCAAAAGGCATATTTTACGCACATTAGTGTTCTGCTTCTTTTTCTTTCTTTCCTTTTTTGTTAAAAAAAACGGGAATGGAAAAAGGCATCCCTCAGAATGGGCGAAAATCGTTGCAAATGAATCAATGGACAAAGGTTTAATCTCCAATATATATATAAAAAGCTCATGCAGCTTAATGTTAAAAAAAACAAACAACCCAATACAAAAATGGGCAGAAGATCTAAAGAGACGTTTCTTCAAAGAAGACACAGAGATGGCCAAGACGCCCATGAAAAGCTGCTCAACAGCACTAATTATTAGAGAAATGCAAATCAAAACTACAATGAGGTATCACCTCACACCTGTTAGAATCGGCATCATCAGAAAATCTACAAACAACAAATTCTGGGGAGGGTGTGGACAAAAGGAGCCCTCTTCCACTATTGGTGGGGATGTAAATTGATACAGTCACTATGGAGAACAGTATGGAGTTTCCTTAAAAAAACTAGAAATAGAATTACCATCTGATCCAGCAATCCCACTTCTGGGCATATACCCAGAGAAAACCATAAATCAAAAAGGCACATTCACCACAATGTTCATTGCAGCACTATTTACAATAGCCAGGTAATGCAAGCAACCTAAATGCCCACAGACAGATGAATGGATAAAGATGTGGTACATATATAAAATGGAATATTACTCAGCCATAAAAGGGAATGAAACTGGGTCATTTGTAGAGACATCGATGGATCTAGAGACTGTCATACAGAATGAAGTAAGTCAGAAAGAGGAAAACAAATATTGTATATTAATGCATATATGTGGAACCTAAAAAATGGTACAGATGAACTGGTTTTCAGGGAAGAAATAGAGACACAGAGGTAGAGAACAAACGTAAGGACACCAAGTGTGGGAAGCCATGGGGTGGTGGTGGTGGGATGAGTTGGGAGATTGGGATTGACCTGTATACATGTATATGCATAAAACACATAACTAATAATAACCTGCTGTATAAAAAAATAAATAAAATTAAATTTCAAAATTTTAAAAAATAAAATTTTAAAATAAAACAGAAAAAAGTTCTTCCCTTCACACAGATGTATTTATAGGAATGAATTATTTCCATGCTTATATCTATAAATACATAAAAGAGGAATCAAATCTAACTTGAACCATAAAAGAAAAAAAAAACCTGAACCCACCAGTTATACAGAGGGAAACCCTAGCAGGGCACTTGCTCCAGCGGTAAACAATTCTGAAATTGGTCAGAGGTGGGGAATCACCTCCCATACAGCCAGCAACCCACCCCCCATGCAAGGAGCGTCCTCATTGCAAAGCTGGGGGACCGTGCTGAGGCATCTGTGAGTAAACGTGAGCTGAGCCCCAGGCCAGCTGCTGCTGAACTGTTCCCACCCTTCCCAGGTAAAACACCTGAATATGTACAAGGGCTTGAAAGCCTAGAGGAAGGGCCGTGGAGCCACACCAGCGACAGCACGCAGGCCAACTTGGTGCCTGCAGGCCAGCCAGGATGGTCCTGGCCCCGGGCGCTGTTCTGGAAGCTTTCTATTGCCCTGCCTGAGATACCCCTCCTGTCCCGGCCCCCACTGCTTTTTTCCTTCCTCACCTCTGTCCGGAGAGAAATTCCATCGGAAGGTATGGGTGACACATCCTCTTCTTTACAGGTGGCAGCCTGGCAACTCCTGCAGAAAGGCCAGCAGAGCCCCACTCACACCGGGCCACCAACAAAGCCTTGGCCCCTCACTCCCTCCCACCAGCACAGCCCCGAGACTGCTGACGGGGCAGAGAATATGGAGTCAGGCACAACTTCAGGGGCTATTGCTGCCTGGAGCGCTGTTTATATTGACCTCAACCAGGCACACCTGTGGAGGGCCGGCTGGCAGGGTAAGGCTGCCCAGGTCAGCTAATCCACAACCCTCAGGGAATCACATTGTTGAAAATGGACCTCGCTAAGGCAGAAGAGAAGCCAAGGAACAAAAGGACACAATGCCATTTGCAGCCCCGTAGATGAGTCTAGAGGTAATCACGTGACTTGGAGTAAGTCAGAAAGTGAAAGACACATATCGTATCATATCACTTATAGGTGTTACCTAAAAATGGATACCAGGGCAGATATTTCCACAGAGAAGGGCAATCACAGATTCATTAAACAAACTTATGGTTCACCAACGGAAAGGTGTGAGGATTGGTTTCATTACGATATCGGGGTTAACAGACATAATCAAACACAGGTGACATATAAAATCACCAAAGACCTACGGAATACCAAGAGAAGACTACTCAACATTCTGTCCTAACGTACATGGGAAAAGGATCCCAGGAAGAACAGACATCTGTATATGTGTAAAAGAACCACATCTTCCACACCTACAACAAGCCAAACATTGTAATCAAACTTGCTGTAATAGAAAAAAAAATTAAAAAAAACAACAAGAAGTAGTGAGACAAACTTGAGGGGCTTTCTCCTGGCACATTCCATTCTAAATTCCAATCTAGAACACGACTTCCATTGAGGCTCTGTTGCTCTAGTAACCAGATTTGGTAAGGGAGAACTGCTGCCACCTTGTGGCCGTTTCACGCAACAGCAGCTTTAATCCCAGCGCTAATGGTCAGTTGATATTCAAAATCATTGCAGGCCTGTAAATGACACCTGCCCTGAAAACAAATCCTGGGGTCACATATCGACCAAAAAATTCAAAGGACGTCCATATTTCAAAACGACCATTTCAAAAGGCATATTTTACGCACATTAGTGTTCTGCTTCTTTTTCTTTCTTTCCTTTTTTGTTAAAAAAAACGGGAATGGAAAAAGGCATCCCTCAGAATGGGCGAAAATCGTTGCAAATGAATCAATGGACAAAGGTTTAATCTCCAATATATATATAAAAAGCTCATGCAGCTTAATGTTAAAAAAAACAAACAACCCAATACAAAAATGGGCAGAAGATCTAAAGAGACGTTTCTTCAAAGAAGACACAGAGATGGCCAAGACGCCCATGAAAAGCTGCTCAACAGCACTAATTATTAGAGAAATGCAAATCAAAACTACAATGAGGTATCACCTCACACCTGTTAGAATCGGCATCATCAGAAAATCTACAAACAACAAATTCTGGGGAGGGTGTGGACAAAAGGAGCCCTCTTCCACTATTGGTGGGGATGTAAATTGATACAGTCACTATGGAGAACAGTATGGAGTTTCCTTAAAAAAACTAGAAATAGAATTACCATCTGATCCAGCAATCCCACTTCTGGGCATATACCCAGAGAAAACCATAAATCAAAAAGGCACATTCACCACAATGTTCATTGCAGCACTATTTACAATAGCCAGGTAATGCAAGCAACCTAAATGCCCACAGACAGATGAATGGATAAAGATGTGGTACATATATAAAATGGAATATTACTCAGCCATAAAAGGGAATGAAACTGGGTCATTTGTAGAGACATCGATGGATCTAGAGACTGTCATACAGAATGAAGTAAGTCAGAAAGAGGAAAACAAATATTGTATATTAATGCATATATGTGGAACCTAAAAAATGGTACAGATGAACTGGTTTTCAGGGAAGAAATAGAGACACAGAGGTAGAGAACAAACGTAAGGACACCAAGTGTGGGAAGCCATGGGGTGGTGGTGGTGGGATGAGTTGGGAGATTGGGATTGACCTGTATACATGTATATGCATAAAACACATAACTAATAATAACCTGCTGTATAAAAAAATAAATAAAATTAAATTTCAAAATTTTAAAAAATAAAATTTTAAAATAAAACAGAAAAAAGTTCTTCCCTTCACACAGATGTATTTATAGGAATGAATTATTTCCATGCTTATATCTATAAATACATAAAAGAGGAATCAAATCTAACTTGAACCATAAAAGAAAAAAAAAACCTGAACCCACCAGTTATACAGAGGGAAACCCTAGCAGGGCACTTGCTCCAGCGGTAAACAATTCTGAAATTGGTCAGAGGTGGGGAATCACCTCCCATACAGCCAGCAACCCACCCCCCATGCAAGGAGCGTCCTCATTGCAAAGCTGGGGGACCGTGCTGAGGCATCTGTGAGTAAACGTGAGCTGAGCCCCAGGCCAGCTGCTGCTGAACTGTTCCCACCCTTCCCAGGTAAAACACCTGAATATGTACAAGGGCTTGAAAGCCTAGAGGAAGGGCCGTGGAGCCACACCAGCGACAGCACGCAGGCCAACTTGGTGCCTGCAGGCCAGCCAGGATGGTCCTGGCCCCGGGCGCTGTTCTGGAAGCTTTCTATTGCCCTGCCTGAGATACCCCTCCTGTCCCGGCCCCCACTGCTTTTTTCCTTCCTCACCTCTGTCCGGAGAGAAATTCCATCGGAAGGTATGGGTGACACATCCTCTTCTTTACAGGTGGCAGCCTGGCAACTCCTGCAGAAAGGCCAGCAGAGCCCCACTCACACCGGGCCACCAACAAAGCCTTGGCCCCTCACTCCCTCCCACCAGCACAGCCCCGAGACTGCTGACGGGGCAGAGAATATGGAGTCAGGCACAACTTCAGGGGCTATTGCTGCCTGGAGCGCTGTTTATATTGACCTCAACCAGGCACACCTGGGGAGGGCCGGCTGGCAGGGTAAGGCTGCCCAGGTCAGCTAATCCACAACCCTCAGGGAATCACATTGTTGAAAATGGACCTCGCTAAGGCAGAAGAGAAGCCAAGGAACAAAAGGACACAATGCCATTTGCAGCCCCGTAGATGAGTCTAGAGGTAATCACGTGACTTGGAGTAAGTCAGAAAGTGAAAGACACATATCGTATCATATCACTTATAGGTGTTACCTAAAAATGGATACCAGGGCAGATATTTCCACAGAGAAGGGCAATCACAAATTCATTAAACAAACTTATGGTTCACCAACGGAAAGGTGTGAGGATTGGTTTCATTACGATATCGGGGTTAACAGACATAATCAAACACAGGTGACATATAAAATCACCAAAGACCTACGGAATACCAAGAGAAGACTACTCAACATTCTGTCCTAACGTACATGGGAAAAGGATCCCAGGAAGAACAGACATCTGTATATGTGTAAAAGAACCACATCTTCCACACCTACAACAAGCCAAACATTGTAATCAAACTTGCTGTAATAGAAAAAAAAAATTAAAAAAAAAAACAAGAAGTAGTGAGACAAACTTGAGGGGCTTTCTCCTGGCACATTCCATTCTAAATTCCAATCTAGAACACGACTTCCATTGAGGCTCTGTTGCTCTAGTAACCAGATTTGGTAAGGGAGAACTGCTGCCACCTTGTGGCCGTTTCACGCAACAGCAGCTTTAATCCCAGCGCTAATGGTCAGTTGATATTCAAAATCATTGCAGGCCTGTAAATGACACCTGCCCTGAAAAGAAATCCTGGGGTCACATATCGACCAAAAAATTCAAAGGACGTCCATATTTCAAAACGACCATTTCAAAAGGCATATTTTACGCACATTAGTGTTCTGCTTCTTTTTCTTTCTTTCCTTTTTTGTTAAAAAAACGGGAATGGAAAAAGGCATCCCTCAGAATGGGCGAAAATCGTTGCAAATGAATCAATGGACAAAGGTTTAATCTCCAATATATATATAAACAGCTCATGCAGCTTAATGTAAAAAAAAACAAACAACCCAATACAAAAATGGGCAGAAGATCTAAAGAGACGTTTCTTCAAAGAAGACACAGAGATGGCCAAGACGCCCATGAAAAGCTGCTCAACAGCACTAATTATTAGAGAAATGCAAATCAAAACTACAATGAGGTATCACCTCACACCTGTTAGAATCGGCATCATCAGAAAATCTACAAACAACAAATTCTGGGGAGGGTGTGGACAAAAGGAGCCCTCTTCCACTATTGGTGGGGATGTAAATTGATACAGTCACTATGGAGAACAGTATGGAGTTTCCTTAAAAAAACTAGAAATAGAATTACCATCTGATCCAGCAATCCCACTTCTGGGCATATACCCAGAGAAAACCATAAATCAAAAAGGCACATTCACCACAATGTTCATTGCAGCACTATTTACAATAGCCAGGTAATGCAAGCAACCTAAATGCCCACAGACAGATGAATGGATAAAGATGTGGTACATATATAAAATGGAATATTACTCAGCCATAAAAGGGAATGAAACTGGGTCATTTGTAGAGACATCGATGGATCTAGAGACTGTCATACAGAATGAAGTAAGTCAGAAAGAGGAAAACAAATATTGTATATTAATGCATATATGTGGAACCTAAAAAATGGTACAGATGAACTGGTTTTCAGGGAAGAAATAGAGACACAGAGGTAGAGAACAAACGTAAGGACACCAAGTGTGGGAAGCCATGGGGTGGTGGTGGTGGGATGAGTTGGGAGATTGGGATTGACCTGTATACATGTATATGCATAAAACACATAACTAATAATAACCTGCTGTATAAAAAAATAAATAAAATTAAATTTCAAAATTTTAAAAAATAAAATTTTAAAATAAAACAGAAAAAAGTTCTTCCCTTCACACAGATGTATTTATAGGAATGAATTATTTCCATGCTTATATCTATAAATACATAAAAGAGGAATCAAATCTAACTTGAACCATAAAAGAAAAAAAAAACCTGAACCCACCAGTTATACAGAGGGAAACCCTATCAGGGCACTTGCTCCAGCGGTAAACAATTCTGAAATTGGTCAGAGGTGGGGAATCACCTCCCATACAGCCAGCAACCCATCCCCCATGCAAGGAGCGTCCTCATTGCAAAGCTGGGGGACCGTGCTGAGGCATCTGTGAGTAAACGTGAGCTGAGCCCCAGGCCAGCTGCTGCTGAACTGTTCCCACCCTTCCCAGGTAAAACACCTGAATATGTACAAGGGCTTGAAAGCCTAGAGGAAGGGCCGTGGAGCCACACCAGCGACAGCACGCAGGCCAACTTGGTGCCTGCAGGCCAGCCAGGATGGTCCTGGCCCCGGGCGCTGTTCTGGAAGCTTTCTATTGCCCTGCCTGAGATACCCCTCCTGTCCCGGCCCCCACTGCTTTTTTCCTTCCTCACCTCTGTCTGGAGAGAAATTCCATCGGAAGGTATGGGTGACACATCCTCTTCTTTACAGGTGGCAGCCTGGCAACTCCTGCAGAAAGGCCAGCAGAGCCCCACTCACACTGGGCCACCAACAAAGCCTTGGCCCCTCACTCCCTCCCACCAGCACAGCCCCGAGACTGCTGACGGGGCAGAGAATATGGAGTCAGGCACAACTTCAGGGGCTATTGCTGCCTGGAGCGCTGTTTATATTGACCTCAACCAGGCACACCTGTGGAGGGCCGGCTGGCAGGGTAAGGCTGCCCAGGTCAGCTAATCCACAACCCTCAGGGAATCACATTGTTGAAAATGGACCTCGCTAAGGCAGAAGAGAAGCCAAGGAACAAAAGGACACAATGCCATTTGCAGCCCCGTAGATGAGTCTAGAGGTAATCACGTGACTTGGAGTAAGTCAGAAAGTGAAAGACACATATCGTATCATATCACTTATAGGTGTTACCTAAAAATGGATACCAGGGCAGATATTTCCACAGAGAAGGGCAATCACAGATTCATTAAACAAACTTATGGTTCACCAACGGAAAGGTGTGAGGATTGGTTTCATTACGATATCGGGGTTAACAGACATAATCAAACACAGGTGACATATAAAATCACCAAAGACCTACGGAATACCAAGAGAAGACTACTCAACATTCTGTCCTAACGTACATGGGAAAAGGATCCCAGGAAGAACAGACATCTGTATATGTGTAAAAGAACCACATCTTCCACACCTACAACAAGCCAAACATTGTAATCAAACTTGCTGTAATAGAAAAAAAAATTTAAAAAAAAAACAAGAAGTAGTGAGACAAACTTGAGGGGCTTTCTCCTGGCACATTCCATTCTAAATTCCAATCTAGAACACGACTTCCATTGAGGCTCTGTTGCTCTAGTAACCAGATTTGGTAAGGGAGAACTGCTGCCACCTTGTGGCCGTTTCACGCAACAGCAGCTTTAATCCCAGCGCTAATGGTCAGTTGATATTCAAAATCATTGCAGGCCTGTAAATGACACCTGCCCTGAAAACAAATCCTGGGGTCACATATCGACCAAAAAATTCAAAGGACGTCCATATTTCAAAACGACCATTTCAAAAGGCATATTTTACGCACATTAGTGTTCTGCTTCTTTTTCTTTCTTTCCTTGTTTGTTAAAAAAAACGGGAATGGAAAAAGGCATCCCTCAGAATGGGCGAAAATCGTTGCAAATGAATCAATGGACAAAGGTTTAATCTCCAATATATATATAAAAAGCTCATGCAGCTTAATATTAAAAAAAACAAACAACCCAATACAAAAATGGGCAGAAGATCTAAAGAGACGTTTCTTCAAAGAAGACACAGAGATGGCCAAGACGCCCATGAAAAGCTGCTCAACAGCACTAATTATTAGAGAAATGCAAATCAAAACTACAATGAGGTATCACCTCACACCTGTTAGAATCGGCATCATCAGAAAATCTACAAACAACAAATTCTGGGGAGGGTGTGGACAAAAGGAGCCCTCTTCCACTATTGGTGGGGATGTAAATTGATACAGTCACTATGGAGAACAGTATGGAGTTTCCTTAAAAAAACTAGAAATAGAATTACCATCTGATCCAGCAATCCCACTTCTGGGCATATACCCAGAGAAAACCATAAATCAAAAAGGCACATTCACCACAATGTTCATTGCAGCACTATTTACAATAGCCAGGTAATGCAAGCAACCTAAATGCCCACAGACAGATGAATGGATAAAGATGTGGTACATATATAAAATGGAATATTACTCAGCCATAAAAGGGAATGAAACTGGGTCATTTGTAGAGACATCGATGGATCTAGAGACTGTCATACAGAATGAAGTAAGTCAGAAAGAGGAAAACAAATATTGTATATTAATGCATATATGTGGAACCTAAAAAATGGTACAGATGAACTGGTTTTCAGGGAAGAAATAGAGACACAGAGGTAGAGAACAAACGTAAGGACACCAAGTGTGGGAAGCCATGGGGTGGTGGTGGTGGGATGAGTTGGGAGATTGGGATTGACCTGTATACATGTATATGCATAAAACACATAACTAATAATAACCTGCTGTATAAAAAAAATAAATAAAATTAAATTTCAAAATTTTAAAAAATAAAATTTTAAAATAAAACAGAAAAAAGTTCTTCCCTTCACACAGATGTATTTATAGGAATGAATTATTTCCATGCTTATATCTATAAATACATAAAAGAGGAATCAAATCTAACTTGAACCATAAAAGAAAAAAAAAACCTGAACCCACCAGTTATACAGAGGGAAACCCTATCAGGGCACTTGCTCCAGCGGTAAACAATTCTGAAATTGGTCAGAGGTGGGGAATCACCTCCCATACAGCCAGCAACCCACCCCCCATGCAAGGAGCGTCCTCATTGCAAAGCTGGGGGACCGTGCTGAGGCATCTGTGAGTAAACGTGAGCTGAGCCCCAGGCCAGCTGCTGCTGAACTGTTCCCACCCTTCCCAGGTAAAACACCTGAATATGTACAAGGGCTTGAAAGCCTAGAGGAAGGGCCGTGGAGCCACACCAGCGACAGCACGCAGGCCAACTTGGTGCCTGCAGGCCAGCCAGGATGGTCCTGGCCCCGGGCGCTGTTCTGGAAGCTTTCTATTGCCCTGCCTGAGATACCCCTCCTGTCCCGGCCCCCACTGCTTTTTTCCTTCCTCACCTCTGTCCGGAGAGAAATTCCATCGGAAGGTATGGGTGACACATCCTCTTCTTTACAGGTGGCAGCCTGGCAACTCCTGCAGAAAGGCCAGCAGAGCCCCACTCACACCGGGCCACCAACAAAGCCTTGGCCCCTCACTCCCTCCCACCAGCACAGCCCCGAGACTGCTGACGGGGCAGAGAATATGGAGTCAGGCACAACTTCAGGGGCTATTGCTGCCTGGAGCGCTGTTTATATTGACCTCAACCAGGCACACCTGGGGAGGGCCGGCTGGCAGGGTAAGGCTGCCCAGGTCAGCTAATCCACAACCCTCAGGGAATCACATTGTTGAAAATGGACCTCGCTAAGGCAGAAGAGAAGCCAAGGAACAAAAGGACACAATGCCATTTGCAGCCCCGTAGATGAGTCTAGAGGTAATCACGTGACTTGGAGTAAGTCAGAAAGTGAAAGACACATATCGTATCATATCACTTATAGGTGTTACCTAAAAATGGATACCAGGGCAGATATTTCCACAGAGAAGGGCAATCACAGATTCATTAAACAAACTTATGGTTCACCAACGGAAAGGTGTGAGGATTGGTTTCATTACGATATCGGGGTTAACAGACATAATCAAACACAGGTGACATATAAAATCACCAAAGACCTACGGAATACCAAGAGAAGACTACTCAACATTCTGTCCTAACGTACATGGGAAAAGGATCCCAGGAAGAACAGACATCTGTATATGTGTAAAAGAACCACATCTTCCACACCTACAACAAGCCAAACATTGTAATCAAACTTGCTGTAATAGAAAAAAAAAATTAAAAAAAAAAACAAGAAGTAGTGAGACAAACTTGAGGGGCTTTCTCCTGGCACATTCCATTCTAAATTCCAATCTAGAACACGACTTCCATTGAGGCTCTGTTGCTCTAGTAACCAGATTTGGTAAGGGAGAACTGCTGCCACCTTGTGGCCGTTTCACGCAACAGCAGCTTTAATCCCAGCGCTAATGGTCAGTTGATATTCAAAATCATTGCAGGCCTGTAAATGACACCTGCCCTGAAAAGAAATCCTGGGGTCACATATCGACCAAAAAATTCAAAGGACGTCCATATTTCAAAACGACCATTTCAAAAGGCATATTTTACGCACATTAGTGTTCTGCTTCTTTTTCTTTCTTTCCTTTTTTGTTAAAAAAACGGGAATGGAAAAAGGCATCCCTCAGAATGGGCGAAAATCGTTGCAAATGAATCAATGGACAAAGGTTTAATCTCCAATATATATATAAACAGCTCATGCAGCTTAATGTTAAAAAAAACAAACAACCCAATACAAAAATGGGCAGAAGATCTAAAGAGACGTTTCTTCAAAGAAGACACAGAGATGGCCAAGACGCCCATGAAAAGCTGCTCAACAGCACTAATTATTAGAGAAATGCAAATCAAAACTACAATGAGGTATCACCTCACACCTGTTAGAATCGGCATCATCAGAAAATCTACAAACAACAAATTCTGGGGAGGGTGTGGACAAAAGGAGCCCTCTTCCACTATTGGTGGGGATGTAAATTGATACAGTCACTATGGAGAACAGTATGGAGTTTCCTTAAAAAAACTAGAAATAGAATTACCATCTGATCCAGCAATCCCACTTCTGGGCATATACCCAGAGAAAACCATAAATCAAAAAGGCACATTCACCACAATGTTCATTGCAGCACTATTTACAATAGCCAGGTAATGCAAGCAACCTAAATGCCCACAGACAGATGAATGGATAAAGATGTGGTACATATATAAAATGGAATATTACTCAGCCATAAAAGGGAATGAAACTGGGTCATTTGTAGAGACATCGATGGATCTAGAGACTGTCATACAGAATGAAGTAAGTCAGAAAGAGGAAAACAAATATTGTATATTAATGCATATATGTGGAACCTAAAAAATGGTACAGATGAACTGGTTTTCAGGGAAGAAATAGAGACACAGAGGTAGAGAACAAACGTAAGGACACCAAGTGTGGGAAGCCATGGGGTGGTGGTGGTGGGATGAGTTGGGAGATTGGGATTGACCTGTATACATGTATATGCATAAAACACATAACTAATAATAACCTGCTGTATAAAAAAATAAATAAAATTAAATTTCAAAATTTTAAAAAATAAAATTTTAAAATAAAACAGAAAAAAGTTCTTCCCTTCACACAGATGTATTTATAGGAATGAATTATTTCCATGCTTATATCTATAAATACATAAAAGAGGAATCAAATCTAACTTGAACCATAAAAGAAAAAAAAAACCTGAACCCACCAGTTATACAGAGGGAAACCCTATCAGGGCACTTGCTCCAGCGGTAAACAATTCTGAAATTGGTCAGAGGTGGGGAATCACCTCCCATACAGCCAGCAACCCACCCCCCATGCAAGGAGCGTCCTCATTGCAAAGCTGGGGGACCGTGCTGAGGCATCTGTGAGTAAACGTGAGCTGAGCCCCAGGCCAGCTGCTGCTGAACTGTTCCCACCCTTCCCAGGTAAAACACCTGAATATGTACAAGGGCTTGAAAGCCTAGAGGAAGGGCCGTGGAGCCACACCAGCGACAGCACGCAGGCCAACTTGGTGCCTGCAGGCCAGCCAGGATGGTCCTGGCCCCGGGCGCTGTTCTGGAAGCTTTCTATTGCCCTGCCTGAGATACCCCTCCTGTCCCGGCCCCCACTGCTTTTTTCCTTCCTCACCTCTGTCCGGAGAGAAATTCCATCGGAAGGTATGGGTGACACATCCTCTTCTTTACAGGTGGCAGCCTGGCAACTCCTGCAGAAAGGCCAGCAGAGCCCCACTCACACCGGGCCACCAACAAAGCCTTGGCCCCTCACTCCCTCCCACCAGCACAGCCCCGAGACTGCTGACGGGGCAGAGAATATGGAGTCAGGCACAACTTCAGGGGCTATTGCTGCCTGGAGCGCTGTTTATATTGACCTCAACCAGGCACACCTGGGGAGGGCCGGCTGGCAGGGTAAGGCTGCCCAGGTCAGCTAATCCACAACCCTCAGGGAATCACATTGTTGAAAATGGACCTCGCTAAGGCAGAAGAGAAGCCAAGGAACAAAAGGACACAATGCCATTTGCAGCCCCGTAGATGAGTCTAGAGGTAATCACGTGACTTGGAGTAAGTCAGAAAGTGAAAGACACATATCGTATCATATCACTTATAGGTGTTACCTAAAAATGGATACCAGGGCAGATATTTCCACAGAGAAGGGCAATCACAGATTCATTAAACAAACTTATGGTTCACCAATGGAAAGGTGTGAGGATTGGTTTCATTACGATATCGGGGTTAACAGACATAATCAAACACAGGTGACATATAAAATCACCAAAGACCTACGGAATACCAAGAGAAGACTACTCAACATTCTGTCCTAACGTACATGGGAAAAGGATCCCAGGAAGAACAGACATCTGTATATGTGTAAAAGAACCACATCTTCCACACCTACAACAAGCCAAACATTGTAATCAAACTTGCTGTAATAGAAAAAAAAAATTAAAAAAAAAAACAAGAAGTAGTGAGACAAACTTGAGGGGCTTTCTCCTGGCACATTCCATTCTAAATTCCAATCTAGAACACGACTCCCATTGAGGCTCTGTTGCTCTAGTAACCAGATTTGGTAAGGGAGAACTGCTGCCACCTTGTGGCCGTTTCACGCAACAGCAGCTTTAATCCCAGCGCTAATGGTCAGTTGATATTCAAAATCATTGCAGGCCTGTAAATGACACCTGCCCTGAAAAGAAATCCTGGGGTCACATATCGACCAAAAAATTCAAAGGACGTCCATATTTCAAAACGACCATTTCAAAAGGCATATTTTACGCACATTAGTGTTCTGCTTCTTTTTCTTTCTTTCCTTTTTTGTTAAAAAAACGGGAATGGAAAAAGGCATCCCTCAGAATGGGCGAAAATCGTTGCAAATGAATCAATGGACAAAGGTTTAATCTCCAATATATATATAAACAGCTCATGCAGCTTAATGTTAAAAAAAACAAACAACCCAATACAAAAATGGGCAGAAGATCTAAAGAGACGTTTCTTCAAAGAAGACACAGAGATGGCCAAGACGCCCATGAAAAGCTGCTCAACAGCACTAATTATTAGAGAAATGCAAATCAAAACTACAATGAGGTATCACCTCACACCTGTTAGAATCGGCATCATCAGAAAATCTACAAACAACAAATTCTGGGGAGGGTGTGGACAAAAGGAGCCCTCTTCCACTATTGGTGGGGATGTAAATTGATACAGTCACTATGGAGAACAGTATGGAGTTTCCTTAAAAAAACTAGAAATAGAATTACCATCTGATCCAGCAATCCCACTTCTGGGCATATACCCAGAGAAAACCATAAATCAAAAAGGCACATTCACCACAATGTTCATTGCAGCACTATTTACAATAGCCAGGTAATGCAAGCAACCTAAATGCCCACAGACAGATGAATGGATAAAGATGTGGTACATATATAAAATGGAATATTACTCAGCCATAAAAGGGAATGAAACTGGGTCATTTGTAGAGACATCGATGGATCTAGAGACTGTCATACAGAATGAAGTAAGTCAGAAAGAGGAAAACAAATATTGTATATTAATGCATATATGTGGAACCTAAAAAATGGTACAGATGAACTGGTTTTCAGGGAAGAAATAGAGACACAGAGGTAGAGAACAAACGTAAGGACACCAAGTGTGGGAAGCCATGGGGTGGTGGTGGTGGGATGAGTTGGGAGATTGGGATTGACCTGTATACATGTATATGCATGAAACACATAACTAATAATAACCTGCTGTATAAAAAAATAAATAAAATTAAATTTCAAAATTTAAAAAAATAAAATTTTAAAATAAAACAGAAAAAAGTTCTTCCCTTCACACAGATGTATTTATAGGAATGAATTATTTCCATGCTTATATCTATAAATACATAAAAGAGGAATCAAATCTAACTTGAACCATAAAAGAAAAAAAAAACCTGAACCCACCAGTTATACAGAGGGAAACCCTATCAGGGCACTTGCTCCAGCGGTAAACAATTCTGAAATTGGTCAGAGGTGGGGAATCACCTCCCATACAGCCAGCAACCCATCCCCCATGCAAGGAGCGTCCTCATTGCAAAGCTGGGGGACCGTGCTGAGGCATCTGTGAGTAAACGTGAGCTGAGCCCCAGGCCAGCTGCTGCTGAACTGTTCCCACCCTTCCCAGGTAAAACACCTGAATATGTACAAGGGCTTGAAAGCCTAGAGGAAGGGCCGTGGAGCCACACCAGCGACAGCACGCAGGCCAACTTGGTGCCTGCAGGCCAGCCAGGATGGTCCTGGCCCCGGGCGCTGTTCTGGAAGCTTTCTATTGCCCTGCCTGAGATACCCCTCCTGTCCCGGCCCCCACTGCTTTTTTCCTTCCTCACCTCTGTCCGGAGAGAAATTCCATCGGAAGGTATGGGTGACACATCCTCTTCTTTACAGGTGGCAGCCTGGCAACTCCTGCAGAAAGGCCAGCAGAGCCCCACTCACACCGGGCCACCAACAAAGCCTTGGCCCCTCACTCCCTCCCACCAGCACAGCCCCGAGACTGCTGACGGGGCAGAGAATATGGAGTCAGGCACAACTTCAGGGGCTATTGCTGCCTGGAGCGCTGTTTATATTGACCTCAACCAGGCACACCTGTGGAGGGCCGGCTGGCAGGGTAAGGCTGCCCAGGTCAGCTAATCCACAACCCTCAGGGAATCACATTGTTGAAAATGGACCTCGCTAAGGCAGAAGAGAAGCCAAGGAACAAAAGGACACAATGCCATTTGCAGCCCCGTAGATGAGTCTAGAGGTAATCACGTGACTTGGAGTAAGTCAGAAAGTGAAAGACACATATCGTATCATATCACTTATAGGTGTTACCTAAAAATGGATACCAGGGCAGATATTTCCACAGAGAAGGGCAATCACAGATTCATTAAACAAACTTATGGTTCACCAACGGAAAGGTGTGAGGATTGGTTTCATTATGATATCGGGGTTAACAGACATAATCAAACACAGGTGACATATAAAATCACCAAAGACCTACGGAATACCAAGAGAAGACTACTCAACATTCTGTCCTAACGTACATGGGAAAAGGATCCCAGGAAGAACAGACATCTGTATATGTGTAAAAGAACCACATCTTCCACACCTACAACAAGCCAAACATTGTAATCAAACTTGCTGTAATAGAAAAAAAAAATTAAAAAAAAAAACAAGAAGTAGTGAGACAAACTTGAGGGGCTTTCTCCTGGCACATTCCATTCTAAATTCCAATCTAGAACACGACTTCCATTGAGGCTCTGTTGCTCTAGTAACCAGATTTGGTAAGGGAGAACTGCTGCCACCTTGTGGCCGTTTCACGCAACAGCAGCTTTAATCCCAGCGCTAATGGTCAGTTGATATTCAAAATCATTGCAGGCCTGTAAATGACACCTGCCCTGAAAACAAATCCTGGGGTCACATATCGACCAAAAAATTCAAAGGACGTCCATATTTCAAAACGACCATTTCAAAAGGCATATTTTACGCACATTAGTGTTCTGCTTCTTTTTCTTTCTTTCCTTTTTTGTTAAAAAAAACGGGAATGGAAAAAGGCATCCCTCAGAATGGGCGAAAATCGTTGCAAATGAATCAATGGACAAAGGTTTAATCTCCAATATATATATAAAAAGCTCATGCAGCTTAATATTAAAAAAAACAAACAACCCAATACAAAAATGGGCAGAAGATCTAAAGAGACGTTTCTTCAAAGAAGACACAGAGATGGCCAAGACGCCCATGAAAAGCTGCTCAACAGCACTAATTATTAGAGAAATGCAAATCAAAACTACAATGAGGTATCACCTCACACCTGTTAGAATCGGCATCATCAGAAAATCTACAAACAACAAATTCTGGGGAGGGTGTGGACAAAAGGAGCCCTCTTCCACTATTGGTGGGGATGTAAATTGATACAGTCACTATGGAGAACAGTATGGAGTTTCCTTAAAAAAACTAGAAATAGAATTACCATCTGATCCAGCAATCCCACTTCTGGGCATATACCCAGAGAAAACCATAAATCAAAAAGGCACATTCACCACAATGTTCATTGCAGCACTATTTACAATAGCCAGGTAATGCAAGCAACCTAAATGCCCACAGACAGATGAATGGATAAAGATGTGGTACATATATAAAATGGAATATTACTCAGCCATAAAAGGGAATGAAACTGGGTCATTTGTAGAGACATCGATGGATCTAGAGACTGTCATACAGAATGAAGTAAGTCAGAAAGAGGAAAACAAATATTGTATATTAATGCATATATGTGGAACCTAAAAAATGGTACAGATGAACTGGTTTTCAGGGAAGAAATAGAGACACAGAGGTAGAGAACAAACGTAAGGACACCAAGTGTGGGAAGCCATGGGGTGGTGGTGGTGGGATGAGTTGGGAGATTGGGATTGACCTGTATACATGTATATGCATAAAACACATAACTAATAATAACCTGCTGTATAAAAAAATAAATAAAATTAAATTTCAAAATTTAAAAAAATAAAATTTTAAAATAAAACAGAAAAAAGTTCTTCCCTTCACACAGATGTATTTATAGGAATGAATTATTTCCATGCTTATATCTATAAATACATAAAAGAGGAATCAAATCTAACTTGAACCATAAAAGAAAAAAAAAACCTGAACCCACCAGTTATACAGAGGGAAACCCTATCAGGGCACTTGCTCCAGCGGTAAACAATTCTGAAATTGGTCAGAGGTGGGGAATCACCTCCCATACAGCCAGCAACCCATCCCCCATGCAAGGAGCGTCCTCATTGCAAAGCTGGGGGACCGTGCTGAGGCATCTGTGAGTAAACGTGAGCTGAGCCCCAGGCCAGCTGCTGCTGAACTGTTCCCACCCTTCCCAGGTAAAACACCTGAATATGTACAAGGGCTTGAAAGCCTAGAGGAAGGGCCGTGGAGCCACACCAGCGACAGCACGCAGGCCAACTTGGTGCCTGCAGGCCAGCCAGGATGGTCCTGGCCCCGGGCGCTGTTCTGGAAGCTTTCTATTGCCCTGCCTGAGATACCCCTCCTGTCCCGGCCCCCACTGCTTTTTTCCTTCCTCACCTCTGTCCGGAGAGAAATTCCATCGGAAGGTATGGGTGACACATCCTCTTCTTTACAGGTGGCAGCCTGGCAACTCCTGCAGAAAGGCCAGCAGAGCCCCACTCACACCGGGCCACCAACAAAGCCTTGGCCCCTCACTCCCTCCCACCAGCACAGCCCCGAGACTGCTGACGGGGCAGAGAATATGGAGTCAGGCACAACTTCAGGGGCTATTGCTGCCTGGAGCGCTGTTTATATTGACCTCAACCAGGCACACCTGTGGAGGGCCGGCTGGCAGGGTAAGGCTGCCCAGGTCAGCTAATCCACAACCCTCAGGGAATCACATTGTTGAAAATGGACCTCGCTAAGGCAGAAGAGAAGCCAAGGAACAAAAGGACACAATGCCATTTGCAGCCCCGTAGATGAGTCTAGAGGTAATCACGTGACTTGGAGTAAGTCAGAAAGTGAAAGACACATATCGTATCATATCACTTATAGGTGTTACCTAAAAATGGATACCAGGGCAGATATTTCCACAGAGAAGGGCAATCACAGATTCATTAAACAAACTTATGGTTCACCAACGGAAAGGTGTGAGGATTGGTTTCATTACGATATCGGGGTTAACAGACATAATCAAACACAGGTGACATATAAAATCACCAAAGACCTACGGAATACCAAGAGAAGACTACTCAACATTCTGTCCTAACGTACATGGGAAAAGGATCCCAGGAAGAACAGACATCTGTATATGTGTAAAAGAACCACATCTTCCACACCTACAACAAGCCAAACATTGTAATCAAACTTGCTGTAATAGAAAAAAAAAATTAAAAAAAAAAACAAGAAGTAGTGAGACAAACTTGAGGGGCTTTCTCCTGGCACATTCCATTCTAAATTCCAATCTAGAACACGACTTCCATTGAGGCTCTGTTGCTCTAGTAACCAGATTTGGTAAGGGAGAACTGCTGCCACCTTGTGGCCGTTTCACGCAACAGCAGCTTTAATCCCAGCGCTAATGGTCAGTTGATATTCAAAATCATTGCAGGCCTGTAAATGACACCTGCCCTGAAAACAAATCCTGGGGTCACATATCGACCAAAAAATTCAAAGGACGTCCATATTTCAAAACGACCATTTCAAAAGGCATATTTTACGCACATTAGTGTTCTGCTTCTTTTTCTTTCTTTCCTTTTTTGTTAAAAAAAACGGGAATGGAAAAAGGCATCCCTCAGAATGGGCGAAAATCGTTGCAAATGAATCAATGGACAAAGGTTTAATCTCCAATATATATATAAAAAGCTCATGCAGCTTAATGTTAAAAAAAACAAACAACCCAATACAAAAATGGGCAGAAGATCTAAAGAGACGTTTCTTCAAAGAAGACACAGAGATGGCCAAGACGCCCATGAAAAGCTGCTCAACAGCACTAATTATTAGAGAAATGCAAATCAAAACTACAATGAGGTATCACCTCACACCTGTTAGAATCGGCATCATCAGAAAATCTACAAACAACAAATTCTGGGGAGGGTGTGGACAAAAGGAGCCCTCTTCCACTATTGGTGGGGATGTAAATTGATACAGTCACTATGGAGAACAGTATGGAGTTTCCTTAAAAAAACTAGAAATAGAATTACCATCTGATCCAGCAATCCCACTTCTGGGCATATACCCAGAGAAAACCATAAATCAAAAAGGCACATTCACCACAATGTTCATTGCAGCACTATTTACAATAGCCAGGTAATGCAAGCAACCTAAATGCCCACAGACAGATGAATGGATAAAGATGTGGTACATATATAAAATGGAATATTACTCAGCCATAAAAGGGAATGAAACTGGGTCATTTGTAGAGACATCGATGGATCTAGAGACTGTCATACAGAATGAAGTAAGTCAGAAAGAGGAAAACAAATATTGTATATTAATGCATATATGTGGAACCTAAAAAATGGTACAGATGAACTGGTTTTCAGGGAAGAAATAGAGACACAGAGGTAGAGAACAAACGTAAGGACACCAAGTGTGGGAAGCCATGGGGTGGTGGTGGTGGGATGAGTTGGGAGATTGGGATTGACCTGTATACATGTATATGCATAAAACACATAACTAATAATAACCTGCTGTATAAAAAAATAAATAAAATTAAATTTCAAAATTTTAAAAAATAAAATTTTAAAATAAAACAGAAAAAAGTTCTTCCCTTCACACAGATGTATTTATAGGAATGAATTATTTCCATGCTTATATCTATAAATACATAAAAGAGGAATCAAATCTAACTTGAACCATAAAAGAAAAAAAAAACCTGAACCCACCAGTTATACAGAGGGAAACCCTATCAGGGCACTTGCTCCAGCGGTAAACAATTCTGAAATTGGTCAGAGGTGGGGAATCACCTCCCATACAGCCAGCAACCCACCCCCCATGCAAGGAGCGTCCTCATTGCAAAGCTGGGGGACCGTGCTGAGGCATCTGTGAGTAAACGTGAGCTGAGCCCCAGGCCAGCTGCTGCTGAACTGTTCCCACCCTTCCCAGGTAAAACACCTGAATATGTACAAGGGCTTGAAAGCCTAGAGGAAGGGCCGTGGAGCCACACCAGCGACAGCACGCAGGCCAACTTGGTGCCTGCAGGGCAGCCAGGATGGTCCTGGCCCCGGGCGCTGTTCTGGAAGCTTTCTATTGCCCTGCCTGAGATACCCCTCCTGTCCCGGCCCCCACTGCTTTTTTCCTTCCTCACCTCTGTCCGGAGAGAAATTCCATCGGAAGGTATGGGTGACACATCCTCTTCTTTACAGGTGGCAGCCTGGCAACTCCTTCAGAAAGGCCAGCAGAGCCCCACTCACACCGGGCCACCAACAAAGCCTTGGCCCCTCACTCCCTCCCACCAGCACAGCCCCGAGACTGCTGACGGGGCAGAGAATATGGAGTCAGGCACAACTTCAGGGGCTATTGCTGCCTGGAGCGCTGTTTATATTGACCTCAACCAGGCACACCTGGGGAGGGCCGGCTGGCAGGGTAAGGCTGCCCAGGTCAGCTAATCCACAACCCTCAGGGAATCACATTGTTGAAAATGGACCTCGCTAAGGCAGAAGAGAAGCCAAGGAACAAAAGGACACAATGCCATTTGCAGCCCCGTAGATGAGTCTAGAGGTAATCACGTGACTTGGAGTAAGTCAGAAAGTGAAAGACACATATCGTATCATATCACTTATAGGTGTTACCTAAAAATGGATACCAGGGCAGATATTTCCACAGAGAAGGGCAATCACAGATTCATTAAACAAACTTATGGTTCACCAACGGAAAGGTGTGAGGATTGGTTTCATTACGATATCGGGGTTAACAGACATAATCAAACACAGGTGACATATAAAATCACCAAAGACCTACGGAATACCAAGAGAAGACTACTCAACATTCTGTCCTAACGTACATGGGAAAAGGATCCCAGGAAGAACAGACATCTGTATATGTGTAAAAGAACCACATCTTCCACACCTACAACAAGCCAAACATTGTAATCAAACTTGCTGTAATAGAAAAAAAAAATTAAAAAAAAAACAAGAAGTAGTGAGACAAACTTGAGGGGCTTTCTCCTGGCACATTCCATTCTAAATTCCAATCTAGAACACGACTTCCATTGAGGCTCTGTTGCTCTAGTAACCAGATTTGGTAAGGGAGAACTGCTGCCACCTTGTGGCCGTTTCACGCAACAGCAGCTTTAATCCCAGCGCTAATGGTCAGTTGATATTCAAAATCATTGCAGGCCTGTAAATGACACCTGCCCTGAAAAGAAATCCTGGGGTCACATATCGACCAAAAAATTCAAAGGACGTCCATATTTCAAAACGACCATTTCAAAAGGCATATTTTACGCACATTAGTGTTCTGCTTCTTTTTCTTTCTTTCCTTTTTTGTTAAAAAAACGGGAATGGAAAAAGGCATCCCTCAGAATGGGCGAAAATCGTTGCAAATGAATCAATGGACAAAGGTTTAATCTCCAATATATATATAAACAGCTCATGCAGCTTAATGTTAAAAAAAACAAACAACCCAATACAAAAATGGGCAGAAGATCTAAAGAGACGTTTCTTCAAAGAAGACACAGAGATGGCCAAGACGCCCATGAAAAGCTGCTCAACAGCACTAATTATTAGAGAAATGCAAATCAAAACTACAATGAGGTATCACCTCACACCTGTTAGAATCGGCATCATCAGAAAATCTACAAACAACAAATTCTGGGGAGGGTGTGGACAAAAGGAGCCCTCTTCCACTATTGGTGGGGATGTAAATTGATACAGTCACTATGGAGAACAGTATGGAGTTTCCTTAAAAAAACTAGAAATAGAATTACCATCTGATCCAGCAATCCCACTTCTGGGCATATACCCAGAGAAAACCATAAATCAAAAAGGCACATTCACCACAATGTTCATTGCAGCACTATTTACAATAGCCAGGTAATGCAAGCAACCTAAATGCCCACAGACAGATGAATGGATAAAGATGTGGTACATATATAAAATGGAATATTACTCAGCCATAAAAGGGAATGAAACTGGGTCATTTGTAGAGACATCGATGGATCTAGAGACTGTCATACAGAATGAAGTAAGTCAGAAAGAGGAAAACAAATATTGTATATTAATGCATATATGTGGAACCTAAAAAATGGTACAGATGAACTGGTTTTCAGGGAAGAAATAGAGACACAGAGGTAGAGAACAAACGTAAGGACACCAAGTGTGGGAAGCCATGGGGTGGTGGTGGTGGGATGAGTTGGGAGATTGGGATTGACCTGTATACATGTATATGCATAAAACACATAACTAATAATAACCTGCTGTATAAAAAAATAAATAAAATTAAATTTCAAAATTTTAAAAAATAAAATTTTAAAATAAAACAGAAAAAAGTTCTTCCCTTCACACAGATGTATTTATAGGAATGAATTATTTCCATGCTTATATCTATAAATACATAAAAGAGGAATCAAATCTAACTTGAACCATAAAAGAAAAAAAAAACCTGAACCCACCAGTTATACAGAGGGAAACCCTATCAGGGCACTTGCTCCAGCGGTAAACAATTCTGAAATTGGTCAGAGGTGGGAAATCACCTCCCATACAGCCAGCAACCCATCCCCCATGCAAGGAGCGTCCTCATTGCAAAGCTGGGGGACCGTGCTGAGGCATCTGTGAGTAAACGTGAGCTGAGCCCCAGGCCAGCTGCTGCTGAACTGTTCCCACCCTTCCCAGGTAAAACACCTGAATATGTACAAGGGCTTGAAAGCCTAGAGGAAGGGCCGTGGAGCCACACCAGCGACAGCACGCAGGCCAACTTGGTGCCTGCAGGCCAGCCAGGATGGTCCTGGCCCCGGGCGCTGTTCTGGAAGCTTTCTATTGCCCTGCCTGAGATACCCCTCCTGTCCCGGCCCCCACTGCTTTTTTCCTTCCTCACCTCTGTCCGGAGAGAAATTCCATCGGAAGGTATGGGTGACACATCCTCTTCTTTACAGGTGGCAGCCTGGCAACTCCTGCAGAAAGGCCAGCAGAGCCCCACTCACACCGGGCCACCAACAAAGCCTTGGCCCCTCACTCCCTCCCACCAGCACAGCCCCGAGACTGCTGACGGGGCAGAGAATATGGAGTCAGGCACAACTTCAGGGGCTATTGCTGCCTGGAGCGCTGTTTATATTGACCTCAACCAGGCACACCTGTGGAGGGCCGGCTGGCAGGGTAAGGCTGCCCAGGTCAGCTAATCCACAACCCTCAGGGAATCACATTGTTGAAAATGGACCTCGCTAAGGCAGAAGAGAAGCCAAGGAACAAAAGGACACAATGCCATTTGCAGCCCCGTAGATGAGTCTAGAGGTAATCACGTGACTTGGAGTAAGTCAGAAAGTGAAAGACACATATCGTATCATATCACTTATAGGTGTTACCTAAAAATGGATACCAGGGCAGATATTTCCACGGAGAAGGGCAATCACAGATTCATTAAACAAACTTATGGTTCACCAACGGAAAGGTGTGAGGATTGGTTTCATTACGATATCGGGGTTAACAGACATAATCAAACACAGGTGACATATAAAATCACCAAAGACCTACGGAATACCAAGAGAAGACTACTCAACATTCTGTCCTAACGTACATGGGAAAAGGATCCCAGGAAGAACAGACATCTGTATATGTGTAAAAGAACCACATCTTCCACACCTACAACAAGCCAAACATTGTAATCAAACTTGCTGTAATAGAAAAAAAAAATTAAAAAAAAAAACAAGAAGTAGTGAGACAAACTTGAGGGGCTTTCTCCTGGCACATTCCATTCTAAATTCCAATCTAGAACACGACTTCCATTGAGGCTCTGTTGCTCTAGTAACCAGATTTGGTAAGGGAGAACTGCTGCCACCTTGTGGCCGTTTCACGCAACAGCAGCTTTAATCCCAGCGCTAATGGTCAGTTGATATTCAAAATCATTGCAGGCCTGTAAATGACACCTGCCCTGAAAACAAATCCTGGGGTCACATATCGACCAAAAAATTCAAAGGACGTCCATATTTCAAAACGACCATTTCAAAAGGCATATTTTACGCACATTAGTGTTCTGCTTCTTTTTCTTTCTTTCCTTGTTTGTTAAAAAAAACGGGAATGGAAAAAGGCATCCCTCAGAATGGGCGAAAATCGTTGCAAATGAATCAATGGACAAAGGTTTAATCTCCAATATATATATAAAAAGCTCATGCAGCTTAATGTTAAAAAAAACAAACAACCCAATACAAAAATGGGCAGAAGATCTAAAGAGACGTTTCTTCAAAGAAGACACAGAGATGGCCAAGACGCCCATGAAAAGCTGCTCAACAGCACTAATTATTAGAGAAATGCAAATCAAAACTACAATGAGGTATCACCTCACACCTGTTAGAATCGGCATCATCAGAAAATCTACAAACAACAAATTCTGGGGAGGGTGTGGACAAAAGGAGCCCTCTTCCACTATTGGTGGGGATGTAAATTGATACAGTCACTATGGAGAACAGTATGGAGTTTCCTTAAAAAAACTAGAAATAGAATTACCATCTGATCCAGCAATCCCACTTCTGGGCATATACCCAGAGAAAACCATAAATCAAAAAGGCACATTCACCACAATGTTCATTGCAGCACTATTTACAATAGCCAGGTAATGCAAGCAACCTAAATGCCCACAGACAGATGAATGGATAAAGATGTGGTACATATATAAAATGGAATATTACTCAGCCATAAAAGGGAATGAAACTGGGTCATTTGTAGAGACATCGATGGATCTAGAGACTGTCATACAGAATGAAGTAAGTCAGAAAGAGGAAAACAAATATTGTATATTAATGCATATATGTGGAAGCTAAAAATGGTACAGATGAACTGGTTTTCAGGGAAGAAATAGAGACACAGAGGTAGAGAACAAACGTAAGGACACCAAGTGTGGGAAGCCATGGGGTGGTGGTGGTGGGATGAGTTGGGAGATTGGGATTGACCTGTATACATGTATATGCATAAAACACATAACTAATAATAACCTGCTGTATAAAAAAATAAATAAAATTAAATTTCAAAATTTTAAAAAATAAAATTTTAAAATAAAACAGAAAAAAGTTCTTCCCTTCACACAGATGTATTTATAGGAATGAATTATTTCCATGCTTATATCTATAAATACATAAAAGAGGAATCAAATCTAACTTGAACCATAAAAGAAAAAAAAAAACCTGAACCCACCAGTTATACAGAGGGAAACCCTATCAGGGCACTTGCTCCAGCGGTAAACAATTCTGAAATTGGTCAGAGGTGGGGAATCACCTCCCATACAGCCAGCAACCCATCCCCCATGCAAGGAGCGTCCTCATTGCAAAGCTGGGGGACCGTGCTGAGGCATCTGTGAGTAAACGTGAGCTGAGCCCCAGGCCAGCTGCTGCTGAACTGTTCCCACCCTTCCCAGGTAAAACACCTGAATATGTACAAGGGCTTGAAAGCCTAGAGGAAGGGCCGTGGAGCCACACCAGCGACAGCACGCAGGCCAACTTGGTGCCTGCAGGCCAGCCAGGATGGTCCTGGCCCCGGGCGCTGTTCTGGAAGCTTTCTATTGCCCTGCCTGAGATACCCCTCCTGTCCCGGCCCCCACTGCTTTTTTCCTTCCTCACCTCTGTCCGGAGAGAAATTCCATCGGAAGGTATGGGTGACACATCCTCTTCTTTACAGGTGGCAGCCTGGCAACTCCTTCAGAAAGGCCAGCAGAGCCCCACTCACACCGGGCCACCAACAAAGCCTTGGCCCCTCACTCCCTCCCACCAGCACAGCCCCGAGACTGCTGACGGGGCAGAGAATATGGAGTCAGGCACAACTTCAGGGGCTATTGCTGCCTGGAGCGCTGTTTATATTGACCTCAACCAGGCACACCTGGGGAGGGCCGGCTGGCAGGGTAAGGCTGCCCAGGTCAGCTAATCCACAACCCTCAGGGAATCACATTGTTGAAAATGGACCTCGCTAAGGCAGAAGAGAAGCCAAGGAACAAAAGGACACAATGCCATTTGCAGCCCCGTAGATGAGTCTAGAGGTAATCACGTGACTTGGAGTAAGTCAGAAAGTGAAAGACACATATCGTATCATATCACTTATAGGTGTTACCTAAAAATGGATACCAGGGCAGATATTTCCACGGAGAAGGGCAATCACAGATTCATTAAACAAACTTATGGTTCACCAATGGAAAGGTGTGAGGATTGGTTTCATTACGATATCGGGGTTAACAGACATAATCAAACACAGGTGACATATAAAATCACCAAAGACCTACGGAATACCAAGAGAAGACTACTCAACATTCTGTCCTAACGTACATGGGAAAAGGATCCCAGGAAGAACAGACATCTGTATATGTGTAAAAGAACCACATCTTCCACACCTACAACAAGCCAAACATTGTAATCAAACTTGCTGTAATAGAAAAAAAAAATTAAAAAAAACAACAAGAAGTAGTGAGACAAACTTGAGGGGCTTTCTCCTGGCACATTCCATTCTAAATTCCAATCTAGAACACGACTTCCATTGAGGCTCTGTTGCTCTAGTAACCAGATTTGGTAAGGGAGAACTGCTGCCACCTTGTGGCCGTTTCACGCAACAGCAGCTTTAATCCCAGCGCTAATGGTCAGTTGATATTCAAAATCATTGCAGGCCTGTAAATGACACCTGCCCTGAAAACAAATCCTGGGGTCACATATCGACCAAAAAATTCAAAGGACGTCCATATTTCAAAACGACCATTTCAAAAGGCATATTTTACGCACATTAGTGTTCTGCTTCTTTTTCTTTCTTTCCTTTTTTCTTAAAAAAACGGGAATGGAAAAAGGCATCCCTCAGAATGGGCGAAAATCGTTGCAAATGAATCAATGGACAAAGGTTTAATCTCCAATATATATATAAACAGCTCATGCAGCTTAATGTTAAAAAAAACAAACAACCCAATACAAAAATGGGCAGAAGATCTAAAGAGACGTTTCTTCAAAGAAGACACAGAGATGGCCAAGACGCCCATGAAAAGCTGCTCAACAGCACTAATTATTAGAGAAATGCAAATCAAAACTACAATGAGGTATCACCTCACACCTGTTAGAATCGGCATCATCAGAAAATCTACAAACAACAAATTCTGGGGAGGGTGTGGACAAAAGGAGCCCTCTTCCACTATTGGTGGGGATGTAAATTGATACAGTCACTATGGAGAACAGTATGGAGTTTCCTTAAAAAAACTAGAAATAGAATTACCATCTGATCCAGCAATCCCACTTCTGGGCATATACCCAGAGAAAACCATAAATCAAAAAGGCACATTCACCACAATGTTCATTGCAGCACTATTTACAATAGCCAGGTAATGCAAGCAACCTAAATGCCCACAGACAGATGAATGGATAAAGATGTGGTACATATATAAAATGGAATATTACTCAGCCATAAAAGGGAATGAAACTGGGTCATTTGTAGAGACATCGATGGATCTAGAGACTGTCATACAGAATGAAGTAAGTCAGAAAGAGGAAAACAAATATTGTATATTAATGCATATATGTGGAACCTAAAAAATGGTACAGATGAACTGGTTTTCAGGGAAGAAATAGAGACACAGAGGTAGAGAACAAACGTAAGGACACCAAGTGTGGGAAGCCATGGGGTGGTGGTGGTGGGATGAGTTGGGAGATTGGGATTGACCTGTATACATGTATATGCATAAAACACATAACTAATAATAACCTGCTGTATAAAAAAATAAATAAAATTAAATTTCAAAATTTTAAAAAATAAAATTTTAAAATAAAACAGAAAAAAGTTCTTCCCTTCACACAGATGTATTTATAGGAATGAATTATTTCCATGCTTATATCTATAAATACATAAAAGAGGAATCAAATCTAACTTGAACCATAAAAGAAAAAAAAAAACCTGAACCCACCAGTTATACAGAGGGAAACCCTATCAGGGCACTTGCTCCAGCGGTAAACAATTCTGAAATTGGTCAGAGGTGGGGAATCACCTCCCATACAGCCAGCAACCCATCCCCCATGCAAGGAGCGTCCTCATTGCAAAGCTGGGGGACCGTGCTGAGGCATCTGTGAGTAAACGTGAGCTGAGCCCCAGGCCAGCTGCTGCTGAACTGTTCCCACCCTTCCCAGGTAAAACACCTGAATATGTACAAGGGCTTGAAAGCCTAGAGGAAGGGCCGTGGAGCCACACCAGCGACAGCACGCAGGCCAACTTGGTGCCTGCAGGCCAGCCAGGATGGTCCTGGCCCCGGGCGCTGTTCTGGAAGCTTTCTATTGCCCTGCCTGAGATACCCCTCCTGTCCCGGCCCCCACTGCTTTTTTCCTTCCTCACCTCTGTCCGGAGAGAAATTCCATCGGAAGGTATGGGTGACACATCCTCTTCTTTACAGGTGGCAGCCTGGCAACTCCTTCAGAAAGGCCAGCAGAGCCCCACTCACACCGGGCCACCAACAAAGCCTTGGCCCCTCACTCCCTCCCACCAGCACAGCCCCGAGACTGCTGACGGGGCAGAGAATATGGAGTCAGGCACAACTTCAGGGGCTATTGCTGCCTGGAGCGCTGTTTATATTGACCTCAACCAGGCACACCTGGGGAGGGCCGGCTGGCAGGGTAAGGCTGCCCAGGTCAGCTAATCCACAACCCTCAGGGAATCACATTGTTGAAAATGGACCTCGCTAAGGCAGAAGAGAAGCCAAGGAACAAAAGGACACAATGCCATTTGCAGCCCCGTAGATGAGTCTAGAGGTAATCACGTGACTTGGAGTAAGTCAGAAAGTGAAAGACACATATCGTATCATATCACTTATAGGTGTTACCTAAAAATGGATACCAGGGCAGATATTTCCACGGAGAAGGGCAATCACAGATTCATTAAACAAACTTATGGTTCACCAATGGAAAGGTGTGAGGATTGGTTTCATTACGATATCGGGGTTAACAGACATAATCAAACACAGGTGACATATAAAATCACCAAAGACCTACGGAATACCAAGAGAAGACTACTCAACATTCTGTCCTAACGTACATGGGAAAAGGATCCCAGGAAGAACAGACATCTGTATATGTGTAAAAGAACCACATCTTCCACACCTACAACAAGCCAAACATTGTAATCAAACTTACTGTAATAGAAAAAAAAAATTAAAAAAAAAAACAAGAAGTAGTGAGACAAACTTGAGGGGCTTTCTCCTGGCACATTCCATTCTAAATTCCAATCTAGAACACGACTTCCATTGAGGCTCTGTTGCTCTAGTAACCAGATTTGGTAAGGGAGAACTGCTGCCACCTTGTGGCCGTTTCACGCAACAGCAGCTTTAATCCCAGCGCTAATGGTCAGTTGATATTCAAAATCATTGCAGGCCTGTAAATGACACCTGCCCTGAAAACAAATCCTGGGGTCACATATCGACCAAAAAATTCAAAGGACGTCCATATTTCAAAACGACCATTTCAAAAGGCATATTTTACGCACATTAGTGTTCTGCTTCTTTTTCTTTCTTTCCTTTTTTGTTAAAAAAACGGGAATGGAAAAAGGCATCCCTCAGAATGGGCGAAAATCGTTGCAAATGAATCAATGGACAAAGGTTTAATCTCCAATATATATATAAACAGCTCATGCAGCTTAATATTAAAAAAAACAAACAACCCAATACAAAAATGGGCAGAAGATCTAAAGAGACGTTTCTTCAAAGAAGACACAGAGATGGCCAAGACGCCCATGAAAAGCTGCTCAACAGCACTAATTATTAGAGAAATGCAAATCAAAACTACAATGAGGTATCACCTCACACCTGTTAGAATCGGCCACATCAGAAAATCTACAAACAACAAATTCTGGGGAGGGTGTGGACAAAAGGAGCCCTCTTCCACTATTGGTGGGGATGTAAATTGATACAGTCACTATGGAGAACAGTATGGAGTTTCCTTAAAAAAACTAGAAATAGAATTACCATCTGATCCAGCAATCCCACTTCTGGGCATATACCCAGAGAAAACCATAAATCAAAAAGGCACATTCACCACAATGTTCATTGCAGCACTATTTACAATAGCCAGGTAATGCAAGCAACCTAAATGCCCACAGACAGATGAATGGATAAAGATGTGGTACATATATAAAATGGAATATTACTCAGCCATAAAAGGGAATGAAACTGGGTCATTTGTAGAGACATCGATGGATCTAGAGACTGTCATACAGAATGAAGTAAGTCAGAAAGAGGAAAACAAATATTGTATATTAATGCATATATGTGGAACCTAAAAATGGTACAGATGAACTGGTTTTCAGGGAAGAAATAGAGACACAGAGGTAGAGAACAAACGTAAGGACACCAAGTGTGGGAAGCCATGGGGTGGTGGTGGTGGGATGAGTTGGGAGATTGGGATTGACCTGTATACATGTATATGCATAAAACACATAACTAATAATAACCTGCTGTATAAAAAAATAAATAAAATTAAATTTCAAAATTTTAAAAAATAAAAATTGAAAATAAAACAGAAAAAAGTTCTTCCCTTCACACAGATGTATTTATAGGAATGAATTATTTCCATGCTTATATCTATAAATACATAAAAGAGGAATCAAATCTAACTTGAACCATAAAAGAAAAAAAAAACCTGAACCCACCAGTTATACAGAGGGAAACCCTATCAGGGCACTTGCTCCAGCGGTAAACAATTCTGAAATTGGTCAGAGGTGGGGAATCACCTCCCATACAGCCAGCAACCCACCCCCCATGCAAGGAGCGTCCTCATTGCAAAGCTGGGGGACCGTGCTGAGGCATCTGTGAGTAAACGTGAGCTGAGCCCCAGGCCAGCTGCTGCTGAACTGTTCCCACCCTTCCCAGGTAAAACACCTGAATATGTACAAGGGCTTGAAAGCCTAGAGGAAGGGCCGTGGAGCCACACCAGCGACAGCACGCAGGCCAACTTGGTGCCTGCAGGCCAGCCAGGATGGTCCTGGCCCCGGGCGCTGTTCTGGAAGCTTTCTATTGCCCTGCCTGAGATACCCCTCCTGTCCCGGCCCCCACTGCTTTTTTCCTTCCTCACCTCTGTCCGGAGAGAAATTCCATCGGAAGGTATGGGTGACACATCCTCTTCTTTACAGGTGGCAGCCTGGCAACTCCTGCAGAAAGGCCAGCAGAGCCCCACTCACACCGGGCCACCAACAAAGCCTTGGCCCCTCACTCCCTCCCACCAGCACAGCCCCGAGACTGCTGACGGGGCAGAGAATATGGAGTCAGGCACAACTTCAGGGGCTATTGCTGCCTGGAGCGCTGTTTATATTGACCTCAACCAGGCACACCTGGGGAGGGCCGGCTGGCAGGGTAAGGCTGCCCAGGTCAGCTAATCCACAACCCTCAGGGAATCACATTGTTGAAAATGGACCTCGCTAAGGCAGAAGAGAAGCCAAGGAACAAAAGGACACAATGCCATTTGCAGCCCCGTAGATGAGTCTAGAGGTAATCACGTGACTTGGAGTAAGTCAGAAAGTGAAAGACACATATCGTATCATATCACTTATAGGTGTTACCTAAAAATGGATACCAGGGCAGATATTTCCATGGAGAAGGGCAATCACAGATTCATTAAACTAACTTATGGTTCACCAACGGAAAGGTGTGAGGATTGGTTTCATTACGATATCGGGGTTAACAGACATAATCAAACACAGGTGACATATAAAATCACCAAAGACCTACGGAATACCAAGAGAAGACTACTCAACATTCTGTCCTAACGTACATGGGAAAAGGATCCCAGGAAGAACAGACATCTGTATATGTGTAAAAGAACCACATCTTCCACACCTACAACAAGCCAAACATTGTAATCAAACTTGCTGTAATAGAAAAAAAAAATTAAAAAAAAAAACAAGAAGTAGTGAGACAAACTTGAGGGGCTTTCTCCTGGCACATTCCATTCTAAATTCCAATCTAGAACACGACTTCCATTGAGGCTCTGTTGCTCTAGTAACCAGATTTGGTAAGGGAGAACTGCTGCCACCTTGTGGCCGTTTCACGCAACAGCAGCTTTAATCCCAGCGCTAATGGTCAGTTGATATTCAAAATCATTGCAGGCCTGTAAATGACACCTGCCCTGAAAACAAATCCTGGGGTCACATATCGACCAAAAAATTCAAAGGACGTCCATATTTCAAAACGACCATTTCAAAAGGCATATTTTACGCACATTAGTGTTCTGCTTCTTTTTCTTTCTTTCCTTTTTTCTTAAAAAAAACGGGAATGGAAAAAGGCATCCCTCAGAATGGGCGAAAATCGTTGCAAATGAATCAATGGACAAAGGTTTAATCTCCAATATATATATAAACAGCTCATGCAGCTTAATGTTAAAAAAAACAAACAACCCAATACAAAAATGGGCAGAAGATCTAAAGAGACGTTTCTTCAAAGAAGACACAGAGATGGCCAAGACGCCCATGAAAAGCTGCTCAACAGCACTAATTATTAGAGAAATGCAAATCAAAACTACAATGAGGTATCACCTCACACCTGTTAGAATCGGCCACATCAGAAAATCTACAAACAACAAATTCTGGGGAGGGTGTGGACAAAAGGAGCCCTCTTCCACTATTGGTGGGGATGTAAATTGATACAGTCACTATGGAGAACAGTATGGAGTTTCCTTAAAAAAACTAGAAATAGAATTACCATCTGATCCAGCAATCCCACTTCTGGGCATATACCCAGAGAAAACCATAAATCAAAAAGGCACATTCACCACAATGTTCATTGCAGCACTATTTACAATAGCCAGGTAATGCAAGCAACCTAAATGCCCACAGACAGATGAATGGATAAAGATGTGGTACATATATAAAATGGAATATTACTCAGCCATAAAAGGGAATGAAACTGGGTCATTTGTAGAGACATCGATGGATCTAGAGACTGTCATACAGAATGAAGTAAGTCAGAAAGAGGAAAACAAATATTGTATATTAATGCATATATGTGGAACCTAAAAAATGGTACAGATGAACTGGTTTTCAGGGAAGAAATAGAGACACAGAGGTAGAGAACAAACGTAAGGACACCAAGTGTGGGAAGCCATGGGGTGGTGGTGGTGGGATGAGTTGGGAGATTGGGATTGACCTGTATACATGTATATGCATAAAACACATAACTAATAATAACCTGCTGTATAAAAAAATAAATTAAATTAAATTTCAAAATTTTAAAAAATAAAATTTTAAAATAAAACAGAAAAAAGTTCTTCCCTTCACACAGATGTATTTATAGGAATGAATTATTTCCATGCTTATATCTATAAATACATAAAAGAGGAATCAAATCTAACTTGAACCATAAAAGAAAAAAAAACCTGAACCCACCAGTTATACAGAGGGAAACCCTATCAGGGCACTTGCTCCAGCGGTAAACAATTCTGAAATTGGTCAGAGGTGGGGAATCACCTCCCATACAGCCAGCAACCCACCCCCCATGCAAGGAGCGTCCTCATTGCAAAGCTGGGGGACCGTGCTGAGGCATCTGTGAGTAAACGTGAGCTGAGCCCCAGGCCAGCTGCTGCTGAACTGTTCCCACCCTTCCCAGGTAAAACACCTGAATATGTACAAGGGCTTGAAAGCCTAGAGGAAGGGCCGTGGAGCCACACCAGCGACAGCACGCAGGCCAACTTGGTGCCTGCAGGCCAGCCAGGATGGTCCTGGCCCCGGGCGCTGTTCTGGAAGCTTTCTATTGCCCTGCCTGAGATACCCCTCCTGTCCCGGCCCCCACTGCTTTTTTCCTTCCTCACCTCTGTCCGGAGAGAAATTCCATTGGAAGGTATGGGTGACACATCCTCTTCTTTACAGGTGGCAGCCTGGCAACTCCTGCAGAAAGGCCAGCAGAGCCCCACTCACACCGGGCCACCAACAAAGCCTTGGCCCCTCACTCCCTCCCACCAGCACAGCCCCGAGACTGCTGACGGGGCAGAGAATATGGAGTCAGGCACAACTTCAGGGGCTATTGCTGCCTGGAGCGCTGTTTATATTGACCTCAACCAGGCACACCTGGGGAGGGCCGGCTGGCAGGGTAAGGCTGCCCAGGTCAGCTAATCCACAACCCTCAGGGAATCACATTGTTGAAAATGGACCTCGCTAAGGCAGAAGAGAAGCCAAGGAACAAAAGGACACAATGCCATTTGCAGCCCCGTAGATGAGTCTAGAGGTAATCACGTGACTTGGAGTAAGTCAGAAAGTGAAAGACACATATCGTATCATATCACTTATAGGTGTTACCTAAAAATGGATACCAGGGCAGATATTTCCACGGAGAAGGGCAATCACAGATTCATTAAACAAACTTATGGTTCACCAATGGAAAGGTGTGAGGATTGGTTTCATTACGATATCGGGGTTAACAGACATAATCAAACACAGGTGACATATAAAATCACCAAAGACCTACGGAATACCAAGAGAAGACTACTCAACATTCTGTCCTAACGTACATGGGAAAAGGATCCCAGGAAGAACAGACATCTGTATATGTGTAAAAGAACCACATCTTCCACACCTACAACAAGCCAAACATTGTAATCAAACTTACTGTAATAGAAAAAAAAAATTAAAAAAAAAAACAAGAAGTAGTGAGACAAACTTGAGGGGCTTTCTCCTGGCACATTCCATTCTAAATTCCAATCTAGAACACGACTTCCATTGAGGCTCTGTTGCTCTAGTAACCAGATTTGGTAAGGGAGAACTGCTGCCACCTTGTGGCCGTTTCACGCAACAGCAGCTTTAATCCCAGCGCTAATGGTCAGTTGATATTCAAAATCATTGCAGGCCTGTAAATGACACCTGCCCTGAAAACAAATCCTGGGGTCACATATCGACCAAAAAATTCAAAGGACGTCCATATTTCAAAACGACCATTTCAAAAGGCATATTTTACGCACATTAGTGTTCTGCTTCTTTTTCTTTCTTTCCTTTTTTGTTAAAAAAACGGGAATGGAAAAAGGCATCCCTCAGAATGGGCGAAAATCGTTGCAAATGAATCAATGGACAAAGGTTTAATCTCCAATATATATATAAACAGCTCATGCAGCTTAATATTAAAAAAAACAAACAACCCAATACAAAAATGGGCAGAAGATCTAAAGAGACGTTTCTTCAAAGAAGACACAGAGATGGCCAAGACGCCCATGAAAAGCTGCTCAACAGCACTAATTATTAGAGAAATGCAAATCAAAACTACAATGAGGTATCACCTCACACCTGTTAGAATCGGCCACATCAGAAAATCTACAAACAACAAATTCTGGGGAGGGTGTGGACAAAAGGAGCCCTCTTCCACTATTGGTGGGGATGTAAATTGATACAGTCACTATGGAGAACAGTATGGAGTTTCCTTAAAAAAACTAGAAATAGAATTACCATCTGATCCAGCAATCCCACTTCTGGGCATATACCCAGAGAAAACCATAAATCAAAAAGGCACATTCACCACAATGTTCATTGCAGCACTATTTACAATAGCCAGGTAATGCAAGCAACCTAAATGCCCACAGACAGATGAATGGATAAAGATGTGGTACATATATAAAATGGAATATTACTCAGCCATAAAAGGGAATGAAACTGGGTCATTTGTAGAGACATCGATGGATCTAGAGACTGTCATACAGAATGAAGTAAGTCAGAAAGAGGAAAACAAATATTGTATATTAATGCATATATGTGGAACCTAAAAATGGTACAGATGAACTGGTTTTCAGGGAAGAAATAGAGACACAGAGGTAGAGAACAAACGTAAGGACACCAAGTGTGGGAAGCCATGGGGTGGTGGTGGTGGGATGAGTTGGGAGATTGGGATTGACCTGTATACATGTATATGCATAAAACACATAACTAATAATAACCTGCTGTATAAAAAAATAAATAAAATTAAATTTCAAAATTTTAAAAAATAAAAATTGAAAATAAAACAGAAAAAAGTTCTTCCCTTCACACAGATGTATTTATAGGAATGAATTATTTCCATGCTTATATCTATAAATACATAAAAGAGGAATCAAATCTAACTTGAACCATAAAAGAAAAAAAAAACCTGAACCCACCAGTTATACAGAGGGAAACCCTATCAGGGCACTTGCTCCAGCGGTAAACAATTCTGAAATTGGTCAGAGGTGGGGAATCACCTCCCATACAGCCAGCAACCCACCCCCCATGCAAGGAGCGTCCTCATTGCAAAGCTGGGGGACCGTGCTGAGGCATCTGTGAGTAAACGTGAGCTGAGCCCCAGGCCAGCTGCTGCTGAACTGTTCCCACCCTTCCCAGGTAAAACACCTGAATATGTACAAGGGCTTGAAAGCCTAGAGGAAGGGCCGTGGAGCCACACCAGCGACAGCACGCAGGCCAACTTGGTGCCTGCAGGCCAGCCAGGATGGTCCTGGCCCCGGGCGCTGTTCTGGAAGCTTTCTATTGCCCTGCCTGAGATACCCCTCCTGTCCCGGCCCCCACTGCTTTTTTCCTTCCTCACCTCTGTCCGGAGAGAAATTCCATCGGAAGGTATGGGTGACACATCCTCTTCTTTACAGGTGGCAGCCTGGCAACTCCTGCAGAAAGGCCAGCAGAGCCCCACTCACACCGGGCCACCAACAAAGCCTTGGCCCCTCACTCCCTCCCACCAGCACAGCCCCGAGACTGCTGACGGGGCAGAGAATATGGAGTCAGGCACAACTTCAGGGGCTATTGCTGCCTGGAGCGCTGTTTATATTGACCTCAACCAGGCACACCTGGGGAGGGCCGGCTGGCAGGGTAAGGCTGCCCAGGTCAGCTAATCCACAACCCTCAGGGAATCACATTGTTGAAAATGGACCTCGCTAAGGCAGAAGAGAAGCCAAGGAACAAAAGGACACAATGCCATTTGCAGCCCCGTAGATGAGTCTAGAGGTAATCATGTGACTTGGAGTAAGTCAGAAAGTGAAAGACACATATCGTATCATATCACTTATAGGTGTTACCTAAAAATGGATACCAGGGCAGATATTTCCATGGAGAAGGGCAATCACAGATTCATTAAACTAACTTATGGTTCACCAACGGAAAGGTGTGAGGATTGGTTTCATTACGATATCGGGGTTAACAGACATAATCAAACACAGGTGACATATAAAATCACCAAAGACCTACGGAATACCAAGAGAAGACTACTCAACATTCTGTCCTAACGTACATGGGAAAAGGATCCCAGGAAGAACAGACATCTGTATATGTGTAAAAGAACCACATCTTCCACACCTACAACAAGCCAAACATTGTAATCAAACTTGCTGTAATAGAAAAAAAAAATTAAAAAAAAAAACAAGAAGTAGTGAGACAAACTTGAGGGGCTTTCTCCTGGCACATTCCATTCTAAATTCCAATCTAGAACACGACTTCCATTGAGGCTCTGTTGCTCTAGTAACCAGATTTGGTAAGGGAGAACTGCTGCCACCTTGTGGCCGTTTCACGCAACAGCAGCTTTAATCCCAGCGCTAATGGTCAGTTGATATTCAAAATCATTGCAGGCCTGTAAATGACACCTGCCCTGAAAACAAATCCTGGGGTCACATATCGACCAAAAAATTCAAAGGACGTCCATATTTCAAAACGACCATTTCAAAAGGCATATTTTACGCACATTAGTGTTCTGCTTCTTTTTCTTTCTTTCCTTTTTTCTTAAAAAAACGGGAATGGAAAAAGGCATCCCTCAGAATGGGCGAAAATCGTTGCAAATGAATCAATGGACAAAGGTTTAATCTCCAATATATATATAAACAGCTCATGCAGCTTAATGTTAAAAAAAACAAACAACCCAATACAAAAATGGGCAGAAGATCTAAAGAGACGTTTCTTCAAAGAAGACACAGAGATGGCCAAGACGCCCATGAAAAGCTGCTCAACAGCACTAATTATTAGAGAAATGCAAATCAAAACTACAATGAGGTATCACCTCACACCTGTTAGAATCGGCATCATCAGAAAATCTACAAACAACAAATTCTGGGGAGGGTGTGGACAAAAGGAGCCCTCTTCCACTATTGGTGGGGATGTAAATTGATACAGTCACTATGGAGAACAGTATGGAGTTTCCTTAAAAAAACTAGAAATAGAATTACCATCTGATCCAGCAATCCCACTTCTGGGCATATACCCAGAGAAAACCATAAATCAAAAAGGCACATTCACCACAATGTTCATTGCAGCACTATTTACAATAGCCAGGTAATGCAAGCAACCTAAATGCCCACAGACAGATGAATGGATAAAGATGTGGTACATATATAAAATGGAATATTACTCAGCCATAAAAGGGAATGAAACTGGGTCATTTGTAGAGACATCGATGGATCTAGAGACTGTCATACAGAATGAAGTAAGTCAGAAAGAGGAAAACAAATATTGTATATTAATGCATATATGTGGAACCTAAAAAATGGTACAGATGAACTGGTTTTCAGGGAAGAAATAGAGACACAGAGGTAGAGAACAAACGTAAGGACACCAAGTGTGGGAAGCCATGGGGTGGTGGTGGTGGGATGAGTTGGGAGATTGGGATTGACCTGTATACATGTATATGCATAAAACACATAACTAATAATAACCTGCTGTATAAAAAAATAAATTAAATTAAATTTCAAAATTTTAAAAAATAAAATTTTAAAATAAAACAGAAAAAAGTTCTTCCCTTCACACAGATGTATTTATAGGAATGAATTATTTCCATGCTTATATCTATAAATACATAAAAGAGGAATCAAATCTAACTTGAACCATAAAAGAAAAAAAAACCTGAACCCACCAGTTATACAGAGGGAAACCCTATCAGGGCACTTGCTCCAGCGGTAAACAATTCTGAAATTGGTCAGAGGTGGGGAATCACCTCCCATACAGCCAGCAACCCACCCCCCATGCAAGGAGCGTCCTCATTGCAAAGCTGGGGGACCGTGCTGAGGCATCTGTGAGTAAACGTGAGCTGAGCCCCAGGCCAGCTGCTGCTGAACTGTTCCCACCCTTCCCAGGTAAAACACCTGAATATGTACAAGGGCTTGAAAGCCTAGAGGAAGGGCCGTGGAGCCACACCAGCGACAGCACGCAGGCCAACTTGGTGCCTGCAGGCCAGCCAGGATGGTCCTGGCCCCGGGCGCTGTTCTGGAAGCTTTCTATTGCCCTGCCTGAGATACCCCTCCTGTCCCGGCCCCCACTGCTTTTTTCCTTCCTCACCTCTGTCCGGAGAGAAATTCCATTGGAAGGTATGGGTGACACATCCTCTTCTTTACAGGTGGCAGCCTGGCAACTCCTGCAGAAAGGCCAGCAGAGCCCCACTCACACCGGGCCACCAACAAAGCCTTGGCCCCTCACTCCCTCCCACCAGCACAGCCCCGAGACTGCTGACGGGGCAGAGAATATGGAGTCAGGCACAACTTCAGGGGCTATTGCTGCCTGGAGCGCTGTTTATATTGACCTCAACCAGGCACACCTGGGGAGGGCCGGCTGGCAGGGTAAGGCTGCCCAGGTCAGCTAATCCACAACCCTCAGGGAATCACATTGTTGAAAATGGACCTCGCTAAGGCAGAAGAGAAGCCAAGGAACAAAAGGACACAATGCCATTTGCAGCCCCGTAGATGAGTCTAGAGGTAATCACGTGACTTGGAGTAAGTCAGAAAGTGAAAGACACATATCGTATCATATCACTTATAGGTGTTACCTAAAAATGGATACCAGGGCAGATATTTCCACAGAGAAGGGCAATCACAGATTCATTAAACAAACTTATGGTTCACCAATGGAAAGGTGTGAGGATTGGTTTCATTACGATATCGGGGTTAACAGACATAATCAAACACAGGTGACATATAAAATCACCAAAGACCTACGGAATACCAAGAGAAGACTACTCAACATTCTGTCCTAACGTACATGGGAAAAGGATCCCAGGAAGAACAGACATCTGTATATGTGTAAAAGAACCACATCTTCCACACCTACAACAAGCCAAACATTGTAATCAAACTTGCTGTAATAGAAAAAAAAATTAAAAAAAAAAACAAGAAGTAGTGAGACAAACTTGAGGGGCTTTCTCCTGGCACATTCCATTCTAAATTCCAATCTAGAACACGACTTCCATTGAGGCTCTGTTGCTCTAGTAACCAGATTTGGTAAGGGAGAACTGCTGCCACCTTGTGGCCGTTTCACGCAACAGCAGCTTTAATCCCAGCGCTAATGGTCAGTTGATATTCAAAATCATTGCAGGCCTGTAAATGACACCTGCCCTGAAAACAAATCCTGGGGTCACATATCGACCAAAAAATTCAAAGGACGTCCATATTTCAAAACGACCATTTCAAAAGGCATATTTTACGCACATTAGTGTTCTGCTTCTTTTTCTTTCTTTCCTTTTTTGTTAAAAAAAACGGGAATGGAAAAAGGCATCCCTCAGAATGGGCGAAAATCGTTGCAAATGAATCAATGGACAAAGGTTTAATCTCCAATATATATATAAAAAGCTCATGCAGCTTAATATTAAAAAAAACAAACAACCCAATACAAAAATGGGCAGAAGATCTAAAGAGACGTTTCTTCAAAGAAGACACAGAGATGGCCAAGACGCCCATGAAAAGCTGCTCAACAGCACTAATTATTAGAGAAATGCAAATCAAAACTACAATGAGGTATCACCTCACACCTGTTAGAATCGGCATCATCAGAAAATCTACAAACAACAAATTCTGGGGAGGGTGTGGACAAAAGGAGCCCTCTTCCACTATTGGTGGGGATGTAAATTGATACAGTCACTATGGAGAACAGTATGGAGTTTCCTTAAAAAAACTAGAAATAGAATTACCATCTGATCCAGCAATCCCACTTCTGGGCATATACCCAGAGAAAACCATAAATCAAAAAGGCACATTCACCACAATGTTCATTGCAGCACTATTTACAATAGCCAGGTAATGCAAGCAACCTAAATGCCCACAGACAGATGAATGGATAAATATGTGGTACATATATAAAATGGAATATTACTCAGCCATAAAAGGGAATGAAACTGGGTCATTTGTAGAGACATCGATGGATCTAGAGACTGTCATACAGAATGAAGTAAGTCAGAAAGAGGAAAACAAATATTGTATATTAATGCATATATGTGGAACCTAAAAAATGGTACAGATGAACTGGTTTTCAGGGAAGAAATAGAGACACAGAGGTAGAGAACAAACGTAAGGACACCAAGTGTGGGAAGCCATGGGGTGGTGGTGGTGGGATGAGTTGGGAGATTGGGATTGACCTGTATACATGTATATGCATAAAACACATAACTAATAATAACCTGCTGTATAAAAAAATAAATAAAATTAAATTTCAAAATTTTAAAAAATAAAATTTTAAAATAAAACAGAAAAAAGTTCTTCCCTTCACACAGATGTATTTATAGGAATGAATTATTTCCATGCTTATATCTATAAATACATAAAAGAGGAATCAAATCTAACTTGAACCATAAAAGAAAAAAAAAACCTGAACCCACCAGTTATACAGAGGGAAACCCTATCAGGGCACTTGCTCCAGCGGTAAACAATTCTGAAATTGGTCAGAGGTGGGGAATCACCTCCCATACAGCCAGCAACCCACCCCCCATGCAAGGAGCGTCCTCATTGCAAAGCTGGGGGACCGTGCTGAGGCATCTGTGAGTAAACGTGAGCTGAGCCCCAGGCCAGCTGCTGCTGAACTGTTCCCACCCTTCCCAGGTAAAACACCTGAATATGTACAAGGGCTTGAAAGCCTAGAGGAAGGGCCGTGGAGCCACACCAGCGACAGCACGCAGGCCAACTTGGTGCCTGCAGGCCAGCCAGGATGGTCCTGGCCCCGGGCGCTGTTCTGGAAGCTTTCTATTGCCCTGCCTGAGATACCCCTCCTGTCCCGGCCCCCACTGCTTTTTTCCTTCCTCACCTCTGTCCGGAGAGAAATTCCATCGGAAGGTATGGGTGACACATCCTCTTCTTTACAGGTGGCAGCCTGGCAACTCCTGCAGAAAGGCCAGCAGAGCCCCACTCACACCGGGCACCAACAAAGCCTTGGCCCCTCACTCCCTCCCACCAGCACAGCCCCGAGACTGCTGACGGGGCAGAGAATATGGAGTCAGTCACAACTTCAGGGGCTATTGCTGCCTGGAGCGCTGTTTATATTGACCTCAACCAGGCACACCTGGGGAGGGCCGGCTGGCAGGGTAAGGCTGCCCAGGTCAGCTAATCCACAACCCTCAGGGAATCACATTGTTGAAAATGGACCTCGCTAAGGCAGAAGAGAAGCCAAGGAACAAAAGGACACAATGCCATTTGCAGCCCCGTAGATGAGTCTAGAGGTAATCACGTGACTTGGAGTAAGTCAGAAAGTGAAAGACACATATCGTATCATATCACTTATAGGTGTTACCTAAAAATGGATACCAGGGCAGATATTTCCACGGAGAAGGGCAATCACAGATTCATTAAACAAACTTATGGTTCACCAATGGAAAGGTGTGAGGATTGGTTTCATTACGATATCGGGGTTAACAGACATAATCAAACACAGGTGACATATAAAATCACCAAAGACCTACGGAATACCAAGAGAAGACTACTCAACATTCTGTCCTAACGTACATGGGAAAAGGATCCCAGGAAGAACAGACATCTGTATATGTGTAAAAGAACCACATCTTCCACACCTACAACAAGCCAAACATTGTAATCAAACTTGCTGTAATAGAAAAAAAAAATTAAAAAAAAAAACAAGAAGTAGTGAGACAAACTTGAGGGGCTTTCTCCTGGCACATTCCATTCTAAATTCCAATCTAGAACACGACTTCCATTGAGGCTCTGTTGCTCTAGTAACCAGATTTGGTAAGGGAGAACTGCTGCCACCTTGTGGCCGTATCACGCAACAGCAGCTTTAATCCCAGCGCTAATGGTCAGTTGATATTCAAAATCATTGCAGGCCTGTAAATGACACCTGCCCTGAAAAGAAATCCTGGGGTCACATATCGACCAAAAAATTCAAAGGACGTCCATATTTCAAAACGACCATTTCAAAAGGCATATTTTACGCACATTAGTGTTCTGCTTCTTTTTCTTTCTTTCCTTTTTTGTTAAAAAAACGGGAATGGAAAAAGGCATCCCTCAGAATGGGCGAAAATCGTTGCAAATGAATCAATGGACAAAGGTTTAATCTCCAATATATATATAAACAGCTCATGCAGCTTAATGTTAAAAAAAACAAACAACCCAATACAAAAATGGGCAGAAGATCTAAAGAGACGTTTCTTCAAAGAAGACACAGAGATGGCCAAGACGCCCATGAAAAGCTGCTCAACAGCACTAATTATTAGAGAAATGCAAATCAAAACTACAATGAGGTATCACCTCACACCTGTTAGAATCGGCATCATCAGAAAATCTACAAACAACAAATTCTGGGGAGGGTGTGGACAAAAGGAGCCCTCTTCCACTATTGGTGGGGATGTAAATTGATACAGTCACTATGGAGAACAGTATGGAGTTTCCTTAAAAAAACTAGAAATAGAATTACCATCTGATCCAGCAATCCCACTTCTGGGCATATACCCAGAGAAAACCATAAATCAAAAAGGCACATTCACCACAATGTTCATTGCAGCACTATTTACAATAGCCAGGTAATGCAAGCAACCTAAATGCCCACAGACAGATGAATGGATAAAGATGTGGTACATATATAAAATGGAATATTACTCAGCCATAAAAGGGAATGAAACTGGGTCATTTGTAGAGACATCGATGGATCTAGAGACTGTCATACAGAATGAAGTAAGTCAGAAAGAGGAAAACAAATATTGTATATTAATGCATATATGTGGAACCTAAAAAATGGTACAGATGAACTGGTTTTCAGGGAAGAAATAGAGACACAGAGGTAGAGAACAAACGTAAGGACACCAAGTGTGGGAAGCCATGGGGTGGTGGTGGTGGGATGAGTTGGGAGATTGGGATTGACCTGTATACATGTATATGCATAAAACACATAACTAATAATAACCTGCTGTATAAAAAAATAAATAAAATTAAATTTCAAAATTTTAAAAAATAAAATTTTAAAATAAAACAGAAAAAAGTTCTTCCCTTCACACAGATGTATTTATAGGAATGAATTATTTCCATGCTTATATCTATAAATACATAAAAGAGGAATCAAATCTAACTTGAACCATAAAAGAAAAAAAAAAACCTGAACCCACCAGTTATACAGAGGGAAACCCTATCAGGGCACTTGCTCCAGCGGTAAACAATTCTGAAATTGGTCAGAGGTGGGGAATCACCTCCCATACAGCCAGCAACCCATCCCCCATGCAAGAAGCATCCTCATTGCAAAGCTGGGGGACCGTGCTGAGGCATCTGTGAGTAAACGTGAGCTGAGCCCCAGGCCAGCTGCTGCTGAACTGTTCCCACCCTTCCCAGGTAAAACACCTGAATATGTACAAGGGCTTGAAAGCCTAGAGGAAGGGCCGTGGAGCCACACCAGCGACAGCACGCAGGCCAACTTGGTGCCTGCAGGCCAGCCAGGATGGTCCTGGCCCCGGGCGCTGTTCTGGAAGCTTTCTATTGCCCTGCCTGAGATACCCCTCCTGTCCCGGCCCCCACTGCTTTTTTCCTTCCTCACCTCTGTCCGGAGAGAAATTCCATCGGAAGGTATGGGTGACACATCCTCTTCTTTACAGGTGGCAGCCTGGCAACTCCTTCAGAAAGGCCAGCAGAGCCCCACTCACACCGGGCCACCAACAAAGCCTTGGCCCCTCACTCCCTCCCACCAGCACAGCCCCGAGACTGCTGACGGGGCAGAGAATATGGAGTCAGGCACAACTTCAGGGGCTATTGCTGCCTGGAGCGCTGTTTATATTGACCTCAACCAGGCACACCTGGGGAGGGCCGGCTGGCAGGGTAAGGCTGCCCAGGTCAGCTAATCCACAACCCTCAGGGAATCACATTGTTGAAAATGGACCTCGCTAAGGCAGAAGAGAAGCCAAGGAACAAAAGGACACAATGCCATTTGCAGCCCCGTAGATGAGTCTAGAGGTAATCACGTGACTTGGAGTAAGTCAGAAAGTGAAAGACACATATCGTATCATATCACTTATAGGTGTTACCTAAAAATGGATACCAGGGCAGATATTTCCACGGAGAAGGGCAATCACAGATTCATTAAACAAACTTATGGTTCACCAATGGAAAGGTGTGAGGATTGGTTTCATTACGATATCGGGGTTAACAGACATAATCAAACACAGGTGACATATAAAATCACCAAAGACCTACGGAATACCAAGAGAAGACTACTCAACATTCTGTCCTAACGTACATGGGAAAAGGATCCCAGGAAGAACAGACATCTGTATATGTGTAAAAGAACCACATCTTCCACACCTACAACAAGCCAAACATTGTAATCAAACTTGCTGTAATAGAAAAAAAAAATTAAAAAAAAAAACAAGAAGTAGTGAGACAAACTTGAGGGGCTTTCTCCTGGCACATTCCATTCTAAATTCCAATCTAGAACACGACTTCCATTGAGGCTCTGTTGCTCTAGTAACCAGATTTGGTAAGGGAGAACTGCTGCCACCTTGTGGCCGTTTCACGCAACAGCAGCTTTAATCCCAGCGCTAATGGTCAGTTGATATTCAAAATCATTGCAGGCCTGTAAATGACACCTGCCCTGAAAACAAATCCTGGGGTCACATATCGACCAAAAAATTCAAAGGACGTCCATATTTCAAAACGACCATTTCAAAAGGCATATTTTACGCACATTAGTGTTCTGCTTCTTTTTCTTTCTTTCCTTTTTTGTTAAAAAAACGGGAATGGAAAAAGGCATCCCTCAGAATGGGCGAAAATCATTGCAAATGAATCAATGGACAAAGGTTTAATCTCCAATATATATATAAACAGCTCATGCAGCTTAATGTTAAAAAAAACAAACAACCCAATACAAAAATGGGCAGAAGATCTAAAGAGATGTTTCTTCAAAGAAGACACAGAGATGGCCAAGACGCCCATGAAAAGCTGCTCAACAGCACTAATTATTAGAGAAATGCAAATCAAAACTACAATGAGTTATCACCTCACACCTGTTAGAATCGGCCACATCAGAAAATCTACAAACAACAAATTCTGGGGAGGGTGTGGACAAAAGGAGCCCTCTTCCACTATTGGTGGGGATGTAAATTGATACAGTCACTATGGAGAACAGTATGGAGTTTCCTTAAAAAAACTAGAAATAGAATTACCATCTGATCCAGCAATCCCACTTCTGGGCATATACCCAGAGAAAACCATAAATCAAAAAGGCACATTCACCACAATGTTCATTGCAGCACTATTTACAATAGCCAGGTAATGCAAGCAACCTAAATGCCCACAGACAGATGAATGGATAAAGATGTGGTACATATATAAAATGGAATATTACTCAGCCATAAAAGGGAATGAAACTGGGTCATTTGTAGAGACATCGATGGATCTAGAGACTGTCATACAGAATGAAGTAAGTCAGAAAGAGGAAAACAAATATTGTATATTAATGCATATATGTGGAACCTAAAAATGGTACAGATGAACTGGTTTTCAGGGAAGAAATAGAGACACAGAGGTAGAGAACAAACGTAAGGACACCAAGTGTGGGAAGCCATGGGGTGGTGGTGGTGGGATGAGTTGGGAGATTGGGATTGACCTGTATACATGTATATGCATAAAACACATAACTAATAATAACCTGCTGTATAAAAAAATAAATAAAATTAAATTTCAAAATTTTAAAAAATAAAATTTTAAAATAAAACAGAAAAAAGTTCTTCCCTTCACACAGATGTATTTATAGGAATGAATTATTTCCATGCTTATATCTATAAATACATAAAAGAGGAATCAAATCTAACTTGAACCATAAAAGAAAAAAAAAACCTGAACCCACCAGTTATACAGAGGGAAACCCTATCAGGGCACTTGCTCCAGCGGTAAACAATTCTGAAATTGGTCAGAGGTGGGGAATCACCTCCCATACAGCCAGCAACCCACCCCCCATGCAAGGAGCGTCCTCATTGCAAAGCTGGGGGACCGTGCTGAGGCATCTGTGAGTAAACGTGAGCTGAGCCCCAGGCCAGCTGCTGCTGAACTGTTCCCACCCTTCCCAGGTAAAACACCTGAATATGTACAAGGGCTTGAAAGCCTAGAGGAAGGGCCGTGGAGCCACACCAGCGACAGCACGCAGGCCAACTTGGTGCCTGCAGGCCAGCCAGGATGGTCCTGGCCCCGGGCGCTGTTCTGGAAGCTTTCTATTGCCCTGCCTGAGATACCCCTCCTGTCCCGGCCCCCACTGCTTTTTTCCTTCCTCACCTCTGTCCGGAGAGAAATTCCATCGGAAGGTATGGGTGACACATCCTCTTCTTTACAGGTGGCAGCCTGGCAACTCCTGCAGAAAGGCCAGCAGAGCCCCACTCACACCGGGCCACCAACAAAGCCTTGGCCCCTCACTCCCTCCCACCAGCACAGCCCCGAGACTGCTGACGGGGCAGAGAATATGGAGTCAGGCACAACTTCAGGGGCTATTGCTGCCTGGAGCGCTGTTTATATTGACCTCAACCAGGCACACCTGTGGAGGGCCGGCTGGCAGGGTAAGGCTGCCCAGGTCAGCTAATCCACAACCCTCAGGGAATCACATTGTTGAAAATGGACCTCGCTAAGGCAGAAGAGAAGCCAAGGAACAAAAGGACACAATGCCATTTGCAGCCCCGTAGATGAGTCTAGAGGTAATCACGTGACTTGGAGTAAGTCAGAAAGTGAAAGACACATATCGTATCATATCACTTATAGGTGTTACCTAAAAATGGATACCAGGGCAGATATTTCCACGGAGAAGGGCAATCACAGATTCATTAAACTAACTTATGGTTCACCAACGGAAAGGTGTGAGGATTGGTTTCATTACGATATCGGGGTTAACAGACATAATCAAACACAGGTGACATATAAAATCACCAAAGACCTACGGAATACCAAGAGAAGACTACTCAACATTCTGTCCTAACGTACATGGGAAAAGGATCCCAGGAAGAACAGACATCTGTATATGTGTAAAAGAACCACATCTTCCACACCTACAACAAGCCAAACATTGTAATCAAACTTGCTGTAATAGAAAAAAAAAATTAAAAAAAAAAACAAGAAGTAGTGAGACAAACTTGAGGGGCTTTCTCCTGGCACATTCCATTCTAAATTCCAATCTAGAACACGACTTCCATTGAGGCTCTGTTGCTCTAGTAACCAGATTTGGTAAGGGAGAACTGCTGCCACCTTGTGGCCGTTTCACGCAACAGCAGCTTTAATCCCAGCGCTAATGGTCAGTTGATATTCAAAATCATTGCAGGCCTGTAAATGACACCTGCCCTGAAAACAAATCCTGGGGTCACATATCGACCAAAAAATTCAAAGGACGTCCATATTTCAAAACGACCATTTCAAAAGGCATATTTTACGCACATTAGTGTTCTGCTTCTTTTTCTTTCTTTCCTTTTTTCTTAAAAAAAACGGGAATGGAAAAAGGCATCCCTCAGAATGGGCGAAAATCGTTGCAAATGAATCAATGGACAAAGGTTTAATCTCCAATATATATATAAACAGCTCATGCAGCTTAATGTTAAAAAAAACAAACAACCCAATACAAAAATGGGCAGAAGATCTAAAGAGACGTTTCTTCAAAGAAGACACAGAGATGGCCAAGACGCCCATGAAAAGCTGCTCAACAGCACTAATTATTAGAGAAATGCAAATCAAAACTACAATGAGGTATCACCTCACACCTGTTAGAATCGGCATCATCAGAAAATCTACAAACAACAAATTCTGGGGAGGGTGTGGACAAAAGGAGCCCTCTTCCACTATTGGTGGGGATGTAAATTGATACAGTCACTATGGAGAACAGTATGGAGTTTCCTTAAAAAAACTAGAAATAGAATTACCATCTGATCCAGCAATCCCACTTCTGGGCATATACCCAGAGAAAACCATAAATCAAAAAGGCACATTCACCACAATGTTCATTGCAGCACTATTTACAATAGCCAGGTAATGCAAGCAACCTAAATGCCCACAGACAGATGAATGGATAAAGATGTGGTACATATATAAAATGGAATATTACTCAGCCATAAAAGGGAATGAAACTGGGTCATTTGTAGAGACATCGATGGATCTAGAGACTGTCATACAGAATGAAGTAAGTCAGAAAGAGGAAAACAAATATTGTATATTAATGCATATATGTGGAACCTAAAAAATGGTACAGATGAACTGGTTTTCAGGGAAGAAATAGAGACACAGAGGTAGAGAACAAACGTAAGGACACCAAGTGTGGGAAGCCATGGGGTGGTGGTGGTGGGATGAGTTGGGAGATTGGGATTGACCTGTATACATGTATATGCATAAAACACATAACTAATAATAACCTGCTGTATAAAAAAATAAATAAAATTAAATTTCAAAATTTTAAAAAATAAAATTTTAAAATAAAACAGAAAAAAGTTCTTCCCTTCACACAGATGTATTTATAGGAATGAATTATTTCCATGCTTATATCTATAAATACATAAAAGAGGAATCAAATCTAACTTGAACCATAAAAGAAAAAAAAAACCTGAACCCACCAGTTATACAGAGGGAAACCCTATCAGGGCACTTGCTCCAGCGGTAAACAATTCTGAAATTGGTCAGAGGTGGGGAATCACCTCCCATACAGCCAGCAACCCACCCCCCATGCAAGGAGCGTCCTCATTGCAAAGCTGGGGGACCGTGCTGAGGCATCTGTGAGTAAACGTGAGCTGAGCCCCAGGCCAGCTGCTGCTGAACTGTTCCCACCCTTCCCAGGTAAAACACCTGAATATGTACAAGGGCTTGAAAGCCTAGAGGAAGGGCCGTGGAGCCACACCAGCGACAGCACGCAGGCCAACTTGGTGCCTGCAGGCCAGCCAGGATGGTCCTGGCCCCGGGCGCTGTTCTGGAAGCTTTCTATTGCCCTGCCTGAGATACCCCTCCTGTCCCGGCCCCCACTGCTTTTTTCCTTCCTCACCTCTGTCCGGAGAGAAATTCCATTGGAAGGTATGGGTGACACATCCTCTTCTTTACAGGTGGCAGCCTGGCAACTCCTGCAGAAAGGCCAGCAGAGCCCCACTCACACCGGGCCACCAACAAAGCCTTGGCCCCTCACTCCCTCCCACCAGCACAGCCCCGAGACTGCTGACGGGGCAGAGAATATGGAGTCAGGCACAACTTCAGGGGCTATTGCTGCCTGGAGCGCTGTTTATATTGACCTCAACCAGGCACACCTGGGGAGGGCCGGCTGGCAGGGTAAGGCTGCCCAGGTCAGCTAATCCACAACCCTCAGGGAATCACATTGTTGAAAATGGACCTCGCTAAGGCAGAAGAGAAGCCAAGGAACAAAAGGACACAATGCCATTTGCAGCCCCGTAGATGAGTCTAGAGGTAATCACGTGACTTGGAGTAAGTCAGAAAGTGAAAGACACATATCGTATCATATCACTTATAGGTGTTACCTAAAAATGGATACCAGGGCAGATATTTCCACGGAGAAGGGCAATCACAGATTCATTAAACAAACTTATGGTTCACCAATGGAAAGGTGTGAGGATTGGTTTCATTACGATATCGGGGTTAACAGACATAATCAAACACAGGTGACATATAAAATCACCAAAGACCTACGGAATACCAAGAGAAGACTACTCAACATTCTGTCCTAACGTACATGGGAAAAGGATCCCAGGAAGAACAGACATCTGTATATGTGTAAAAGAACCACATCTTCCACACCTACAACAAGCCAAACATTGTAATCAAACTTGCTGTAATAGAAAAAAAAAATTAAAAAAAAAACAAGAAGTAGTGAGACAAACTTGAGGGGCTTTCTCCTGGCACATTCCATTCTAAATTCCAATCTAGAACACGACTTCCATTGAGGCTCTGTTGCTCTAGTAACCAGATTTGGTAAGGGAGAACTGCTGCCACCTTGTGGCCGTTTCACGCAACAGCAGCTTTAATCCCAGCGCTAATGGTCAGTTGATATTCAAAATCATTGCAGGCCTGTAAATGACACCTGCCCTGAAAAGAAATCCTGGGGTCACATATCGACCAAAAAATTCAAAGGACGTCCATATTTCAAAACGACCATTTCAAAAGGCATATTTTACGCACATTAGTGTTCTGCTTCTTTTTCTTTCTTTCCTTTTTTGTTAAAAAAACGGGAATGGAAAAAGGCATCCCTCAGAATGGGCGAAAATCGTTGCAAATGAATCAATGGACAAAGGTTTAATCTCCAATATATATATAAACAGCTCATGCAGCTTAATGTTAAAAAAAACAAACAACCCAATACAAAACTGGGCAGAAGATCTAAAGAGACGTTTCTTCAAAGAAGACACAGAGATGGCCAAGACGCCCATGAAAAGCTGCTCAACAGCACTAATTATTAGAGAAATGCAAATCAAAACTACAATGAGGTATCACCTCACACCTGTTAGAATCGGCATCATCAGAAAATCTACAAACAACAAATTCTGGGGAGGGTGTGGACAAAAGGAGCCCTCTTCCACTATTGGTGGGGATGTAAATTGATACAGTCACTATGGAGAACAGTATGGAGTTTCCTTAAAAAAACTAGAAATAGAATTACCATCTGATCCAGCAATCCCACTTCTGGGCATATACCCAGAGAAAACCATAAATCAAAAAGGTACATTCACCACAATGTTCATTGCAGCACTATTTACAATAGCCAGGTAATGCAAGCAACCTAAATGCCCACAGACAGATGAATGGATAAAGATGTGGTACATATATAAAATGGAATATTACTCAGCCATAAAAGGGAATGAAACTGGGTCATTTGTAGAGACATCGATGGATCTAGAGACTGTCATACAGAATGAAGTAAGTCAGAAAGAGGAAAACAAATATTGTATATTAATGCATATATGTGGAACCTAAAAAATGGTACAGATGAACTGGTTTTCAGGGAAGAAATAGAGACACAGAGGTAGAGAACAAACGTAAGGACACCAAGTGTGGGAAGCCATGGGGTGGTGGTGGTGGGATGAGTTGGGAGATTGGGATTGACCTGTATACATGTATATGCATAAAACACATAACTAATAATAACCTGCTGTATAAAAAAATAAATAAAATTAAATTTCAAAATTTTAAAAAATAAAATTTTAAAATAAAACAGAAAAAAGTTCTTCCCTTCACACAGATGTATTTATAGGAATGAATTATTTCCATGCTTATATCTATAAATACATAAAAGAGGAATCAAATCTAACTTGAACCATAAAAGAAAAAAAAAACCTGAACCCACCAGTTATACAGAGGGAAACCCTATCAGGGCACTTGCTCCAGCGGTAAACAATTCTGAAATTGGTCAGAGGTGGGGAATCACCTCCCATACAGCCAGCAACCCACCCCCCATGCAAGGAGCGTCCTCATTGCAAAGCTGGGGGACCGTGCTGAGGCATCTGTGAGTAAACGTGAGCTGAGCCCCAGGCCAGCTGCTGCTGAACTGTTCCCACCCTTCCCAGGTAAAACACCTGAATATGTACAAGGGCTTGAAAGCCTAGAGGAAGGGCCGTGGAGCCACACCAGCGACAGCACGCAGGCCAACTTGGTGCCTGCGGGCCAGCCAGGATGGTCCTGGCCCCGGGCGCTGTTCTGGAAGCTTTCTATTGCCCTGCCTGAGATACCCCTCCTGTCCCGGCCCCCACTGCTTTTTTCCTTCCTCACCTCTGTCCGGAGAGAAATTCCATTGGAAGGTATGGGTGACACATCCTCTTCTTTACAGGTGGCAGCCTGGCAACTCCTGCAGAAAGGCCAGCAGAGCCCCACTCACACCGGGCCACCAACAAAGCCTTGGCCCCTCACTCCCTCCCACCAGCACAGCCCCGAGACTGCTGACGGGGCAGAGAATATGGAGTCAGGCACAACTTCAGGGGCTATTGCTGCCTGGAGCGCTGTTTATATTGACCTCAACCAGGCACACCTGTGGAGGGCCGGCTGGCAGGGTAAGGCTGCCCAGGTCAGCTAATCCACAACCCTCAGGGAATCACATTGTTGAAAATGGACCTCGCTAAGGCAGAAGAGAAGCCAAGGAACAAAAGGACACAATGCCATTTGCAGCCCCGTAGATGAGTCTAGAGGTAATCACGTGACTTGGAGTAAGTCAGAAAGTGAAAGACACATATCGTATCATATCACTTATAGGTGTTACCTAAAAATGGATACCAGGGCAGATATTTCCACGGAGAAGGGCAATCACAGATTCATTAAACAAACTTATGGTTCACCAATGGAAAGGTGTGAGGATTGGTTTCATTACGATATCGGGGTTAACAGACATAATCAAACACAGGTGACATATAAAATCACCAAAGACCTACGGAATACCAAGAGAAGACTACTCAACATTCTGTCCTAACGTACATGGGAAAAGGATCCCAGGAAGAACAGACATCTGTATATGTGTAAAAGAACCACATCTTCCACACCTACAACAAGCCAAACATTGTAATCAAACTTGCTGTAATAGAAAAAAAAAATTAAAAAAAAAACAAGAAGTAGTGAGACAAACTTGAGGGGCTTTCTCCTGGCACATTCCATTCTAAATTCCAATCTAGAACACGACTTCCATTGAGGCTCTGTTGCTCTAGTAACCAGATTTGGTAAGGGAGAACTGCTGCCACCTTGTGGCCGTTTCACGCAACAGCAGCTTTAATCCCAGCGCTAATGGTCAGTTGATATTCAAAATCATTGCAGGCCTGTAAATGACACCTGCCCTGAAAAGAAATCCTGGGGTCACATATCGACCAAAAAATTCAAAGGACGTCCATATTTCAAAACGACCATTTCAAAAGGCATATTTTACGCACATTAGTGTTCTGCTTCTTTTTCTTTCTTTCCTTTTTTGTTAAAAAAACGGGAATGGAAAAAGGCATCCCTCAGAATGGGCGAAAATCGTTGCAAATGAATCAATGGACAAAGGTTTAATCTCCAATATATATATAAACAGCTCATGCAGCTTAATGTTAAAAAAAACAAACAACCCAATACAAAACTGGGCAGAAGATCTAAAGAGACGTTTCTTCAAAGAAGACACAGAGATGGCCAAGACGCCCATGAAAAGCTGCTCAACAGCACTAATTATTAGAGAAATGCAAATCAAAACTACAATGAGGTATCACCTCACACCTGTTAGAATCGGCATCATCAGAAAATCTACAAACAACAAATTCTGGGGAGGGTGTGGACAAAAGGAGCCCTCTTCCACTATTGGTGGGGATGTAAATTGATACAGTCACTATGGAGAACAGTATGGAGTTTCCTTAAAAAAACTAGAAATAGAATTACCATCTGATCCAGCAATCCCACTTCTGGGCATATACCCAGAGAAAACCATAAATCAAAAAGGTACATTCACCACAATGTTCATTGCAGCACTATTTACAATAGCCAGGTAATGCAAGCAACCTAAATGCCCACAGACAGATGAATGGATAAAGATGTGGTACATATATAAAATGGAATATTACTCAGCCATAAAAGGGAATGAAACTGGGTCATTTGTAGAGACATCGATGGATCTAGAGACTGTCATACAGAATGAAGTAAGTCAGAAAGAGGAAAACAAATATTGTATATTAATGCATATATGTGGAACCTAAAAAATGGTACAGATGAACTGGTTTTCAGGGAAGAAATAGAGACACAGAGGTAGAGAACAAACGTAAGGACACCAAGTGTGGGAAGCCATGGGGTGGTGGTGGTGGGATGAGTTGGGAGATTGGGATTGACCTGTATACATGTATATGCATAAAACACATAACTAATAATAACCTGCTGTATAAAAAAATAAATAAAATTAAATTTCAAAATTTTAAAAAATAAAATTTTAAAATAAAACAGAAAAAAGTTCTTCCCTTCACACAGATGTATTTATAGGAATGAATTATTTCCATGCTTATATCTATAAATACATAAAAGAGGAATCAAATCTAACTTGAACCATAAAAGAAAAAAAAAACCTGAACCCACCAGTTATACAGAGGGAAACCCTATCAGGGCACTTGCTCCAGCGGTAAACAATTCTGAAATTGGTCAGAGGTGGGGAATCACCTCCCATACAGCCAGCAACCCACCCCCCATGCAAGGAGCGTCCTCATTGCAAAGCTGGGGGACCGTGCTGAGGCATCTGTGAGTAAACGTGAGCTGAGCCCCAGGCCAGCTGCTGCTGAACTGTTCCCACCCTTCCCAGGTAAAACACCTGAATATGTACAAGGGCTTGAAAGCCTAGAGGAAGGGCCGTGGAGCCACACCAGCGACAGCACGCAGGCCAACTTGGTGCCTGCGGGCCAGCCAGGATGGTCCTGGCCCCGGGCGCTGTTCTGGAAGCTTTCTATTGCCCTGCCTGAGATACCCCTCCTGTCCCGGCCCCCACTGCTTTTTTCCTTCCTCACCTCTGTCCGGAGAGAAATTCCATTGGAAGGTATGGGTGACACATCCTCTTCTTTACAGGTGGCAGCCTGGCAACTCCTGCAGAAAGGCCAGCAGAGCCCCACTCACACCGGGCCACCAACAAAGCCTTGGCCCCTCACTCCCTCCCACCAGCACAGCCCCGAGACTGCTGACGGGGCAGAGAATATGGAGTCAGGCACAACTTCAGGGGCTATTGCTGCCTGGAGCGCTGTTTATATTGACCTCAACCAGGCACACCTGTGGAGGGCCGGCTGGCAGGGTAAGGCTGCCCAGGTCAGCTAATCCACAACCCTCAGGGAATCACATTGTTGAAAATGGACCTCGCTAAGGCAGAAGAGAAGCCAAGGAACAAAAGGACACAATGCCATTTGCAGCCCCGTAGATGAGTCTAGAGGTAATCACGTGACTTGGAGTAAGTCAGAAAGTGAAAGACACATATCGTATCATATCACTTATAGGTGTTACCTAAAAATGGATACCAGGGCAGATATTTCCACGGAGAAGGGCAATCACAGATTCATTAAACAAACTTATGGTTCACCAATGGAAAGGTGTGAGGATTGGTTTCATTACGATATCGGGGTTAACAGACATAATCAAACACAGGTGACATATAAAATCACCAAAGACCTACGGAATACCAAGAGAAGACTACTCAACATTCTGTCCTAACGTACATGGGAAAAGGATCCCAGGAAGAACAGACATCTGTATATGTGTAAAAGAACCACATCTTCCACACCTACAACAAGCCAAACATTGTAATCAAACTTGCTGTAATAGAAAAAAAAAATTAAAAAAAAAACAAGAAGTAGTGAGACAAACTTGAGGGGCTTTCTCCTGGCACATTCCATTCTAAATTCCAATCTAGAACACGACTTCCATTGAGGCTCTGTTGCTCTAGTAACCAGATTTGGTAAGGGAGAACTGCTGCCACCTTGTGGCCGTTTCACGCAACAGCAGCTTTAATCCCAGCGCTAATGGTCAGTTGATATTCAAAATCATTGCAGGCCTGTAAATGACACCTGCCCTGAAAACAAATCCTGGGGTCACATATCGACCAAAAAATTCAAAGGACGTCCATATTTCAAAACGACCATTTCAAAAGGCATATTTTACGCACATTAGTGTTCTGCTTCTTTTTCTTTCTTTCCTTTTTTCTTAAAAAAACGGGAATGGAAAAAGGCATCCCTCAGAATGGGCGAAAATCGTTGCAAATGAATCAATGGACAAAGGTTTAATCTCCAATATATATATAAACAGCTCATGCAGCTTAATATTAAAAAAAACAAACAACCCAATACAAAAATGGGCAGAAGATCTAAAGAGACGTTTCTTCAAAGAAGACACAGAGATGGCCAAGACGCCCATGAAAAGCTGCTCAACAGCACTAATTATTAGAGAAATGCAAATCAAAACTACAATGAGGTATCACCTCACACCTGTTAGAATCGGCATCATCAGAAAATCTACAAACAACAAATTCTGGGGAGGGTGTGGACAAAAGGAGCCCTCTTCCACTATTGGTGGGGATGTAAATTGATACAGTCACTATGGAGAACAGTATGGAGTTTCCTTAAAAAAACTAGAAATAGAATTACCATCTGATCCAGCAATCCCACTTCTGGGCATATACCCAGAGAAAACCATAAATCAAAAAGGCACATTCACCACAATGTTCATTGCAGCACTATTTACAATAGCCAGGTAATGCAAGCAACCTAAATGCCCACAGACAGATGAATGGATAAAGATGTGGTACATATATAAAATGGAATATTACTCAGCCATAAAAGGGAATGAAACTGGGTCATTTGTAGAGACATCGATGGATCTAGAGACTGTCATACAGAATGAAGTAAGTCAGAAAGAGGAAAACAAATATTGTATATTAATGCATATATGTGGAACCTAAAAAATGGTACAGATGAACTGGTTTTCAGGGAAGAAATAGAGACACAGAGGTAGAGAACAAACGTAAGGACACCAAGTGTGGGAAGCCATGGGGTGGTGGTGGTGGGATGAGTTGGGAGATTGGGATTGACCTGTATACATGTATATGCATAAAACACATAACTAATAATAACCTGCTGTATAAAAAAATAAATAAAATTAAATTTCAAAATTTTAAAAAATAAAATTTTAAAATAAAACAGAAAAAAGTTCTTCCCTTCACACAGATGTATTTATAGGAATGAATTATTTCCATGCTTATATCTATAAATACATAAAAGAGGAATCAAATCTAACTTGAACCATAAAAGAAAAAAAAAACCTGAACCCACCAGTTATACAGAGGGAAACCCTATCAGGGCACTTGCTCCAGCGGTAAACAATTCTGAAATTGGTCAGAGGTGGGGAATCACCTCCCATACAGCCAGCAACCCACCCCCCATGCAAGGAGCGTCCTCATTGCAAAGCTGGGGGACCGTGCTGAGGCATCTGTGAGTAAACGTGAGCTGAGCCCCAGGCCAGCTGCTGCTGAACTGTTCCCACCCTTCCCAGGTAAAACACCTGAATATGTACAAGGGCTTGAAAGCCTAGAGGAAGGGCCGTGGAGCCACACCAGCGACAGCACGCAGGCCAACTTGGTGCCTGCGGGCCAGCCAGGATGGTCCTGGCCCCGGGCGCTGTTCTGGAAGCTTTCTATTGCCCTGCCTGAGATACCCCTCCTGTCCCGGCCCCCACTGCTTTTTTCCTTCCTCACCTCTGTCCGGAGAGAAATTCCATCGGAAGGTATGGGTGACACATCCTCTTCTTTACAGGTGGCAGCCTGGCAACTCCTGCAGAAAGGCCAGCAGAGCCCCACTCACACCGGGCCACCAACAAAGCCTTGGCCCCTCACTCCCTCCCACCAGCACAGCCCCGAGACTGCTGACGGGGCAGAGAATATGGAGTCAGGCACAACTTCAGGGGCTATTGCTGCCTGGAGCGCTGTTTATATTGACCTCAACCAGGCACACCTGTGGAGGGCCGGCTGGCAGGGTAAGGCTGCCCAGGTCAGCTAATCCACAACCCTCAGGGAATCACATTGTTGAAAATGGACCTCGCTAAGGCAGAAGAGAAGCCAAGGAACAAAAGGACACAATGCCATTTGCAGCCCCGTAGATGAGTCTAGAGGTAATCACGTGACTTGGAGTAAGTCAGAAAGTGAAAGACACATATCGTATCATATCACTTATAGGTGTTACCTAAAAATGGATACCAGGGCAGATATTTCCACGGAGAAGGGCAATCACAGATTCATTAAACAAACTTATGGTTCACCAACGGAAAGGTGTGAGGATTGGTTTCATTACGATATCGGGGTTAACAGACATAATCAAACACAGGTGACATATAAAATCACCAAAGACCTACGGAATACCAAGAGAAGACTACTCAACATTCTGTCCTAACGTTCATGGGAAAAGGATCCCAGGAAGAACAGACATCTGTATATGTGTAAAAGAACCACATCTTCCACACCTACAACAAGCCAAACATTGTAATCAAACTTGCTGTAATAGAAAAAAAAAATTAAAAAAAAAAACAAGAAGTAGTGAGACAAACTTGAGGGGCTTTCTCCTGGCACATTCCATTCTAAATTCCAATCTAGAACACGACTTCCATTGAGGCTCTGTTGCTCTAGTAACCAGATTTGGTAAGGGAGAACTGCTGCCACCTTGTGGCCGTTTCACGCAACAGCAGCTTTAATCCCAGCGCTAATGGTCAGTTGATATTCAAAATCATTGCAGGCCTGTAAATGACACCTGCCCTGAAAAGAAATCCTGGGGTCACATATCGACCAAAAAATTCAAAGGACGTCCATATTTCAAAACGACCATTTCAAAAGGCATATTTTACGCACATTAGTGTTCTGCTTCTTTTTCTTTCTTTCCTTTTTTGTTAAAAAAACGGGAATGGAAAAAGGCATCCCTCAGAATGGGCGAAAATCGTTGCAAATGAATCAATGGACAAAGGTTTAATCTCCAATATATATATAAACAGCTCATGCAGCTTAATATTAAAAAAAACAAACAACCCAATACAAAAATGGGCAGAAGATCTAAAGAGACGTTTCTTCAAAGAAGACACAGAGATGGCCAAGACGCCCATGAATAGCTGCTCAACAGCACTAATTATTAGAGAAATGCAAATCAAAACTACAATGAGGTATCACCTCACACCTGTTAGAATCGGCATCATCAGAAAATCTACAAACAACAAATTCTGGGGAGGGTGTGGACAAAAGGAGCCCTCTTCCACTATTGGTGGGGATGTAAATTGATACAGTCACTATGGAGAACAGTATGGAGTTTCCTTAAAAAAACTAGAAATAGAATTACCATCTGATCCAGCAATCCCACTTCTGGGCATATACCCAGAGAAAACCATAAATCAAAAAGGCACATTCACCACAATGTTCATTGCAGCACTATTTACAATAGCCAGGTAATGCAAGCAACCTAAATGCCCACAGACAGATGAATGGATAAAGATGTGGTACATATATAAAATGGAATATTACTCAGCCATAAAAGGGAATGAAACTGGGTCATTTGTAGAGACATCGATGGATCTAGAGACTGTCATACAGAATGAAGTAAGTCAGAAAGAGGAAAACAAATATTGTATATTAATGCATATATGTGGAACCTAAAAAATGGTACAGATGAACTGGTTTTCAGGGAAGAAATAGAGACACAGAGGTAGAGAACAAACGTAAGGACACCAAGTGTGGGAAGCCATGGGGTGGTGGTGGTGGGATGAGTTGGGAGATTGGGATTGACCTGTATACATGTATATGCATAAAACACATAACTAATAATAACCTGCTGTATAAAAAAATAAATAAAATTAAATTTCAAAATTTTAAAAAATAAAATTTTAAAATAAAACAGAAAAAAGTTCTTCCCTTCACACAGATGTATTTATAGGAATGAATTATTTCCATGCTTATATCTATAAATACATAAAAGAGGAATCAAATCTAACTTGAACCATAAAAGAAAAAAAAAACCTGAACCCACCAGTTATACAGAGGGAAACCCTATCAGGGCACTTGCTCCAGCGGTAAACAATTCTGAAATTGGTCAGAGGTGGGGAATCACCTCCCATACAGCCAGCAACCCACCCCCAATGCAAGGAGCGTCCTCATTGCAAAGCTGGGGGACCGTGCTGAGGCATCTGTGAGTAAACGTGAGCTGAGCCCCAGGCCAGCTGCTGCTGAACTGTTCCCACCCTTCCCAGGTAAAACACCTGAATATGTACAAGGGCTTGAAAGCCTAGAGGAAGGGCCATGGAGCCACACCAGCGACAGCACGCAGTCCAACTTGGTGCCTGCAGGCCAGCCAGGATGGTCCTGGCCCCGGGCGCTGTTCTGGAAGCTTTCTATTGCCCTGCCTGAGATACCCCTCCTGTCCCGGCCCCCACTGCTTTTTTCCTTCCTCACCTCTGTCCGGAGAGAAATTCCATCGGAAGGTATGGGTGACACATCCTCTTCTTTACAGGTGGCAGCCTGGCAACTCCTGCAGAAAGGCCAGCAGAGCCCCACTCACACCGGGCCACCAACAAAGCCTTGGCCCCTCACTCCCTCCCACCAGCACAGCCCCGAGACTGCTGACGGGGCAGAGAATATGGAGTCAGGCACAACTTCAGGGGCTATTGCTGCCTGGAGCGCTGTTTATATTGACCTCAACCAGGCACACCTGTGGAGGGCCGGCTGGCAGGGTAAGGCTGCCCAGGTCAGCTAATCCACAACCCTCAGGGAATCACATTGTTGAAAATGGACCTCGCTAAGGCAGAAGAGAAGCCAAGGAACAAAAGGACACAATGCCATTTGCAGCCCCGTAGATGAGTCTAGAGGTAATCACGTGACTTGGAGTAAGTCAGAAAGTGAAAGACACATATCGTATCATATCACTTATAGGTGTTACCTAAAAATGGATACCAGGGCAGATATTTCCACGGAGAAGGGCAATCACAGATTCATTAAACAAACTTATGGTTCACCAACGGAAAGGTGTGAGGATTGGTTTCATTACGATATCGGGGTTAACAGACATAATCAAACACAGGTGACATATAAAATCACCAAAGACCTACGGAATACCAAGAGAAGACTACTCAACATTCTGTCCTAACGTACATGGGAAAAGGATCCCAGGAAGAACAGACATCTGTATATGTGTAAAAGAACCACATCTTCCACACCTACAACAAGCCAAACATTGTAATCAAACTTGCTGTAATAGAAAAAAAAAATTAAAAAAAAAAAACAAGAAGTAGTGAGACAAACTTGAGGGGCTTTCTCCTGGCACATTCCATTCTAAATTCCAATCTAGAACACGACTTCCATTGAGGCTCTGTTGCTCTAGTAACCAGATTTGGTAAGGGAGAACTGCTGCCACCTTGTGGCCGTTTCACGCAACAGCAGCTTTAATCCCAGCGCTAATGGTCAGTTGATATTCAAAATCATTGCAGGCCTGTAAATGACACCTGCCCTGAAAACAAATCCTGGGGTCACATATCGACCAAAAAATTCAAAGGACGTCCATATTTCAAAACGACCATTTCAAAAGGCATATTTTACGCACATTAGTGTTCTGCTTCTTTTTCTTTCTTTCCTTTTTTGTTAAAAAAACGGGAATGGAAAAAGGCATCCCTCAGAATGGGCGAAAATCGTTGCAAATGAATCAATGGACAAAGGTTTAATCTCCAATATATATATAAACAGCTCATGCAGCTTAATATTAAAAAAAACAAACAACCCAATACAAAAATGGGCAGAAGATCTAAAGAGACGTTTCTTCAAAGAAGACACAGAGATGGCCAAGACGCCCATGAATAGCTGCTCAACAGCACTAATTATTAGAGAAATGCAAATCAAAACTACAATGAGGTATCACCTCACACCTGTTAGAATCGGCATCATCAGAAAATCTACAAACAACAAATTCTGGGGAGGGTGTGGACAAAAGGAGCCCTCTTCCACTATTGGTGGGGATGTAAATTGATACAGTCACTATGGAGAACAGTATGGAGTTTCCTTAAAAAAACTAGAAATAGAATTACCATCTGATCCAGCAATCCCACTTCTGGGCATATACCCAGAGAAAACCATAAATCAAAAAGGCACATTCACCACAATGTTCATTGCAGCACTATTTACAATAGCCAGGTAATGCAAGCAACCTAAATGCCCACAGACAGATGAATGGATAAAGATGTGGTACATATATAAAATGGAATATTACTCAGCCATAAAAGGGAATGAAACTGGGTCATTTGTAGAGACATCGATGGATCTAGAGACTGTCATACAGAATGAAGTAAGTCAGAAAGAGGAAAACAAATATTGTATATTAATGCATATATGTGGAACCTAAAAAATGGTACAGATGAACTGGTTTTCAGGGAAGAAATAGAGACACAGAGGTAGAGAACAAACGTAAGGACACCAAGTGTGGGAAGCCATGGGGTGGTGGTGGTGGGATGAGTTGGGAGATTGGGATTGACCTGTATACATGTATATGCATAAAACACATAACTAATAATAACCTGCTGTATAAAAAAATAAATAAAATTAAATTTCAAAATTTTAAAAAATAAAATTTTAAAATAAAACAGAAAAAAGTTCTTCCCTTCACACAGATGTATTTATAGGAATGAATTATTTCCATGCTTATATCTATAAATACATAAAAGAGGAATCAAATCTAACTTGAACCATAAAAGAAAAAAAAACCTGAACCCACCAGTTATACAGAGGGAAACCCTATCAGGGCACTTGCTCCAGCGGTAAACAATTCTGAAATTGGTCAGAGGTGGGGAATCACCTCCCATACAGCCAGCAACCCACCCCCCATGCAAGGAGCGTCCTCATTGCAAAGCTGGGGGACCGTGCTGAGGCATCTGTGAGTAAACGTGAGCTGAGCCCCAGGCCAGCTGCTGCTGAACTGTTCCCACCCTTCCCAGGTAAAACACCTGAATATGTACAAGGGCTTGAAAGCCTAGAGGAAGGGCCGTGGAGCCACACCAGCGACAGCACGCAGGCCAACTTGGTGCCTGCAGGCCAGCCAGGATGGTCCTGGCCCCGGGCGCTGTTCTGGAAGCTTTCTATTGCCCTGCCTGAGATACCCCTCCTGTCCCGGCCCCCACTGCTTTTTTCCTTCCTCACCTCTGTCCGGAGAGAAATTCCATCGGAAGGTATGGGTGACACATCCTCTTCTTTACAGGTGGCAGCCTGGCAACTCCTGCAGAAAGGCCAGCAGAGCCCCACTCACACCGGGCCACCAACAAAGCCTTGGCCCCTCACTCCCTCCCACCAGCACAGCCCCGAGACTGCTGACGGGGCAGAGAATATGGAGTCAGGCACAACTTCAGGGGCTATTGCTGCCTGGAGCGCTGTTTATATTGACCTCAACCAGGCACACCTGTGGAGGGCCGGCTGGCAGGGTAAGGCTGCCCAGGTCAGCTAATCCACAACCCTCAGGGAATCACATTGTTGAAAATGGACCTCGCTAAGGCAGAAGAGAAGCCAAGGAACAAAAGGACACAATGCCATTTGCAGCCCCGTAGATGAGTCTAGAGGTAATCACGTGACTTGGAGTAAGTCAGAAAGTGAAAGACACATATCGTATCATATCACTTATAGGTGTTACCTAAAAATGGATACCAGGGCAGATATTTCCACGGAGAAGGGCAATCACAGATTCATTAAACAAACTTATGGTTCACCAACAGAAAGGTGTGAGGATTGGTTTCATTACGATATCGGGGTTAACAGACATAATCAAACACAGGTGACATATAAAATCACCAAAGACCTACGGAATACCAAGAGAAGACTACTCAACATTCTGTCCTAACGTACATGGGAAAAGGATCCCAGGAAGAACAGACATCTGTATATGTGTAAAAGAACCACATCTTCCACACCTACAACAAGCCAAACATTGTAATCAAACTTGCTGTAATAGAAAAAAAAAATTAAAAAAAAAAAACAAGAAGTAGTGAGACAAACTTGAGGGGCTTTCTCCTGGCACATTCCATTCTAAATTCCAATCTAGAACACGACTTCCATTGAGGCTCTGTTGCTCTAGTAACCAGATTTGGTAAGGGAGAACTGCTGCCACCTTGTGGCCGTTTCACGCAACAGCAGCTTTAATCCCAGCGCTAATGGTCAGTTGATATTCAAAATCAATGCAGGCCTGTAAATGACACCTGCCCTGAAAACAAATCCTGGGGTCACATATCGACCAAAAAATTCAAAGGACGTCCATATTTCAAAACGACCATTTCAAAAGGCATATTTTACGCACATTAGTGTTCTGCTTCTTTTTCTTTCTTTCCTTTTTTGTTAAAAAAACGGGAATGGAAAAAGGCATCCCTCAGAATGGGCGAAAATCGTTGCAAATGAATCAATGGACAAAGGTTTAATCTCCAATATATATATAAACAGCTCATGCAGCTTAATATTAAAAAAAACAAACAACCCAATACAAAAATGGGCAGAAGATCTAAAGAGACGTTTCTTCAAAGAAGACACAGAGATGGCCAAGACGCCCATGAATAGCTGCTCAACAGCACTAATTATTAGAGAAATGCAAATCAAAACTACAATGAGGTATCACCTCACACCTGTTAGAATCGGCATCATCAGAAAATCTACAAACAACAAATTCTGGGGAGGGTGTGGACAAAAGGAGCCCTCTTCCACTATTGGTGGGGATGTAAATTGATACAGTCACTATGGAGAACAGTATGGAGTTTCCTTAAAAAAACTAGAAATAGAATTACCATCTGATCCAGCAATCCCACTTCTGGGCATATACCCAGAGAAAACCATAAATCAAAAAGGCACATTCACCACAATGTTCATTGCAGCACTATTTACAATAGCCAGGTAATGCAAGCAACCTAAATGCCCACAGACAGATGAATGGATAAAGATGTGGTACATATATAAAATGGAATATTACTCAGCCATAAAAGGGAATGAAACTGGGTCATTTGTAGAGACATCGATGGATCTAGAGACTGTCATACAGAATGAAGTAAGTCAGAAAGAGGAAAACAAATATTGTATATTAATGCATATATGTGGAACCTAAAAAATGGTACAGATGAACTGGTTTTCAGGGAAGAAATAGAGACACAGAGGTAGAGAACAAACGTAAGGACACCAAGTGTGGGAAGCCATGGGGTGGTGGTGGTGGGATGAGTTGGGAGATTGGGATTGACCTGTATACATGTATATGCATAAAACACATAACTAATAATAACCTGCTGTATAAAAAAATAAATAAAATTAAATTTCAAAATTTTTAAAAATAAAATTTTAAAATAAAACAGAAAAAAGTTCTTCCCTTCACACAGATGTATTTATAGGAATGAATTATTTCCATGCTTATATCTATAAATACATAAAAGAGGAATCAAATCTAACTTGAACCATAAAAGAAAAAAAAAACCTGAACCCACCAGTTATACAGAGGGAAACCCTATCAGGGCACTTGCTCCAGCGGTAAACAATTCTGAAATTGGTCAGAGGTGGGGAATCACCTCCCATACAGCCAGCAAACCACCCCCCATGCAAGGAGCGTCCTCATTGCAAAGCTGGGGGACCGTGCTGAGGCATCTGTGAGTAAACGTGAGCTGAGCCCCAGGCCAGCTGCTGCTGAACTGTTCCCACCCTTCCCAGGTAAAACACCTGAATATGTACAAGGGCTTGAAAGCCTAGAGGAAGGGCCGTGGAGCCACACCAGCGACAGCACGCAGGCCAACTTGGTGCCTGCAGGCCAGCCAGGATGGTCCTGGCCCCGGGCGCTCTTCTGGAAGCTTTCTATTGCCCTGCCTGAGATACCCCTCCTGTCCCGGCCCCCACTGCTTTTTTCCTTCCTCACCTCTGTCCGGAGAGAAATTCCATCGGAAGGTATGGGTGACACATCCTCTTCTTTACAGGTGGCAGCCTGGCAACTCCTGCAGAAAGGCCAGCAGAGCCCCACTCACACAGGGCCACCAACAAAGCCTTGGCCCCTCACTCCCTCCCACCAGCACAGCCCCGAGACTGCTGACGGGGCAGAGAATATGGAGTCAGGCACAACTTCAGGGGCTATTGCTGCCTGGAGCGCTGTTTATATTGACCTCAACCAGGCACACCTGTGGAGGGCCGGCTGGCAGGGTAAGGCTGCCCAGGTCAGCTAATCCACAACCCTCAGGGAATCACATTGTTGAAAATGGACCTCGCTAAGGCAGAAGAGAAGCCAAGGAACAAAAGGACACAATGCCATTTGCAGCCCCGTAGATGAGTCTAGAGGTAATCACGTGACTTGGAGTAAGTCAGAAAGTGAAAGACACATATCGTATCATATCACTTATAGGTGTTACCTAAAAATGGATACCAGGGCAGATATTTCCACGGAGAAGGGCAATCACAGATTCATTAAACAAACTTATGGTTCACCAACGGAAAGGTGTGAGGATTGGTTTCATTACGATATCGGGGTTAACAGACATAATCAAACACAGGTGACATATAAAATCACCAAAGACCTACGGAATACCAAGAGAAGACTACTCAACATTCTGTCCTAACGTACATGGGAAAAGGATCCCAGGAAGAACAGACATCTGTATATGTGTAAAAGAACCACATCTTCCACACCTACAACAAGCCAAACATTGTAATCAAACTTGCTGTAATAGAAAAAAAAAATTAAAAAAAAACAAGAAGTAGTGAGACAAACTTGAGGGGCTTTCTCCTGGCACATTCCATTCTAAATTCCAATCTAGAACACGACTTCCATTGAGGCTCTGTTGCTCTAGTAACCAGATTTGGTAAGGGAGAACTGCTGCCACCTTGTGGCCGTTTCACGCAACAGCAGCTTTAATCCCAGCACTAATGGTCAGTTGATATTCAAAATCATTGCAGGCCTGTAAATGACACCTGCCCTGAAAACAAATCCTGGGGTCACATATCGACCAAAAAATTCAAAGGACGTCCATATTTCAAAACGACCATTTCAAAAGGCATATTTTACGCACATTAGTGTTCTGCTTCTTTTTCTTTCTTTCCTTTTTTGTTAAAAAAACGGGAATGGAAAAAGGCATCCCTCAGAATGGGCGAAAATCGTTGCAAATGAATCAATGGACAAAGGTTTAATCTCCAATATATATATAAACAGCTCATGCAGCTTAATGTTAAAAAAAACAAACAACCCAATACAAAAATGGGCAGAAGATCTAAAGAGACGTTTCTTCAAAGAAGACACAGAGATGGCCAAGACGCCCATGAAAAGCTGCTCAACAGCACTAATTATTAGAGAAATGCAAATCAAAACTACAATGAGGTATCACCTCACACCTGTTAGAATCGGCATCATCAGAAAATCTACAAACAACAAATTCTGGGGAGGGTGTGGACAAAAGGAGCCCTCTTCCACTATTGGTGGGGATGTAAATTGATACAGTCACTATGGAGAACAGTATGGAGTTTCCTTAAAAAAACTAGAAATAGAATTACCATCTGATCCAGCAATCCCACTTCTGGGCATATACCCAGAGAAAACCATAAATCAAAAAGGCACATTCACCACAATGTTCATTGCAGCACTATTTACAATAGCCAGGTAATGCAAGCAACCTAAATGCCCACAGACAGATGAATGGATAAAGATGTGGTACATATATAAAATGGAATATTACTCAGCCATAAAAGGGAATGAAACTGGGTCATTTGTAGAGACATCGATGGATCTAGAGACTGTCATACAGAATGAAGTAAGTCAGAAAGAGGAAAACAAATATTGTATATTAATGCATATATGTGGAACCTAAAAAATGGTACAGATGAACTGGTTTTCAGGGAAGAAATAGAGACACAGAGGTAGAGAACAAACGTAAGGACACCAAGTGTGGGAAGCCATGGGGTGGTGGTGGTGGGATGAGTTGGGAGATTGGGATTGACCTGTATACATGTATATGCATAAAACACATAACTAATAATAACCTGCTGTATAAAAAAATAAATAAAATTAAATTTCAAAATTTTAAAAAATAAAATTTTAAAATAAAACAGAAAAAAGTTCTTCCCTTCACACAGATGTATTTATAGGAATGAATTATTTCCATGCTTATATCTATAAATACATAAAAGAGGAATCAAATCTAACTTGAACCATAAAAGAAAAAAAAACCTGAACCCACCAGTTATACAGAGGGAAACCCTATCAGGGCACTTGCTCCAGCGGTAAACAATTCTGAAATTGGTCAGAGGTGGGGAATCACCTCCCATACAGCCAGCAACCCACCCCCCATGCAAGGAGCGTCCTCATTGCAAAGCTGGGGGACCGTGCTGAGGCATCTGTGAGTAAACGTGAGCTGAGCCCCAGGCCAGCTGCTGCTGAACTGTTCCCACCCTTCCCAGGTAAAACACCTGAATATGTACAAGGGCTTGAAAGCCTAGAGGAAGGGCCGTGGAGCCACACCAGCGACAGCACGCAGGCCAACTTGGTGCCTGCAGGCCAGCCAGGATGGTCCTGGCCCCGGGCGCTGTTCTGGAAGCTTTCTATTGCCCTGCCTGAGATACCCCTCCTGTCCCGGCCCCCACTGCTTTTTTCCTTCCTCACCTCTGTCCGGAGAGAAATTCCATCGGAAGGTATGGGTGACACATCCTCTTCTTTACAGGTGACAGCCTGGCAACTCCTGCAGAAAGGCCAGCAGAGCCCCACTCACACCGGGCCACCAACAAAGCCTTGGCCCCTCACTCCCTCCCACCAGCACAGCCCCGAGACTGCTGACGGGGCAGAGAATATGGAGTCAGGCACAACTTCAGGGGCTATTGCTGCCTGGAGCGCTGTTTATATTGACCTCAACCAGGCACACCTGTGGAGGGCCGGCTGGCAGGGTAAGGCTGCCCAGGTCAGCTAATCCACAACCCTCAGGGAATCACATTGTTGAAAATGGACCTCGCTAAGGCAGAAGAGAAGCCAAGGAACAAAAGGACACAATGCCATTTGCAGCCCCGTAGATGAGTCTAGAGGTAATCACGTGACTTGGAGTAAGTCAGAAAGTGAAAGACACATATCGTATCATATCACTTATAGGTGTTACCTAAAAATGGATACCAGGGCAGATATTTCCACGGAGAAGGGCAATCACAGATTCATTAAACAAACTTATGGTTCACCAACGGAAAGGTGTGAGGATTGGTTTCATTACGATATCGGGGTTAACAGACATAATCAAACACAGGTGACATATAAAATCACCAAAGACCTACGGAATACCAAGAGAAGACTACTCAACATTCTGTCCTAACGTACATGGGAAAAGGATCCCAGGAAGAACAGACATCTGTATATGTGTAAAAGAACCACATCTTCCACACCTACAACAAGCCAAACATTGTAATCAAACTTGCTGTAATAGAAAAAAAAAATTAAAAAAAAACAAGAAGTAGTGAGACAAACTTGAGGGGCTTTCTCCTGGCACATTCCATTCTAAATTCCAATCTAGAACACGACTTCCATTGAGGCTCTGTTGCTCTAGTAACCAGATTTGGTAAGGGAGAACTGCTGCCACCTTGTGGCCGTTTCACGCAACAGCAGCTTTAATCCCAGCACTAATGGTCAGTTGATATTCAAAATCATTGCAGGCCTGTAAATGACACCTGCCCTGAAAACAAATCCTGGGGTCACATATCAACCAAAAAATTCAAAGGACGTCCATATTTCAAAACGACCATTTCAAAAGGCATATTTTACGCACATTAGTGTTCTGCTTCTTTTTCTTTCTTTCCTTTTTTGTTAAAAAAACGGGAATGGAAAAAGGCATCCCTCAGAATGGGCGAAAATCGTTGCAAATGAATCAATGGACAAAGGTTTAATCTCCAATATATATATAAACAGCTCATGCAGCTTAATGTTAAAAAAAACAAACAACCCAATACAAAAATGGGCAGAAGATCTAAAGAGACGTTTCTTCAAAGAAGACACAGAGATGGCCAAGACGCCCATGAAAAGCTGCTCAACAGCACTAATTATTAGAGAAATGCAAATCAAAACTACAATGAGGTATCACCTCACACCTGTTAGAATCGGCATCATCAGAAAATCTACAAACAACAAATTCTGGGGAGGGTGTGGACAAAAGGAGCCCTCTTCCACTATTGGTGGGGATGTAAATTGATACAGTCACTATGGAGAACAGTATGGAGTTTCCTTAAAAAAACTAGAAATAGAATTACCATCTGATCCAGCAATCCCACTTCTGGGCATATACCCAGAGAAAACCATAAATCAAAAAGGCACATTCACCACAATGTTCATTGCAGCACTATTTACAATAGCCAGGTAATGCAAGCAACCTAAATGCCCACAGACAGATGAATGGATAAAGATGTGGTACATATATAAAATGGAATATTACTCAGCCATAAAAGGGAATGAAACTGGGTCATTTGTAGAGACATCGATGGATCTATAGACTGTCATACAGAATGAAGTAAGTCAGAAAGAGGAAAACAAATATTGTATATTAATGCATATATGTGGAACCTAAAAAATGGTACAGATGAACTGGTTTTCAGGGAAGAAATAGAGACACAGAGGTAGAGAACAAACGTAAGGACACCAAGTGTGGGAAGCCATGGGGTGGTGGTGGTGGGATGAGTTGGGAGATTGGGATTGACCTGTATACATGTATATGCATAAAACACATAACTAATAATAACCTGCTGTATAAAAAAATAAATAAAATTAAATTTCAAAATTTTAAAAAATAAAATTTTAAAATAAAACAGAAAAAAGTTCTTCCCTTCACACAGATGTATTTATAGGAATGAATTATTTCCATGCTTATATCTATAAATACATAAAAGAGGAATCAAATCTAACTTGAACCATAAAAGAAAAAAAAAACCTGAACCCACCAGTTATACAGAGGGAAACCCTATCAGGGCACTTGCTCCAGCGGTAAACAATTCTGAAATTGGTCAGAGGTGGGGAATCACCTCCCATACAGCCAGCAACCCACCCCCCATGCAAGGAGCGTCCTCATTGCAAAGCTGGGGGACCGTGCTGAGGCATCTGTGAGTAAACGTGAGCTGAGCCCCAGGCCAGCTGCTGCTGAACTGTTCCCACCCTTCCCAGGTAAAACACCTGAATATGTACAAGGGCTTGAAAGCCTAGAGGAAGGGCCGTGGAGCCACACCAGCGACAGCACGCAAGCCAACTTGGTGCCTGCAGGCCAGCCAGGATGGTCCTGGCCCCGGGCGCTGTTCTGGAAGCTTTCTATTGCCCTGCCTGAGATACCCCTCCTGTCCCGGCCCCCACTGCTTTTTTCCTTCCTCACCTCTGTCCGGAGAGAAATTCCATCGGAAGGTATGGGTGACACATCCTCTTCTTTACAGGTGGCAGCCTGGCAACTCCTGCAGAAAGGCCAGCAGAGCCCCACTCACACCGGGCCACCAACAAAGCCTTGGCCCCTCACTCCCTCCCACCAGCACAGCCCCGAGACTGCTGACGGGGCAGAGAATATGGAGTCAGGCACAACTTCAGGGGCTATTGCTGCCTGGAGCGCTGTTTATATTGACCTCAACCAGGCACACCTGTGGAGGGCCGGCTGGCAGGGTAAGGCTGCCCAGGTCAGCTAATCCACAACCCTCAGGGAATCACATTGTTGAAAATGGACCTCGCTAAGGCAGAAGAGAAGCCAAGGAACAAAAGGACACAATGCCATTTGCAGCCCCGTAGATGAGTCTAGAGGTAATCACGTGACTTGGAGTAAGTCAGAAAGTGAAAGACACATATCGTATCATATCACTTATAGGTGTTACCTAAAAATGGATACCAGGGCAGATATTTCCACGGAGAAGGGCAATCACAGATTCATTAAACAAACTTATGGTTCACCAACGGAAAGGTGTGAGGATTGGTTTCATTACGATATCGGGGTTAACAGACATAATCAAACACAGGTGACATATAAAATCACCAAAGACCTACGGAATACCAAGAGAAGACTACTCAACATTCTGTCCTAACGTACATGGGAAAAGGATCCCAGGAAGAACAGACATCTGTATATGTGTAAAAGAACCACATCTTCCACACCTACAACAAGCCAAACATTGTAATCAAACTTGCTGTAATAGAAAAAAAAAATTAAAAAAAAACAAGAAGTAGTGAGACAAACTTGAGGGGCTTTCTCCTGGCACATTCCATTCTAAATTCCAATCTAGAACACGACTTCCATTGAGGCTCTGTTGCTCTAGTAACCAGATTTGGTAAGGGAGAACTGCTGCCACCTTGTGGCCGTTTCACGCAACAGCAGCTTTAATCCCAGCACTAATGGTCAGTTGATATTCAAAATCATTGCAGGCCTGTAAATGACACCTGCCCTGAAAACAAATCCTGGGGTCACATATCGACCAAAAAATTCAAAGGACGTCCATATTTCAAAACGACCATTTCAAAAGGCATATTTTACGCACATTAGTGTTCTGCTTCTTTTTCTTTCTTTCCTTTTTTGTTAAAAAAACGGGAATGGAAAAAGGCATCCCTCAGAATGGGCAAAAATCGTTGCAAATGAATCAATGGACAAAGGTTTAATCTCCAATATATATATAAACAGCTCATGCAGCTTAATATTAAAAAAAACAAACAACCCAATACAAAAATGGGCAGAAGATCTAAAGAGACGTTTCTTCAAAGAAGACACAGAGATGGCCAAGACGCCCATGAAAAGCTGCTCAACAGCACTAATTATTAGAGAAATGCAAATCAAAACTACAATGAGGTATCACCTCACACCTGTTAGAATCGGCATCATCAGAAAATCTACAAACAACAAATTCTGGGGAGGGTGTGGACAAAAGGAGCCCTCTTCCACTATTGGTGGGGATGTAAATTGATACAGTCACTATGGAGAACAGTATGGAGTTTCCTTAAAAAAACTAGAAATAGAATTACCATCTGATCCAGCAATCCCACTTCTGGGCATATACCCAGAGAAAACCATAAATCAAAAAGGCACATTCACCACAATGTTCATTGCAGCACTATTTACAATAGCCAGGTAATGCAAGCAACCTAAATGCCCACAGACAGATGAATGGATAAAGATGTGGTACATATATAAAATGGAATATTACTCAGCCATAAAAGGGAATGAAACTGGGTCATTTGTAGAGACATCGATGGATCTAGAGACTGTCATACAGAATGAAGTAAGTCAGAAAGAGGAAAACAAATATTGTATATTAATGCATATATGTGGAACCTAAAAAATGGTACAGATGAACTGGTTTTCAGGGAAGAAATAGAGACACAGAGGTAGAGAACAAACGTAAGGACACCAAGTGTGGGAAGCCATGGGGTGGTGGTGGTGGGATGAGTTGGGAGATTGGGATTGACCTGTATACATGTATATGCATAAAACACATAACTAATAATAACCTGCTGTATAAAAAAATAAATAAAATTAAATTTCAAAATTTTAAAAAATAAAATTTTAAAATAAAACAGAAAAAAGTTCTTCCCTTCACACAGATGTATTTATAGGAATGAATTATTTCCATGCTTATATCTATAAATACATAAAAGAGGAATCAAATCTAACTTGAACCATAAAAGAAAAAAAAACCTGAACCCACCAGTTATACAGAGGGAAACCCTATCAGGGCACTTGCTCCAGCGGTAAACAATTCTGAAATTGGTCAGAGGTGGGGAATCACCTCCCATACAGCCAGCAACCCACCCCCCATGCAAGGAGCGTCCTCATTGCAAAGCTGGGGGACCGTGCTGAGGCATCTGTGAGTAAACGTGAGCTGAGCCCCAGGCCAGCTGCTGCTGAACTGTTCCCACCCTTCCCAGGTAAAACACCTGAATATGTACAAGGGCTTGAAAGCCTAGAGGAAGGGCCGTGGAGCCACACCAGCGACAGCACGCAGGCCAACTTGGTGCCTGCAGGCCAGCCAGGATGGTCCTGGCCCCGGGCGCTGTTCTGGAAGCTTTCTATTGCCCTGCCTGAGATACCCCTCCTGTCCCGGCCCCCACTGCTTTTTTCCTTCCTCACCTCTGTCCGGAGAGAAATTCCATCGGAAGGTATGGGTGACACATCCTCTTCTTTACAGGTGACAGCCTGGCAACTCCTGCAGAAAGGCCAGCAGAGCCCCACTCACACCGGGCCACCAACAAAGCCTTGGCCCCTCACTCCCTCCCACCAGCACAGCCCCGAGACTGCTGACGGGGCAGAGAATATGGAGTCAGGCACAACTTCAGGGGCTATTGCTGCCTGGAGCGCTGTTTATATTGACCTCAACCAGGCACACCTGTGGAGGGCCGGCTGGCAGGGTAAGGCTGCCCAGGTCAGCTAATCCACAACCCTCAGGGAATCACATTGTTGAAAATGGACCTCGCTAAGGCAGAAGAGAAGCCAAGGAACAAAAGGACACAATGCCATTTGCAGCCCCGTAGATGAGTCTAGAGGTAATCACGTGACTTGGAGTAAGTCAGAAAGTGAAAGACACATATCGTATCATATCACTTATAGGTGTTACCTAAAAATGGATACCAGGGCAGATATTTCCACGGAGAAGGGCAATCACAGATTCATTAAACAAACTTATGGTTCACCAACGGAAAGGTGTGAGGATTGGTTTCATTACGATATCGGGGTTAACAGACATAATCAAACACAGGTGACATATAAAATCACCAAAGACCTACGGAATACCAAGAGAAGACTACTCAACATTCTGTCCTAACGTATATGGGAAAAGGATCCCAGGAAGAACAGACATCTGTATATGTGTAAAAGAACCACATCTTCCACACCTACAACAAGCCAAACATTGTAATCAAACTTGCTGTAATAGAAAAAAAAATTAAAAAAAAAAACAAGAAGTAGTGAGACAAACTTGAGGGGCTTTCTCCTGGCACATTCCATTCTAAATTCCAATCTAGAACACGACTTCCATTGAGGCTCTGTTGCTCTAGTAACCAGATTTGGTAAGGGAGAACTGCTGCCACCTTGTGGCCGTTTCACGCAACAGCAGCTTTAATCCCAGCGCTAATGGTCAGTTGATATTCAAAATCATTGCAGGCCTGTAAATGACACCTGCCCTGAAAACAAATCCTGGGGTCACATATCGACCAAAAAATTCAAAGGACGTCCATATTTCAAAACGACCATTTCAAAAGGCATATTTTACGCACATTAGTGTTCTGCTTCTTTTTCTTTCTTTCCTTTTTTGTTAAAAAAACGGGAATGGAAAAAGGCATCCCTCAGAATGGGCGAAAATCGTTGCAAATGAATCAATGGACAAAGGTTTAATCTCCAATATATATATAAACAGCTCATGCAGCTTAATGTTAAAAAAAACAAACAACCCAATACAAAAATGGGCAGAAGATCTAAAGAGACGTTTCTTCAAAGAAGACACAGAGATGGCCAAGACGCCCATGAAAAGCTGCTCAACAGCACTAATTATTAGAGAAATGCAAATCAAAACTACAATGAGGTATCACCTCACACCTGTTAGAATCGGCATCATCAGAAAATCTACAAACAACAAATTCTGGGGAGGGTGTGGACAAAAGGAGCCCTCTTCCACTATTGGTGGGGATGTAAATTGATACAGTCACTATGGAGAACAGTATGGAGTTTCCTTAAAAAAACTAGAAATAGAATTACCATCTGATCCAGCAATCCCACTTCTGGGCATATACCCAGAGAAAACCATAAATCAAAAAGGCACATTCACCACAATGTTCATTGCAGCACTATTTACAATAGCCAGGTAATGCAAGCAACCTAAATGCCCACAGACAGATGAATGGATAAAGATGTGGTACATATATAAAATGGAATATTACTCAGCCATAAAAGGGAATGAAACTGGGTCATTTGTAGAGACATCGATGGATCTAGAGACTGTCATACAGAATGAAGTAAGTCAGAAAGAGGAAAACAAATATTGTATATTAAGGCATATATGTGGAACCTAAAAAATGGTACAGATGAACTGGTTTTCAGGGAAGAAATAGAGACACAGAGGTAGAGAACAAACGTAAGGACACCAAGTGTGGGAAGCCATGGGGTGGTGGTGGTGGGATGAGTTGGGAGATTGGGATTGACCTGTATACATGTATATGCATAAAACACATAACTAATAATAACCTGCTGTATAAAAAAATAAATAAAATTAAATTTCAAAATTTTAAAAAATAAAATTTTAAAATAAAACAGAAAAAAGTTCTTCCCTTCACACAGATGTATTTATAGGAATGAATTATTTCCATGCTTATATCTATAAATACATAAAAGAGGAATCAAATCTAACTTGAACCATAAAAGAAAAAAAAACCTGAACCCACCAGTTATACAGAGGGAAACCCTATCAGGGCACTTGCTCCAGCGGTAAACAATTCTGAAATTGGTCAGAGGTGGGGAATCACCTCCCATACAGCCAGCAACCCACCCCCCATGCAAGGAGCGTCCTCATTGCAAAGCTGGGGGACCGTGCTGAGGCATCTGTGAGTAAACGTGAGCTGAGCCCCAGGCCAGCTGCTGCTGAACTGTTCCCACCCTTCCCAGGTAAAACACCTGAATATGTACAAGGGCTTGAAAGCCTAGAGGAAGGGCCGTGGAGCCACACCAGCGACAGCACGCAGGCCAACTTGGTGCCTGCAGGCCAGCCAGGATGGTCCTGGCCCCGGGCGCTGTTCTGGAAGCTTTCTATTGCCCTGCCTGAGATACCCCTCCTGTCCCGGCCCCCACTGCTTTTTTCCTTCCTCACCTCTGTCCGGAGAGAAATTCCATCGGAAGGTATGGGTGACACATCCTCTTCTTTACAGGTGACAGCCTGGCAACTCCTGCAGAAAGGCCAGCAGAGCCCCACTCACACCGGGCCACCAACAAAGCCTTGGCCCCTCACTCCCTCCCACCAGCACAGCCCCGAGACTGCTGACGGGGCAGAGAATATGGAGTCAGGCACAACTTCAGGGGCTATTGCTGCCTGGAGCGCTGTTTATATTGACCTCAACCAGGCACACCTGTGGAGGGCCGGCTGGCAGGGTAAGGCTGCCCAGGTCAGCTAATCCACAACCCTCAGGGAATCACATTGTTGAAAATGGACCTCGCTAAGGCAGAAGAGAAGCCAAGGAACAAAAGGACACAATGCCATTTGCAGCCCCGTAGATGAGTCTAGAGGTAATCACGTGACTTGGAGTAAGTCAGAAAGTGAAAGACACATATCGTATCATATCACTTATAGGTGTTACCTAAAAATGGATACCAGGGCAGATATTTCCACGGAGAAGGGCAATCACAGATTCATTAAACAAACTTATGGTTCACCAACGGAAAGGTGTGAGGATTGGTTTCATTACGATATCGGGGTTAACAGACATAATCAAACACAGGTGACATATAAAATCACCAAAGACCTACGGAATACCAAGAGAAGACTACTCAACATTCTGTCCTAACGTACATGGGAAAAGGATCCCAGGAAGAACAGACATCTGTATATGTGTAAAAGAACCACATCTTCCACACCTACAACAAGCCAAACATTGTAATCAAACTTGCTGTAATAGAAAAAAAAAATTAAAAAAAAACAAGAAGTAGTGAGACAAACTTGAGGGGCTTTCTCCTGGCACATTCCATTCTAAATTCCAATCTAGAACACGACTTCCATTGAGGCTCTGTTGCTCTAGTAACCAGATTTGGTAAGGGAGAACTGCTGCCACCTTGTGGCCGTTTCACGCAACAGCAGCTTTAATCCCAGCACTAATGGTCAGTTGATATTCAAAATCATTGCAGGCCTGTAAATGACACCTGCCCTGAAAACAAATCCTGGGGTCACATATCGACCAAAAAATTCAAAGGACGTCCATATTTCAAAACGACCATTTCAAAAGGCATATTTTACGCACATTAGTGTTCTGCTTCTTTTTCTTTCTTTCCTTTTTTGTTAAAAAAACGGGAATGGAAAAAGGCATCCCTCAGAATGGGCAAAAATCGTTGCAAATGAATCAATGGACAAAGGTTTAATCTCCAATATATATATAAACAGCTCATGCAGCTTAATATTAAAAAAAACAAACAACCCAATACAAAAATGGGCAGAAGATCTAAAGAGACGTTTCTTCAAAGAAGACACAGAGATGGCCAAGACGCCCATGAAAAGCTGCTCAACAGCACTAATTATTAGAGAAATGCAAATCAAAACTACAATGAGGTATCACCTCACACCTGTTAGAATCGGCATCATCAGAAAATCTACAAACAACAAATTCTGGGGAGGGTGTGGACAAAAGGAGCCCTCTTCCACTATTGGTGGGGATGTAAATTGATACAGTCACTATGGAGAACAGTATGGAGTTTCCTTAAAAAAACTAGAAATAGAATTACCATCTGATCCAGCAATCCCACTTCTGGGCATATACCCAGAGAAAACCATAAATCAAAAAGGCACATTCACCACAATGTTCATTGCAGCACTATTTACAATAGCCAGGTAATGCAAGCAACCTAAATGCCCACAGACAGATGAATGGATAAAGATGTGGTACATATATAAAATGGAATATTACTCAGCCATAAAAGGGAATGAAACTGGGTCATTTGTAGAGACATCGATGGATCTAGAGACTGTCATACAGAATGAAGTAAGTCAGAAAGAGGAAAACAAATATTGTATATTAATGCATATATGTGGAACCTAAAAAATGGTACAGATGAACTGGTTTTCAGGGAAGAAATAGAGACACAGAGGTAGAGAACAAACGTAAGGACACCAAGTGTGGGAAGCCATGGGGTGGTGGTGGTGGGATGAGTTGGGAGATTGGGATTGACCTGTATACATGTATATGCATAAAACACATAACTAATAATAACCTGCTGTATAAAAAAATAAATAAAATTAAATTTCAAAATTTTAAAAAATAAAATTTTAAAATAAAACAGAAAAAAGTTCTTCCCTTCACACAGATGTATTTATAGGAATGAATTATTTCCATGCTTATATCTATAAATACATAAAAGAGGAATCAAATCTAACTTGAACCATAAAAGAAAAAAAAACCTGAACCCACCAGTTATACAGAGGGAAACCCTATCAGGGCACTTGCTCCAGCGGTAAACAATTCTGAAATTGGTCAGAGGTGGGGAATCACCTCCCATACAGCCAGCAACCCACCCCCCATGCAAGGAGCGTCCTCATTGCAAAGCTGGGGGACCGTGCTGAGGCATCTGTGAGTAAACGTGAGCTGAGCCCCAGGCCAGCTGCTGCTGAACTGTTCCCACCCTTCCCAGGTAAAACACCTGAATATGTACAAGGGCTTGAAAGCCTAGAGGAAGGGCCGTGGAGCCACACCAGCGACAGCACGCAGGCCAACTTGGTGCCTGCAGGCCAGCCAGGATGGTCCTGGCCCCGGGCGCTGTTCTGGAAGCTTTCTATTGCCCTGCCTGAGATACCCCTCCTGTCCCGGCCCCCACTGCTTTTTTCCTTCCTCACCTCTGTCCGGAGAGAAATTCCATCGGAAGGTATGGGTGACACATCCTCTTCTTTACAGGTGACAGCCTGGCAACTCCTGCAGAAAGGCCAGCAGAGCCCCACTCACACCGGGCCACCAACAAAGCCTTGGCCCCTCACTCCCTCCCACCAGCACAGCCCCGAGACTGCTGACGGGGCAGAGAATATGGAGTCAGGCACAACTTCAGGGGCTATTGCTGCCTGGAGCGCTGTTTATATTGACCTCAACCAGGCACACCTGTGGAGGGCCGGCTGGCAGGGTAAGGCTGCCCAGGTCAGCTAATCCACAACCCTCAGGGAATCACATTGTTGAAAATGGACCTCGCTAAGGCAGAAGAGAAGCCAAGGAACAAAAGGACACAATGCCATTTGCAGCCCCGTAGATGAGTCTAGAGGTAATCACGTGACTTGGAGTAAGTCAGAAAGTGAAAGACACATATCGTATCATATCACTTATAGGTGTTACCTAAAAATGGATACCAGGGCAGATATTTCCACGGAGAAGGGCAATCACAGATTCATTAAACAAACTTATGGTTCACCAACGGAAAGGTGTGAGGATTGGTTTCATTACGATATCGGGGTTAACAGACATAATCAAACACAGGTGACATATAAAATCACCAAAGACCTACGGAATACCAAGAGAAGACTACTCAACATTCTGTCCTAACGTATATGGGAAAAGGATCCCAGGAAGAACAGACATCTGTATATGTGTAAAAGAACCACATCTTCCACACCTACAACAAGCCAAACATTGTAATCAAACTTGCTGTAATAGAAAAAAAAATTAAAAAAAAAAACAAGAAGTAGTGAGACAAACTTGAGGGGCTTTCTCCTGGCACATTCCATTCTAAATTCCAATCTAGAACACGACTTCCATTGAGGCTCTGTTGCTCTAGTAACCAGATTTGGTAAGGGAGAACTGCTGCCACCTTGTGGCCGTTTCACGCAACAGCAGCTTTAATCCCAGCGCTAATGGTCAGTTGATATTCAAAATCATTGCAGGCCTGTAAATGACACCTGCCCTGAAAACAAATCCTGGGGTCACATATCGACCAAAAAATTCAAAGGACGTCCATATTTCAAAACGACCATTTCAAAAGGCATATTTTACGCACATTAGTGTTCTGCTTCTTTTTCTTTCTTTCCTTTTTTGTTAAAAAAACGGGAATGGAAAAAGGCATCCCTCAGAATGGGCGAAAATCGTTGCAAATGAATCAATGGACAAAGGTTTAATCTCCAATATATATATAAACAGCTCATGCAGCTTAATGTTAAAAAAAACAAACAACCCAATACAAAAATGGGCAGAAGATCTAAAGAGACGTTTCTTCAAAGAAGACACAGAGATGGCCAAGACGCCCATGAAAAGCTGCTCAACAGCACTAATTATTAGAGAAATGCAAATCAAAACTACAATGAGGTATCACCTCACACCTGTTAGAATCGGCATCATCAGAAAATCTACAAACAACAAATTCTGGGGAGGGTGTGGACAAAAGGAGCCCTCTTCCACTATTGGTGGGGATGTAAATTGATACAGTCACTATGGAGAACAGTATGGAGTTTCCTTAAAAAAACTAGAAATAGAATTACCATCTGATCCAGCAATCCCACTTCTGGGCATATACCCAGAGAAAACCATAAATCAAAAAGGCACATTCACCACAATGTTCATTGCAGCACTATTTACAATAGCCAGGTAATGCAAGCAACCTAAATGCCCACAGACAGATGAATGGATAAAGATGTGGTACATATATAAAATGGAATATTACTCAGCCATAAAAGGGAATGAAACTGGGTCATTTGTAGAGACATCGATGGATCTAGAGACTGTCATACAGAATGAAGTAAGTCAGAAAGAGGAAAACAAATATTGTATATTAAGGCATATATGTGGAACCTAAAAAATGGTACAGATGAACTGGTTTTCAGGGAAGAAATAGAGACACAGAGGTAGAGAACAAACGTAAGGACACCAAGTGTGGGAAGCCATGGGGTGGTGGTGGTGGGATGAGTTGGGAGATTGGGATTGACCTGTATACATGTATATGCATAAAACACATAACTAATAATAACCTGCTGTATAAAAAAATAAATAAAATTAAATTTCAAAATTTTAAAAAATAAAATTTTAAAATAAAACAGAAAAAAGTTCTTCCCTTCACACAGATGTATTTATAGGAATGAATTATTTCCATGCTTATATCTATAAATACATAAAAGAGGAATCAAATCTAACTTGAACCATAAAAGAAAAAAAAACCTGAACCCACCAGTTATACAGAGGGAAACCCTATCAGGGCACTTGCTCCAGCGGTAAACAATTCTGAAATTGGTCAGAGGTGGGGAATCACCTCCCATACAGCCAGCAACCCACCCCCCATGCAAGGAGCGTCCTCATTGCAAAGCTGGGGGACCGTGCTGAGGCATCTGTGAGTAAACGTGAGCTGAGCCCCAGGCCAGCTGCTGCTGAACTGTTCCCACCCTTCCCAGGTAAAACACCTGAATATGTACAAGGGCTTGAAAGCCTAGAGGAAGGGCCGTGGAGCCACACCAGCGACAGCACGCAGGCCAACTTGGTGCCTGCAGGCCAGCCAGGATGGTCCTGGCCCCGGGCGCTGTTCTGGAAGCTTTCTATTGCCCTGCCTGAGATACCCCTCCTGTCCCGGCCCCCACTGCTTTTTTCCTTCCTCACCTCTGTCCGGAGAGAAATTCCATCGGAAGGTATGGGTGACACATCCTCTTCTTTACAGGTGACAGCCTGGCAACTCCTGCAGAAAGGCCAGCAGAGCCCCACTCACACCGGGCCACCAACAAAGCCTTGGCCCCTCACTCCCTCCCACCAGCACAGCCCCGAGACTGCTGACGGGGCAGAGAATATGGAGTCAGGCACAACTTCAGGGGCTATTGCTGCCTGGAGCGCTGTTTATATTGACCTCAACCAGGCACACCTGTGGAGGGCCGGCTGGCAGGGTAAGGCTGCCCAGGTCAGCTAATCCACAACCCTCAGGGAATCACATTGTTGAAAATGGACCTCGCTAAGGCAGAAGAGAAGCCAAGGAACAAAAGGACACAATGCCATTTGCAGCCCCGTAGATGAGTCTAGAGGTAATCACGTGACTTGGAGTAAGTCAGAAAGTGAAAGACACATATCGTATCATATCACTTATAGGTGTTACCTAAAAATGGATACCAGGGCAGATATTTCCACGGAGAAGGGCAATCACAGATTCATTAAACAAACTTATGGTTCACCAACGGAAAGGTGTGAGGATTGGTTTCATTACGATATCGGGGTTAACAGACATAATCAAACACAGGTGACATATAAAATCACCAAAGACCTACGGAATACCAAGAGAAGACTACTCAACATTCTGTCCTAACGTACATGGGAAAAGGATCCCAGGAAGAACAGACATCTGTATATGTGTAAAAGAACCACATCTTCCACACCTACAACAAGCCAAACATTGTAATCAAACTTGCTGTAATAGAAAAAAAAAATTAAAAAAAAAAACAAGAAGTAGTGAGACAAACTTGAGGGGCTTTCTCCTGGCACATTCCATTCTAAATTCCAATCTAGAACACGACTTCCATTGAGGCTCTGTTGCTCTAGTAACCAGATTTGGTAAGGGAGAACTGCTGCCACCTTGTGGCCGTTTCACGCAACAGCAGCTTTAATCCCAGCGCTAATGGTCAGTTGATATTCAAAATCATTGCAGGCCTGTAAATGACACCTGCCCTGAAAACAAATCCTGGGGTCACATATCGACCAAAAAATTCAAAGGACGTCCATATTTCAAAACGACCATTTCAAAAGGCATATTTTACGCACATTAGTGTTCTGCTTCTTTTTCTTTCTTTCCTTTTTTGTTAAAAAAACGGGAATGGAAAAAGGCATCCCTCAGAATGGGCGAAAATCGTTGCAAATGAATCAATGGACAAAGGTTTAATCTCCAATATATATATAAACAGCTCATGCAGCTTAATATTAAAAAAAACAAACAACCCAATACAAAAATGGGCAGAAGATCTAAAGAGACGTTTCTTCAAAGAAGACACAGAGATGGCCAAGACGCCCATGAAAAGCTGCTCAACAGCACTAATTATTAGAGAAATGCAAATCAAAACTACAATGAGGTATCACCTCACACCTGTTAGAATCGGCATCATCAGAAAATCTACAAACAACAAATTCTGGGGAGGGTGTGGACAAAAGGAGCCCTCTTCCACTATTGGTGGGGATGTAAATTGATACAGTCACTATGGAGAACAGTATGGAGTTTCCTTAAAAAAACTAGAAATAGAATTACCATCTGATCCAGCAATCCCACTTCTGGGCATATACCCAGAGAAAACCATAAATCAAAAAGGCACATTCACCACAATGTTCATTGCAGCACTATTTACAATAGCCAGGTAATGCAAGCAACCTAAATGCCCACAGACAGATGAATGGATAAAGATGTGGTACATATATAAAATGGAATATTACTCAGCCATAAAAGGGAATGAAACTGGGTCATTTGTAGAGACATCGATGGATCTAGAGACTGTCATACAGAATGAAGTAAGTCAGAAAGAGGAAAACAAATATTGTATATTAATGCATATATGTGGAACCTAAAAAATGGTACAGATGAACTGGTTTTCAGGGAAGAAATAGAGACACAGAGGTAGAGAACAAACGTAAGGACACCAAGTGTGGGAAGCCATGGGGTGGTGGTGGTGGGATGAGTTGGGAGATTGGGATTGACCTGTATACATGTATATGCATAAAACACATAACTAATAATAACCTGCTGTATAAAAAAATAAATAAAATTAAATTTCAAAATTTTAAAAAATAAAATTTTAAAATAAAACAGAAAAAAGTTCTTCCCTTCACACAGATGTATTTATAGGAATGAATTATTTCCATGCTTATATCTATAAATACATAAAAGAGGAATCAAATCTAACTTGAACCATAAAAGAAAAAAAAAACCTGAACCCACCAGTTATACAGAGGGAAACCCTATCAGGGCACTTGCTCCAGCGGTAAACAATTCTGAAATTGGTCAGAGGTGGGGAATCACCTCCCATACAGCCAGCAACCCACCCCCCATGCAAGGAGCGTCCTCATTGCAAAGCTGGGGGACCGTGCTGAGGCATCTGTGAGTAAACGTGAGCTGAGCCCCAGGCCAGCTGCTGCTGAACTGTTCCCACCCTTCCCAGGTAAAACACCTGAATATGTACAAGGGCTTGAAAGCCTAGAGGAAGGGCCGTGGAGCCACACCAGCGACAGCACGCAAGCCAACTTGGTGCCTGCAGGCCAGCCAGGATGGTCCTGGCCCCGGGCGCTGTTCTGGAAGCTTTCTATTGCCCTGCCTGAGATACCCCTCCTGTCCCGGCCCCCACTGCTTTTTTCCTTCCTCACCTCTGTCCGGAGAGAAATTCCATCGGAAGGTATGGGTGACACATCCTCTTCTTTACAGGTGGCAGCCTGGCAACTCCTGCAGAAAGGCCAGCAGAGCCCCACTCACACCGGGCCACCAACAAAGCCTTGGCCCCTCACTCCCTCCCACCAGCACAGCCCCGAGACTGCTGACGGGGCAGAGAATATGGAGTCAGGCACAACTTCAGGGGCTATTGCTGCCTGGAGCGCTGTTTATATTGACCTCAACCAGGCACACCTGTGGAGGGCCGGCTGGCAGGGTAAGGCTGCCCAGGTCAGCTAATCCACAACCCTCAGGGAATCACATTGTTGAAAATGGACCTCGCTAAGGCAGAAGAGAAGCCAAGGAACAAAAGGACACAATGCCATTTGCAGCCCCGTAGATGAGTCTAGAGGTAATCACGTGACTTGGAGTAAGTCAGAAAGTGAAAGACACATATCGTATCATATCACTTATAGGTGTTACCTAAAAATGGATACCAGGGCAGATATTTCCACGGAGAAGGGCAATCACAGATTCATTAAACAAACTTATGGTTCACCAACGGAAAGGTGTGAGGATTGGTTTCATTACGATATCGGGGTTAACAGACATAATCAAACACAGGTGACATATAAAATCACCAAAGACCTACGGAATACCAAGAGAAGACTACTCAACATTCTGTCCTAACGTACATGGGAAAAGGATCCCAGGAAGAACAGACATCTGTATATGTGTAAAAGAACCACATCTTCCACACCTACAACAAGCCAAACATTGTAATCAAACTTGCTGTAATAGAAAAAAAAAATTAAAAAAAAACAAGAAGTAGTGAGACAAACTTGAGGGGCTTTCTCCTGGCACATTCCATTCTAAATTCCAATCTAGAACACGACTTCCATTGAGGCTCTGTTGCTCTAGTAACCAGATTTGGTAAGGGAGAACTGCTGCCACCTTGTGGCCGTTTCACGCAACAGCAGCTTTAATCCCAGCACTAATGGTCAGTTGATATTCAAAATCATTGCAGGCCTGTAAATGACACCTGCCCTGAAAACAAATCCTGGGGTCACATATCGACCAAAAAATTCAAAGGACGTCCATATTTCAAAACGACCATTTCAAAAGGCATATTTTACGCACATTAGTGTTCTGCTTCTTTTTCTTTCTTTCCTTTTTTGTTAAAAAAACGGGAATGGAAAAAGGCATCCCTCAGAATGGGCAAAAATCGTTGCAAATGAATCAATGGACAAAGGTTTAATCTCCAATATATATATAAACAGCTCATGCAGCTTAATATTAAAAAAAACAAACAACCCAATACAAAAATGGGCAGAAGATCTAAAGAGACGTTTCTTCAAAGAAGACACAGAGATGGCCAAGACGCCCATGAAAAGCTGCTCAACAGCACTAATTATTAGAGAAATGCAAATCAAAACTACAATGAGGTATCACCTCACACCTGTTAGAATCGGCATCATCAGAAAATCTACAAACAACAAATTCTGGGGAGGGTGTGGACAAAAGGAGCCCTCTTCCACTATTGGTGGGGATGTAAATTGATACAGTCACTATGGAGAACAGTATGGAGTTTCCTTAAAAAAACTAGAAATAGAATTACCATCTGATCCAGCAATCCCACTTCTGGGCATATACCCAGAGAAAACCATAAATCAAAAAGGCACATTCACCACAATGTTCATTGCAGCACTATTTACAATAGCCAGGTAATGCAAGCAACCTAAATGCCCACAGACAGATGAATGGATAAAGATGTGGTACATATATAAAATGGAATATTACTCAGCCATAAAAGGGAATGAAACTGGGTCATTTGTAGAGACATCGATGGATCTAGAGACTGTCATACAGAATGAAGTAAGTCAGAAAGAGGAAAACAAATATTGTATATTAATGCATATATGTGGAACCTAAAAAATGGTACAGATGAACTGGTTTTCAGGGAAGAAATAGAGACACAGAGGTAGAGAACAAACGTAAGGACACCAAGTGTGGGAAGCCATGGGGTGGTGGTGGTGGGATGAGTTGGGAGATTGGGATTGACCTGTATACATGTATATGCATAAAACACATAACTAATAATAACCTGCTGTATAAAAAAATAAATAAAATTAAATTTCAAAATTTTAAAAAATAAAATTTTAAAATAAAACAGAAAAAAGTTCTTCCCTTCACACAGATGTATTTATAGGAATGAATTATTTCCATGCTTATATCTATAAATACATAAAAGAGGAATCAAATCTAACTTGAACCATAAAAGAAAAAAAAACCTGAACCCACCAGTTATACAGAGGGAAACCCTATCAGGGCACTTGCTCCAGCGGTAAACAATTCTGAAATTGGTCAGAGGTGGGGAATCACCTCCCATACAGCCAGCAACCCACCCCCCATGCAAGGAGCGTCCTCATTGCAAAGCTGGGGGACCGTGCTGAGGCATCTGTGAGTAAACGTGAGCTGAGCCCCAGGCCAGCTGCTGCTGAACTGTTCCCACCCTTCCCAGGTAAAACACCTGAATATGTACAAGGGCTTGAAAGCCTAGAGGAAGGGCCGTGGAGCCACACCAGCGACAGCACGCAGGCCAACTTGGTGCCTGCAGGCCAGCCAGGATGGTCCTGGCCCCGGGCGCTGTTCTGGAAGCTTTCTATTGCCCTGCCTGAGATACCCCTCCTGTCCCGGCCCCCACTGCTTTTTTCCTTCCTCACCTCTGTCCGGAGAGAAATTCCATCGGAAGGTATGGGTGACACATCCTCTTCTTTACAGGTGACAGCCTGGCAACTCCTGCAGAAAGGCCAGCAGAGCCCCACTCACACCGGGCCACCAACAAAGCCTTGGCCCCTCACTCCCTCCCACCAGCACAGCCCCGAGACTGCTGACGGGGCAGAGAATATGGAGTCAGGCACAACTTCAGGGGCTATTGCTGCCTGGAGCGCTGTTTATATTGACCTCAACCAGGCACACCTGTGGAGGGCCGGCTGGCAGGGTAAGGCTGCCCAGGTCAGCTAATCCACAACCCTCAGGGAATCACATTGTTGAAAATGGACCTCGCTAAGGCAGAAGAGAAGCCAAGGAACAAAAGGACACAATGCCATTTGCAGCCCCGTAGATGAGTCTAGAGGTAATCACGTGACTTGGAGTAAGTCAGAAAGTGAAAGACACATATCGTATCATATCACTTATAGGTGTTACCTAAAAATGGATACCAGGGCAGATATTTCCACGGAGAAGGGCAATCACAGATTCATTAAACAAACTTATGGTTCACCAACGGAAAGGTGTGAGGATTGGTTTCATTACGATATCGGGGTTAACAGACATAATCAAACACAGGTGACATATAAAATCACCAAAGACCTACGGAATACCAAGAGAAGACTACTCAACATTCTGTCCTAACGTATATGGGAAAAGGATCCCAGGAAGAACAGACATCTGTATATGTGTAAAAGAACCACATCTTCCACACCTACAACAAGCCAAACATTGTAATCAAACTTGCTGTAATAGAAAAAAAAATTAAAAAAAAAAACAAGAAGTAGTGAGACAAACTTGAGGGGCTTTCTCCTGGCACATTCCATTCTAAATTCCAATCTAGAACACGACTTCCATTGAGGCTCTGTTGCTCTAGTAACCAGATTTGGTAAGGGAGAACTGCTGCCACCTTGTGGCCGTTTCACGCAACAGCAGCTTTAATCCCAGCGCTAATGGTCAGTTGATATTCAAAATCATTGCAGGCCTGTAAATGACACCTGCCCTGAAAACAAATCCTGGGGTCACATATCGACCAAAAAATTCAAAGGACGTCCATATTTCAAAACGACCATTTCAAAAGGCATATTTTACGCACATTAGTGTTCTGCTTCTTTTTCTTTCTTTCCTTTTTTGTTAAAAAAACGGGAATGGAAAAAGGCATCCCTCAGAATGGGCGAAAATCGTTGCAAATGAATCAATGGACAAAGGTTTAATCTCCAATATATATATAAACAGCTCATGCAGCTTAATGTTAAAAAAAACAAACAACCCAATACAAAAATGGGCAGAAGATCTAAAGAGACGTTTCTTCAAAGAAGACACAGAGATGGCCAAGACGCCCATGAAAAGCTGCTCAACAGCACTAATTATTAGAGAAATGCAAATCAAAACTACAATGAGGTATCACCTCACACCTGTTAGAATCGGCATCATCAGAAAATCTACAAACAACAAATTCTGGGGAGGGTGTGGACAAAAGGAGCCCTCTTCCACTATTGGTGGGGATGTAAATTGATACAGTCACTATGGAGAACAGTATGGAGTTTCCTTAAAAAAACTAGAAATAGAATTACCATCTGATCCAGCAATCCCACTTCTGGGCATATACCCAGAGAAAACCATAAATCAAAAAGGCACATTCACCACAATGTTCATTGCAGCACTATTTACAATAGCCAGGTAATGCAAGCAACCTAAATGCCCACAGACAGATGAATGGATAAAGATGTGGTACATATATAAAATGGAATATTACTCAGCCATAAAAGGGAATGAAACTGGGTCATTTGTAGAGACATCGATGGATCTAGAGACTGTCATACAGAATGAAGTAAGTCAGAAAGAGGAAAACAAATATTGTATATTAAGGCATATATGTGGAACCTAAAAAATGGTACAGATGAACTGGTTTTCAGGGAAGAAATAGAGACACAGAGGTAGAGAACAAACGTAAGGACACCAAGTGTGGGAAGCCATGGGGTGGTGGTGGTGGGATGAGTTGGGAGATTGGGATTGACCTGTATACATGTATATGCATAAAACACATAACTAATAATAACCTGCTGTATAAAAAAATAAATAAAATTAAATTTCAAAATTTTAAAAAATAAAATTTTAAAATAAAACAGAAAAAAGTTCTTCCCTTCACACAGATGTATTTATAGGAATGAATTATTTCCATGCTTATATCTATAAATACATAAAAGAGGAATCAAATCTAACTTGAACCATAAAAGAAAAAAAAAACCTGAACCCACCAGTTATACAGAGGGAAACCCTATCAGGGCACTTGCTCCAGCGGTAAACAATTCTGAAATTGGTCAGAGGTGGGGAATCACCTCCCATACAGCCAGCAACCCACCCCCCATGCAAGGAGCGTCCTCATTGCAAAGCTGGGGGACCGTGCTGAGGCATCTGTGAGTAAACGTGAGCTGAGCCCCAGGCCAGCTGCTGCTGAACTGTTCCCACCCTTCCCAGGTAAAACACCTGAATATGTACAAGGGCTTGAAAGCCTAGAGGAAGGGCCGTGGAGCCACACCAGCGACAGCACGCAGGCCAACTTGGTGCCTGCAGGCCAGCCAGGATGGTCCTGGCCCCGGGCGCTGTTCTGGAAGCTTTCTATTGCCCTGCCTGAGATACCCCTCCTGTCCCGGCCCCCACTGCTTTTTTCCTTCCTCACCTCTGTCCGGAGAGAAATTCCATCGGAAGGTATGGGTGACACATCCTCTTCTTTACAGGTGACAGCCTGGCAACTCCTGCAGAAAGGCCAGCAGAGCCCCACTCACACCGGGCCACCAACAAAGCCTTGGCCCCTCACTCCCTCCCACCAGCACAGCCCCGAGACTGCTGACGGGGCAGAGAATATGGAGTCAGGCACAACTTCAGGGGCTATTGCTGCCTGGAGCGCTGTTTATATTGACCTCAACCAGGCACACCTGTGGAGGGCCGGCTGGCAGGGTAAGGCTGCCCAGGTCAGCTAATCCACAACCCTCAGGGAATCACATTGTTGAAAATGGACCTCGCTAAGGCAGAAGAGAAGCCAAGGAACAAAAGGACACAATGCCATTTGCAGCCCCGTAGATGAGTCTAGAGGTAATCACGTGACTTGGAGTAAGTCAGAAAGTGAAAGACACATATCGTATCATATCACTTATAGGTGTTACCTAAAAATGGATACCAGGGCAGATATTTCCACGGAGAAGGGCAATCACAGATTCATTAAACAAACTTATGGTTCACCAACGGAAAGGTGTGAGGATTGGTTTCATTACGATATCGGGGTTAACAGACATAATCAAACACAGGTGACATATAAAATCACCAAAGACCTACGGAATACCAAGAGAAGACTACTCAACATTCTGTCCTAACGTACATGGGAAAAGGATCCCAGGAAGAACAGACATCTGTATATGTGTAAAAGAACCACATCTTCCACACCTACAACAAGCCAAACATTGTAATCAAACTTGCTGTAATAGAAAAAAAAAATTAAAAAAAAAAACAAGAAGTAGTGAGACAAACTTGAGGGGCTTTCTCCTGGCACATTCCATTCTAAATTCCAATCTAGAACACGACTTCCATTGAGGCTCTGTTGCTCTAGTAACCAGATTTGGTAAGGGAGAACTGCTGCCACCTTGTGGCCGTTTCACGCAACAGCAGCTTTAATCCCAGCGCTAATGGTCAGTTGATATTCAAAATCATTGCAGGCCTGTAAATGACACCTGCCCTGAAAACAAATCCTGGGGTCACATATCGACCAAAAAATTCAAAGGACGTCCATATTTCAAAACGACCATTTCAAAAGGCATATTTTACGCACATTAGTGTTCTGCTTCTTTTTCTTTCTTTCCTTTTTTCTTAAAAAAACGGGAATGGAAAAAGGCATCCCTCAGAATGGGCGAAAATCGTTGCAAATGAATCAATGGACAAAGGTTTAATCTCCAATATATATATAAACAGCTCATGCAGCTTAATATTAAAAAAAACAAACAACCCAATACAAAAATGGGCAGAAGATCTAAAGAGACGTTTCTTCAAAGAAGACACAGAGATGGCCAAGACGCCCATGAAAAGCTGCTCAACAGCACTAATTATTAGAGAAATGCAAATCAAAACTACAATGAGGTATCACCTCACACCTGTTAGAATCGGCATCATCAGAAAATCTACAAACAACAAATTCTGGGGAGGGTGTGGACAAAAGGAGCCCTCTTCCACTATTGGTGGGGATGTAAATTGATACAGTCACTATGGAGAACAGTATGGAGTTTCCTTAAAAAAACTAGAAATAGAATTACCATCTGATCCAGCAATCCCACTTCTGGGCATATACCCAGAGAAAACCATAAATCAAAAAGGCACATTCACCACAATGTTCATTGCAGCACTATTTACAAAGCCAGGTAATGCAAGCAACCTAAATGCCCACAGACAGATGAATGGATAAAGATGTGGTACATATATAAAATGGAATATTACTCAGCCATAAAAGGGAATGAAACTGGGTCATTTGTAGAGACATCGATGGATCTAGAGACTGTCATACAGAATGAAGTAAGTCAGAAAGAGGAAAACAAATATTGTATATTAAGGCATATATGTGGAACCTAAAAAATGGTACAGATGAACTGGTTTTCAGGGAAGAAATAGAGACACAGAGGTAGAGAACAAACGTAAGGACACCAAGTGTGGGAAGCCATGGGGTGGTGGTGGTGGGATGAGTTGGGAGATTGGGATTGACCTGTATACATGTATATGCATAAAACACATAACTAATAATAACCTGCTGTATAAAAAAATAAATAAAATTAAATTTCAAAATTTTAAAAAATAAAATTTTAAAATAAAACAGAAAAAAGGTCTTCCCTTCACACAGATGTATTTATAGGAATGAATTATTTCCATGCTTATATCTATAAATACATAAAAGAGGAATCAAATCTAACTTGAACCATAAAAGAAAAAAAAAACCTGAACCCACCAGTTATACAGAGGGAAACCCTATCAGGGCACTTGCTCCAGCGGTAAACAATTCTGAAATTGGTCAGAGGTGGGGAATCACCTCCCATACAGCCAGCAACCCACCCCCCATGCAAGGAGCGTCCTCATTGCAAAGCTGGGGGACCGTGCTGAGGCATCTGTGAGTAAACGTGAGCTGAGCCCCAGGCCAGCTGCTGCTGAACTGTTCCCACCCTTCCCAGGTAAAACACCTGAATATGTACAAGGGCTTGAAAGCCTAGAGGAAGGGCCGTGGAGCCACACCAGCGACAGCACGCAAGCCAACTTGGTGCCTGCAGGCCAGCCAGGATGGTCCTGGCCCCGGGCGCTGTTCTGGAAGCTTTCTATTGCCCTGCCTGAGATACCCCTCCTGTCCCGGCCCCCACTGCTTTTTTCCTTCCTCACCTCTGTCCGGAGAGAAATTCCATCGGAAGGTATGGGTGACACATCCTCTTCTTTACAGGTGGCAGCCTGGCAACTCCTGCAGAAAGGCCAGCAGAGCCCCACTCACACCGGGCCACCAACAAAGCCTTGGCCCCTCACTCCCTCCCACCAGCACAGCCCCGAGACTGCTGACGGGGCAGAGAATATGGAGTCAGGCACAACTTCAGGGGCTATTGCTGCCTGGAGCGCTGTTTATATTGACCTCAACCAGGCACACCTGTGGAGGGCCGGCTGGCAGGGTAAGGCTGCCCAGGTCAGCTAATCCACAACCCTCAGGGAATCACATTGTTGAAAATGGACCTCGCTAAGGCAGAAGAGAAGCCAAGGAACAAAAGGACACAATGCCATTTGCAGCCCCGTAGATGAGTCTAGAGGTAATCACGTGACTTGGAGTAAGTCAGAAAGTGAAAGACACATATCGTATCATATCACTTATAGGTGTTACCTAAAAATGGATACCAGGGCAGATATTTCCACGGAGAAGGGCAATCACAGATTCATTAAACAAACTTATGGTTCACCAACGGAAAGGTGTGAGGATTGGTTTCATTACGATATCGGGGTTAACAGACATAATCAAACACAGGTGACATATAAAATCACCAAAGACCTACGGAATACCAAGAGAAGACTACTCAACATTCTGTCCTAACGTACATGGGAAAAGGATCCCAGGAAGAACAGACATCTGTATATGTGTAAAAGAACCACATCTTCCACACCTACAACAAGCCAAACATTGTAATCAAACTTGCTGTAATAGAAAAAAAAAATTAAAAAAAAACAAGAAGTAGTGAGACAAACTTGAGGGGCTTTCTCCTGGCACATTCCATTCTAAATTCCAATCTAGAACACGACTTCCATTGAGGCTCTGTTGCTCTAGTAACCAGATTTGGTAAGGGAGAACTGCTGCCACCTTGTGGCCGTTTCACGCAACAGCAGCTTTAATCCCAGCACTAATGGTCAGTTGATATTCAAAATCATTGCAGGCCTGTAAATGACACCTGCCCTGAAAACAAATCCTGGGGTCACATATCGACCAAAAAATTCAAAGGACGTCCATATTTCAAAACGACCATTTCAAAAGGCATATTTTACGCACATTAGTGTTCTGCTTCTTTTTCTTTCTTTCCTTTTTTGTTAAAAAAACGGGAATGGAAAAAGGCATCCCTCAGAATGGGCAAAAATCGTTGCAAATGAATCAATGGACAAAGGTTTAATCTCCAATATATATATAAACAGCTCATGCAGCTTAATATTAAAAAAAACAAACAACCCAATACAAAAATGGGCAGAAGATCTAAAGAGACGTTTCTTCAAAGAAGACACAGAGATGGCCAAGACGCCCATGAAAAGCTGCTCAACAGCACTAATTATTAGAGAAATGCAAATCAAAACTACAATGAGGTATCACCTCACACCTGTTAGAATCGGCATCATCAGAAAATCTACAAACAACAAATTCTGGGGAGGGTGTGGACAAAAGGAGCCCTCTTCCACTATTGGTGGGGATGTAAATTGATACAGTCACTATGGAGAACAGTATGGAGTTTCCTTAAAAAAACTAGAAATAGAATTACCATCTGATCCAGCAATCCCACTTCTGGGCATATACCCAGAGAAAACCATAAATCAAAAAGGCACATTCACCACAATGTTCATTGCAGCACTATTTACAATAGCCAGGTAATGCAAGCAACCTAAATGCCCACAGACAGATGAATGGATAAAGATGTGGTACATATATAAAATGGAATATTACTCAGCCATAAAAGGGAATGAAACTGGGTCATTTGTAGAGACATCGATGGATCTAGAGACTGTCATACAGAATGAAGTAAGTCAGAAAGAGGAAAACAAATATTGTATATTAATGCATATATGTGGAACCTAAAAAATGGTACAGATGAACTGGTTTTCAGGGAAGAAATAGAGACACAGAGGTAGAGAACAAACGTAAGGACACCAAGTGTGGGAAGCCATGGGGTGGTGGTGGTGGGATGAGTTGGGAGATTGGGATTGACCTGTATACATGTATATGCATAAAACACATAACTAATAATAACCTGCTGTATAAAAAAATAAATAAAATTAAATTTCAAAATTTTAAAAAATAAAATTTTAAAATAAAACAGAAAAAAGTTCTTCCCTTCACACAGATGTATTTATAGGAATGAATTATTTCCATGCTTATATCTATAAATACATAAAAGAGGAATCAAATCTAACTTGAACCATAAAAGAAAAAAAAACCTGAACCCACCAGTTATACAGAGGGAAACCCTATCAGGGCACTTGCTCCAGCGGTAAACAATTCTGAAATTGGTCAGAGGTGGGGAATCACCTCCCATACAGCCAGCAACCCACCCCCCATGCAAGGAGCGTCCTCATTGCAAAGCTGGGGGACCGTGCTGAGGCATCTGTGAGTAAACGTGAGCTGAGCCCCAGGCCAGCTGCTGCTGAACTGTTCCCACCCTTCCCAGGTAAAACACCTGAATATGTACAAGGGCTTGAAAGCCTAGAGGAAGGGCCGTGGAGCCACACCAGCGACAGCACGCAGGCCAACTTGGTGCCTGCAGGCCAGCCAGGATGGTCCTGGCCCCGGGCGCTGTTCTGGAAGCTTTCTATTGCCCTGCCTGAGATACCCCTCCTGTCCCGGCCCCCACTGCTTTTTTCCTTCCTCACCTCTGTCCGGAGAGAAATTCCATCGGAAGGTATGGGTGACACATCCTCTTCTTTACAGGTGACAGCCTGGCAACTCCTGCAGAAAGGCCAGCAGAGCCCCACTCACACCGGGCCACCAACAAAGCCTTGGCCCCTCACTCCCTCCCACCAGCACAGCCCCGAGACTGCTGACGGGGCAGAGAATATGGAGTCAGGCACAACTTCAGGGGCTATTGCTGCCTGGAGCGCTGTTTATATTGACCTCAACCAGGCACACCTGTGGAGGGCCGGCTGGCAGGGTAAGGCTGCCCAGGTCAGCTAATCCACAACCCTCAGGGAATCACATTGTTGAAAATGGACCTCGCTAAGGCAGAAGAGAAGCCAAGGAACAAAAGGACACAATGCCATTTGCAGCCCCGTAGATGAGTCTAGAGGTAATCACGTGACTTGGAGTAAGTCAGAAAGTGAAAGACACATATCGTATCATATCACTTATAGGTGTTACCTAAAAATGGATACCAGGGCAGATATTTCCACGGAGAAGGGCAATCACAGATTCATTAAACAAACTTATGGTTCACCAACGGAAAGGTGTGAGGATTGGTTTCATTACGATATCGGGGTTAACAGACATAATCAAACACAGGTGACATATAAAATCACCAAAGACCTACGGAATACCAAGAGAAGACTACTCAACATTCTGTCCTAACGTATATGGGAAAAGGATCCCAGGAAGAACAGACATCTGTATATGTGTAAAAGAACCACATCTTCCACACCTACAACAAGCCAAACATTGTAATCAAACTTGCTGTAATAGAAAAAAAAATTAAAAAAAAAAACAAGAAGTAGTGAGACAAACTTGAGGGGCTTTCTCCTGGCACATTCCATTCTAAATTCCAATCTAGAACACGACTTCCATTGAGGCTCTGTTGCTCTAGTAACCAGATTTGGTAAGGGAGAACTGCTGCCACCTTGTGGCCGTTTCACGCAACAGCAGCTTTAATCCCAGCGCTAATGGTCAGTTGATATTCAAAATCATTGCAGGCCTGTAAATGACACCTGCCCTGAAAACAAATCCTGGGGTCACATATCGACCAAAAAATTCAAAGGACGTCCATATTTCAAAACGACCATTTCAAAAGGCATATTTTACGCACATTAGTGTTCTGCTTCTTTTTCTTTCTTTCCTTTTTTGTTAAAAAAACGGGAATGGAAAAAGGCATCCCTCAGAATGGGCGAAAATCGTTGCAAATGAATCAATGGACAAAGGTTTAATCTCCAATATATATATAAACAGCTCATGCAGCTTAATGTTAAAAAAAACAAACAACCCAATACAAAAATGGGCAGAAGATCTAAAGAGACGTTTCTTCAAAGAAGACACAGAGATGGCCAAGACGCCCATGAAAAGCTGCTCAACAGCACTAATTATTAGAGAAATGCAAATCAAAACTACAATGAGGTATCACCTCACACCTGTTAGAATCGGCATCATCAGAAAATCTACAAACAACAAATTCTGGGGAGGGTGTGGACAAAAGGAGCCCTCTTCCACTATTGGTGGGGATGTAAATTGATACAGTCACTATGGAGAACAGTATGGAGTTTCCTTAAAAAAACTAGAAATAGAATTACCATCTGATCCAGCAATCCCACTTCTGGGCATATACCCAGAGAAAACCATAAATCAAAAAGGCACATTCACCACAATGTTCATTGCAGCACTATTTACAATAGCCAGGTAATGCAAGCAACCTAAATGCCCACAGACAGATGAATGGATAAAGATGTGGTACATATATAAAATGGAATATTACTCAGCCATAAAAGGGAATGAAACTGGGTCATTTGTAGAGACATCGATGGATCTAGAGACTGTCATACAGAATGAAGTAAGTCAGAAAGAGGAAAACAAATATTGTATATTAAGGCATATATGTGGAACCTAAAAAATGGTACAGATGAACTGGTTTTCAGGGAAGAAATAGAGACACAGAGGTAGAGAACAAACGTAAGGACACCAAGTGTGGGAAGCCATGGGGTGGTGGTGGTGGGATGAGTTGGGAGATTGGGATTGACCTGTATACATGTATATGCATAAAACACATAACTAATAATAACCTGCTGTATAAAAAAATAAATAAAATTAAATTTCAAAATTTTAAAAAATAAAATTTTAAAATAAAACAGAAAAAAGTTCTTCCCTTCACACAGATGTATTTATAGGAATGAATTATTTCCATGCTTATATCTATAAATACATAAAAGAGGAATCAAATCTAACTTGAACCATAAAAGAAAAAAAAACCTGAACCCACCAGTTATACAGAGGGAAACCCTATCAGGGCACTTGCTCCAGCGGTAAACAATTCTGAAATTGGTCAGAGGTGGGGAATCACCTCCCATACAGCCAGCAACCCACCCCCCATGCAAGGAGCGTCCTCATTGCAAAGCTGGGGGACCGTGCTGAGGCATCTGTGAGTAAACGTGAGCTGAGCCCCAGGCCAGCTGCTGCTGAACTGTTCCCACCCTTCCCAGGTAAAACACCTGAATATGTACAAGGGCTTGAAAGCCTAGAGGAAGGGCCGTGGAGCCACACCAGCGACAGCACGCAGGCCAACTTGGTGCCTGCAGGCCAGCCAGGATGGTCCTGGCCCCGGGCGCTGTTCTGGAAGCTTTCTATTGCCCTGCCTGAGATACCCCTCCTGTCCCGGCCCCCACTGCTTTTTTCCTTCCTCACCTCTGTCCGGAGAGAAATTCCATCGGAAGGTATGGGTGACACATCCTCTTCTTTACAGGTGACAGCCTGGCAACTCCTGCAGAAAGGCCAGCAGAGCCCCACTCACACCGGGCCACCAACAAAGCCTTGGCCCCTCACTCCCTCCCACCAGCACAGCCCCGAGACTGCTGACGGGGCAGAGAATATGGAGTCAGGCACAACTTCAGGGGCTATTGCTGCCTGGAGCGCTGTTTATATTGACCTCAACCAGGCACACCTGTGGAGGGCCGGCTGGCAGGGTAAGGCTGCCCAGGTCAGCTAATCCACAACCCTCAGGGAATCACATTGTTGAAAATGGACCTCGCTAAGGCAGAAGAGAAGCCAAGGAACAAAAGGACACAATGCCATTTGCAGCCCCGTAGATGAGTCTAGAGGTAATCACGTGACTTGGAGTAAGTCAGAAAGTGAAAGACACATATCGTATCATATCACTTATAGGTGTTACCTAAAAATGGATACCAGGGCAGATATTTCCACGGAGAAGGGCAATCACAGATTCATTAAACAAACTTATGGTTCACCAACGGAAAGGTGTGAGGATTGGTTTCATTACGATATCGGGGTTAACAGACATAATCAAACACAGGTGACATATAAAATCACCAAAGACCTACGGAATACCAAGAGAAGACTACTCAACATTCTGTCCTAACGTACATGGGAAAAGGATCCCAGGAAGAACAGACATCTGTATATGTGTAAAAGAACCACATCTTCCACACCTACAACAAGCCAAACATTGTAATCAAACTTGCTGTAATAGAAAAAAAAAATTAAAAAAAAACAAGAAGTAGTGAGACAAACTTGAGGGGCTTTCTCCTGGCACATTCCATTCTAAATTCCAATCTAGAACACGACTTCCATTGAGGCTCTGTTGCTCTAGTAACCAGATTTGGTAAGGGAGAACTGCTGCCACCTTGTGGCCGTTTCACGCAACAGCAGCTTTAATCCCAGCACTAATGGTCAGTTGATATTCAAAATCATTGCAGGCCTGTAAATGACACCTGCCCTGAAAACAAATCCTGGGGTCACATATCGACCAAAAAATTCAAAGGACGTCCATATTTCAAAACGACCATTTCAAAAGGCATATTTTACGCACATTAGTGTTCTGCTTCTTTTTCTTTCTTTCCTTTTTTGTTAAAAAAACGGGAATGGAAAAAGGCATCCCTCAGAATGGGCAAAAATCGTTGCAAATGAATCAATGGACAAAGGTTTAATCTCCAATATATATATAAACAGCTCATGCAGCTTAATATTAAAAAAAACAAACAACCCAATACAAAAATGGGCAGAAGATCTAAAGAGACGTTTCTTCAAAGAAGACACAGAGATGGCCAAGACGCCCATGAAAAGCTGCTCAACAGCACTAATTATTAGAGAAATGCAAATCAAAACTACAATGAGGTATCACCTCACACCTGTTAGAATCGGCATCATCAGAAAATCTACAAACAACAAATTCTGGGGAGGGTGTGGACAAAAGGAGCCCTCTTCCACTATTGGTGGGGATGTAAATTGATACAGTCACTATGGAGAACAGTATGGAGTTTCCTTAAAAAAACTAGAAATAGAATTACCATCTGATCCAGCAATCCCACTTCTGGGCATATACCCAGAGAAAACCATAAATCAAAAAGGCACATTCACCACAATGTTCATTGCAGCACTATTTACAATAGCCAGGTAATGCAAGCAACCTAAATGCCCACAGACAGATGAATGGATAAAGATGTGGTACATATATAAAATGGAATATTACTCAGCCATAAAAGGGAATGAAACTGGGTCATTTGTAGAGACATCGATGGATCTAGAGACTGTCATACAGAATGAAGTAAGTCAGAAAGAGGAAAACAAATATTGTATATTAATGCATATATGTGGAACCTAAAAAATGGTACAGATGAACTGGTTTTCAGGGAAGAAATAGAGACACAGAGGTAGAGAACAAACGTAAGGACACCAAGTGTGGGAAGCCATGGGGTGGTGGTGGTGGGATGAGTTGGGAGATTGGGATTGACCTGTATACATGTATATGCATAAAACACATAACTAATAATAACCTGCTGTATAAAAAAATAAATAAAATTAAATTTCAAAATTTTAAAAAATAAAATTTTAAAATAAAACAGAAAAAAGTTCTTCCCTTCACACAGATGTATTTATAGGAATGAATTATTTCCATGCTTATATCTATAAATACATAAAAGAGGAATCAAATCTAACTTGAACCATAAAAGAAAAAAAAACCTGAACCCACCAGTTATACAGAGGGAAACCCTATCAGGGCACTTGCTCCAGCGGTAAACAATTCTGAAATTGGTCAGAGGTGGGGAATCACCTCCCATACAGCCAGCAACCCACCCCCCATGCAAGGAGCGTCCTCATTGCAAAGCTGGGGGACCGTGCTGAGGCATCTGTGAGTAAACGTGAGCTGAGCCCCAGGCCAGCTGCTGCTGAACTGTTCCCACCCTTCCCAGGTAAAACACCTGAATATGTACAAGGGCTTGAAAGCCTAGAGGAAGGGCCGTGGAGCCACACCAGCGACAGCACGCAGGCCAACTTGGTGCCTGCAGGCCAGCCAGGATGGTCCTGGCCCCGGGCGCTGTTCTGGAAGCTTTCTATTGCCCTGCCTGAGATACCCCTCCTGTCCCGGCCCCCACTGCTTTTTTCCTTCCTCACCTCTGTCCGGAGAGAAATTCCATCGGAAGGTATGGGTGACACATCCTCTTCTTTACAGGTGACAGCCTGGCAACTCCTGCAGAAAGGCCAGCAGAGCCCCACTCACACCGGGCCACCAACAAAGCCTTGGCCCCTCACTCCCTCCCACCAGCACAGCCCCGAGACTGCTGACGGGGCAGAGAATATGGAGTCAGGCACAACTTCAGGGGCTATTGCTGCCTGGAGCGCTGTTTATATTGACCTCAACCAGGCACACCTGTGGAGGGCCGGCTGGCAGGGTAAGGCTGCCCAGGTCAGCTAATCCACAACCCTCAGGGAATCACATTGTTGAAAATGGACCTCGCTAAGGCAGAAGAGAAGCCAAGGAACAAAAGGACACAATGCCATTTGCAGCCCCGTAGATGAGTCTAGAGGTAATCACGTGACTTGGAGTAAGTCAGAAAGTGAAAGACACATATCGTATCATATCACTTATAGGTGTTACCTAAAAATGGATACCAGGGCAGATATTTCCACGGAGAAGGGCAATCACAGATTCATTAAACAAACTTATGGTTCACCAACGGAAAGGTGTGAGGATTGGTTTCATTACGATATCGGGGTTAACAGACATAATCAAACACAGGTGACATATAAAATCACCAAAGACCTACGGAATACCAAGAGAAGACTACTCAACATTCTGTCCTAACGTATATGGGAAAAGGATCCCAGGAAGAACAGACATCTGTATATGTGTAAAAGAACCACATCTTCCACACCTACAACAAGCCAAACATTGTAATCAAACTTGCTGTAATAGAAAAAAAAATTAAAAAAAAAAACAAGAAGTAGTGAGACAAACTTGAGGGGCTTTCTCCTGGCACATTCCATTCTAAATTCCAATCTAGAACACGACTTCCATTGAGGCTCTGTTGCTCTAGTAACCAGATTTGGTAAGGGAGAACTGCTGCCACCTTGTGGCCGTTTCACGCAACAGCAGCTTTAATCCCAGCGCTAATGGTCAGTTGATATTCAAAATCATTGCAGGCCTGTAAATGACACCTGCCCTGAAAACAAATCCTGGGGTCACATATCGACCAAAAAATTCAAAGGACGTCCATATTTCAAAACGACCATTTCAAAAGGCATATTTTACGCACATTAGTGTTCTGCTTCTTTTTCTTTCTTTCCTTTTTTGTTAAAAAAACGGGAATGGAAAAAGGCATCCCTCAGAATGGGCGAAAATCGTTGCAAATGAATCAATGGACAAAGGTTTAATCTCCAATATATATATAAACAGCTCATGCAGCTTAATGTTAAAAAAAACAAACAACCCAATACAAAAATGGGCAGAAGATCTAAAGAGACGTTTCTTCAAAGAAGACACAGAGATGGCCAAGACGCCCATGAAAAGCTGCTCAACAGCACTAATTATTAGAGAAATGCAAATCAAAACTACAATGAGGTATCACCTCACACCTGTTAGAATCGGCATCATCAGAAAATCTACAAACAACAAATTCTGGGGAGGGTGTGGACAAAAGGAGCCCTCTTCCACTATTGGTGGGGATGTAAATTGATACAGTCACTATGGAGAACAGTATGGAGTTTCCTTAAAAAACTAGAAATAGAATTACCATCTGATCCAGCAATCCCACTTCTGGGCATATACCCAGAGAAAACCATAAATCAAAAAGGCACATTCACCACAATGTTCATTGCAGCACTATTTACAATAGCCAGGTAATGCAAGCAACCTAAATGCCCACAGACAGATGAATGGATAAAGATGTGGTACATATATAAAATGGAATATTACTCAGCCATAAAAGGGAATGAAACTGGGTCATTTGTAGAGACATCGATGGATCTAGAGACTGTCATACAGAATTGAAGTAAGTCAGAAAGAGGAAAACAAATATTGTATATTAAGGCATATATGTGGAACCTAAAAAATGGTACAGATGAACTGGTTTTCAGGGAAGAAATAGAGACACAGAGGTAGAGAACAAACGTAAGGACACCAAGTGTGGGAAGCCATGGGGTGGTGGTGGTGGGATGAGTTGGGAGATTGGGATTGACCTGTATACATGTATATGCATAAAACACATAACTAATAATAACCTGCTGTATAAAAAAATAAATAAAATTAAATTTCAAAATTTTAAAAAATAAAATTTTAAAATAAAACAGAAAAAAGTTCTTCCCTTCACACAGATGTATTTATAGGAATGAATTATTTCCATGCTTATATCTATAAATACATAAAAGAGGAATCAAATCTAACTTGAACCATAAAAGAAAAAAAAACCTGAACCCACCAGTTATACAGAGGGAAACCCTATCAGGGCACTTGCTCCAGCGGTAAACAATTCTGAAATTGGTCAGAGGTGGGGAATCACCTCCCATACAGCCAGCAACCCACCCCCCATGCAAGGAGCGTCCTCATTGCAAAGCTGGGGGACCGTGCTGAGGCATCTGTGAGTAAACGTGAGCTGAGCCCCAGGCCAGCTGCTGCTGAACTGTTCCCACCCTTCCCAGGTAAAACACCTGAATATGTACAAGGGCTTGAAAGCCTAGAGGAAGGGCCGTGGAGCCACACCAGCGACAGCACGCAGGCCAACTTGGTGCCTGCAGGCCAGCCAGGATGGTCCTGGCCCCGGGCGCTGTTCTGGAAGCTTTCTATTGCCCTGCCTGAGATACCCCTCCTGTCCCGGCCCCCACTGCTTTTTTCCTTCCTCACCTCTGTCCGGAGAGAAATTCCATCGGAAGGTATGGGTGACACATCCTCTTCTTTACAGGTGACAGCCTGGCAACTCCTGCAGAAAGGCCAGCAGAGCCCCACTCACACCGGGCCACCAACAAAGCCTTGGCCCCTCACTCCCTCCCACCAGCACAGCCCCGAGACTGCTGACGGGGCAGAGAATATGGAGTCAGGCACAACTTCAGGGGCTATTGCTGCCTGGAGCGCTGTTTATATTGACCTCAACCAGGCACACCTGTGGAGGGCCGGCTGGCAGGGTAAGGCTGCCCAGGTCAGCTAATCCACAACCCTCAGGGAATCACATTGTTGAAAATGGACCTCGCTAAGGCAGAAGAGAAGCCAAGGAACAAAAGGACACAATGCCATTTGCAGCCCCGTAGATGAGTCTAGAGGTAATCACGTGACTTGGAGTAAGTCAGAAAGTGAAAGACACATATCGTATCATATCACTTATAGGTGTTACCTAAAAATGGATACCAGGGCAGATATTTCCACGGAGAAGGGCAATCACAGATTCATTAAACAAACTTATGGTTCACCAACGGAAAGGTGTGAGGATTGGTTTCATTACGATATCGGGGTTAACAGACATAATCAAACACAGGTGACATATAAAATCACCAAAGACCTACGGAATACCAAGAGAAGACTACTCAACATTCTGTCCTAACGTACATGGGAAAAGGATCCCAGGAAGAACAGACATCTGTATATGTGTAAAAGAACCACATCTTCCACACCTACAACAAGCCAAACATTGTAATCAAACTTGCTGTAATAGAAAAAAAAAATTAAAAAAAAAAACAAGAAGTAGTGAGACAAACTTGAGGGGCTTTCTCCTGGCACATTCCATTCTAAATTCCAATCTAGAACACGACTTCCATTGAGGCTCTGTTGCTCTAGTAACCAGATTTGGTAAGGGAGAACTGCTGCCACCTTGTGGCCGTTTCACGCAACAGCAGCTTTAATCCCAGCGCTAATGGTCAGTTGATATTCAAAATCATTGCAGGCCTGTAAATGACACCTGCCCTGAAAACAAATCCTGGGGTCACATATCGACCAAAAAATTCAAAGGACGTCCATATTTCAAAACGACCATTTCAAAAGGCATATTTTACGCACATTAGTGTTCTGCTTCTTTTTCTTTCTTTCCTTTTTTGTTAAAAAAACGGGAATGGAAAAAGGCATCCCTCAGAATGGGCGAAAATCGTTGCAAATGAATCAATGGACAAAGGTTTAATCTCCAATATATATATAAACAGCTCATGCAGCTTAATATTAAAAAAAACAAACAACCCAATACAAAAATGGGCAGAAGATCTAAAGAGACGTTTCTTCAAAGAAGACACAGAGATGGCCAAGACGCCCATGAAAAGCTGCTCAACAGCACTAATTATTAGAGAAATGCAAATCAAAACTACAATGAGGTATCACCTCACACCTGTTAGAATCGGCATCATCAGAAAATCTACAAACAACAAATTCTGGGGAGGGTGTGGACAAAAGGAGCCCTCTTCCACTATTGGTGGGGATGTAAATTGATACAGTCACTATGGAGAACAGTATGGAGTTTCCTTAAAAAAACTAGAAATAGAATTACCATCTGATCCAGCAATCCCACTTCTGGGCATATACCCAGAGAAAACCATAAATCAAAAAGGCACATTCACCACAATGTTCATTGCAGCACTATTTACAATAGCCAGGTAATGCAAGCAACCTAAATGCCCACAGACAGATGAATGGATAAAGATGTGGTACATATATAAAATGGAATATTACTCAGCCATAAAAGGGAATGAAACTGGGTCATTTGTAGAGACATCGATGGATCTAGAGACTGTCATACAGAATGAAGTAAGTCAGAAAGAGGAAAACAAATATTGTATATTAATGCATATATGTGGAACCTAAAAAATGGTACAGATGAACTGGTTTTCAGGGAAGAAATAGAGACACAGAGGTAGAGAACAAACGTAAGGACACCAAGTGTGGGAAGCCATGGGGTGGTGGTGGTGGGATGAGTTGGGAGATTGGGATTGACCTGTATACATGTATATGCATAAAACACATAACTAATAATAACCTGCTGTATAAAAAAATAAATAAAATTAAATTTCAAAATTTTAAAAAATAAAATTTTAAAATAAAACAGAAAAAAGTTCTTCCCTTCACACAGATGTATTTATAGGAATGAATTATTTCCATGCTTATATCTATAAATACATAAAAGAGGAATCAAATCTAACTTGAACCATAAAAGAAAAAAAAAACCTGAACCCACCAGTTATACAGAGGGAAACCCTATCAGGGCACTTGCTCCAGCGGTAAACAATTCTGAAATTGGTCAGAGGTGGGGAATCACCTCCCATACAGCCAGCAACCCACCCCCCATGCAAGGAGCGTCCTCATTGCAAAGCTGGGGGACCGTGCTGAGGCATCTGTGAGTAAACGTGAGCTGAGCCCCAGGCCAGCTGCTGCTGAACTGTTCCCACCCTTCCCAGGTAAAACACCTGAATATGTACAAGGGCTTGAAAGCCTAGAGGAAGGGCCGTGGAGCCACACCAGCGACAGCACGCAAGCCAACTTGGTGCCTGCAGGCCAGCCAGGATGGTCCTGGCCCCGGGCGCTGTTCTGGAAGCTTTCTATTGCCCTGCCTGAGATACCCCTCCTGTCCCGGCCCCCACTGCTTTTTTCCTTCCTCACCTCTGTCCGGAGAGAAATTCCATCGGAAGGTATGGGTGACACATCCTCTTCTTTACAGGTGGCAGCCTGGCAACTCCTGCAGAAAGGCCAGCAGAGCCCCACTCACACCGGGCCACCAACAAAGCCTTGGCCCCTCACTCCCTCCCACCAGCACAGCCCCGAGACTGCTGACGGGGCAGAGAATATGGAGTCAGGCACAACTTCAGGGGCTATTGCTGCCTGGAGCGCTGTTTATATTGACCTCAACCAGGCACACCTGTGGAGGGCCGGCTGGCAGGGTAAGGCTGCCCAGGTCAGCTAATCCACAACCCTCAGGGAATCACATTGTTGAAAATGGACCTCGCTAAGGCAGAAGAGAAGCCAAGGAACAAAAGGACACAATGCCATTTGCAGCCCCGTAGATGAGTCTAGAGGTAATCACGTGACTTGGAGTAAGTCAGAAAGTGAAAGACACATATCGTATCATATCACTTATAGGTGTTACCTAAAAATGGATACCAGGGCAGATATTTCCACGGAGAAGGGCAATCACAGATTCATTAAACAAACTTATGGTTCACCAACGGAAAGGTGTGAGGATTGGTTTCATTACGATATCGGGGTTAACAGACATAATCAAACACAGGTGACATATAAAATCACCAAAGACCTACGGAATACCAAGAGAAGACTACTCAACATTCTGTCCTAACGTACATGGGAAAAGGATCCCAGGAAGAACAGACATCTGTATATGTGTAAAAGAACCACATCTTCCACACCTACAACAAGCCAAACATTGTAATCAAACTTGCTGTAATAGAAAAAAAAAATTAAAAAAAAACAAGAAGTAGTGAGACAAACTTGAGGGGCTTTCTCCTGGCACATTCCATTCTAAATTCCAATCTAGAACACGACTTCCATTGAGGCTCTGTTGCTCTAGTAACCAGATTTGGTAAGGGAGAACTGCTGCCACCTTGTGGCCGTTTCACGCAACAGCAGCTTTAATCCCAGCACTAATGGTCAGTTGATATTCAAAATCATTGCAGGCCTGTAAATGACACCTGCCCTGAAAACAAATCCTGGGGTCACATATCGACCAAAAAATTCAAAGGACGTCCATATTTCAAAACGACCATTTCAAAAGGCATATTTTACGCACATTAGTGTTCTGCTTCTTTTTCTTTCTTTCCTTTTTTGTTAAAAAAACGGGAATGGAAAAAGGCATCCCTCAGAATGGGCAAAAATCGTTGCAAATGAATCAATGGACAAAGGTTTAATCTCCAATATATATATAAACAGCTCATGCAGCTTAATATTAAAAAAAACAAACAACCCAATACAAAAATGGGCAGAAGATCTAAAGAGACGTTTCTTCAAAGAAGACACAGAGATGGCCAAGACGCCCATGAAAAGCTGCTCAACAGCACTAATTATTAGAGAAATGCAAATCAAAACTACAATGAGGTATCACCTCACACCTGTTAGAATCGGCATCATCAGAAAATCTACAAACAACAAATTCTGGGGAGGGTGTGGACAAAAGGAGCCCTCTTCCACTATTGGTGGGGATGTAAATTGATACAGTCACTATGGAGAACAGTATGGAGTTTCCTTAAAAAAACTAGAAATAGAATTACCATCTGATCCAGCAATCCCACTTCTGGGCATATACCCAGAGAAAACCATAAATCAAAAAGGCACATTCACCACAATGTTCATTGCAGCACTATTTACAATAGCCAGGTAATGCAAGCAACCTAAATGCCCACAGACAGATGAATGGATAAAGATGTGGTACATATATAAAATGGAATATTACTCAGCCATAAAAGGGAATGAAACTGGGTCATTTGTAGAGACATCGATGGATCTAGAGACTGTCATACAGAATGAAGTAAGTCAGAAAGAGGAAAACAAATATTGTATATTAATGCATATATGTGGAACCTAAAAAATGGTACAGATGAACTGGTTTTCAGGGAAGAAATAGAGACACAGAGGTAGAGAACAAACGTAAGGACACCAAGTGTGGGAAGCCATGGGGTGGTGGTGGTGGGATGAGTTGGGAGATTGGGATTGACCTGTATACATGTATATGCATAAAACACATAACTAATAATAACCTGCTGTATAAAAAAATAAATAAAATTAAATTTCAAAATTTTAAAAAATAAAATTTTAAAATAAAACAGAAAAAAGTTCTTCCCTTCACACAGATGTATTTATAGGAATGAATTATTTCCATGCTTATATCTATAAATACATAAAAGAGGAATCAAATCTAACTTGAACCATAAAAGAAAAAAAAACCTGAACCCACCAGTTATACAGAGGGAAACCCTATCAGGGCACTTGCTCCAGCGGTAAACAATTCTGAAATTGGTCAGAGGTGGGGAATCACCTCCCATACAGCCAGCAACCCACCCCCCATGCAAGGAGCGTCCTCATTGCAAAGCTGGGGGACCGTGCTGAGGCATCTGTGAGTAAACGTGAGCTGAGCCCCAGGCCAGCTGCTGCTGAACTGTTCCCACCCTTCCCAGGTAAAACACCTGAATATGTACAAGGGCTTGAAAGCCTAGAGGAAGGGCCGTGGAGCCACACCAGCGACAGCACGCAGGCCAACTTGGTGCCTGCAGGCCAGCCAGGATGGTCCTGGCCCCGGGCGCTGTTCTGGAAGCTTTCTATTGCCCTGCCTGAGATACCCCTCCTGTCCCGGCCCCCACTGCTTTTTTCCTTCCTCACCTCTGTCCGGAGAGAAATTCCATCGGAAGGTATGGGTGACACATCCTCTTCTTTACAGGTGACAGCCTGGCAACTCCTGCAGAAAGGCCAGCAGAGCCCCACTCACACCGGGCCACCAACAAAGCCTTGGCCCCTCACTCCCTCCCACCAGCACAGCCCCGAGACTGCTGACGGGGCAGAGAATATGGAGTCAGGCACAACTTCAGGGGCTATTGCTGCCTGGAGCGCTGTTTATATTGACCTCAACCAGGCACACCTGTGGAGGGCCGGCTGGCAGGGTAAGGCTGCCCAGGTCAGCTAATCCACAACCCTCAGGGAATCACATTGTTGAAAATGGACCTCGCTAAGGCAGAAGAGAAGCCAAGGAACAAAAGGACACAATGCCATTTGCAGCCCCGTAGATGAGTCTAGAGGTAATCACGTGACTTGGAGTAAGTCAGAAAGTGAAAGACACATATCGTATCATATCACTTATAGGTGTTACCTAAAAATGGATACCAGGGCAGATATTTCCACGGAGAAGGGCAATCACAGATTCATTAAACAAACTTATGGTTCACCAACGGAAAGGTGTGAGGATTGGTTTCATTACGATATCGGGGTTAACAGACATAATCAAACACAGGTGACATATAAAATCACCAAAGACCTACGGAATACCAAGAGAAGACTACTCAACATTCTGTCCTAACGTATATGGGAAAAGGATCCCAGGAAGAACAGACATCTGTATATGTGTAAAAGAACCACATCTTCCACACCTACAACAAGCCAAACATTGTAATCAAACTTGCTGTAATAGAAAAAAAAATTAAAAAAAAAAACAAGAAGTAGTGAGACAAACTTGAGGGGCTTTCTCCTGGCACATTCCATTCTAAATTCCAATCTAGAACACGACTTCCATTGAGGCTCTGTTGCTCTAGTAACCAGATTTGGTAAGGGAGAACTGCTGCCACCTTGTGGCCGTTTCACGCAACAGCAGCTTTAATCCCAGCGCTAATGGTCAGTTGATATTCAAAATCATTGCAGGCCTGTAAATGACACCTGCCCTGAAAACAAATCCTGGGGTCACATATCGACCAAAAAATTCAAAGGACGTCCATATTTCAAAACGACCATTTCAAAAGGCATATTTTACGCACATTAGTGTTCTGCTTCTTTTTCTTTCTTTCCTTTTTTGTTAAAAAAACGGGAATGGAAAAAGGCATCCCTCAGAATGGGCGAAAATCGTTGCAAATGAATCAATGGACAAAGGTTTAATCTCCAATATATATATAAACAGCTCATGCAGCTTAATGTTAAAAAAAACAAACAACCCAATACAAAAATGGGCAGAAGATCTAAAGAGACGTTTCTTCAAAGAAGACACAGAGATGGCCAAGACGCCCATGAAAAGCTGCTCAACAGCACTAATTATTAGAGAAATGCAAATCAAAACTACAATGAGGTATCACCTCACACCTGTTAGAATCGGCATCATCAGAAAATCTACAAACAACAAATTCTGGGGAGGGTGTGGACAAAAGGAGCCCTCTTCCACTATTGGTGGGGATGTAAATTGATACAGTCACTATGGAGAACAGTATGGAGTTTCCTTAAAAAAACTAGAAATAGAATTACCATCTGATCCAGCAATCCCACTTCTGGGCATATACCCAGAGAAAACCATAAATCAAAAAGGCACATTCACCACAATGTTCATTGCAGCACTATTTACAATAGCCAGGTAATGCAAGCAACCTAAATGCCCACAGACAGATGAATGGATAAAGATGTGGTACATATATAAAATGGAATATTACTCAGCCATAAAAGGGAATGAAACTGGGTCATTTGTAGAGACATCGATGGATCTAGAGACTGTCATACAGAATGAAGTAAGTCAGAAAGAGGAAAACAAATATTGTATATTAAGGCATATATGTGGAACCTAAAAAATGGTACAGATGAACTGGTTTTCAGGGAAGAAATAGAGACACAGAGGTAGAGAACAAACGTAAGGACACCAAGTGTGGGAAGCCATGGGGTGGTGGTGGTGGGATGAGTTGGGAGATTGGGATTGACCTGTATACATGTATATGCATAAAACACATAACTAATAATAACCTGCTGTATAAAAAAATAAATAAAATTAAATTTCAAAATTTTAAAAAATAAAATTTTAAAATAAAACAGAAAAAAGTTCTTCCCTTCACACAGATGTATTTATAGGAATGAATTATTTCCATGCTTATATCTATAAATACATAAAAGAGGAATCAAATCTAACTTGAACCATAAAAGAAAAAAAAAACCTGAACCCACCAGTTATACAGAGGGAAACCCTATCAGGGCACTTGCTCCAGCGGTAAACAATTCTGAAATTGGTCAGAGGTGGGGAATCACCTCCCATACAGCCAGCAACCCACCCCCCATGCAAGGAGCGTCCTCATTGCAAAGCTGGGGGACCGTGCTGAGGCATCTGTGAGTAAACGTGAGCTGAGCCCCAGGCCAGCTGCTGCTGAACTGTTCCCACCCTTCCCAGGTAAAACACCTGAATATGTACAAGGGCTTGAAAGCCTAGAGGAAGGGCCGTGGAGCCACACCAGCGACAGCACGCAGGCCAACTTGGTGCCTGCAGGCCAGCCAGGATGGTCCTGGCCCCGGGCGCTGTTCTGGAAGCTTTCTATTGCCCTGCCTGAGATACCCCTCCTGTCCCGGCCCCCACTGCTTTTTTCCTTCCTCACCTCTGTCCGGAGAGAAATTCCATCGGAAGGTATGGGTGACACATCCTCTTCTTTACAGGTGACAGCCTGGCAACTCCTGCAGAAAGGCCAGCAGAGCCCCACTCACACCGGGCCACCAACAAAGCCTTGGCCCCTCACTCCCTCCCACCAGCACAGCCCCGAGACTGCTGACGGGGCAGAGAATATGGAGTCAGGCACAACTTCAGGGGCTATTGCTGCCTGGAGCGCTGTTTATATTGACCTCAACCAGGCACACCTGTGGAGGGCCGGCTGGCAGGGTAAGGCTGCCCAGGTCAGCTAATCCACAACCCTCAGGGAATCACATTGTTGAAAATGGACCTCGCTAAGGCAGAAGAGAAGCCAAGGAACAAAAGGACACAATGCCATTTGCAGCCCCGTAGATGAGTCTAGAGGTAATCACGTGACTTGGAGTAAGTCAGAAAGTGAAAGACACATATCGTATCATATCACTTATAGGTGTTACCTAAAAATGGATACCAGGGCAGATATTTCCACGGAGAAGGGCAATCACAGATTCATTAAACAAACTTATGGTTCACCAACGGAAAGGTGTGAGGATTGGTTTCATTACGATATCGGGGTTAACAGACATAATCAAACACAGGTGACATATAAAATCACCAAAGACCTACGGAATACCAAGAGAAGACTACTCAACATTCTGTCCTAACGTACATGGGAAAAGGATCCCAGGAAGAACAGACATCTGTATATGTGTAAAAGAACCACATCTTCCACACCTACAACAAGCCAAACATTGTAATCAAACTTGCTGTAATAGAAAAAAAAAATTAAAAAAAAAAACAAGAAGTAGTGAGACAAACTTGAGGGGCTTTCTCCTGGCACATTCCATTCTAAATTCCAATCTAGAACACGACTTCCATTGAGGCTCTGTTGCTCTAGTAACCAGATTTGGTAAGGGAGAACTGCTGCCACCTTGTGGCCGTTTCACGCAACAGCAGCTTTAATCCCAGCGCTAATGGTCAGTTGATATTCAAAATCATTGCAGGCCTGTAAATGACACCTGCCCTGAAAACAAATCCTGGGGTCACATATCGACCAAAAAATTCAAAGGACGTCCATATTTCAAAACGACCATTTCAAAAGGCATATTTTACGCACATTAGTGTTCTGCTTCTTTTTCTTTCTTTCCTTTTTTCTTAAAAAAACGGGAATGGAAAAAGGCATCCCTCAGAATGGGCGAAAATCGTTGCAAATGAATCAATGGACAAAGGTTTAATCTCCAATATATATATAAACAGCTCATGCAGCTTAATATTAAAAAAAACAAACAACCCAATACAAAAATGGGCAGAAGATCTAAAGAGACGTTTCTTCAAAGAAGACACAGAGATGGCCAAGACGCCCATGAAAAGCTGCTCAACAGCACTAATTATTAGAGAAATGCAAATCAAAACTACAATGAGGTATCACCTCACACCTGTTAGAATCGGCATCATCAGAAAATCTACAAACAACAAATTCTGGGGAGGGTGTGGACAAAAGGAGCCCTCTTCCACTATTGGTGGGGATGTAAATTGATACAGTCACTATGGAGAACAGTATGGAGTTTCCTTAAAAAAACTAGAAATAGAATTACCATCTGATCCAGCAATCCCACTTCTGGGCATATACCCAGAGAAAACCATAAATCAAAAAGGCACATTCACCACAATGTTCATTGCAGCACTATTTACAATAGCCAGGTAATGCAAGCAACCTAAATGCCCACAGACAGATGAATGGATAAAGATGTGGTACATATATAAAATGGAATATTACTCAGCCATAAAAGGGAATGAAACTGGGTCATTTGTAGAGACATCGATGGATCTAGAGACTGTCATACAGAATGAAGTAAGTCAGAAAGAGGAAAACAAATATTGTATATTAATGCATATATGTGGAACCTAAAAAATGGTACAGATGAACTGGTTTTCAGGGAAGAAATAGAGACACAGAGGTAGAGAACAAACGTAAGGACACCAAGTGTGGGAAGCCATGGGGTGGTGGTGGTGGGATGAGTTGGGAGATTGGGATTGACCTGTATACATGTATATGCATAAAACACATAACTAATAATAACCTGCTGTATAAAAAAATAAATAAAATTAAATTTCAAAATTTTAAAAAATAAAATTTTAAAATAAAACAGAAAAAAGTTCTTCCCTTCACACAGATGTATTTATAGGAATGAATTATTTCCATGCTTATATCTATAAATACATAAAAGAGGAATCAAATCTAACTTGAACCATAAAAGAAAAAAAAAACCTGAACCCACCAGTTATACAGAGGGAAACCCTATCAGGGCACTTGCTCCAGCGGTAAACAATTCTGAAATTGGTCAGAGGTGGGGAATCACCTCCCATACAGCCAGCAACCCACCCCCCATGCAAGGAGCGTCCTCATTGCAAAGCTGGGGGACCGTGCTGAGGCATCTGTGAGTAAACGTGAGCTGAGCCCCAGGCCAGCTGCTGCTGAACTGTTCCCACCCTTCCCAGGTAAAACACCTGACTATGTACAAGGGCTTGAAAGCCTAGAGGAAGGGCCGTGGAGCCACACCAGTGACAGCACGCAGGCCAACTTGGTGCCTGCAGGCCAGCCAGGATGGTCCTGGCCCCGGGCGCTGTTCTGGAAGCTTTCTATTGCCCTGCCTGAGATACCCCTCCTGTCCCGGCCCCCACTGCTTTTTTCCTTCCTCACCTCTGTCCGGAGAGAAATTCCATCGGAAGGTATGGGTGACACATCCTCTTCTTTACAGGTGGCAGCCTGGCAACTCCTGCAGAAAGGCCAGCAGAGCCCCACTCACACCGGGCCACCAACAAAGCCTTGGCCCCTCACTCCCTCCCACCAGCACAGCCCCGAGACTGCTGACGGGGCAGAGAATATGGAGTCAGGCACAACTTCAGGGGCTATTGCTGCCTGGAGCGCTGTTTATATTGACCTCAACCAGGCACACCTGTGGAGGGCCGGCTGGCAGGGTAAGGCTGCCCAGGTCAGCTAATCCACAACCCTCAGGGAATCACATTGTTGAAAATGGACCTCGCTAAGGCAGAAGAGAAGCCAAGGAACAAAAGGACACAATGCCATTTGCAGCCCCGTAGATGAGTCTAGAGGTAATCACGTGACTTGGAGTAAGTCAGAAAGTGAAAGACACATATCGTATCATATCACTTATAGGTGTTACCTAAAAATGGATACCAGGGCAGATATTTCCACGGAGAAGGGCAATCACAGATTCATTAAACAAACTTATGGTTCACCAACGGAAAGGTGTGAGGATTGGTTTCATTACGATATCGGGGTTAACAGACATAATCAAACACAGGTGACATATAAAATCACCAAAGACCTACGGAATACCAAGAGAAGACTACTCAACATTCTGTCCTAACGTACATGGGAAAAGGATCCCAGGAAGAACAGACATCTGTATATGTGTAAAAGAACCACATCTTCCACACCTACAACAAGCCAAACATTGTAATCAAACTTGCTGTAATAGAAAAAAAAAATTAAAAAAAAAACAAGAAGTAGTGAGACAAACTTGAGGGGCTTTCTCCTGGCACATTCCATTCTAAATTCCAATCTAGAACACGACTTCCATTGAGGCTCTGTTGCTCTAGTAACCAGATTTGGTAAGGGAGAACTGCTGCCACCTTGTGGCCGTTTCACGCAACAGCAGCTTTAATCCCAGCGCTAATGGTCAGTTGATATTCAAAATCATTGCAGGCCTGTAAATGACACCTGCCCTGAAAACAAATCCTGGGGTCACATATCGACCAAAAAATTCAAAGGACGTCCATATTTCAAAACGACCATTTCAAAAGGCATATTTTACGCACATTAGTGTTCTGCTTCTTTTTCTTTCTTTCCTTTTTTGTTAAAAAAACGGGAATGGAAAAAGGCATCCCTCAGAATGGGCGAAAATCGTTGCAAATGAATCAATGGACAAAGGTTTAATCTCCAATATATATATAAACAGCTCATGCAGCTTAATATTAAAAAAAACAAACAACCCAATACAAAAATGGGCAGAAGATCTAAAGAGACGTTTCTTCAAAGAAGACACAGAGATGGCCAAGACGCCCATGAAAAGCTGCTCAACAGCACTAATTATTAGAGAAATGCAAATCAAAACTACAATGAGGTATCACCTCACACCTGTTAGAATCGGCATCATCAGAAAATCTACAAACAACAAATTCTGGGGAGGGTGTGGACAAAAGGAGCCCTCTTCCACTATTGGTGGGGATGTAAATTGATACAGTCACTATGGAGAACAGTATGGAGTTTCCTTAAAAAAACTAGAAATAGAATTACCATCTGATCCAGCAATCCCACTTCTGGGCATATACCCAGAGAAAACCATAAATCAAAAAGGCACATTCACCACAATGTTCATTGCAGCACTATTTACAATAGCCAGGTAATGCAAGCAACCTAAATGCCCACAGACAGATGAATGGATAAAGATGTGGTACATATATAAAATGGAATATTACTCAGCCATAAAAGGGAATGAAACTGGGTCATTTGTAGAGACATCGATGGATCTAGAGACTGTCATACAGAATGAAGTAAGTCAGAAAGAGGAAAACAAATATTGTATATTAATGCATATATGTGGAACCTAAAAAATGGTACAGATGAACTGGTTTTCAGGGAAGAAATAGAGACACAGAGGTAGAGAACAAACGTAAGGACACCAAGTGTGGGAAGCCATGGGGTGGTGGTGGTGGGATGAGTTGGGAGATTGGGATTGACCTGTATACATGTATATGCATAAAACACATAACTAATAATAACCTGCTGTATAAAAAAATAAATAAAATTAAATTTCAAAATTTTAAAAAATAAAATTTTAAAATAAAACAGAAAAAAGTTCTTCCCTTCACACAGATGTATTTATAGGAATGAATTATTTCCATGCTTATATCTATAAATACATAAAAGAGGAATCAAATCTAACTTGAACCATAAAAGAAAAAAAAAACCTGAACCCACCAGTTATACAGAGGGAAACCCTATCAGGGCACTTGCTCCAGCGGTAAACAATTCTGAAATTGGTCAGAGGTGGGGAATCACCTCCCATACAGCCAGCAACCCACCCCCCATGCAAGGAGCGTCCTCATTGCAAAGCTGGGGGACCGTGCTGAGGCATCTGTGAGTAAACGTGAGCTGAGCCCCAGGCCAGCTGCTGCTGAACTGTTCCCACCCTTCCCAGGTAAAACACCTGACTATGTACAAGGGCTTGAAAGCCTAGAGGAAGGGCCGTGGAGCCACACCAGTGACAGCACGCAGGCCAACTTGGTGCCTGCAGGCCAGCCAGGATGGTCCTGGCCCCGGGCGCTGTTCTGGAAGCTTTCTATTGCCCTGCCTGAGATACCCCTCCTGTCCCGGCCCCCACTGCTTTTTTCCTTCCTCACCTCTGTCCGGAGAGAAATTCCATCGGAAGGTATGGGTGACACATCCTCTTCTTTACAGGTGGCAGCCTGGCAACTCCTGCAGAAAGGCCAGCAGAGCCCCACTCACACCGGGCCACCAACAAAGCCTTGGCCCCTCACTCCCTCCCACCAGCACAGCCCCGAGACTGCTGACGGGGCAGAGAATATGGAGTCAGGCACAACTTCAGGGGCTATTGCTGCCTGGAGCGCTGTTTATATTGACCTCAACCAGGCACACCTGTGGAGGGCCGGCTGGCAGGGTAAGGCTGCCCAGGTCAGCTAATCCACAACCCTCAGGGAATCACATTGTTGAAAATGGACCTCGCTAAGGCAGAAGAGAAGCCAAGGAACAAAAGGACACAATGCCATTTGCAGCCCCGTAGATGAGTCTAGAGGTAATCACGTGACTTGGAGTAAGTCAGAAAGTGAAAGACACATATCGTATCATATCACTTATAGGTGTTACCTAAAAATGGATACCAGGGCAGATATTTCCACGGAGAAGGGCAATCACAGATTCATTAAACAAACTTATGGTTCACCAACGGAAAGGTGTGAGGATTGGTTTCATTACGATATCGGGGTTAACAGACATAATCAAACACAGGTGACATATAAAATCACCAAAGACCTACGGAATACCAAGAGAAGACTACTCAACATTCTGTCCTAACGTACATGGGAAAAGGATCCCAGGAAGAACAGACATCTGTATATGTGTAAAAGAACCACATCTTCCACACCTACAACAAGCCAAACATTGTAATCAAACTTGCTGTAATAGAAAAAAAAAATTAAAAAAAAAACAAGAAGTAGTGAGACAAACTTGAGGGGCTTTCTCCTGGCACATTCCATTCTAAATTCCAATCTAGAACACGACTTCCATTGAGGCTCTGTTGCTCTAGTAACCAGATTTGGTAAGGGAGAACTGCTGCCACCTTGTGGCCGTTTCACGCAACAGCAGCTTTAATCCCAGCGCTAATGGTCAGTTGATATTCAAAATCATTGCAGGCCTGTAAATGACACCTGCCCTGAAAACAAATCCTGGGGTCACATATCGACCAAAAAATTCAAAGGACGTCCATATTTCAAAACGACCATTTCAAAAGGCATATTTTACGCACATTAGTGTTCTGCTTCTTTTTCTTTCTTTCCTTTTTTCTTAAAAAAACGGGAATGGAAAAAGGCATCCCTCAGAATGGGCGAAAATCGTTGCAAATGAATCAATGGACAAAGGTTTAATCTCCAATATATATATAAACAGCTCATGCAGCTTAATATTAAAAAAAACAAACAACCCAATACAAAAATGGGCAGAAGATCTAAAGAGACGTTTCTTCAAAGAAGACACAGAGATGGCCAAGACGCCCATGAAAAGCTGCTCAACAGCACTAATTATTAGAGAAATGCAAATCAAAACTACAATGAGGTATCACCTCACACCTGTTAGAATCGGCATCATCAGAAAATCTACAAACAACAAATTCTGGGGAGGGTGTGGACAAAAGGAGCCCTCTTCCACTATTGGTGGGGATGTAAATTGATACAGTCACTATGGAGAACAGTATGGAGTTTCCTTAAAAAAACTAGAAATAGAATTACCATCTGATCCAGCAATCCCACTTCTGGGCATATACCCAGAGAAAACCATAAATCAAAAAGGCACATTCACCACAATGTTCATTGCAGCACTATTTACAATAGCCAGGTAATGCAAGCAACCTAAATGCCCACAGACAGATGAATGGATAAAGATGTGGTACATATATAAAATGGAATATTACTCAGCCATAAAAGGGAATGAAACTGGGTCATTTGTAGAGACATCGATGGATCTAGAGACTGTCATACAGAATGAAGTAAGTCAGAAAGAGGAAAACAAATATTGTATATTAATGCATATATGTGGAACCTAAAAAATGGTACAGATGAACTGGTTTTCAGGGAAGAAATAGAGACACAGAGGTAGAGAACAAACGTAAGGACACCAAGTGTGGGAAGCCATGGGGTGGTGGTGGTGGGATGAGTTGGGAGATTGGGATTGACCTGTATACATGTATATGCATAAAACACATAACTAATAATAACCTGCTGTATAAAAAAATAAATAAAATTAAATTTCAAAATTTTAAAAAATAAAATTTTAAAATAAAACAGAAAAAAGTTCTTCCCTTCACACAGATGTATTTATAGGAATGAATTATTTCCATGCTTATATCTATAAATACATAAAAGAGGAATCAAATCTAACTTGAACCATAAAAGAAAAAAAAACCTGAACCCACCAGTTATACAGAGGGAAACCCTATCAGGGCACTTGCTCCAGCGGTAAACAATTCTGAAATTGGTCAGAGGTGGGGAATCACCTCCCATACAGCCAGCAACCCACCCCCCATGCAAGGAGCGTCCTCATTGCAAAGCTGGGGGACCGTGCTGAGGCATCTGTGAGTAAACGTGAGCTGAGCCCCAGGCCAGCTGCTGCTGAACTGTTCCCACCCTTCCCAGGTAAAACACCTGAATATGTACAAGGGCTTGAAAGCCTAGAGGAAGGGCCGTGGAGCCACACCAGCGACAGCACGCAGGCCAACTTGGTGCCTGCAGGCCAGCCAGGATGGTCCTGGCCCCGGGCGCTGTTCTGGAAGCTTTCTATTGCCCTGCCTGAGATACCCCTCCTGTCCCGGCCCCCACTGCTTTTTTCCTTCCTCACCTCTGTCCGGAGAGAAATTCCATCGGAAGGTATGGGTGACACATCCTCTTCTTTACAGGTGACAGCCTGGCAACTCCTGCAGAAAGGCCAGCAGAGCCCCACTCACACCGGGCCACCAACAAAGCCTTGGCCCCTCACTCCCTCCCACCAGCACAGCCCCGAGACTGCTGACGGGGCAGAGAATATGGAGTCAGGCACAACTTCAGGGGCTATTGCTGCCTGGAGCGCTGTTTATATTGACCTCAACCAGGCACACCTGTGGAGGGCCGGCTGGCAGGGTAAGGCTGCCCAGGTCAGCTAATCCACAACCCTCAGGGAATCACATTGTTGAAAATGGACCTCGCTAAGGCAGAAGAGAAGCCAAGGAACAAAAGGACACAATGCCATTTGCAGCCCCGTAGATGAGTCTAGAGGTAATCACGTGACTTGGAGTAAGTCAGAAAGTGAAAGACACATATCGTATCATATCACTTATAGGTGTTACCTAAAAATGGATACCAGGGCAGATATTTCCACGGAGAAGGGCAATCACAGATTCATTAAACAAACTTATGGTTCACCAACGGAAAGGTGTGAGGATTGGTTTCATTACGATATCGGGGTTAACAGACATAATCAAACACAGGTGACATATAAAATCACCAAAGACCTACGGAATACCAAGAGAAGACTACTCAACATTCTGTCCTAACGTATATGGGAAAAGGATCCCAGGAAGAACAGACATCTGTATATGTGTAAAAGAACCACATCTTCCACACCTACAACAAGCCAAACATTGTAATCAAACTTGCTGTAATAGAAAAAAAAATTAAAAAAAAAAACAAGAAGTAGTGAGACAAACTTGAGGGGCTTTCTCCTGGCACATTCCATTCTAAATTCCAATCTAGAACACGACTTCCATTGAGGCTCTGTTGCTCTAGTAACCAGATTTGGTAAGGGAGAACTGCTGCCACCTTGTGGCCGTTTCACGCAACAGCAGCTTTAATCCCAGCGCTAATGGTCAGTTGATATTCAAAATCATTGCAGGCCTGTAAATGACACCTGCCCTGAAAACAAATCCTGGGGTCACATATCGACCAAAAAATTCAAAGGACGTCCATATTTCAAAACGACCATTTCAAAAGGCATATTTTACGCACATTAGTGTTCTGCTTCTTTTTCTTTCTTTCCTTTTTTGTTAAAAAAACGGGAATGGAAAAAGGCATCCCTCAGAATGGGCGAAAATCGTTGCAAATGAATCAATGGACAAAGGTTTAATCTCCAATATATATATAAACAGCTCATGCAGCTTAATGTTAAAAAAAACAAACAACCCAATACAAAAATGGGCAGAAGATCTAAAGAGACGTTTCTTCAAAGAAGACACAGAGATGGCCAAGACGCCCATGAAAAGCTGCTCAACAGCACTAATTATTAGAGAAATGCAAATCAAAACTACAATGAGGTATCACCTCACACCTGTTAGAATCGGCATCATCAGAAAATCTACAAACAACAAATTCTGGGGAGGGTGTGGACAAAAGGAGCCCTCTTCCACTATTGGTGGGGATGTAAATTGATACAGTCACTATGGAGAACAGTATGGAGTTTCCTTAAAAAAACTAGAAATAGAATTACCATCTGATCCAGCAATCCCACTTCTGGGCATATACCCAGAGAAAACCATAAATCAAAAAGGCACATTCACCACAATGTTCATTGCAGCACTATTTACAATAGCCAGGTAATGCAAGCAACCTAAATGCCCACAGACAGATGAATGGATAAAGATGTGGTACATATATAAAATGGAATATTACTCAGCCATAAAAGGGAATGAAACTGGGTCATTTGTAGAGACATCGATGGATCTAGAGACTGTCATACAGAATGAAGTAAGTCAGAAAGAGGAAAACAAATATTGTATATTAAGGCATATATGTGGAACCTAAAAAATGGTACAGATGAACTGGTTTTCAGGGAAGAAATAGAGACACAGAGGTAGAGAACAAACGTAAGGACACCAAGTGTGGGAAGCCATGGGGTGGTGGTGGTGGGATGAGTTGGGAGATTGGGATTGACCTGTATACATGTATATGCATAAAACACATAACTAATAATAACCTGCTGTATAAAAAAATAAATAAAATTAAATTTCAAAATTTTAAAAAATAAAATTTTAAAATAAAACAGAAAAAAGTTCTTCCCTTCACACAGATGTATTTATAGGAATGAATTATTTCCATGCTTATATCTATAAATACATAAAAGAGGAATCAAATCTAACTTGAACCATAAAAGAAAAAAAAACCTGAACCCACCAGTTATACAGAGGGAAACCCTATCAGGGCACTTGCTCCAGCGGTAAACAATTCTGAAATTGGTCAGAGGTGGGGAATCACCTCCCATACAGCCAGCAACCCACCCCCCATGCAAGGAGCGTCCTCATTGCAAAGCTGGGGGACCGTGCTGAGGCATCTGTGAGTAAACGTGAGCTGAGCCCCAGGCCAGCTGCTGCTGAACTGTTCCCACCCTTCCCAGGTAAAACACCTGAATATGTACAAGGGCTTGAAAGCCTAGAGGAAGGGCCGTGGAGCCACACCAGCGACAGCACGCAGGCCAACTTGGTGCCTGCAGGCCAGCCAGGATGGTCCTGGCCCCGGGCGCTGTTCTGGAAGCTTTCTATTGCCCTGCCTGAGATACCCCTCCTGTCCCGGCCCCCACTGCTTTTTTCCTTCCTCACCTCTGTCCGGAGAGAAATTCCATCGGAAGGTATGGGTGACACATCCTCTTCTTTACAGGTGACAGCCTGGCAACTCCTGCAGAAAGGCCAGCAGAGCCCCACTCACACCGGGCCACCAACAAAGCCTTGGCCCCTCACTCCCTCCCACCAGCACAGCCCCGAGACTGCTGACGGGGCAGAGAATATGGAGTCAGGCACAACTTCAGGGGCTATTGCTGCCTGGAGCGCTGTTTATATTGACCTCAACCAGGCACACCTGTGGAGGGCCGGCTGGCAGGGTAAGGCTGCCCAGGTCAGCTAATCCACAACCCTCAGGGAATCACATTGTTGAAAATGGACCTCGCTAAGGCAGAAGAGAAGCCAAGGAACAAAAGGACACAATGCCATTTGCAGCCCCGTAGATGAGTCTAGAGGTAATCACGTGACTTGGAGTAAGTCAGAAAGTGAAAGACACATATCGTATCATATCACTTATAGGTGTTACCTAAAAATGGATACCAGGGCAGATATTTCCACGGAGAAGGGCAATCACAGATTCATTAAACAAACTTATGGTTCACCAACGGAAAGGTGTGAGGATTGGTTTCATTACGATATCGGGGTTAACAGACATAATCAAACACAGGTGACATATAAAATCACCAAAGACCTACGGAATACCAAGAGAAGACTACTCAACATTCTGTCCTAACGTACATGGGAAAAGGATCCCAGGAAGAACAGACATCTGTATATGTGTAAAAGAACCACATCTTCCACACCTACAACAAGCCAAACATTGTAATCAAACTTGCTGTAATAGAAAAAAAAAATTAAAAAAAAAAACAAGAAGTAGTGAGACAAACTTGAGGGGCTTTCTCCTGGCACATTCCATTCTAAATTCCAATCTAGAACACGACTTCCATTGAGGCTCTGTTGCTCTAGTAACCAGATTTGGTAAGGGAGAACCGCTGCCACCTTGTGGCCGTTTCACGCAACAGCAGCTTTAATCCCAGCGCTAATGGTCAGTTGATATTCAAAATCATTGCAGGCCTGTAAATGACACCTGCCCTGAAAACAAATCCTGGGGTCACATATCGACCAAAAAATTCAAAGGACGTCCATATTTCAAAACGACCATTTCAAAAGGCATATTTTACGCACATTAGTGTTCTGCTTCTTTTTCTTTCTTTCCTTTTTTCTTAAAAAAACGGGAATGGAAAAAGGCATCCCTCAGAATGGGCGAAAATCGTTGCAAATGAATCAATGGACAAAGGTTTAATCTCCAATATATATATAAACAGCTCATGCAGCTTAATATTAAAAAAAACAAACAACCCAATACAAAAATGGGCAGAAGATCTAAAGAGACGTTTCTTCAAAGAAGACACAGAGATGGCCAAGACGCCCATGAAAAGCTGCTCAACAGCACTAATTATTAGAGAAATGCAAATCAAAACTACAATGAGGTATCACCTCACACCTGTTAGAATCGGCATCATCAGAAAATCTACAAACAACAAATTCTGGGGAGGGTGTGGACAAAAGGAGCCCTCTTCCACTATTGGTGGGGATGTAAATTGATACAGTCACTATGGAGAACAGTATGGAGTTTCCTTAAAAAAACTAGAAATAGAATTACCATCTGATCCAGCAATCCCACTTCTGGGCATATACCCAGAGAAAACCATAAATCAAAAAGGCACATTCACCACAATGTTCATTGCAGCACTATTTACAATAGCCAGGTAATGCAAGCAACCTAAATGCCCACAGACAGATGAATGGATAAAGATGTGGTACATATATAAAATGGAATATTACTCAGCCATAAAAGGGAATGAAACTGGGTCATTTGTAGAGACATCGATGGATCTAGAGACTGTCATACAGAATGAAGTAAGTCAGAAAGAGGAAAACAAATATTGTATATTAATGCATATATGTGGAACCTAAAAAATGGTACAGATGAACTGGTTTTCAGGGAAGAAATAGAGACACAGAGGTAGAGAACAAACGTAAGGACACCAAGTGTGGGAAGCCATGGGGTGGTGGTGGTGGGATGAGTTGGGAGATTGGGATTGACCTGTATACATGTATATGCATAAAACACATAACTAATAATAACCTGCTGTATAAAAAAATAAATAAAATTAAATTTCAAAATTTTAAAAAATAAAATTTTAAAATAAAACAGAAAAAAGTTCTTCCCTTCACACAGATGTATTTATAGGAATGAATTATTTCCATGCTTATATCTATAAATACATAAAAGAGGAATCAAATCTAACTTGAACCATAAAAGAAAAAAAAAACCTGAACCCACCAGTTATACAGAGGGAAACCCTATCAGGGCACTTGCTCCAGCGGTAAACAATTCTGAAATTGGTCAGAGGTGGGGAATCACCTCCCATACAGCCAGCAACCCACCCCCCATGCAAGGAGCGTCCTCATTGCAAAGCTGGGGGACCGTGCTGAGGCATCTGTGAGTAAACGTGAGCTGAGCCCCAGGCCAGCTGCTGCTGAACTGTTCCCACCCTTCCCAGGTAAAACACCTGACTATGTACAAGGGCTTGAAAGCCTAGAGGAAGGGCCGTGGAGCCACACCAGTGACAGCACGCAGGCCAACTTGGTGCCTGCAGGCCAGCCAGGATGGTCCTGGCCCCGGGCGCTGTTCTGGAAGCTTTCTATTGCCCTGCCTGAGATACCCCTCCTGTCCCGGCCCCCACTGCTTTTTTCCTTCCTCACCTCTGTCCGGAGAGAAATTCCATCGGAAGGTATGGGTGACACATCCTCTTCTTTACAGGTGGCAGCCTGGCAACTCCTGCAGAAAGGCCAGCAGAGCCCCACTCACACCGGGCCACCAACAAAGCCTTGGCCCCTCACTCCCTCCCACCAGCACAGCCCCGAGACTGCTGACGGGGCAGAGAATATGGAGTCAGGCACAACTTCAGGGGCTATTGCTGCCTGGAGCGCTGTTTATATTGACCTCAACCAGGCACACCTGTGGAGGGCCGGCTGGCAGGGTAAGGCTGCCCAGGTCAGCTAATCCACAACCCTCAGGGAATCACATTGTTGAAAATGGACCTCGCTAAGGCAGAAGAGAAGCCAAGGAACAAAAGGACACAATGCCATTTGCAGCCACGTAGATGAGTCTAGAGGTAATCACGTGACTTGGAGTAAGTCAGAAAGTGAAAGACACATATCGTATCATATCACTTATAGGTGTTACCTAAAAATGGATACCAGGGCAGATATTTCCACGGAGAAGGGCAATCACAGATTCATTAAACAAACTTATGGTTCACCAACGGAAAGGTGTGAGGATTGGTTTCATTACGATATCGGGGTTAACAGACATAATCAAACACAGGTGACATATAAAATCACCAAAGACCTACGGAATACCAAGAGAAGACTACTCAACATTCTGTCCTAACGTACATGGGAAAAGGATCCCAGGAAGAACAGACATCTGTATATGTGTAAAAGAACCACATCTTCCACACCTACAACAAGCCAAACATTGTAATCAAACTTGCTGTAATAGAAAAAAAAAATTAAAAAAAAAACAAGAAGTAGTGAGACAAACTTGAGGGGCTTTCTCCTGGCACATTCCATTCTAAATTCCAATCTAGAACACGACTTCCATTGAGGCTCTGTTGCTCTAGTAACCAGATTTGGTAAGGGAGAACTGCTGCCACCTTGTGGCCGTTTCACGCAACAGCAGCTTTAATCCCAGCGCTAATGGTCAGTTGATATTCAAAATCATTGCAGGCCTGTAAATGACACCTGCCCTGAAAACAAATCCTGGGGTCACATATCGACCAAAAAATTCAAAGGACGTCCATATTTCAAAACGACCATTTCAAAAGGCATATTTTACGCACATTAGTGTTCTGCTTCTTTTTCTTTCTTTCCTTTTTTCTTAAAAAAACGGGAATGGAAAAAGGCATCCCTCAGAATGGGCGAAAATCGTTGCAAATGAATCAATGGACAAAGGTTTAATCTCCAATATATATATAAACAGCTCATGCAGCTTAATATTAAAAAAAACAAACAACCCAATACAAAAATGGGCAGAAGATCTAAAGAGACGTTTCTTCAAAGAAGACACAGAGATGGCCAAGACGCCCATGAAAAGCTGCTCAACAGCACTAATTATTAGAGAAATGCAAATCAAAACTACAATGAGGTATCACCTCACACCTGTTAGAATCGGCATCATCAGAAAATCTACAAACAACAAATTCTGGGGAGGGTGTGGACAAAAGGAGCCCTCTTCCACTATTGGTGGGGATGTAAATTGATACAGTCACTATGGAGAACAGTATGGAGTTTCCTTAAAAAAACTAGAAATAGAATTACCATCTGATCCAGCAATCCCACTTCTGGGCATATACCCAGAGAAAACCATAAATCAAAAAGGCACATTCACCACAATGTTCATTGCAGCACTATTTACAATAGCCAGGTAATGCAAGCAACCTAAATGCCCACAGACAGATGAATGGATAAAGATGTGGTACATATATAAAATGGAATATTACTCAGCCATAAAAGGGAATGAAACTGGGTCATTTGTAGAGACATCGATGGATCTAGAGACTGTCATACAGAATGAAGTAAGTCAGAAAGAGGAAAACAAATATTGTATATTAATGCATATATGTGGAACCTAAAAAATGGTACAGATGAACTGGTTTTCAGGGAAGAAATAGAGACACAGAGGTAGAGAACAAACGTAAGGACACCAAGTGTGGGAAGCCATGGGGTGGTGGTGGTGGGATGAGTTGGGAGATTGGGATTGACCTGTATACATGTATATGCATAAAACACATAACTAATAATAACCTGCTGTATAAAAAAATAAATAAAATTAAATTTCAAAATTTTAAAAAATAAAATTTTAAAATAAAACAGAAAAAAGTTCTTCCCTTCACACAGATGTATTTATAGGAATGAATTATTTCCATGCTTATATCTATAAATACATAAAAGAGGAATCAAATCTAACTTGAACCATAAAAGAAAAAAAAAACCTGAACCCACCAGTTATACAGAGGGAAACCCTATCAGGGCACTTGCTCCAGCGGTAAACAATTCTGAAATTGGTCAGAGGTGGGGAATCACCTCCCATACAGCCAGCAACCCACCCCCCATGCAAGGAGCATCCTCATTGCAAAGCTGGGGGACCGTGCTGAGGCATCTGTGAGTAAACGTGAGCTGAGCCCCAGGCCAGCTGCTGCTGAACTGTTCCCACCCTTCCCAGGTAAAACACCTGAATATGTACAAGGGCTTGAAAGCCTAGAGGAAGGGCCGTGGAGCCACACCAGCGACAGCACGCAGGCCAACTTGGTGCCTGCAGGCCAGCCAGGATGGTCCTGGCCCCGGGCGCTGTTCTGGAAGCTTTCTATTGCCCTGCCTGAGATACCCCTCCTGTCCCGGCCCCCACTGCTTTTTTCCTTCCTCACCTCTGTCCGGAGAGAAATTCCATCGGAAGGTATGGGTGACACATCCTCTTCTTTACAGGTGGCAGCCTGGCAACTCCTGCAGAAAGGCCAGCAGAGCCCCACTCACACCGGGCCACCAACAAAGCCTTGGCCCCTCACTCCCTCCCACCAGCACAGCCCCGAGACTGCTGACGGGGCAGAGAATATGGAGTCAGGCACAACTTCAGGGGCTATTGCTGCCTGGAGCGCTGTTTATATTGACCTCAACCAGGCACACCTGTGGAGGGCCGGCTGGCAGGGTAAGGCTGCCCAGGTCAGCTAATCCACAACACTCAGGGAATCACATTGTTGAAAATGGACCTCGCTAAGGCAGAAGAGAAGCCAAGGAACAAAAGGACACAATGCCATTTGCAGCCCCGTAGATGAGTCTAGAGGTAATCACGTGACTTGGAGTAAGTCAGAAAGTGAAAGACACATATCGTATCATATCACTTATAGGTGTTACCTAAAAATGGATACCAGGGCAGATATTTCCACGGAGAAGGGCAATCACAGATTCATTAAACAAACTTATGGTTCACCAACGGAAAGGTGTGAGGATTGGTTTCATTACGATATCGGGGTTAACAGACATAATCAAACACAGGTGACATATAAAATCACCAAAGACCTACGGAATACCAAGAGAAGACTACTCAACATTCTGTCCTAACGTACATGGGAAAAGGATCCCAGGAAGAACAGACATCTGTATATGTGTAAAAGAACCACATCTTCCACACCTACAACAAGCCAAACATTGTAATCAAACTTGCTGTAATAGAAAAAAAAAATTAAAAAAAAAAACAAGAAGTAGTGAGACAAACTTGAGGGGCTTTCTCCTGGCACATTCCATTCTAAATTCCAATCTAGAACACGACTTCCATTGAGGCTCTGTTGCTCTAGTAACCAGATTTGGTAAGGGAGAACTGCTGCCACCTTGTGGCCGTTTCACGCAACAGCAGCTTTAATCCCAGCGCTAATGGTCAGTTGATATTCAAAATCATTGCAGGCCTGTAAATGACACCTGCCCTGAAAACAAATCCTGGGGTCACATATCGACCAAAAAATTCAAAGGACGTCCATATTTCAAAACGACCATTTCAAAAGGCATATTTTACGCACATTAGTGTTCTGCTTCTTTTTCTTTCTTTCCTTTTTTCTTAAAAAACGGGAATGGAAAAAGGCATCCCTCAGAATGGGCGAAAATCGTTGCAAATGAATCAATGGACAAAGGTTTAATCTCCAATATATATATAAACAGCTCATGCAGCTTAATATTAAAAAAAACAAACAACCCAATACAAAAATGGGCAGAAGATCTAAAGAGACGTTTCTTCAAAGAAGACACAGAGATGGCCAAGACGCCCATGAAAAGCTGCTCAACAGCACTAATTATTAGAGAAATGCAAATCAAAACTACAATGAGGTATCACCTCACACCTGTTAGAATCGGCATCATCAGAAAATCTACAAACAACAAATTCTGGGGAGGGTGTGGACAAAAGGAGCCCTCTTCCACTATTGGTGGGGATGTAAATTGATACAGTCACTATGGAGAACAGTATGGAGTTTCCTTAAAAAAACTAGAAATAGAATTACCATCTGATCCAGCAATCCCACTTCTGGGCATATACCCAGAGAAAACCATAAATCAAAAAGGCACATTCACCACAATGTTCATTGCAGCACTATTTACAATAGCCAGGTAATGCAAGCAACCTAAATGCCCACAGACAGATGAATGGATAAAGATGTGGTACATATATAAAATGGAATATTACTCAGCCATAAAAGGGAATGAAACTGGGTCATTTGTAGAGACATCGATGGATCTAGAGACTGTCATACAGAATGAAGTAAGTCAGAAAGAGGAAAACAAATATTGTATATTAATGCATATATGTGGAACCTAAAAAATGGTACAGATGAACTGGTTTTCAGGGAAGAAATAGAGACACAGAGGTAGAGAACAAACGTAAGGACACCAAGTGTGGGAAGCCATGGGGTGGTGGTGGTGGGATGAGTTGGGAGATTGGGATTGACCTGTATACATGTATATGCATAAAACACATAACTAATAATAACCTGCTGTATAAAAAAATAAATTAAATTAAATTTCAAAATTTTAAAAAATAAAATTTTAAAATAAAACAGAAAAAAGTTCTTCCCTTCACACAGATGTATTTATAGGAATGAATTATTTCCATGCTTATATCTATAAATACATAAAAGAGGAATCAAATCTAACTTGAACCATAAAAGAAAAAAAAAACCTGAACCCACCAGTTATACAGAGGGAAACCCTATCAGGGCACTTGCTCCAGCGGTAAACAATTCTGAAATTGGTCAGAGGTGGGGAATCACCTCCCATACAGCCAGCAACCCACCCCCCATGCAAGGAGCGTCCTCATTGCAAAGCTGGGGGACCGTGCTGAGGCATCTGTGAGTAAACGTGAGCTGAGCCCCAGGCCAGCTGCTGCTGAACTGTTCCCACCCTTCCCAGGTAAAACACCTGAATATGTACAAGGGCTTGAAAGCCTAGAGGAAGGGCTGTGGAGCCACACCAGCGACAGCACGCAGGCCAACTTGGTGCCTGCAGGCCAGCCAGGATGGTCCTGGCCCCGGGCGCTGTTCTGGAAGCTTTCTATTGCCCTGCCTGAGATACCCCTCCTGTCCCGGCCCCCACTGCTTTTTTCCTTCCTCACCTCTGTCCGGAGAGAAATTCCATCGGAAGGTATGGGTGACACATCCTCTTCTTTACAGGTGGCAGCCTGGCAACTCCTGCAGAAAGGCCAGCAGAGCCCCACTCACACCGGGCCACCAACAAAGCCTTGGCCCCTCACTCCCTCCCACCAGCACAGCCCCGAGACTGCTGACGGGGCAGAGAATATGGAGTCAGGCACAACTTCAGGGGCTATTGCTGCCTGGAGCGCTGTTTATATTGACCTCAACCAGGCACACCTGTGGAGGGCCGGCTGGCAGGGTAAGGCTGCCCAGGTCAGCTAATCCACAACCCTCAGGGAATCACATTGTTGAAAATGGACCTCGCTAAGGCAGAAGAGAAGCCAAGGAACAAAAGGACACAATGCCATTTGCAGCCCCGTAGATGAGTCTAGAGGTAATCACGTGACTTGGAGTAAGTCAGAAAGTGAAAGACACATATCGTATCATATCACTTATAGGTGTTACCTAAAAATGGATACCAGGGCAGATATTTCCACGGAGAAGGGCAATCACAGATTCATTAAACAAACTTATGGTTCACCAACGGAAAGGTGTGAGGATTGGTTTCATTACGATATCGGGGTTAACAGACATAATCAAACACAGGTGACATATAAAATCACCAAAGACCTACGGAATACCAAGAGAAGACTACTCAACATTCTGTCCTAACGTACATGGGAAAAGGATCCCAGGAAGAACAGACATCTGTATATGTGTAAAAGAACCACATCTTCCACACCTACAACAAGCCAAACATTGTAATCAAACTTGCTGTAATAGAAAAAAAAAATTAAAAAAAAAAAACAAGAAGTAGTGAGACAAACTTGAGGGGCTTTCTCCTGGCACATTCCATTCTAAATTCCAATCTAGAACACGACTTCCATTGAGGCTCTGTTGCTCTAGTAACCAGATTTGGTAAGGGAGAACTGCTGCCACCTTGTGGCCGTTTCACGCAACAGCAGCTTTAATCCCAGTGCTAATGGTCAGTTGATATTCAAAATCATTGCAGGCCTGTAAATGACACCTGCCCTGAAAACAAATCCTGGGGTCACATATCGACCAAAAAATTCAAAGGACGTCCATATTTCAAAACGACCATTTCAAAAGGCATATTTTACGCACATTAGTGTTCTGCTTCTTTTTCTTTCTTTCCTTTTTTGTTAAAAAAACGGGAATGGAAAAAGGCATCCCTCAGAATGGGCGAAAATCGTTGCAAATGAATCAATGGACAAAGGTTTAATCTCCAATATATATATAAACAGCTCATGCAGCTTAATATTAAAAAAAACAAACAACCCAATACAAAAATGGGCAGAAGATCTAAAGAGACGTTTCTTCAAAGAAGACACAGAGATGGCCAAGGCGCCCATGAATAGCTGCTCAACAGCACTAATTATTAGAGAAATGCAAATCAAAACTACAATGAGGTATCACCTCACACCTGTTAGAATCGGCATCATCAGAAAATCTACAAACAACAAATTCTGGGGAGGGTGTGGACAAAAGGAGCCCTCTTCCACTATTGGTGGGGATGTAAATTGATACAGTCACTATGGAGAACAGTATGGAGTTTCCTTAAAAAAACTAGAAATAGAATTACCATCTGATCCAGCAATCCCACTTCTGGGCATATACCCAGAGAAAACCATAAATCAAAAAGGCACATTCACCACAATGTTCATTGCAGCACTATTTACAATAGCCAGGTAATGCAAGCAACCTAAATGCCCACAGACAGATGAATGGATAAAGATGTGGTACATATATAAAATGGAATATTACTCAGCCATAAAAGGGAATGAAACTGGGTCATTTGTAGAGACATCGATGGATCTAGAGACTGTCATACAGAATGAAGTAAGTCAGAAAGAGGAAAACAAATATTGTATATTAATGCATATATGTGGAACCTAAAAAATGGTACAGATGAACTGGTTTTCAGGGAAGAAATAGAGACACAGAGGTAGAGAACAAACGTAAGGACACCAAGTGTGGGAAGCCATGGGGTGGTGGTGGTGGGATGAGTTGGGAGATTGGGATTGACCTGTATACATGTATATGCATAAAACACATAACTAATAATAACCTGCTGTATAAAAAAATAAATAAAATTAAATTTCAAAATTTTAAAAAATAAAATTTTAAAATAAAACAGAAAAAAGTTCTTCCCTTCACACAGATGTATTTATAGGAATGAATTATTTCCATGCTTATATCTATAAATACATAAAAGAGGAATCAAATCTAACTTGAACCATAAAAGAAAAAAAAAACCTGAACCCACCAGTTATACAGAGGGAAACCCTATCAGGGCACTTGCTCCAGCGGTAAACAATTCTGAAATTGGTCAGAGGTGGGGAATCACCTCCCATACAGCCAGCAACCCACCCCCCATGCAAGGAGCGTCCTCATTGCAAAGCTGGGGGACCGTGCTGAGGCATCTGTGAGTAAACGTGAGCTGAGCCCCAGGCCAGCTGCTGCTGAACTGTTCCCACCCTTCCCAGGTAAAACACCTGAATATGTACAAGGGCTTGAAAGCCTAGAGGAAGGGCCGTGGAGCCACACCAGCGACAGCACGCAGGCCAACTTGGTGCCTGCAGGCCAGCCAGGATGGTCCTGGCCCCGGGCACTGTTCTGGAAGCTTTCTATTGCCCTGCCTGAGATACCCCTCCTGTCCCGGCCCCCACTGCTTTTTTCCTTCCTCACCTCTGTCCGGAGAGAAATTCCATCGGAAGGTATGGGTGACACATCCTCTTCTTTACAGGGGGCAGCCTGGCAACTCCTGCAGAAAGGCCAGCAGAGCCCCACTCACACCGGGCCACCAACAAAGCCTTGGCCCCTCACTCCCTCCCACCAGCACAGCCCCGAGACTGCTGACGGGGCAGAGAATATGGAGTCAGGCACAACTTCAGGGGCTATTGCTGCCTGGAGCGCTGTTTATATTGACCTCAACCAGGCACACCTGTGGAGGGCCGGCTGGCAGGGTAAGGCTGCCCAGGTCAGCTAATCCACAACCCTCAGGGAATCACATTGTTGAAAATGGACCTCGCTAAGGCAGAAGAGAAGCCAAGGAACAAAAGGACACAATGCCATTTGCAGCCACGTAGATGAGTCTAGAGGTAATCACGTGACTTGGAGTAAGTCAGAAAGTGAAAGACACATATCGTATCATATCACTTATAGGTGTTACCTAAAAATGGATACCAGGGCAGATATTTCCACGGAGAAGGGCAATCACAGATTCATTAAACAAACTTATGGTTCACCAACGGAAAGGTGTGAGGATTGGTTTCATTACGATATCGGGGTTAACAGACATAATCAAACACAGGTGACATATAAAATCACCAAAGACCTACGGAATACCAAGAGAAGACTACTCAACATTCTGTCCTAACGTACATGGGAAAAGGATCCCAGGAAGAACAGACATCTGTATATGTGTAAAAGAACCACATCTTCCACACCTACAACAAGCCAAACATTGTAATCAAACTTGCTGTAATAGAAAAAAAAAATTAAAAAAAAAACAAGAAGTAGTGAGACAAACTTGAGGGGCTTTCTCCTGGCACATTCCATTCTAAATTCCAATCTAGAACACGACTTCCATTGAGGCTCTGTTGCTCTAGTAACCAGATTTGGTAAGGGAGAACTGCTGCCACCTTGTGGCCGTTTCACGCAACAGCAGCTTTAATCCCAGCGCTAATGGTCAGTTGATATTCAAAATCATTGCAGGCCTGTAAATGACACCTGCCCTGAAAACAAATCCTGGGGTCACATATCGACCAAAAAATTCAAAGGACGTCCATATTTCAAAACGACCATTTCAAAAGGCATATTTTACGCACATTAGTGTTCTGCTTCTTTTTCTTTCTTTCCTTTTTTCTTAAAAAAACGGGAATGGAAAAAGGCATCCCTCAGAATGGGCGAAAATCGTTGCAAATGAATCAATGGACAAAGGTTTAATCTCCAATATATATATAAACAGCTCATGCAGCTTAATATTAAAAAAAACAAACAACCCAATACAAAAATGGGCAGAAGATCTAAAGAGACGTTTCTTCAAAGAAGACACAGAGATGGCCAAGACGCCCATGAAAAGCTGCTCAACAGCACTAATTATTAGAGAAATGCAAATCAAAACTACAATGAGGTATCACCTCACACCTGTTAGAATCGGCATCATCAGAAAATCTACAAACAACAAATTCTGGGGAGGGTGTGGACAAAAGGAGCCCTCTTCCACTATTGGTGGGGATGTAAATTGATACAGTCACTATGGAGAACAGTATGGAGTTTCCTTAAAAAAACTAGAAATAGAATTACCATCTGATCCAGCAATCCCACTTCTGGGCATATACCCAGAGAAAACCATAAATCAAAAAGGCACATTCACCACAATGTTCATTGCAGCACTATTTACAATAGCCAGGTAATGCAAGCAACCTAAATGCCCACAGACAGATGAATGGATAAAGATGTGGAACATATATAAAATGGAATATTACTCAGCCATAAAAGGGAATGAAACTGGGTCATTTGTAGAGACATCGATGGATCTAGAGACTGTCATACAGAATGAAGTAAGTCAGAAAGAGGAAAACAAATATTGTATATTAATGCATATATGTGGAACCTAAAAAATGGTACAGATGAACTGGTTTTCAGGGAAGAAATAGAGACACAGAGGTAGAGAACAAACGTAAGGACACCAAGTGTGGGAAGCCATGGGGTGGTGGTGGTGGGATGAGTTGGGAGATTGGGATTGACCTGTATACATGTATATGCATAAAACACATAACTAATAATAACCTGCTGTATAAAAAAATAAATAAAATTAAATTTCAAAATTTTAAAAAATAAAATTTTAAAATAAAACAGAAAAAAGTTCTTCCCTTCACACAGATGTATTTATAGGAATGAATTATTTCCATGCTTATATCTATAAATACATAAAAGAGGAATCAAATCTAACTTGAACCATAAAAGAAAAAAAAAACCTGAACCCACCAGTTATACAGAGGGAAACCCTATCAGGGCACTTGCTCCAGCGGTAAACAATTCTGAAATTGGTCAGAGGTGGGGAATCACCTCCCATACAGCCAGCAACCCACCCCCCATGCAAGGAGCGTCCTCATTGCAAAGCTGGGGGACCGTGCTGAGGCATCTGTGAGTAAACGTGAGCTGAGCCCCAGGCCAGCTGCTGCTGAACTGTTCCCACCCTTCCCAGGTAAAACACCTGAATATGTACAAGGGCTTGAAAGCCTAGAGGAAGGGCCGTGGAGCCACACCAGCGACAGCACGCAGGCCAACTTGGTGCCTGCAGGCCAGCCAGGATGGTCCTGGCCCCGGGCGCTGTTCTGGAAGCTTTCTATTGCCCTGCCTGAGATACCCCTCCTGTCCCGGCCCCCACTGCTTTTTTCCTTCCTCACCTCTGTCCGAAGAGAAATTCCATCGGAAGGTATGGGTGACACATCCTCTTCTTTACAGGGGGCAGCCTGGCAACTCCTGCAGAAAGGCCAGCAGAGCCCCACTCACACAGGGCCACCAACAAAGCCTTGGCCCCTCACTCCCTCCCACCAGCACAGCCCCGAGACTGCTGACGGGGCAGAGAATATGGAGTCAGGCACAACTTCAGGGGCTATTGCTGCCTTCAGCACTGTTTATATTGACCTCAACCAGGCACACCTGTGGAGGGCCGGCCGGCAGGGTAAGGCTGCCCAGGTCAGCTAATCCACAACCCTCAGGGAATCACATTGTTGAAAATGGACCTCGCTAAGGCAGAAGAGAAGCCAAGGAACAAAAGGACACAATGCCATTTGCAGCCCCGTAGATGAGTCTAGAGGTAATCACGTGACTTGGAGTAAGTCAGAAAGTGAAAGACACATATCGTATCATATCACTTATAGGTGTTACCTAAAAATGGATACCAGGGCAGATATTTCCACGGAGAAGGGCAATCACAGATTCATTAAACAAACTTATGGTTCACCAACGGAAAGGTGTGAGGATTGGTTTCATTACGATATCGGGGTTAACAGACATAATCAAACACAGGTGACATATAAAATCACCAAAGACCTACGGAATACCAAGAGAAGACTACTCAACATTCTGTCCTAACGTACATGGGAAAAGGATCCCAGGAAGAACAGACATCTGTATATGTGTAAAAGAACCACATCTTCCACACCTACAACAAGCCAAACATTGTAATCAAACTTGCTGTAATAGAAAAAAAAAATTAAAAAAAAACAAGAAGTAGTGAGACAAACTTGAGGGGCTTTCTCCTGGCACATTCCATTCTAAATTCCAATCTAGAACACGACTTCCATTGAGGCTCTGTTGCTCTAGTAACCAGATTTGGTAAGGGAGAACTGCTGCCACCTTGTGGCCGTTTCACGCAACAGCAGCTTTAATCCCAGCGCTAATGGTCAGTTGATATTCAAAATCATTGCAGGCCTGTAAATGACACCTGCCCTGAAAACAAATCCTGGGGTCACATATCGACCAAAAAATTCAAAGGACGTCCATATTTCAAAACGACCATTTCAAAAGGCATATTTTACGCACATTAGTGTTCTGCTTCTTTTTCTTTCTTTCCTTTTTTGTTAAAAAAACGGGAATGGAAAAAGGCATCCCTCAGAATGGGCGAAAATCGTTGCAAATGAATCAATGGACAAAGGTTTAATCTCCAATATATATATAAACAGCTCATGCAGCTTAATATTAAAAAAACAAACAACCCAATACAAAATTGGCAGAAGATCTAAAGAGACGTTTCTTCAAAGAAGACACAGAGATGGCCAAGACGCCCATGAAAAGCTGCTCAACAGCACTAATTATTAGAGAAATGCAAATCAAAACTACAATGAGGTATCACCTCACATCTGTTAGAATCGGCATCATCAGAAAATCTACAAACAACAAATTCTGGGGAGGGTGTGGACAAAAGGAGCCCTCTTCCACTATTGGTGGGGATGTAAATTGATACAGTCACTATGGAGAACAGTATGGAGTTTCCTTAAAAAAACTAGAAATAGAATTACCATCTGATCCAGCAATCCCACTTCTGGGCATATACCCAGAGAAAACCATAAATCAAAAAGGCACATTCACCACAATGTTCATTGCAGCACTATTTACAATAGCCAGGTAATGCAAGCAACCTAAATGCCCACAGACAGATGAATGGATAAAGATGTGGTACATATATAAAATGGAATATTACTCAGCCATAAAAGGGAATGAAACTGGGTCATTTGTAGAGACATCGATGGATCTAGAGACTGTCATACAGAATGAAGTAAGTCAGAAAGAGGAAAACAAATATTGTATATTAATGCATATATGTGGAACCTAAAAAATGGTACAGATGAACTGGTTTTCAGGGACGAAATAGAGACACAGAGGTAGAGAACAAACGTAAGGACACCAAGTGTGGGAAGCCATGGGGTGGTGGTGGTGGGATGAGTTGGGAGATTGGGATTGACCTGTATACATGTATATGCATAAAACACATAACTAATAATAACCTGCTGTATAAAAAAATAAATAAATTTAAATTTCAAAATTTTAAAAAATAAAATTTTAAAATAAAACAGAAAAAAGTTCTTCCCTTCACACAGATGTATTTATAGGAATGAATTATTTCCATGCTTATATCTATAAATACATAAAAGAGGAATCAAATCTAACTTGAACCATAAAAGAAAAAAAAAACCTGAACCCACCAGTTATACAGAGGGAAACCCTATCAGGGCACTTGCTCCAGCGGTAAACAATTCTGAAATTGGTCAGAGGTGGGGAATCACCTCCCATACAGCCAGCAACCCACCCACCATGCAAGGAGCGTCCTCATTGCAAAGCTGGGGGACCGTGCTGAGGCATCTGTGAGTAAACGTGAGCTGAGCCCCAGGCCAGCTGCTGCTGAACTGTTCCCACCCTTCCCAGGTAAAACACCTGAATATGTACAAGGGCTTGAAAGCCTAGAGGAAGGGCCGTGGAGCCACACCAGCGACAGCACGCAGGCCAACTTGGTGCCTGCAGGCCAGCCAGGATGGTCCTGGCCCCGGGTGCTGTTCTGGAAGCTTTCTATTGCCCTGCCTGAGATACCCCTCCTGTCCCGGCCCCCACTGCTTTTTTCCTTCCTCACCTCTGTCCGGAGAGAAATTCCATCGGAAGGTATGGGTGACACATCCTCTTCTTTACAGGTGGCAGCCTGGCAACTCCTGCAGAAAGGCCAGCAGAGCCCCACTCACACCGGGCCACCAACAAAGCCTTGGCCCCTCACTCCCTCCCACCAGCACAGCCCCGAGACTGCTGACGGGGCAGAGAATATGGAGTCAGGCACAACTTCAGGGGCTATTGCTGCCTGGAGCGCTGTTTATATTGACCTCAACCAGGCACACCTGTGGAGGGCCGGCCGGCAGGGTAAGGCTGCCCAGGTCAGCTAATCCACAACCCTCAGGGAATCACATTGTTGAAAATGGACCTCGCTAAGGCAGAAGAGAAGCCAAGGAACAAAAGGACACAATGCCATTTGCAGCCCCGTAGATGAGTCTAGAGGTAATCACGTGACTTGGAGTAAGTCAGAAAGTGAAAGACACATATCGTATCATATCACTTATAGGTGTTACCTAAAAATGGATACCAGGGCAGATATTTCCACGGAGAAGGGCAATCACAGATTCATTAAACAAACTTATGGTTCACCAACGGAAAGGTGTGAGGATTGGTTTCATTACGATATCGGGGTTAACAGACATAATCAAACACAGGTGACATATAAAATCACCAAAGACCTACGGAATACCAAGAGAAGACTACTCAACATTCTGTCCTAACGTACATGGGAAAAGGATCCCAGGAAGAACAGACATCTGTATATGTGTAAAAGAACCACATCTTCCACACCTACAACAAGCCAAACATTGTAATCAAACTTGCTGTAATAGAAAAAAAAAATAAAAAAAAAAAAACAAGAAGTAGTGAGACAAACTTGAGGGGCTTTCTCCTGGCACATTCCATTCTAAATTCCAATCTAGAACACGACTTCCATTGAGGCTCTGTTGCTCTAGTAACCAGATTTGGTAAGGGAGAACTGCTGCCACCTTGTGGCCGTTTCACGCAACAGCAGCTTTAATCCCAGCGCTAATGGTCAGTTGATATTCAAAATCATTGCAGGCCTGTAAATGACACCTGCCCTGAAAACAAATCCTGGGGTCACATATCGACCAAAAAATTCAAAGGACGTCCATATTTCAAAACGACCATTTCAAAAGGCATATTTTACGCACATTAGTGTTCTGCTTCTTTTTCTTTCTTTCCTTTTTTGTTAAAAAAACGGGAATGGAAAAAGGCATCCCTCAGAATGGGCGAAAATCGTTGCAAATGAATCAATGGACAAAGGTTTAATCTCCAATATATATATAAACAGCTCATGCAGCTTAATATTAAAAAAAACAAACAACCCAATACAAAAATGGGCAGAAGATCTAAAGAGACGTTTCTTCAAAGAAGACACAGAGATGGCCAAGACGCCCATGAAAAGCTGCTCAACAGCACTAATTATTAGAGAAATGCAAATCAAAACTACAATGAGGTATCACCTCACACCTGTTAGAATCGGCATCATCAGAAAATCTACAAACAACAAATTCTGGGGAGGGTGTGGACAAAAGGAGCCCTCTTCCACTATTGGTGGGGATGTAAATTGATACAGTCACTATGGAGAACAGTATGGAGTTTCCTTAAAAAAACTAGAAATAGAATTACCATCTGATCCAGCAATCCCACTTCTGGGCATATACCCAGAGAAAACCATAAATCAAAAAGGCACATTCACCACAATGTTCATTGCAGCACTATTTACAATAGCCAGGTAATGCAAGCAACCTAAATGCCCACAGACAGATGAATGGATAAAGATGTGGTACATATATAAAATGGAATATTACTCAGCCATAAAAGGGAATGAAACTGGGTCATTTGTAGAGACATCGATGGATCTAGAGACTGTCATACAGAATGAAGTAAGTCAGAAAGAGGAAAACAAATATTGTATATTAATGCATATATGTGGAACCTAAAAAATGGTACAGATGAACTGGTTTTCAGGGAAGAAATAGAGACACAGAGGTAGAGAACAAACGTAAGGACACCAAGTGTGGGAAGCCATGGGGTGGTGGTGGTGGGATGAGTTGGGAGATTGGGATTGACCTGTATACATGTATATGCATAAAACACATAACTAATAATAACCTGCTGTATAAAAAAATAAATTAAATTAAATTTCAAAATTTTAAAAAATAAAATTTTAAAATAAAACAGAAAAAAGTTCTTCCCTTCACACAGATGTATTTATAGGAATGAATTATTTCCATGCTTATATCTATAAATACATAAAAGAGGAATCAAATCTAACTTGAACCATAAAAGAAAAAAAAAACCTGAACCCACCAGTTATACAGAGGGAAACCCTATCAGGGCACTTGCTCCAGCGGTAAACAATTCTGAAATTGGTCAGAGGTGGGGAATCACCTCCCATACAGCCAGCAACCCACCCCCCATGCAAGGAGCGTCCTCATTGCAAAGCTGGGGGACCGTGCTGAGGCATCTGTGAGTAAACGTGAGCTGAGCCCCAGGCCAGCTGCTGCTGAACTGTTCCCACCCTTCCCAGGTAAAACACCTGAATATGTACAAGGGCTTGAAAGCCTAGAGGAAGGGCCGTGGAGCCACACCAGCGACAGCACGCAGGCCAACTTGGTGCCTGCAGGCCAGCCAGGATGGTCCTGGCCCCGGGTGCTGTTCTGGAAGCTTTCTATTGCCCTGCCTGAGATACCCCTCCTGTCCCGGCCCCCACTGCTTTTTTCCTTCCTCACCTCTGTCCGAAGAGAAATTCCATCGGAAGGTATGGGTGACACATCCTCTTCTTTACAGGGGGCAGCCTGGCAACTCCTGCAGAAAGGCCAGCAGAGCCCCACTCACACAGGGCCACCAACAAAGCCTTGGCCCCTCACTCCCTCCCACCAGCACAGCCCCGAGACTGCTGACGGGGCAGAGAATATGGAGTCAGGCACAACTTCAGGGGCTATTGCTGCCTTCAGCACTGTTTATATTGACCTCAACCAGGCACACCTGTGGAGGGCCGGCCGGCAGGGTAAGGCTGCCCAGGTCAGCTAATCCACAACCCTCAGGGAATCACATTGTTGAAAATGGACCTCGCTAAGGCAGAAGAGAAGCCAAGGAACAAAAGGACACAATGCCATTTGCAGCCCCGTAGATGAGTCTAGAGGTAATCACGTGACTTGGAGTAAGTCAGAAAGTGAAAGACACATATCGTATCATATCACTTATAGGTGTTACCTAAAAATGGATACCAGGGCAGATATTTCCACGGAGAAGGGCAATCACAGATTCATTAAACAAACTTATGGTTCACCAACGGAAAGGTGTGAGGATTGGTTTCATTACGATATCGGGGTTAACAGACATAATCAAACACAGGTGACATATAAAATCACCAAAGACCTACGGAATACCAAGAGAAGACTACTCAACATTCTGTCCTAACGTACATGGGAAAAGGATCCCAGGAAGAACAGACATCTGTATATGTGTAAAAGAACCACATCTTCCACACCTACAACAAGCCAAACATTGTAATCAAACTTGCTGTAATAGAAAAAAAAAATTAAAAAAAAAAAACAAGAAGTAGTGAGACAAACTTGAGGGGCTTTCTCCTGGCACATTCCATTCTAAATTCCAATCTAGAACACGACTTCCATTGAGGCTCTGTTGCTCTAGTAACCAGATTTGGTAAGGGAGAACTGCTGCCACCTTGTGGCCGTTTCACGCAACAGCAGCTTTAATCCCAGCGCTAATGGTTAGTTGATATTCAAAATCATTGCAGGCCTGTAAATGACACCTGCCCTGAAAACAAATCCTGGGGTCACATATCGACCAAAAAATTCAAAGGACGTCCATATTTCAAAACGACCATTTCAAAAGGCATATTTTATGCACATTAGTGTTCTGCTTCTTTTTCTTTCTTTCCTTTTTTGTTAAAAAAACGGGAATGGAAAAAGGCATCCCTCAGAATGGGCGAAAACAGTTGCAAATGAATCAATGGACAAAGGTTTAATCTCCAATATATATATAAACAGCTCATGCAGCTTAATATTAAAAAAACAAACAACCCAATACAAAAATGGGCAGAAGATCTAAAGAGACGTTTCTTCAAAGAAGACACAGAGATGGCCAAGACGCCCATGAAAAGCTGCTCAACAGCACTAATTATTAGAGAAATGCAAATCAAAACTACAATGAGGTATCACCTCACATCTGTTAGAATCGGCATCATCAGAAAATCTACAAACAACAAATTCTGGGGAGGGTGTGGACAAAAGGAGCCCTCTTCCACTATTGGTGGGGATGTAAATTGATACAGTCACTATGGAGAACAGTATGGAGTTTCCTTAAAAAAACTAGAAATAGAATTACCATCTGATCCAGCAATCCCACTTCTGGGCATATACCCAGAGAAAACCATAAATCAAAAAGGCACATTCACCACAATGTTCATTGCAGCACTATTTACAATAGCCAGGTAATGCAAGCAACCTAAATGCCCACAGACAGATGAATGGATAAAGATGTGGTACATATATAAAATGGAATATTACTCAGCCATAAAAGGGAATGAAACTGGGTCATTTGTAGAGACATCGATGGATCTAGAGACTGTCATACAGAATGAAGTAAGTCAGAAAGAGGAAAACAAATATTGTATATTAATGCATATATGTGGAACCTAAAAAATGGTACAGATGAACTGGTTTTCAGGGACGAAATAGAGACACAGAGGTAGAGAACAAACGTAAGGACACCAAGTGTGGGAAGCCATGGGGTGGTGGTGGTGGGATGAGTTGGGAGATTGGGATTGACCTGTATACATGTATATGCATAAAACACATAACTAATAATAACCTGCTGTATAAAAAAATAAATAAATTTAAATTTCAAAATTTTAAAAAATAAAATTTTAAAATAAAACAGAAAAAAGTTCTTCCCTTCACACAGATGTATTTATAGGAATGAATTATTTCCATGCTTATATCTATAAATACATAAAAGAGGAATCAAATCTAACTTGAACCATAAAAGAAAAAAAAAACCTGAACCCACCAGTTATACAGAGGGAAACCCTATCAGGGCACTTGCTCCAGCGGTAAACAATTCTGAAATTGGTCAGAGGTGGGGAATCACCTCCCATACAGCCAGCAACCCACCCACCATGCAAGGAGCGTCCTCATTGCAAAGCTGGGGGACCGTGCTGAGGCATCTGTGAGTAAACGTGAGCTGAGCCCCAGGCCAGCTGCTGCTGAACTGTTCCCACCCTTCCCAGGTAAAACACCTGAATATGTACAAGGGCTTGAAAGCCTAGAGGAAGGGCCGTGGAGCCACACCAGCGACAGCACGCAGGCCAACTTGGTGCCTGCAGGCCAGCCAGGATGGTCCTGGCCCCGGGTGCTGTTCTGGAAGCTTTCTATTGCCCTGCCTGAGATACCCCTCCTGTCCCGGCCCCCACTGCTTTTTTCCTTCCTCACCTCTGTCCGGAGAGAAATTCCATCGGAAGGTATGGGTGACACATCCTCTTCTTTACAGGTGGCAGCCTGGCAACTCCTGCAGAAAGGCCAGCAGAGCCCCACTCACACCGGGCCACCAACAAAGCCTTGGCCCCTCACTCCCTCCCACCAGCACAGCCCCGAGACTGCTGACGGGGCAGAGAATATGGAGTCAGGCACAACTTCAGGGGCTATTGCTGCCTGGAGCGCTGTTTATATTGACCTCAACCAGGCACACCTGTGGAGGGCCGGCCGGCAGGGTAAGGCTGCCCAGGTCAGCTAATCCACAACCCTCAGGGAATCACATTGTTGAAAATGGACCTCGCTAAGGCAGAAGAGAAGCCAAGGAACAAAAGGACACAATGCCATTTGCAGCCCCGTAGATGAGTCTAGAGGTAATCACATGACTTGGAGTAAGTCAGAAAGTGAAAGACACATATCGTATCATATCACTTATAGGTGTTACCTAAAAATGGATACCAGGGCAGATATTTCCACGGAGAAGGGCAATCACAGATTCATTAAACAAACTTATGGTTCACCAACGGAAAGGTGTGAGGATTGGTTTCATTACGATATCGGGGTTAACAGACATAATCAAACACAGGTGACATATAAAATCACCAAAGACCTACGGAATACCAAGAGAAGACTACTCAACATTCTGTCCTAACGTACATGGGAAAAGGATCCCAGGAAGAACAGACATCTGTATATGTGTAAAAGAACCACATCTTCCACACCTACAACAAGCCAAACATTGTAATCAAACTTGCTGTAATAGAAAAAAAAAATTAAAAAAAAAAAACAAGAAGTAGTGAGACAAACTTGAGGGGCTTTCTCCTGGCACATTCCATTCTAAATTCCAATCTAGAACACGACTTCCATTGAGGCTCTGTTGCTCTAGTAACCAGATTTGGTAAGGGAGAACTGCTGCCACCTTGTGGCCGTTTCACGCAACAGCAGCTTTAATCCCAGTGCTAATGGTCAGTTGATATTCAAAATCATTGCAGGCCTGTAAATGACACCTGCCCTGAAAACAAATCCTGGGGTCACATATCGACCAAAAAATTCAAAGGACGTCCATATTTCAAAACGACCATTTCAAAAGGCATATTTTACGCACATTAGTGTTCTGCTTCTTTTTCTTTCTTTCCTTTTTTGTTAAAAAAACGGGAATGGAAAAAGGCATCCCTCAGAATGGTGAAAATCGTTGCAAATGAATCAATGGACAAAGGTTTAATCTCCAATATATATATAAACAGCTCATGCAGCTTAATATTAAAAAAAACAAACAACCCAATACAAAAATGGGCAGAAGATCTAAAGAGACGTTTCTTCAAAGAAGACACAGAGATGGCCAAGGCGCCCATGAATAGCTGCTCAACAGCACTAATTATTAGAGAAATGCAAATCAAAACTACAATGAGGTATCACCTCACACCTGTTAGAATCGGCATCATCAGAAAATCTACAAACAACAAATTCTGGGGAGGGTGTGGACAAAAGGAGCCCTCTTCCACTATTGGTGGGGATGTAAATTGATACAGTCACTATGGAGAACAGTATGGAGTTTCCTTAAAAAAACTAGAAATAGAATTACCATCTGATCCAGCAATCCCACTTCTGGGCATATACCCAGAGAAAACCATAAATCAAAAAGGCACATTCACCACAATGTTCATTGCAGCACTATTTACAATAGCCAGGTAATGCAAGCAACCTAAATGCCCACAGACAGATGAATGGATAAAGATGTGGTACATATATAAAATGGAATATTACTCAGCCATAAAAGGGAATGAAACTGGGTCATTTGTAGAGACATCGATGGATCTAGAGACTGTCATACAGAATGAAGTAAGTCAGAAAGAGGAAAACAAATATTGTATATTAATGCATATATGTGGAACCTAAAAAATGGTACAGATGAACTGGTTTTCAGGGAAGAAATAGAGACACAGAGGTAGAGAACAAACGTAAGGACACCAAGTGTGGGAAGCCATGGGGTGGTGGTGGTGGGATGAGTTGGGAGATTGGGATTGACCTGTATACATGTATATGCATAAAACACATAACTAATAATAACCTGCTGTATAAAAAAATAAATAAAATTAAATTTCAAAATTTTAAAAAATAAAATTTTAAAATAAAACAGAAAAAAGTTCTTCCCTTCACACAGATGTATTTATAGGAATGAATTATTTCCATGCTTATATCTATAAATACATAAAAGAGGAATCAAATCTAACTTGAACCATAAAAGAAAAAAAAAACCTGAACCCACCAGTTATACAGAGGGAAACCCTATCAGGGCACTTGCTCCAGCGGTAAACAATTCTGAAATTGGTCAGAGGTGGGGAATCACCTCCCATACAGCCAGCAACCCACCCCCCATGCAAGGAGCGTCCTCATTGCAAAGCTGGGGGACCGTGCTGAGGCATCTGTGAGTAAACGTGAGCTGAGCCCCAGGCCAGCTGCTGCTGAACTGTTCCCACCCTTCCCAGGTAAAACACCTGAATATGTACAAGGGCTTGAAAGCCTAGAGGAAGGGCCGTGGAGCCACACCAGCGACAGCACGCAGGCCAACTTGGTGCCTGCAGGCCAGCCAGGATGGTCCTGGCCCCGGGCACTGTTCTGGAAGCTTTCTATTGCCCTGCCTGAGATACCCCTCCTGTCCCGGCCCCCACTGCTTTTTTCCTTCCTCACCTCTGTCCGGAGAGAAATTCCATCGGAAGGTATGGGTGACACATCCTCTTCTTTACAGGGGGCAGCCTGGCAACTCCTGCAGAAAGGCCAGCAGAGCCCCACTCACACCGGGCCACCAACAAAGCCTTGGCCCCTCACTCCCTCCCACCAGCACAGCCCCGAGACTGCTGACGGGGCAGAGAATATGGAGTCAGGCACAACTTCAGGGGCTATTGCTGCCTGGAGCGCTGTTTATATTGACCTCAACCAGGCACACCTGTGGAGGGCCGGCTGGCAGGGTAAGGCTGCCCAGGTCAGCTAATCCACAACCCTCAGGGAATCACATTGTTGAAAATGGACCTCGCTAAGGCAGAAGAGAAGCCAAGGAACAAAAGGACACAATGCCATTTGCAGCCCCGTAGATGAGTCTAGAGGTAATCACGTGACTTGGAGTAAGTCAGAAAGTGAAAGACACATATCGTATCATATCACTTATAGGTGTTACCTAAAAATGGATACCAGGGCAGATATTTCCACGGAGAAGGGCAATCACAGATTCATTAAACAAACTTATGGTTCACCAACGGAAAGGTGTGAGGATTGGTTTCATTACGATATCGGGGTTAACAGACATAATCAAACACAGGTGACATATAAAATCACCAAAGACCTACGGAATACCAAGAGAAGACTACTCAACATTCTGTCCTAACGTACATGGGAAAAGGATCCCAGGAAGAACAGACATCTGTATATGTGTAAAAGAACCACATCTTCCACACCTACAACAAGCCAAACATTGTAATCAAACTTGCTGTAATAGAAAAAAAAAATTAAAAAAAAAACAAGAAGTAGTGAGACAAACTTGAGGGGCTTTCTCCTGGCACATTCCATTCTAAATTCCAATCTAGAACACGACTTCCATTGAGGCTCTGTTGCTCTAGTAACCAGATTTGGTAAGGGAGAACTGCTGCCACCTTGTGGCCGTTTCACGCAACAGCAGCTTTAATCCCAGCGCTAATGGTCAGTTGATATTCAAAATCATTGCAGGCCTGTAAATGACACCTGCCCTGAAAACAAATCCTGGGGTCACATATCGACCAAAAAATTCAAAGGACGTCCATATTTCAAAACGACCATTTCAAAAGGCATATTTTACGCACATTAGTGTTCTGCTTCTTTTTCTTTCTTTCCTTTTTTCTTAAAAAAACGGGAATGGAAAAAGGCATCCCTCAGAATGGGCGAAAATCGTTGCAAATGAATCAATGGACAAAGGTTTAATCTCCAATATATATATAAACAGCTCATGCAGCTTAATATTAAAAAAAACAAACAACCCAATACAAAAATGGGCAGAAGATCTAAAGAGACGTTTCTTCAAAGAAGACACAGAGATGGCCAAGACGCCCATGAAAAGCTGCTCAACAGCACTAATTATTAGAGAAATGCAAATCAAAACTACAATGAGGTATCACCTCACACCTGTTAGAATCGGCATCATCAGAAAATCTACAAACAACAAATTCTGGGGAGGGTGTGGACAAAAGGAGCCCTCTTCCACTATTGGTGGGGATGTAAATTGATACAGTCACTATGGAGAACAGTATGGAGTTTCCTTAAAAAAACTAGAAATAGAATTACCATCTGATCCAGCAATCCCACTTCTGGGCATATACCCAGAGAAAACCATAAATCAAAAAGGCACATTCACCACAATGTTCATTGCAGCACTATTTACAATAGCCAGGTAATGCAAGCAACCTAAATGCCCACAGACAGATGAATGGATAAAGATGTGGTACATATATAAAATGGAATATTACTCAGCCATAAAAGGGAATGAAACTGGGTCATTTGTAGAGACATCGATGGATCTAGAGACTGTCATACAGAATGAAGTAAGTCAGAAAGAGGAAAACAAATATTGTATATTAATGCATATATGTGGAACCTAAAAAATGGTACAGATGAACTGGTTTTCAGGGAAGAAATAGAGACACAGAGGTAGAGAACAAACGTAAGGACACCAAGTGTGGGAAGCCATGGGGTGGTGGTGGTGGGATGAGTTGGGAGATTGGGATTGACCTGTATACATGTATATGCATAAAACACATAACTAATAATAACCTGCTGTATAAAAAAATAAATTAAATTAAATTTCAAAATTTTAAAAAATAAAATTTTAAAATAAAACAGAAAAAAGTTCTTCCCTTCACACAGATGTATTTATAGGAATGAATTATTTCCATGCTTATATCTATAAATACATAAAAGAGGAATCAAATCTAACTTGAACCATAAAAGAAAAAAAAAACCTGAACCCACCAGTTATACAGAGGGAAACCCTATCAGGGCACTTGCTCCAGCGGTAAACAATTCTGAAATTGGTCAGAGGTGGGGAATCACCTCCCATACAGCCAGCAACCCACCCCCCATGCAAGGAGCGTCCTCATTGCAAAGCTGGGGGACCGTGCTGAGGCATCTGTGAGTAAACGTGAGCTGAGCCCCAGGCCAGCTGCTGCTGAACTGTTCCCACCCTTCCCAGGTAAAACACCTGAATATGTACAAGGGCTTGAAAGCCTAGAGGAAGGGCCGTGGAGCCACACCAGCGACAGCACGCAGGCCAACTTGGTGCCTGCAGGCCAGCCAGGATGGTCCTGGCCCCGGGCGCTGTTCTGGAAGCTTTCTATTGCCCTGCCTGAGATACCCCTCCTGTCCCGGCCCCCACTGCTTTTTTCCTTCCTCACCTCTGTCCGAAGAGAAATTCCATCGGAAGGTATGGGTGACACATCCTCTTCTTTACAGGGGGCAGCCTGGCAACTCCTGCAGAAAGGCCAGCAGAGCCCCACTCACACAGGGCCACCAACAAAGCCTTGGCCCCTCACTCCCTCCCACCAGCACAGCCCCGAGACTGCTGACGGGGCAGAGAATATGGAGTCAGGCACAACTTCAGGGGCTATTGCTGCCTTCAGCACTGTTTATATTGACCTCAACCAGGCACACCTGTGGAGGGCCGGCCGGCAGGGTAAGGCTGCCCAGGTCAGCTAATCCACAACCCTCAGGGAATCACATTGTTGAAAATGGACCTCGCTAAGGCAGAAGAGAAGCCAAGGAACAAAAGGACACAATGCCATTTGCAGCCCCGTAGATGAGTCTAGAGGTAATCACGTGACTTGGAGTAAGTCAGAAAGTGAAAGACACATATCGTATCATATCACTTATAGGTGTTACCTAAAAATGGATACCAGGGCAGATATTTCCACGGAGAAGGGCAATCACAGATTCATTAAACAAACTTATGGTTCACCAACGGAAAGGTGTGAGGATTGGTTTCATTACGATATCGGGGTTAACAGACATAATCAAACACAGGTGACATATAAAATCACCAAAGACCTACGGAATACCAAGAGAAGACTACTCAACATTCTGTCCTAACGTACATGGGAAAAGGATCCCAGGAAGAACAGACATCTGTATATGTGTAAAAGAACCACATCTTCCACACCTACAACAAGCCAAACATTGTAATCAAACTTGCTGTAATAGAAAAAAAAATTAAAAAAAAACAAGAAGTAGTGAGACAAACTTGAGGGGCTTTCTCCTGGCACATTCCATTCTAAATTCCAATCTAGAACACGACTTCCATTGAGGCTCTGTTGCTCTAGTAACCAGATTTGGTAAGGGAGAACTGCTGCCACCTTGTGGCCGTTTCACGCAACAGCAGCTTTAATCCCAGCGCTAATGGTCAGTTGATATTCAAAATCATTGCAGGCCTGTAAATGACACCTGCCCTGAAAACAAATCCTGGGGTCACATATCGACCAAAAAATTCAAAGGACGTCCATATTTCAAAACGACCATTTCAAAAGGCATATTTTACGCACATTAGTGTTCTGCTTCTTTTTCTTTCTTTCCTTTTTTGTTAAAAAAACGGGAATGGAAAAAGGCATCCCTCAGAATGGGCGAAAATCGTTGCAAATGAATCAATGGACAAAGGTTTAATCTCCAATATATATATAAACAGCTCATGCAGCTTAATATTAAAAAAACAAACAACCCAATACAAAATTGGCAGAAGATCTAAAGAGACGTTTCTTCAAAGAAGACACAGAGATGGCCAAGACGCCCATGAAAAGCTGCTCAACAGCACTAATTATTAGAGAAATGCAAATCAAAACTACAATGAGGTATCACCTCACATCTGTTAGAATCGGCATCATCAGAAAATCTACAAACAACAAATTCTGGGGAGGGTGTGGACAAAAGGAGCCCTCTTCCACTATTGGTGGGGATGTAAATTGATACAGTCACTATGGAGAACAGTATGGAGTTTCCTTAAAAAAACTAGAAATAGAATTACCATCTGATCCAGCAATCCCACTTCTGGGCATATACCCAGAGAAAACCATAAATCAAAAAGGCACATTCACCACAATGTTCATTGCAGCACTATTTACAATAGCCAGGTAATGCAAGCAACCTAAATGCCCACAGACAGATGAATGGATAAAGATGTGGTACATATATAAAATGGAATATTACTCAGCCATAAAAGGGAATGAAACTGGGTCATTTGTAGAGACATCGATGGATCTAGAGACTGTCATACAGAATGAAGTAAGTCAGAAAGAGGAAAACAAATATTGTATATTAATGCATATATGTGGAACCTAAAAAATGGTACAGATGAACTGGTTTTCAGGGACGAAATAGAGACACAGAGGTAGAGAACAAACGTAAGGACACCAAGTGTGGGAAGCCATGGGGTGGTGGTGGTGGGATGAGTTGGGAGATTGGGATTGACCTGTATACATGTATATGCATAAAACACATAACTAATAATAACCTGCTGTATAAAAAAATAAATAAATTTAAATTTCAAAATTTTAAAAAATAAAATTTTAAAATAAAACAGAAAAAAGTTCTTCCCTTCACACAGATGTATTTATAGGAATGAATTATTTCCATGCTTATATCTATAAATACATAAAAGAGGAATCAAATCTAACTTGAACCATAAAAGAAAAAAAAAACCTGAACCCACCAGTTATACAGAGGGAAACCCTATCAGGGCACTTGCTCCAGCGGTAAACAATTCTGAAATTGGTCAGAGGTGGGGAATCACCTCCCATACAGCCAGCAACCCACCCACCATGCAAGGAGCGTCCTCATTGCAAAGCTGGGGGACCGTGCTGAGGCATCTGTGAGTAAACGTGAGCTGAGCCCCAGGCCAGCTGCTGCTGAACTGTTCCCACCCTTCCCAGGTAAAACACCTGAATATGTACAAGGGCTTGAAAGCCTAGAGGAAGGGCCGTGGAGCCACACCAGCGACAGCACGCAGGCCAACTTGGTGCCTGCAGGCCAGCCAGGATGGTCCTGGCCCCGGGTGCTGTTCTGGAAGCTTTCTATTGCCCTGCCTGAGATACCCCTCCTGTCCCGGCCCCCACTGCTTTTTTCCTTCCTCACCTCTGTCCGGAGAGAAATTCCATCGGAAGGTATGGGTGACACATCCTCTTCTTTACAGGTGGCAGCCTGGCAACTCCTGCAGAAAGGCCAGCAGAGCCCCACTCACACCGGGCCACCAACAAAGCCTTGGCCCCTCACTCCCTCCCACCAGCACAGCCCCGAGACTGCTGACGGGGCAGAGAATATGGAGTCAGGCACAACTTCAGGGGCTATTGCTGCCTGGAGCGCTGTTTATATTGACCTCAACCAGGCACACCTGTGGAGGGCCGGCCGGCAGGGTAAGGCTGCCCAGGTCAGCTAATCCACAACCCTCAGGGAATCACATTGTTGAAAATGGACCTCGCTAAGGCAGAAGAGAAGCCAAGGAACAAAAGGACACAATGCCATTTGCAGCCCCGTAGATGAGTCTAGAGGTAATCACGTGACTTGGAGTAAGTCAGAAAGTGAAAGACACATATCGTATCATATCACTTATAGGTGTTACCTAAAAATGGATACCAGGGCAGATATTTCCACGGAGAAGGGCAATCACAGATTCATTAAACAAACTTATGGTTCACCAACGGAAAGGTGTGAGGATTGGTTTCATTACGATATCGGGGTTAACAGACATAATCAAACACAGGTGACATATAAAATCACCAAAGACCTACGGAATACCAAGAGAAGACTACTCAACATTCTGTCCTAACGTACATGGGAAAAGGATCCCAGGAAGAACAGACATCTGTATATGTGTAAAAGAACCACATCTTCCACACCTACAACAAGCCAAACATTGTAATCAAACTTGCTGTAATAGAAAAAAAAAATAAAAAAAAAAAAACAAGAAGTAGTGAGACAAACTTGAGGGGCTTTCTCCTGGCACATTCCATTCTAAATTCCAATCTAGAACACGACTTCCATTGAGGCTCTGTTGCTCTAGTAACCAGATTTGGTAAGGGAGAACTGCTGCCACCTTGTGGCCGTTTCACGCAACAGCAGCTTTAATCCCAGCGCTAATGGTCAGTTGATATTCAAAATCATTGCAGGCCTGTAAATGACACCTGCCCTGAAAACAAATCCTGGGGTCACATATCGACCAAAAAATTCAAAGGACGTCCATATTTCAAAACGACCATTTCAAAAGGCATATTTTACGCACATTAGTGTTCTGCTTCTTTTTCTTTCTTTCCTTTTTTGTTAAAAACACGGGAATGGAAAAAGGCATCCCTCAGAATGGGCGAAAATCGTTGCAAATGAATCAATGGACAAAGGTTTAATCTCCAATATATATATAAACAGCTCATGCAGCTTAATATTAAAAAAAACAAACAACCCAATACAAAAATGGGCAGAAGATCTAGAGACGTTTCTTCAAAGAAGACACAGAGATGGCCAAGACGCCCATGAAAAGCTGCTCAACAGCACTAATTATTAGAGAAATGCAAATCAAACTACAATGAGGTATCACCTCACACCTGTTAGAATCGGCATCATCAGAAAATCTACAAACAACAAATTCTGGGGAGGGTGTGGACAAAAGGAGCCCTCTTCCACTATTGGTGGGGATGTAAATTGATACAGTCACTATGGAGAACAGTATGGAGTTTCCTTAAAAAAACTAGAAATAGAATTACCATCTGATCCAGCAATCCCACTTCTGGGCATATACCCAGAGAAAACCATAAATCAAAAAGGCACATTCACCACAATGTTCATTGCAGCACTATTTACAATAGCCAGGTAATGCAAGCAACCTAAATGCCCACAGACAGATGAATGGATAAAGATGTGGTACATATATAAAATGGAATATTACTCAGCCATAAAAGGGAATGAAACTGGGTCATTTGTAGAGACATCGATGGATCTAGAGACTGTCATACAGAATGAAGTAAGTCAGAAAGAGGAAAACAAATATTGTATATTAATGCATATATGTGGAACCTAAAAAATGGTACAGATGAACTGGTTTTCAGGGAAGAAATAGAGACACAGAGGTAGAGAACAAACGTAAGGACACCAAGTGTGGGAAGCCATGGGGTGGTGGTGGTGGGATGAGTTGGGAGATTGGGATTGACCTGTATACATGTATATGCATAAAACACATAACTAATAATAACCTGCTGTATAAAAAAATAAATTAAATTAAATTTCAAAATTTTAAAAAATAAAATTTTAAAATAAAACAGAAAAAAGTTCTTCCCTTCACACAGATGTATTTATAGGAATGAATTATTTCCATGCTTATATCTATAAATACATAAAAGAGGAATCAAATCTAACTTGAACCATAAAAGAAAAAAAAAACCTGAACCCACCAGTTATACAGAGGGAAACCCTATCAGGGCACTTGCTCCAGCGGTAAACAATTCTGAAATTGGTCAGAGGTGGGGAATCACCTCCCATACAGCCAGCAACCCACCCCCCATGCAAGGAGCGTCCTCATTGCAAAGCTGGGGGACCGTGCTGAGGCATCTGTGAGTAAACGTGAGCTGAGCCCCAGGCCAGCTGCTGCTGAACTGTTCCCACCCTTCCCAGGTAAAACACCTGAATATGTACAAGGGCTTGAAAGCCTAGAGGAAGGGCCGTGGAGCCACACCAGCGACAGCACGCAGGCCAACTTGGTGCCTGCAGGCCAGCCAGGATGGTCCTGGCCCCGGGCGCTGTTCTGGAAGCTTTCTATTGCCCTGCCTGAGATACCCCTCCTGTCCCGGCCCCCACTGCTTTTTTCCTTCCTCACCTCTGTCCGAAGAGAAATTCCATCGGAAGGTATGGGTGACACATCCTCTTCTTTACAGGGGGCAGCCTGGCAACTCCTGCAGAAAGGCCAGCAGAGCCCCACTCACACAGGGCCACCAACAAAGCCTTGGCCCCTCACTCCCTCCCACCAGCACAGCCCCGAGACTGCTGACGGGGCAGAGAATATGGAGTCAGGCACAACTTCAGGGGCTATTGCTGCCTTCAGCACTGTTTATATTGACCTCAACCAGGCACACCTGTGGAGGGCCGGCCGGCAGGGTAAGGCTGCCCAGGTCAGCTAATCCACAACCCTCAGGGAATCACATTGTTGAAAATGGACCTCGCTAAGGCAGAAGAGAAGCCAAGGAACAAAAGGACACAATGCCATTTGCAGCCCCGTAGATGAGTCTAGAGGTAATCACGTGACTTGGAGTAAGTCAGAAAGTGAAAGACACATATCGTATCATATCACTTATAGGTGTTACCTAAAAATGGATACCAGGGCAGATATTTCCACGGAGAAGGGCAATCACAGATTCATTAAACAAACTTATGGTTCACCAACGGAAAGGTGTGAGGATTGGTTTCATTACGATATCGGGGTTAACAGACATAATCAAACACAGGTGACATATAAAATCACCAAAGACCTACGGAATACCAAGAGAAGACTACTCAACATTCTGTCCTAACGTACATGGGAAAAGGATCCCAGGAAGAACAGACATCTGTATATGTGTAAAAGAACCACATCTTCCACACCTACAACAAGCCAAACATTGTAATCAAACTTGCTGTAATAGAAAAAAAAAATTAAAAAAAAAAAACAAGAAGTAGTGAGACAAACTTGAGGGGCTTTCTCCTGGCACATTCCATTCTAAATTCCAATCTAGAACACGACTTCCATTGAGGCTCTGTTGCTCTAGTAACCAGATTTGGTAAGGGAGAACTGCTGCCACCTTGTGGCCGTTTCACGCAACAGCAGCTTTAATCCCAGCGCTAATGGTTAGTTGATATTCAAAATCATTGCAGGCCTGTAAATGACACCTGCCCTGAAAACAAATCCTGGGGTCACATATCGACCAAAAAATTCAAAGGACGTCCATATTTCAAAACGACCATTTCAAAAGGCATATTTTATGCACATTAGTGTTCTGCTTCTTTTTCTTTCTTTCCTTTTTTGTTAAAAAAACGGGAATGGAAAAAGGCATCCCTCAGAATGGGCGAAAACAGTTGCAAATGAATCAATGGACAAAGGTTTAATCTCCAATATATATATAAACAGCTCATGCAGCTTAATATTAAAAAAACAAACAACCCAATACAAAAATGGGCAGAAGATCTAAAGAGACGTTTCTTCAAAGAAGACACAGAGATGGCCAAGACGCCCATGAAAAGCTGCTCAACAGCACTAATTATTAGAGAAATGCAAATCAAAACTACAATGAGGTATCACCTCACATCTGTTAGAATCGGCATCATCAGAAAATCTACAAACAACAAATTCTGGGGAGGGTGTGGACAAAAGGAGCCCTCTTCCACTATTGGTGGGGATGTAAATTGATACAGTCACTATGGAGAACAGTATGGAGTTTCCTTAAAAAAACTAGAAATAGAATTACCATCTGATCCAGCAATCCCACTTCTGGGCATATACCCAGAGAAAACCATAAATCAAAAAGGCACATTCACCACAATGTTCATTGCAGCACTATTTACAATAGCCAGGTAATGCAAGCAACCTAAATGCCCACAGACAGATGAATGGATAAAGATGTGGTACATATATAAAATGGAATATTACTCAGCCATAAAAGGGAATGAAACTGGGTCATTTGTAGAGACATCGATGGATCTAGAGACTGTCATACAGAATGAAGTAAGTCAGAAAGAGGAAAACAAATATTGTATATTAATGCATATATGTGGAACCTAAAAAATGGTACAGATGAACTGGTTTTCAGGGACGAAATAGAGACACAGAGGTAGAGAACAAACGTAAGGACACCAAGTGTGGGAAGCCATGGGGTGGTGGTGGTGGGATGAGTTGGGAGATTGGGATTGACCTGTATACATGTATATGCATAAAACACATAACTAATAATAACCTGCTGTATAAAAAAATAAATAAATTTAAATTTCAAAATTTTAAAAAATAAAATTTTAAAATAAAACAGAAAAAAGTTCTTCCCTTCACACAGATGTATTTATAGGAATGAATTATTTCCATGCTTATATCTATAAATACATAAAAGAGGAATCAAATCTAACTTGAACCATAAAAGAAAAAAAAAACCTGAACCCACCAGTTATACAGAGGGAAACCCTATCAGGGCACTTGCTCCAGCGGTAAACAATTCTGAAATTGGTCAGAGGTGGGGAATCACCTCCCATACAGCCAGCAACCCACCCACCATGCAAGGAGCGTCCTCATTGCAAAGCTGGGGGACCGTGCTGAGGCATCTGTGAGTAAACGTGAGCTGAGCCCCAGGCCAGCTGCTGCTGAACTGTTCCCACCCTTCCCAGGTAAAACACCTGAATATGTACAAGGGCTTGAAAGCCTAGAGGAAGGGCCGTGGAGCCACACCAGCGACAGCACGCAGGCCAACTTGGTGCCTGCAGGCCAGCCAGGATGGTCCTGGCCCCGGGCGCTCTTCTGGAAGCTTTCTATTGCCCTGCCTGAGATACCCCTCCTGTCCCGGCCCCCACTGCTTTTTTCCTTCCTCACCTCTGTCCGGAGAGAAATTCCATCGGAAGGTATGGGTGACACATCCTCTTCTTTACAGGTGGCAGCCTGGCAACTCCTGCAGAAAGGCCAGCAGAGCCCCACTCACACCGGGCCACCAACAAAGCCTTGGCCCCTCACTCCCTCCCACCAGCACAGCCCCGAGACTGCTGACGGGGCAGAGAATATGGAGTCAGGCACAACTTCAGGGGCTATTGCTGCCTGGAGCGCTGTTTATATTGACCTCAACCAGGCACACCTGTGGAGGGCCGGCCGGCAGGGTAAGGCTGCCCAGGTCAGCTAATCCACAACCCTCAGGGAATCACATTGTTGAAAATGGACCTCGCTAAGGCAGAAGAGAAGCCAAGGAACAAAAGGACACAATGCCATTTGCAGCCCCGTAGATGAGTCTAGAGGTAATCACGTGACTTGGAGTAAGTCAGAAAGTGAAAGACACATATCGTATCATATCACTTATAGGTGTTACCTAAAAATGGATACCAGGGCAGATATTTCCACGGAGAAGGGCAATCACAGATTCATTAAACAAACTTATGGTTCACCAACGGAAAGGTGTGAGGATTGGTTTCATTACGATATCGGGGTTAACAGACATAATCAAACACAGGTGACATATAAAATCACCAAAGACCTACGGAATACCAAGAGAAGACTACTCAACATTCTGTCCTAACGTACATGGGAAAAGGATCCCAGGAAGAACAGACATCTGTATATGTGTAAAAGAACCACATCTTCCACACCTACAACAAGCCAAACATTGTAATCAAACTTGCTGTAATAGAAAAAAAAAATTAAAAAAAAACAAGAAGTAGTGAGACAAACTTGAGGGGCTTTCTCCTGGCACATTCCATTCTAAATTCCAATCTAGAACACGACTTCCATTGAGGCTCTGTTGCTCTAGTAACCAGATTTGGTAAGGGAGAACTGCTGCCACCTTGTGGCCGTTTCACGCAACAGCAGCTTTAATCCCAGCGCTAATGGTCAGTTGATATTCAAAATCATTGCAGGCCTGTAAATGACACCTGCCCTGAAAACAAATCCTGGGGTCACATATCGACCAAAAAATTCAAAGGACGTCCATATTTCAAAACGACCATTTCAAAAGGCATATTTTACGCACATTAGTGTTCTGCTTCTTTTTCTTTCTTTCCTTTTTTGTTAAAAAAACGGGAATGGAAAAAGGCATCCCTCAGAATGGGCGAAAATCGTTGCAAATGAATCAATGGACAAAGGTTTAATCTCCAATATATATATAAACAGCTCATGCAGCTTAATGTTAAAAAAAACAAACAACCCAATACAAAAATGGGCAGAAGATCTAAAGAGACGTTTCTTCAAAGAAGACACAGAGATGGCCAAGACGCCCATGAAAAGCTGCTCAACAGCACTAATTATTAGAGAAATGCAAATCAAAACTACAATGAGATATCACCTCACACCTGTTAGAATCGGCATCATCAGAAAATCTACAAACAACAAATTCTGGGGAGGGTGTGGACAAAAGGAGCCCTCTTCCACTATTGGTGGGGATGTAAATTGATACAGTCACTATGGAGAACAGTATGGAGTTTCCTTAAAAAAACTAGAAATAGAATTACCATCTGATCCAGCAATCCCACTTCTGGGCATATACCCAGAGAAAACCATAAATCAAAAAGGCACATTCACCACAATGTTCATTGCAGCACTATTTACAATAGCCAGGTAATGCAAGCAACCTAAATGCCCACAGACAGATGAATGGATAAAGATGTGGTACATATATAAAATGGAATATTACTCAGCCATAAAAGGGAATGAAACTGGGTCATTTGTAGAGACATCGATGGATCTAGAGACTGTCATACAGAATGAAGTAAGTCAGAAAGAGGAAAACAAATATTGTATATTAATGCATATATGTGGAACCTAAAAAATGGTACAGATGAACTGGTTTTCAGGGAAGAAATAGAGACACAGAGGTAGAGAACAAACGTAAGGACACCAAGTGTGGGAAGCCATGGGGTGGTGGTGGTGGGATGAGTTGGGAGATTGGGATTGACCTGTATACATGTATATGCATAAAACACATAACTAATAATAACCTGCTGTATAAAAAAATAAATAAAATTAAATTTCAAAATTTTAAAAAATAAAATTTTAAAATAAAACAGAAAAAAGTTCTTCCCTTCACACAGATGTATTTATAGGAATGAATTATTTCCATGCTTATATCTATAAATACATAAAAGAGGAATCAAATCTAACTTGAACCATAAAAGAAAAAAAAAACCTGAACCCACCAGTTATACAGAGGGAAACCCTATCAGGGCACTTGCTCCAGCGGTAAACAATTCTGAAATTGGTCAGAGGTGGGGAATCACCTCCCATACAGCCAGCAACCCACCCCCCATGCAAGGAGCGTCCTCATTGCAAAGCTGGGGGACCGTTCTGAGGCATCTGTGAGTAAACGTGAGCTGAGCCCCAGGCCAGCTGCTGCTGAACTGTTCCCACCCTTCCCAGGTAAAACACCTGAATATGTACAAGGGCTTGAAAGCCTAGAGGAAGGGCCGTGGAGCCACACCAGCGACAGCACGCAGGCCAACTTGGTGCCTGCAGGCCAGCCAGGATGGTCCTGGCCCCGGGCGCTGTTCTGGAAGCTTTCTATTGCCCTGCCTGAGATACCCCTCCTGTCCCGGCCCCCACTGCTTTTTTCCTTCCTCACCTCTGTCCGGAGAGAAATTCCATCGGAAGGTATGGGTGACACATCCTCTTCTTTACAGGTGGCAGCCTGGCAACTCCTGCAGAAAGGCCAGCAGAGCCCCACTCACACCGGGCCACCAACAAAGCCTTGGCCCCTCACTCCCTCCCACCAGCACAGCCCCGAGACTGCTGACGGGGCAGAGAATATGGAGTCAGGCACAACTTCAGGGGCTATTGCTGCCTGGAGCGCTGTTTATATTGACCTCAACCAGGCACACCTGTGGAGGGCCGGCTGGCAGGGTAAGGCTGCCCAGGTCAGCTAATCCACAACCCTCAGGGAATCACATTGTTGAAAATGGACCTCGCTAAGGCAGAAGAGAAGCCAAGGAACAAAAGGACACAATGCCATTTGCAGCCCCGTAGATGAGTCTAGAGGTAATCACGTGACTTGGAGTAAGTCAGAAAGTGAAAGACACATATCGTATCATATCACTTATAGGTGTTACCTAAAAATGGATACCAGGGCAGATATTTCCACGGAGAAGGGCAATCACAGATTCATTAAACAAACTTATGGTTCACCAACGGAAAGGTGTGAGGATTGGTTTCATTACGATATCGGGGTTAACAGACATAATCAAACACAGGTGACATATAAAATCACCAAAGACCTACGGAATACCAAGAGAAGACTACTCAACATTCTGTCCTAACGTACATGGGAAAAGGATCCCAGGAAGAACAGACATCTGTATATGTGTAAAAGAACCACATCTTCCACACCTACAACAAGCCAAACATTGTAATCAAACTTGCTGTAATAGAAAAAAAAAATTAAAAAAAAAAACAAGAAGTAGTGAGACAAACTTGAGGGGCTTTCTCCTGGCACATTCCATTCTAAATTCCAATCTAGAACACGACTTCCATTGAGGCTCTGTTGCTCTAGTAACCAGATTTGGTAAGGGAGAACTGCTGCCACCTTGTGGCCGTTTCACGCAACAGCAGCTTTAATCCCAGCGCTAATGGTCAGTTGATATTCAAAATCATTGCAGGCCTGTAAATGACACCTGCCCTGAAAACAAATCCTGGGGTCACATATCGACCAAAAAATTCAAAGGACGTCCATATTTCAAAACGACCATTTCAAAAGGCATATTTTACGCACATTAGTGTTCTGCTTCTTTTTCTTTCTTTCCTTTTTTGTTAAAAAAACGGGAATGGAAAAAGGCATCCCTCAGAATGGGCGAAAATCGTTGCAAATGAATCAATGGACAAAGGTTTAATCTCCAATATATATATAAACAGCTCATGCAGCTTAATGTTAAAAAAAACAAACAACCCAATACAAAAATGGGCAGAAGATCTAAAGAGACGTTTCTTCAAAGAAGACACAGAGATGGCCAAGACGCCCATGAAAAGCTGCTCAACAGCACTAATTATTAGAGAAATGCAAATCAAAACTACAATGAGGTATCACCTCACATCTGTTAGAATCGGCATCATCAGAAAATCTACAAACAACAAATTCTGGGGAGGGTGTGGACAAAAGGAGCCCTCTTCCACTATTGGTGGGGATGTAAATTGATACAGTCACTATGGAGAACAGTATGGAGTTTCCTTAAAAAAACTAGAAATAGAATTACCATCTGATCCAGCAATCCCACTTCTGGGCATATACCCAGAGAAAACCATAAATCAAAAAGGCACATTCACCACAATGTTCATTGCAGCACTATTTACAATAGCCAGGTAATGCAAGCAACCTAAATGCCCACAGACAGATGAATGGATAAAGATGTGGTACATATATAAAATGGAATATTACTCAGCCATAAAAGGGAATGAAACTGGGTCATTTGTAGAGACATCGATGGATCTAGAGACTGTCATACAGAATGAAGTAAGTCAGAAAGAGGAAAACAAATATTGTATATTAATGCATATATGTGGAACCTAAAAAATGGTACAGATGAACTGGTTTTCAGGGACGAAATAGAGACACAGAGGTAGAGAACAAACGTAAGGACACCAAGTGTGGGAAGCCATGGGGTGGTGGTGGTGGGATGAGTTGGGAGATTGGGATTGACCTGTATACATGTATATGCATAAAACACATAACTAATAATAACCTGCTGTATAAAAAAATAAATAAATTTAAATTTCAAAATTTTAAAAAATAAAATTTTAAAATAAAACAGAAAAAAGTTCTTCCCTTCACACAGATGTATTTATAGGAATGAATTATTTCCATGCTTATATCTATAAATACATAAAAGAGGAATCAAATCTAACTTGAACCATAAAAGAAAAAAAAAACCTGAACCCACCAGTTATACAGAGGGAAACCCTATCAGGGCACTTGCTCCAGCGGTAAACAATTCTGAAATTGGTCAGAGGTGGGGAATCACCTCCCATACAGCCAGCAACCCACCCACCATGCAAGGAGCGTCCTCATTGCAAAGCTGGGGGACCGTGCTGAGGCATCTGTGAGTAAACGTGAGCTGAGCCCCAGGCCAGCTGCTGCTGAACTGTTCCCACCCTTCCCAGGTAAAACACCTGAATATGTACAAGGGCTTGAAAGCCTAGAGGAAGGGCCGTGGAGCCACACCAGCGACAGCACGCAGGCCAACTTGGTGCCTGCAGGCCAGCCAGGATGGTCCTGGCCCCGGGCGCTCTTCTGGAAGCTTTCTATTGCCCTGCCTGAGATACCCCTCCTGTCCCGGCCCCCACTGCTTTTTTCCTTCCTCACCTCTGTCCGGAGAGAAATTCCATCGGAAGGTATGGGTGACACATCCTCTTCTTTACAGGTGGCAGCCTGGCAACTCCTGCAGAAAGGCCAGCAGAGCCCCACTCACACCGGGCCACCAACAAAGCCTTGGCCCCTCACTCCCTCCCACCAGCACAGCCCCGAGACTGCTGACGGGGCAGAGAATATGGAGTCAGGCACAACTTCAGGGGCTATTGCTGCCTGGAGCGCTGTTTATATTGACCTCAACCAGGCACACCTGTGGAGGGCCGGCTGGCAGGGTAAGGCTGCCCAGGTCAGCTAATCCACAACCCTCAGGGAATCACATTGTTGAAAATGGACCTCGCTAAGGCAGAAGAGAAGCCAAGGAACAAAAGGACACAATGCCATTTGCAGCCCCGTAGATGAGTCTAGAGGTAATCACGTGACTTGGAGTAAGTCAGAAAGTGAAAGACACATATCGTATCATATCACTTATAGGTGTTACCTAAAAATGGATACCAGGGCAGATATTTCCACGGAGAAGGGCAATCACAGATTCATTAAACAAACTTATGGTTCACCAACGGAAAGGTGTGAGGATTGGTTTCATTACGATATCGGGGTTAACAGACATAATCAAACACAGGTGACATATAAAATCACCAAAGACCTACGGAATACCAAGAGAAGACTACTCAACATTCTGTCCTAACGTACATGGGAAAAGGATCCCAGGAAGAACAGACATCTGTATATGTGTAAAAGAACCACATCTTCCACACCTACAACAAGCCAAACATTGTAATCAAACTTGCTGTAATAGAAAAAAAAAATTAAAAAAAAAACAAGAAGTAGTGAGACAAACTTGAGGGGCTTTCTCCTGGCACATTCCATTCTAAATTCCAATCTAGAACACGACTTCCATTGAGGCTCTGTTGCTCTAGTAACCAGATTTGGTAAGGGAGAACTGCTGCCACCTTGTGGCCGTTTCACGCAACAGCAGCTTTAATCCCAGCGCTAATGGTCAGTTGATATTCAAAATCATTGCAGGCCTGTAAATGACACCTGCCCTGAAAACAAATCCTGGGGTCACATATCGACCAAAAAATTCAAAGGACGTCCATATTTCAAAACGACCATTTCAAAAGGCATATTTTACGCACATTAGTGTTCTGCTTCTTTTTCTTTCTTTCCTTTTTTGTTAAAAAAACGGGAATGGAAAAAGGCATCCCTCAGAATGGGCGAAAATCGTTGCAAATGAATCAATGGACAAAGGTTTAATCTCCAATATATATATAAACAGCTCATGCAGCTTAATGTTAAAAAAAACAAACAACCCAATACAAAAATGGGCAGAAGATCTAAAGAGACGTTTCTTCAAAGAAGACACAGAGATGGCCAAGACGCCCATGAAAAGCTGCTCAACAGCACTAATTATTAGAGAAATGCAAATCAAAACTACAATGAGGTATCACCTCACATCTGTTAGAATCGGCATCATCAGAAAATCTACAAACAACAAATTCTGGGGAGGGTGTGGACAAAAGGAGCCCTCTTCCACTATTGGTGGGGATGTAAATTGATACAGTCACTATGGAGAACAGTATGGAGTTTCCTTAAAAAAACTAGAAATAGAATTACCATCTGATCCAGCAATCCCACTTCTGGGCATATACCCAGAGAAAACCATAAATCAAAAAGGCACATTCACCACAATGTTCATTGCAGCACTATTTACAATAGCCAGGTAATGCAAGCAACCTAAATGCCCACAGACAGATGAATGGATAAAGATGTGGTACATATATAAAATGGAATATTACTCAGCCATAAAAGGGAATGAAACTGGGTCATTTGTAGAGACATCGATGGATCTAGAGACTGTCATACAGAATGAAGTAAGTCAGAAAGAGGAAAACAAATATTGTATATTAATGCATATATGTGGAACCTAAAAAATGGTACAGATGAACTGGTTTTCAGGGACGAAATAGAGACACAGAGGTAGAGAACAAACGTAAGGACACCAAGTGTGGGAAGCCATGGGGTGGTGGTGGTGGGATGAGTTGGGAGATTGGGATTGACCTGTATACATGTATATGCATAAAACACATAACTAATAATAACCTGCTGTATAAAAAAATAAATAAATTTAAATTTCAAAATTTTAAAAAATAAAATTTTAAAATAAAACAGAAAAAAGTTCTTCCCTTCACACAGATGTATTTATAGGAATGAATTATTTCCATGCTTATATCTATAAATACATAAAAGAGGAATCAAATCTAACTTGAACCATAAAAGAAAAAAAAAACCTGAACCCACCAGTTATACAGAGGGAAACCCTATCAGGGCACTTGCTCCAGCGGTAAACAATTCTGAAATTGGTCAGAGGTGGGGAATCACCTCCCATACAGCCAGCAACCCACCCACCATGCAAGGAGCGTCCTCATTGCAAAGCTGGGGGACCGTGCTGAGGCATCTGTGAGTAAACGTGAGCTGAGCCCCAGGCCAGCTGCTGCTGAACTGTTCCCACCCTTCCCAGGTAAAACACCTGAATATGTACAAGGGCTTGAAAGCCTAGAGGAAGGGCCGTGGAGCCACACCAGCGACAGCACGCAGGCCAACTTGGTGCCTGCAGGCCAGCCAGGATGGTCCTGGCCCCGGGCGCTCTTCTGGAAGCTTTCTATTGCCCTGCCTGAGATACCCCTCCTGTCCCGGCCCCCACTGCTTTTTTCCTTCCTCACCTCTGTCCGGAGAGAAATTCCATCGGAAGGTATGGGTGACACATCCTCTTCTTTACAGGTGGCAGCCTGGCAACTCCTGCAGAAAGGCCAGCAGAGCCCCACTCACACCGGGCCACCAACAAAGCCTTGGCCCCTCACTCCCTCCCACCAGCACAGCCCCGAGACTGCTGACGGGGCAGAGAATATGGAGTCAGGCACAACTTCAGGGGCTATTGCTGCCTGGAGCGCTGTTTATATTGACCTCAACCAGGCACACCTGTGGAGGGCCGGCCGGCAGGGTAAGGCTGCCCAGGTCAGCTAATCCACAACCCTCAGGGAATCACATTGTTGAAAATGGACCTCGCTAAGGCAGAAGAGAAGCCAAGGAACAAAAGGACACAATGCCATTTGCAGCCCCGTAGATGAGTCTAGAGGTAATCACGTGACTTGGAGTAAGTCAGAAAGTGAAAGACACATATCGTATCATATCACTTATAGGTGTTACCTAAAAATGGATACCAGGGCAGATATTTCCACGGAGAAGGGCAATCACAGATTCATTAAACAAACTTATGGTTCACCAACGGAAAGGTGTGAGGATTGGTTTCATTACGATATCGGGGTTAACAGACATAATCAAACACAGGTGACATATAAAATCACCAAAGACCTACGGAATACCAAGAGAAGACTACTCAACATTCTGTCCTAACGTACATGGGAAAAGGATCCCAGGAAGAACAGACATCTGTATATGTGTAAAAGAACCACATCTTCCACACCTACAACAAGCCAAACATTGTAATCAAACTTGCTGTAATAGAAAAAAAAAATTAAAAAAAAACAAGAAGTAGTGAGACAAACTTGAGGGGCTTTCTCCTGGCACATTCCATTCTAAATTCCAATCTAGAACACGACTTCCATTGAGGCTCTGTTGCTCTAGTAACCAGATTTGGTAAGGGAGAACTGCTGCCACCTTGTGGCCGTTTCACGCAACAGCAGCTTTAATCCCAGCGCTAATGGTCAGTTGATATTCAAAATCATTGCAGGCCTGTAAATGACACCTGCCCTGAAAACAAATCCTGGGGTCACATATCGACCAAAAAATTCAAAGGACGTCCATATTTCAAAACGACCATTTCAAAAGGCATATTTTACGCACATTAGTGTTCTGCTTCTTTTTCTTTCTTTCCTTTTTTGTTAAAAAAACGGGAATGGAAAAAGGCATCCCTCAGAATGGGCGAAAATCGTTGCAAATGAATCAATGGACAAAGGTTTAATCTCCAATATATATATAAACAGCTCATGCAGCTTAATGTTAAAAAAAACAAACAACCCAATACAAAAATGGGCAGAAGATCTAAAGAGACGTTTCTTCAAAGAAGACACAGAGATGGCCAAGACGCCCATGAAAAGCTGCTCAACAGCACTAATTATTAGAGAAATGCAAATCAAAACTACAATGAGATATCACCTCACACCTGTTAGAATCGGCATCATCAGAAAATCTACAAACAACAAATTCTGGGGAGGGTGTGGACAAAAGGAGCCCTCTTCCACTATTGGTGGGGATGTAAATTGATACAGTCACTATGGAGAACAGTATGGAGTTTCCTTAAAAAAACTAGAAATAGAATTACCATCTGATCCAGCAATCCCACTTCTGGGCATATACCCAGAGAAAACCATAAATCAAAAAGGCACATTCACCACAATGTTCATTGCAGCACTATTTACAATAGCCAGGTAATGCAAGCAACCTAAATGCCCACAGACAGATGAATGGATAAAGATGTGGTACATATATAAAATGGAATATTACTCAGCCATAAAAGGGAATGAAACTGGGTCATTTGTAGAGACATCGATGGATCTAGAGACTGTCATACAGAATGAAGTAAGTCAGAAAGAGGAAAACAAATATTGTATATTAATGCATATATGTGGAACCTAAAAAATGGTACAGATGAACTGGTTTTCAGGGAAGAAATAGAGACACAGAGGTAGAGAACAAACGTAAGGACACCAAGTGTGGGAAGCCATGGGGTGGTGGTGGTGGGATGAGTTGGGAGATTGGGATTGACCTGTATACATGTATATGCATAAAACACATAACTAATAATAACCTGCTGTATAAAAAAATAAATAAAATTAAATTTCAAAATTTTAAAAAATAAAATTTTAAAATAAAACAGAAAAAAGTTCTTCCCTTCACACAGATGTATTTATAGGAATGAATTATTTCCATGCTTATATCTATAAATACATAAAAGAGGAATCAAATCTAACTTGAACCATAAAAGAAAAAAAAAACCTGAACCCACCAGTTATACAGAGGGAAACCCTATCAGGGCACTTGCTCCAGCGGTAAACAATTCTGAAATTGGTCAGAGGTGGGGAATCACCTCCCATACAGCCAGCAACCCACCCCCCATGCAAGGAGCGTCCTCATTGCAAAGCTGGGGGACCGTGCTGAGGCATCTGTGAGTAAACGTGAGCTGAGCCCCAGGCCAGCTGCTGCTGAACTGTTCCCACCCTTCCCAGGTAAAACACCTGAATATGTACAAGGGCTTGAAAGCCTAGAGGAAGGGCCGTGGAGCCACACCAGCGACAGCACGCAGGCCAACTTGGTGCCTGCAGGCCAGCCAGGATGGTCCTGGCCCCGGGCGCTGTTCTGGAAGCTTTCTATTGCCCTGCCTGAGATACCCCTCCTGTCCCGGCCCCCACTGCTTTTTTCCTTCCTCACCTCTGTCCGGAGAGAAATTCCATCGGAAGGTATGGGTGACACATCCTCTTCTTTACAGGTGGCAGCCTGGCAACTCCTGCAGAAAGGCCAGCAGAGCCCCACTCACACCGGGCCACCAACAAAGCCTTGGCCCCTCACTCCCTCCCACCAGCACAGCCCCGAGACTGCTGACGGGGCAGAGAATATGGAGTCAGGCACAACTTCAGGGGCTATTGCTGCCTGGAGCGCTGTTTATATTGACCTCAACCAGGCACACCTGTGGAGGGCCGGCTGGCAGGGTAAGGCTGCCCAGGTCAGCTAATCCACAACCCTCAGGGAATCACATTGTTGAAAATGGACCTCGCTAAGGCAGAAGAGAAGCCAAGGAACAAAAGGACACAATGCCATTTGCAGCCCCGTAGATGAGTCTAGAGGTAATCACGTGACTTGGAGTAAGTCAGAAAGTGAAAGACACATATCGTATCATATCACTTATAGGTGTTACCTAAAAATGGATACCAGGGCAGATATTTCCACGGAGAAGGGCAATCACAGATTCATTAAACAAACTTATGGTTCACCAACGGAAAGGTGTGAGGATTGGTTTCATTACGATATCGGGGTTAACAGACATAATCAAACACAGGTGACATATAAAATCACCAAAGACCTACGGAATACCAAGAGAAGACTACTCAACATTCTGTCCTAACGTACATGGGAAAAGGATCCCAGGAAGAACAGACATCTGTATATGTGTAAAAGAACCACATCTTCCACACCTACAACAAGCCAAACATTGTAATCAAACTTGCTGTAATAGAAAAAAAAAATTAAAAAAAAAAACAAGAAGTAGTGAGACAAACTTGAGGGGCTTTCTCCTGGCACATTCCATTCTAAATTCCAATCTAGAACACGACTTCCATTGAGGCTCTGTTGCTCTAGTAACCAGATTTGGTAAGGGAGAACTGCTGCCACCTTGTGGCCGTTTCACGCAACAGCAGCTTTAATCCCAGCGCTAATGGTCAGTTGATATTCAAAATCATTGCAGGCCTGTAAATGACACCTGCCCTGAAAACAAATCCTGGGGTCACATATCGACCAAAAAATTCAAAGGACGTCCATATTTCAAAACGACCATTTCAAAAGGCATATTTTACGCACATTAGTGTTCTGCTTCTTTTTCTTTCTTTCCTTTTTTGTTAAAAAAACGGGAATGGAAAAAGGCATCCCTCAGAATGGGCGAAAATCGTTGCAAATGAATCAATGGACAAAGGTTTAATCTCCAATATATATATAAACAGCTCATGCAGCTTAATGTTAAAAAAAACAAACAACCCAATACAAAAATGGGCAGAAGATCTAAAGAGACGTTTCTTCAAAGAAGACACAGAGATGGCCAAGACGCCCATGAAAAGCTGCTCAACAGCACTAATTATTAGAGAAATGCAAATCAAAACTACAATGAGGTATCACCTCACACCTGTTAGAATCGGCATCATCAGAAAATCTACAAACAACAAATTCTGGGGAGGGTGTGGACAAAAGGAGCCCTCTTCCACTATTGGTGGGGATGTAAATTGATACAGTCACTATGGAGAACAGTATGGAGTTTCCTTAAAAAAACTAGAAATAGAATTACCATCTGATCCAGCAATCCCACTTCTGGGCATATACCCAGAGAAAACCATAAATCAAAAAGGCACATTCACCACAATGTTCATTGCAGCACTATTTACAATAGCCAGGTAATGCAAGCAACCTAAATGCCCACAGACAGATGAATGGATAAAGATGTGGTACATATATAAAATGGAATATTACTCAGCCATAAAAGGGAATGAAACTGGGTCATTTGTAGAGACATCGATGGATCTAGAGACTGTCATACAGAATGAAGTAAGTCAGAAAGAGGAAAACAAATATTGTATATTAATGCATATATGTGGAACCTAAAAAATGGTACAGATGAACTGGTTTTCAGGGAAGAAATAGAGACACAGAGGTAGAGAACAAACGTAAGGACACCAAGTGTGGGAAGCCATGGGGTGGTGGTGGTGGGATGAGTTGGGAGATTGGGATTGACCTGTATACATGTATATGCATAAAACACATAACTAATAATAACCTGCTGTATAAAAAAATAAATTAAATTAAATTTCAAAATTTTAAAAAATAAAATTTTAAAATAAAACAGAAAAAAGTTCTTCCCTTCACACAGATGTATTTATAGGAATGAATTATTTCCATGCTTATATCTATAAATACATAAAAGAGGAATCAAATCTAACTTGAACCATAAAAGAAAAAAAAAAACCTGAACCCACCAGTTATACAGAGGGAAACCCTATCAGGGCACTTGCTCCAGCGGTAAACAATTCTGAAATTGGTCAGAGGTGGGGAATCACCTCCCATACAGCCAGCAACCCACCCCCCATGCAAGGAGCGTCCTCATTGCAAAGCTGGGGGACCGTGCTGAGGCATCTGTGAGTAAACGTGAGCTGAGCCCCAGGCCAGCTGCTGCTGAACTGTTCCCACCCTTCCCAGGTAAAACACCTGAATATGTACAAGGGCTTGAAAGCCTAGAGGAAGGGCCGTGGAGCCACACCAGCGACAGCACGCAGGCCAACTTGGTGCCTGCAGGCCAGCCAGGATGGTCCTGGCCCCGGGCGCTGTTCTGGAAGCTTTCTATTGCCCTGCCTGAGATACCCCTCCTGTCCCGGCCCCCACTGCTTTTTTCCTTCCTCACCTCTGTCCGGAGAGAAATTCCATCGGAAGGTATGGGTGACACATCCTCTTCTTTACAGGTGGCAGCCTGGCAACTCCTGCAGAAAGGCCAGCAGAGCCCCACTCACACCGGGCCACCAACAAAGCCTTGGCCCCTCACTCCCTCCCACCAGCACAGCCCCGAGACTGCTGACGGGGCAGAGAATATGGAGTCAGGCACAACTTCAGGGGCTATTGCTGCCTGGAGCGCTGTTTATATTGACCTCAACCAGGCACACCTGTGGAGGGCCGGCTGGCAGGGTAAGGCTGCCCAGGTCAGCTAATCCACAACCCTCAGGGAATCACATTGTTGAAAATGGACCTCGCTAAGGCAGAAGAGAAGCCAAGGAACAAAAGGACACAATGCCATTTGCAGCCCCGTAGATGAGTCTAGAGGTAATCACGTGACTTGGAGTAAGTCAGAAAGTGAAAGACACATATCGTATCATATCACTTATAGGTGTTACCTAAAAATGGATACCAGGGCAGATATTTCCACGGAGAAGGGCAATCACAGATTCATTAAACAAACTTATGGTTCACCAACGGAAAGGTGTGAGGATTGGTTTCATTACGATATCGGGGTTAACAGACATAATCAAACACAGGTGACATATAAAATCACCAAAGACCTACGGAATACCAAGAGAAGACTACTCAACATTCTGTCCTAACGTACATGGGAAAAGGATCCCAGGAAGAACAGACATCTGTATATGTGTAAAAGAACCACATCTTCCACACCTACAACAGGCAAACATTGTAATCAAACTTGCTGTAATAGAAAAAAAAAATTAAAAAAAAAAACAAGAAGTAGTGAGACAAACTTGAGGGGCTTTCTCCTGGCACATTCCATTCTAAATTCCAATCTAGAACACGACTTCCATTGAGGCTCTGTTGCTCTAGTAACCAGATTTGGTAAGGGAGAACTGCTGCCACCTTGTGGCCGTTTCACGCAACAGCAGCTTTAATCCCAGCGCTAATGGTCAGTTGATATTCAAAATCATTGCAGGCCTGTAAATGACACCTGCCCTGAAAACAAATCCTGGGGTCACATATCGACCAAAAAATTCAAAGGACGTCCATATTTCAAAACGACCATTTCAAAAGGCATATTTTACGCACATTAGTGTTCTGCTTCTTTTTCTTTCTTTCCTTTTTTGTTAAAAAAACGGGAATGGAAAAAGGCATCCCTCAGAATGGGCGAAAATCGTTGCAAATGAATCAATGGACAAAGGTTTAATCTCCAATATATATATAAACAGCTCATGCAGCTTAATGTTAAAAAAAACAAACAACCCAATACAAAAATGGGCAGAAGATCTAAAGAGACGTTTCTTCAAAGAAGACACAGAGATGGCCAAGACGCCCATGAAAAGCTGCTCAACAGCACTAATTATTAGAGAAATGCAAATCAAAACTACAATGAGGTATCACCTCACACCTGTTAGAATCGGCATCATCAGAAAATCTACAAACAACAAATTCTGGGGAGGGTGTGGACAAAAGGAGCCCTCTTCCACTATTGGTGGGGATGTAAATTGATACAGTCACTATGGAGAACAGTATGGAGTTTCCTTAAAAAAACTAGAAATAGAATTACCATCTGATCCAGCAATCCCACTTCTGGGCATATACCCAGAGAAAACCATAAATCAAAAAGGCACATTCACCACAATGTTCATTGCAGCACTATTTACAATAGCCAGGTAATGCAAGCAACCTAAATGCCCACAGACAGATGAATGGATAAAGATGTGGTACATATATAAAATGGAATATTACTCAGCCATAAAAGGGAATGAAACTGGGTCATTTGTAGAGACATCGATGGATCTAGAGACTGTCATACAGAATGAAGTAAGTCAGAAAGAGGAAAACAAATATTGTATATTAATGCATATATGTGGAACCTAAAAAATGGTACAGATGAACTGGTTTTCAGGGAAGAAATAGAGACACAGAGGTAGAGAACAAACGTAAGGACACCAAGTGTGGGAAGCCATGGGGTGGTGGTGGTGGGATGAGTTGGGAGATTGGGATTGACCTGTATACATGTATATGCATAAAACACATAACTAATAATAACCTGCTGTATAAAAAAATAAATTAAATTAAATTTCAAAATTTTAAAAAATAAAATTTTAAAATAAAACAGAAAAAAGTTCTTCCCTTCACACAGATGTATTTATAGGAATGAATTATTTCCATGCTTATATCTATAAATACATAAAAGAGGAATCAAATCTAACTTGAACCATAAAAGAAAAAAAAAACCTGAACCCACCAGTTATACAGAGGGAAACCCTATCAGGGCACTTGCTCCAGCGGTAAACAATTCTGAAATTGGTCAGAGGTGGGGAATCACCTCCCATACAGCCAGCAACCCACCCCCCATGCAAGGAGCATCCTCATTGCAAAGCTGGGGGACCGTGCTGAGGCATCTGTGAGTAAACGTGAGCTGAGCCCCAGGCCAGCTGCTGCTGAACTGTTCCCACCCTTCCCAGGTAAAACACCTGAATATGTACAAGGGCTTGAAAGCCTAGAGGAAGGGCCGTGGAGCCACACCAGCGACAGCACGCAGGCCAACTTGGTGCCTGCAGGCCAGCCAGGATGGTCCTGGCCCCGGGCGCTGTTCTGGAAGCTTTCTATTGCCCTGCCTGAGATACCCCTCCTGTCCCGGCCCCCACTGCTTTTTTCCTTCCTCACCTCTGTCCGGAGAGAAATTCCATCGGAAGGTATGGGTGACACATCCTCTTCTTTACAGGTGGCAGCCTGGCAACTCCTGCAGAAAGGCCAGCAGAGCCCCACTCACACCGGGCCACCAACAAAGCCTTGGCCCCTCACTCCCTCCCACCAGCACAGCCCCGAGACTGCTGACGGGGCAGAGAATATGGAGTCAGGCACAACTTCAGGGGCTATTGCTGCCTGGAGCGCTGTTTATATTGACCTCAACCAGGCACACCTGTGGAGGGCCGGCTGGCAGGGTAAGGCTGCCCAGGTCAGCTAATCCACAACCCTCAGGGAATCACATTGTTGAAAATGGACCTCGCTAAGGCAGAAGAGAAGCCAAGGAACAAAAGGACACAATGCCATTTGCAGCCACGTAGATGAGTCTAGAGGTAATCACGTGACTTGGAGTAAGTCAGAAAGTGAAAGACACATATCGTATCATATCACTTATAGGTGTTACCTAAAAATGGATACCAGGGCAGATATTTCCACGGAGAAGGGCAATCACAGATTCATTAAACAAACTTATGGTTCACCAACGGAAAGGTGTGAGGATTGGTTTCATTACGATATCGGGGTTAACAGACATAATCAAACACAGGTGACATATAAAATCACCAAAGACCTACGGAATACCAAGAGAAGACTACTCAACATTCTGTCCTAACGTACATGGGAAAAGGATCCCAGGAAGAACAGACATCTGTATATGTGTAAAAGAACCACATCTTCCACACCTACAACAAGCCAAACATTGTAATCAAACTTGCTGTAATAGAAAAAAAAATTAAAAAAAAAACAAGAAGTAGTGAGACAAACTTGAGGGGCTTTCTCCTGGCACATTCCATTCTAAATTCCAATCTAGAACACGACTTCCATTGAGGCTCTGTTGCTCTAGTAACCAGATTTGGTAAGGGAGAACTGCTGCCACCTTGTGGCCGTTTCACGCAACAGCAGCTTTAATCCCAGCGCTAATGGTCAGTTGATATTCAAAATCATTGCAGGCCTGTAAATGACACCTGCCCTGAAAACAAATCCTGGGGTCACATATCGACCAAAAAATTCAAAGGACGTCCATATTTCAAAACGACCATTTCAAAAGGCATATTTTACGCACATTAGTGTTCTGCTTCTTTTTCTTTCTTTCCTTTTTTCTTAAAAAAACGGGAATGGAAAAAGGCATCCCTCAGAATGGGCGAAAATCGTTGCAAATGAATCAATGGACAAAGGTTTAATCTCCAATATATATATAAACAGCTCATGCAGCTTAATATTAAAAAAAACAAACAACCCAATACAAAAATGGGCAGAAGATCTAAAGAGACGTTTCTTCAAAGAAGACACAGAGATGGCCAAGACGCCCATGAAAAGCTGCTCAACAGCACTAATTATTAGAGAAATGCAAATCAAAACTACAATGAGGTATCACCTCACACCTGTTAGAATCGGCATCATCAGAAAATCTACAAACAACAAATTCTGGGGAGGGTGTGGACAAAAGGAGCCCTCTTCCACTATTGGTGGGGATGTAAATTGATACAGTCACTATGGAGAACAGTATGGAGTTTCCTTAAAAAAACTAGAAATAGAATTACCATCTGATCCAGCAATCCCACTTCTGGGCATATACCCAGAGAAAACCATAAATCAAAAAGGCACATTCACCACAATGTTCATTGCAGCACTATTTACAATAGCCAGGTAATGCAAGCAACCTAAATGCCCACAGACAGATGAATGGATAAAGATGTGGTACATATATAAAATGGAATATTACTCAGCCATAAAAGGGAATGAAACTGGGTCATTTGTAGAGACATCGATGGATCTAGAGACTGTCATACAGAATGAAGTAAGTCAGAAAGAGGAAAACAAATATTGTATATTAATGCATATATGTGGAACCTAAAAAATGGTACAGATGAACTGGTTTTCAGGGAAGAAATAGAGACACAGAGGTAGAGAACAAACGTAAGGACACCAAGTGTGGGAAGCCATGGGGTGGTGGTGGTGGGATGAGTTGGGAGATTGGGATTGACCTGTATACATGTATATGCATAAAACACATAACTAATAATAACCTGCTGTATAAAAAAATAAATTAAATTAAATTTCAAAATTTTAAAAAATAAAATTTTAAAATAAAACAGAAAAAAGTTCTTCCCTTCACACAGATGTATTTATAGGAATGAATTATTTCCATGCTTATATCTATAAATACATAAAAGAGGAATCAAATCTAACTTGAACCATAAAAGAAAAAAAAACCTGAACCCACCAGTTATACAGAGGGAAACCCTATCAGGGCACTTGCTCCAGCGGTAAACAATTCTGAAATTGGTCAGAGGTGGGGAATCACCTCCCATACAGCCAGCAACCCACCCCCCATGCAAGGAGCGTCCTCATTGCAAAGCTGGGGGACCGTGCTGAGGCATCTGTGAGTAAACGTGAGCTGAGCCCCAGGCCAGCTGCTGCTGAACTGTTCCCACCCTTCCCAGGTAAAACACCTGAATATGTACAAGGGCTTGAAAGCCTAGAGGAAGGGCCGTGGAGCCACACCAGCGACAGCACGCAGGCCAACTTGGTGCCTGCAGGCCAGCCAGGATGGTCCTGGCCCCGGGCGCTGTTCTGGAAGCTTTCTATTGCCCTGCCTGAGATACCCCTCCTGTCCCGGCCCCCACTGCTTTTTTCCTTCCTCACCTCTGTCCGGAGAGAAATTCCATCGGAAGGTATGGGTGACACATCCTCTTCTTTACAGGTGGCAGCCTGGCAACTCCTGCAGAAAGGCCAGCAGAGCCCCACTCACACCGGGCCACCAACAAAGCCTTGGCCCCTCACTCCCTCCCACCAGCACAGCCCCGAGACTGCTGACGGGGCAGAGAATATGGAGTCAGGCACAACTTCAGGGGCTATTGCTGCCTGGAGCGCTGTTTATATTGACCTCAACCAGGCACACCTGTGGAGGGCCGGCTGGCAGGGTAAGGCTGCCCAGGTCAGCTAATCCACAACCCTCAGGGAATCACATTGTTGAAAATGGACCTCGCTAAGGCAGAAGAGAAGCCAAGGAACAAAAGGACACAATGCCATTTGCAGCCCCGTAGATGAGTCTAGAGGTAATCACGTGACTTGGAGTAAGTCAGAAAGTGAAAGACACATATCGTATCATATCACTTATAGGTGTTACCTAAAAATGGATACCAGGGCAGATATTTCCACGGAGAAGGGCAATCACAGATTCATTAAACAAACTTATGGTTCACCAACGGAAAGGTGTGAGGATTGGTTTCATTACGATATCGGGGTTAACAGACATAATCAAACACAGGTGACATATAAAATCACCAAAGACCTACGGAATACCAAGAGAAGACTACTCAACATTCTGTCCTAACGTACATGGGAAAAGGATCCCAGGAAGAACAGACATCTGTATATGTGTAAAAGAACCACATCTTCCACACCTACAACAAGCCAAACATTGTAATCAAACTTGCTGTAATAGAAAAAAAAATTAAAAAAAAAAAACAAGAAGTAGTGAGACAAACTTGAGGGGCTTTCTCCTGGCACATTCCATTCTAAATTCCAATCTAGAACACGACTTCCATTGAGGCTCTGTTGCTCTAGTAACCAGATTTGGTAAGGGAGAACTGCTGCCACCTTGTGGCCGTTTCACGCAACAGCAGCTTTAATCCCAGCGCTAATGGTCAGTTGATATTCAAAATCATTGCAGGCCTGTAAATGACACCTGCCCTGAAAACAAATCCTGGGGTCACATATCGACCAAAAAATTCAAAGGACGTCCATATTTCAAAACGACCATTTCAAAAGGCATATTTTACGCACATTAGTGTTCTGCTTCTTTTTCTTTCTTTCCTTTTTTGTTAAAAAAACGGGAATGGAAAAAGGCATCCCTCAGAATGGGCGAAAATCGTTGCAAATGAATCAATGGACAAAGGTTTAATCTCCAATATATATATAAACAGCTCATGCAGCTTAATATTAAAAAAAACAAACAACCCAATACAAAAATGGGCAGAAGATCTAAAGAGACGTTTCTTCAAAGAAGACACAGAGATGGCCAAGACGCCCATGAAAAGCTGCTCAACAGCACTAATTATTAGAGAAATGCAAATCAAAACTACAATGAGGTATCACCTCACACCTGTTAGAATCGGCATCATCAGAAAATCTACAAACAACAAATTCTGGGGAGGGTGTGGACAAAAGGAGCCCTCTTCCACTATTGGTGGGGATGTAAATTGATACAGTCACTATGGAGAACAGTATGGAGTTTCCTTAAAAAAACTAGAAATAGAATTACCATCTGATCCAGCAATCCCACTTCTGGGCATATACCCAGAGAAAACCATAAATCAAAAAGGCACATTCACCACAATGTTCATTGCAGCACTATTTACAATAGCCAGGTAATGCAAGCAACCTAAATGCCCACAGACAGATGAATGGATAAAGATGTGGTACATATATAAAATGGAATATTACTCAGCCATAAAAGGGAATGAAACTGGGTCATTTGTAGAGACATCGATGGATCTAGAGACTGTCATACAGAATGAAGTAAGTCAGAAAGAGGAAAACAAATATTGTATATTAATGCATATATGTGGAACCTAAAAAATGGTACAGATGAACTGGTTTTCAGGGAAGAAATAGAGACACAGAGGTAGAGAACAAACGTAAGGACACCAAGTGTGGGAAGCCATGGGGTGGTGGTGGTGGGATGAGTTGGGAGATTGGGATTGACCTGTATACATGTATATGCATAAAACACATAACTAATAATAACCTGCTGTATAAAAAAATAAATTAAATTAAATTTCAAAATTTTAAAAAATAAAATTTTAAAATAAAACAGAAAAAAGTTCTTCCCTTCACACAGATGTATTTATAGGAATGAATTATTTCCATGCTTATATCTATAAATACATAAAAGAGGAATCAAATCTAACTTGAACCATAAAAGAAAAAAAAACCTGAACCCACCAGTTATACAGAGGGAAACCCTATCAGGGCACTTGCTCCAGCGGTAAACAATTCTGAAATTGGTCAGAGGTGGGGAATCACCTCCCATACAGCCAGCAACCCACCCCCCATGCAAGGAGCGTCCTCATTGCAAAGCTGGGGGACCGTGCTGAGGCATCTGTGAGTAAACGTGAGCTGAGCCCCAGGCCAGCTGCTGCTGAACTGTTCCCACCCTTCCCAGGTAAAACACCTGAATATGTACAAGGGCTTGAAAGCCTAGAGGAAGGGCTGTGGAGCCACACCAGCAACAGCACGCAGGCCAACTTGGTGCCTGCAGGCCAGCCAGGATGGTCCTGGCCCCGGGCGCTGTTCTGGAAGCTTTCTATTGCCCTGCCTGAGATACCCCTCCTGTCCCGGCCCCCACTGCTTTTTTCCTTCCTCACCTCTGTCCGGAGAGAAATTCCATCGGAAGGTATGGGTGACACATCCTCTTCTTTACAGGTGGCAGCCTGGCAACTCCTGCAGAAAGGCCAGCAGAGCCCCACTCACACCGGGCCACCAACAAAGCCTTGGCCCCTCACTCCCTCCCACCAGCACAGCCCCGAGACTGCTGACGGGGCAGAGAATATGGAGTCAGGCACAACTTCAGGGGCTATTGCTGCCTGGAGCGCTGTTTATATTGACCTCAACCAGGCACACCTGTGGAGGGCCGGCTGGCAGGGTAAGGCTGCCCAGGTCAGCTAATCCACAACCCTCAGGGAATCACATTGTTGAAAATGGACCTCGCTAAGGCAGAAGAGAAGCCAAGGAACAAAAGGACACAATGCCATTTGCAGCCCCGTAGATGAGTCTAGAGGTAATCACGTGACTTGGAGTAAGTCAGAAAGTGAAAGACACATATCGTATCATATCACTTATAGGTGTTACCTAAAAATGGATACCAGGGCAGATATTTCCACGGAGAAGGGCAATCACAGATTCATTAAACAAACTTATGGTTCACCAACGGAAAGGTGTGAGGATTGGTTTCATTACGATATCGGGGTTAACAGACATAATCAAACACAGGTGACATATAAAATCACCAAAGACCTACGGAATACCAAGAGAAGACTACTCAACATTCTGTCCTAACGTACATGGGAAAAGGATCCCAGGAAGAACAGACATCTGTATATGTGTAAAAGAACCACATCTTCCACACCTACAACAAGCCAAACATTGTAATCAAACTTGCTGTAATAGAAAAAAAAAATTAAAAAAAAAAAACAAGAAGTAGTGAGACAAACTTGAGGGGCTTTCTCCTGGCACATTCCATTCTAAATTCCAATCTAGAACACGACTTCCATTGAGGCTCTGTTGCTCTAGTAACCAGATTTGGTAAGGGAGAACTGCTGCCACCTTGTGGCCGTTTCACGCAACAGCAGCTTTAATCCCAGCGCTAATGGTCAGTTGATATTCAAAATCATTGCAGGCCTGTAAATGACACCTGCCCTGAAAACAAATCCTGGGGTCACATATCGACCAAAAAATTCAAAGGACGTCCATATTTCAAAACGACCATTTCAAAAGGCATATTTTACGCACATTAGTGTTCTGCTTCTTTTTCTTTCTTTCCTTTTTTGTTAAAAAAACGGGAATGGAAAAAGGCATCCCTCAGAATGGGCGAAAATCGTTGCAAATGAATCAATGGACAAAGGTTTAATCTCCAATATATATATAAACAGCTCATGCAGCTTAATATTAAAAAAAACAAACAACCCAATACAAAAATGGGCAGAAGATCTAAAGAGACGTTTCTTCAAAGAAGACACAGAGATGGCCAAGACGCCCATGAATAGCTGCTCAACAGCACTAATTATTAGAGAAATGCAAATCAAAACTACAATGAGGTATCACCTCACACCTGTTAGAATCGGCATCATCAGAAAATCTACAAACAACAAATTCTGGGGAGGGTGTGGACAAAAGGAGCCCTCTTCCACTATTGGTGGGGATGTAAATTGATACAGTCACTATGGAGAACAGTATGGAGTTTCCTTAAAAAAACTAGAAATAGAATTACCATCTGATCCAGCAATCCCACTTCTGGGCATATACCCAGAGAAAACCATAAATCAAAAAGGCACATTCACCACAATGTTCATTGCAGCACTATTTACAATAGCCAGGTAATGCAAGCAACCTAAATGCCCACAGACAGATGAATGGATAAAGATGTGGTACATATATAAAATGGAATATTACTCAGCCATAAAAGGGAATGAAACTGGGTCATTTGTAGAGACATCGATGGATCTAGAGACTGTCATACAGAATGAAGTAAGTCAGAAAGAGGAAAACAAATATTGTATATTAATGCATATATGTGGAACCTAAAAAATGGTACAGATGAACTGGTTTTCAGGGAAGAAATAGAGACACAGAGGTAGAGAACAAACGTAAGGACACCAAGTGTGGGAAGCCATGGGGTGGTGGTGGTGGGATGAGTTGGGAGATTGGGATTGACCTGTATACATGTATATGCATAAAACACATAACTAATAATAACCTGCTGTATAAAAAAATAAATAAAATTAAATTTCAAAATTTTAAAAAATAAAATTTTAAAATAAAACAGAAAAAAGTTCTTCCCTTCACACAGATGTATTTATAGGAATGAATTATTTCCATGCTTATATCTATAAATACATAAAAGAGGAATCAAATCTAACTTGAACCATAAAAGAAAAAAAAAACCTGAACCCACCAGTTATACAGAGGGAAACCCTATCAGGGCACTTGCTCCAGCGGTAAACAATTCTGAAATTGGTCAGAGGTGGGGAATCACCTCCCATACAGCCAGCAACCCACCCCCCATGCAAGGAGCGTCCTCATTGCAAAGCTGGGGGACCGTGCTGAGGCATCTGTGAGTAAACGTGAGCTGAGCCCCAGGCCAGCTGCTGCTGAACTGTTCCCACCCTTCCCAGGTAAAACACCTGAATATGTACAAGGGCTTGAAAGCCTAGAGGAAGGGCCGTGGAGCCACACCAGCGACAGCACGCAGGCCAACTTGGTGCCTGCAGGCCAGCCAGGATGGTCCTGGCCCCGGGCACTGTTCTGGAAGCTTTCTATTGCCCTGCCTGAGATACCCCTCCTGTCCCGGCCCCCACTGCTTTTTTCCTTCCTCACCTCTGTCCGGAGAGAAATTCCATCGGAAGGTATGGGTGACACATCCTCTTCTTTACAGGTGGCAGCCTGGCAACTCCTGCAGAAAGGCCAGCAGAGCCCCACTCACACAGGGCCACCAACAAAGCCTTGGCCCCTCACTCCCTCCCACCAGCACAGCCCCGAGACTGCTGACGGGGCAGAGAATATGGAGTCAGGCACAACTTCAGGGGCTATTGCTGCCTTCAGCACTGTTTATATTGACCTCAACCAGGCACACCTGTGGAGGGCCGGCCGGCAGGGTAAGGCTGCCCAGGTCAGCTAATCCACAACCCTCAGGGAATCACATTGTTGAAAATGGACCTCGCTAAGGCAGAAGAGAAGCCAAGGAACAAAAGGACACAATGCCATTTGCAGCCCCGTAGATGAGTCTAGAGGTAATCACGTGACTTGGAGTAAGTCAGAAAGTGAAAGACACATATCGTATCATATCACTTATAGGTGTTACCTAAAAATGGATACCAGGGCAGATATTTCCACGGAGAAGGGCAATCACAGATTCATTAAACAAACTTATGGTTCACCAACGGAAAGGTGTGAGGATTGGTTTCATTACGATATCGGGGTTAACAGACATAATCAAACACAGGTGACATATAAAATCACCAAAGACCTACGGAATACCAAGAGAAGACTACTCAACATTCTGTCCTAACGTACATGGGAAAAGGATCCCAGGAAGAACAGACATCTGTATATGTGTAAAAGAACCACATCTTCCACACCTACAACAAGCCAAACATTGTAATCAAACTTGCTGTAATAGAAAAAAAAATTAAAAAAAAACAAGAAGTAGTGAGACAAACTTGAGGGGCTTTCTCCTGGCACATTCCATTCTAAATTCCAATCTAGAACACGACTTCCATTGAGGCTCTGTTGCTCTAGTAACCAGATTTGGTAAGGGAGAACTGCTGCCACCTTGTGGCCGTTTCACGCAACAGCAGCTTTAATCCCAGCGCTAATGGTCAGTTGATATTCAAAATCATTGCAGGCCTGTAAATGACACCTGCCCTGAAAACAAATCCTGGGGTCACATATCGACCAAAAAATTCAAAGGACGTCCATATTTCAAAACGACCATTTCAAAAGGCATATTTTACGCACATTAGTGTTCTGCTTCTTTTTCTTTCTTTCCTTTTTTGTTAAAAAAACGGGAATGGAAAAAGGCATCCCTCAGAATGGGCGAAAATCGTTGCAAATGAATCAATGGACAAAGGTTTAATCTCCAATATATATATAAACAGCTCATGCAGCTTAATATTAAAAAAAACAAACAACCCAATACAAAAATGGGCAGAAGATCTAAAGAGACGTTTCTTCAAAGAAGACACAGAGATGGCCAAGACGCCCATGAATAGCTGCTCAACAGCACTAATTATTAGAGAAATGCAAATCAAAACTACAATGAGGTATCACCTCACACCTGTTAGAATCGGCATCATCAGAAAATCTACAAACAACAAATTCTGGGGAGGGTGTGGACAAAAGGAGCCCTCTTCCACTATTGGTGGGGATGTAAATTGATACAGTCACTATGGAGAACAGTATGGAGTTTCCTTAAAAAAACTAGAAATAGAATTACCATCTGATCCAGCAATCCCACTTCTGGGCATATACCCAGAGAAAACCATAAATCAAAAAGGCACATTCACCACAATGTTCATTGCAGCACTATTTACAATAGCCAGGTAATGCAAGCAACCTAAATGCCCACAGACAGATGAATGGATAAAGATGTGGTACATATATAAAATGGAATATTACTCAGCCATAAAAGGGAATGAAACTGGGTCATTTGTAGAGACATCGATGGATCTAGAGACTGTCATACAGAATGAAGTAAGTCAGAAAGAGGAAAACAAATATTGTATATTAATGCATATATGTGGAACCTAAAAAATGGTACAGATGAACTGGTTTTCAGGGAAGAAATAGAGACACAGAGGTAGAGAACAAACGTAAGGACACCAAGTGTGGGAAGCCATGGGGTGGTGGTGGTGGGATGAGTTGGGAGATTGGGATTGACCTGTATACATGTATATGCATAAAACACATAACTAATAATAACCTGCTGTATAAAAAAATAAATAAAATTAAATTTCAAAATTTTAAAAAATAAAATTTTAAAATAAAACAGAAAAAAGTTCTTCCCTTCACACAGATGTATTTATAGGAATGAATTATTTCCATGCTTATATCTATAAATACATAAAAGAGGAATCAAATCTAACTTGAACCATAAAAGAAAAAAAAAACCTGAACCCACCAGTTATACAGAGGGAAACCCTATCAGGGCACTTGCTCCAGCGGTAAACAATTCTGAAATTGGTCAGAGGTGGGGAATCACCTCCCATACAGCCAGCAACCCACCCCCCATGCAAGGAGCGTCCTCATTGCAAAGCTGGGGGACCGTGCTGAGGCATCTGTGAGTAAACGTGAGCTGAGCCCCAGGCCAGCTGCTGCTGAACTGTTCCCACCCTTCCCAGGTAAAACACCTGAATATGTACAAGGGCTTGAAAGCCTAGAGGAAGGGCCGTGGAGCCACACCAGCGACAGCACGCAGGCCAACTTGGTGCCTGCAGGCCAGCCAGGATGGTCCTGGCCCCGGGCACTGTTCTGGAAGCTTTCTATTGCCCTGCCTGAGATACCCCTCCTGTCCCGGCCCCCACTGCTTTTTTCCTTCCTCACCTCTGTCCGGAGAGAAATTCCATCGGAAGGTATGGGTGACACATCCTCTTCTTTACAGGTGGCAGCCTGGCAACTCCTGCAGAAAGGCCAGCAGAGCCCCACTCACACAGGGCCACCAACAAAGCCTTGGCCCCTCACTCCCTCCCACCAGCACAGCCCCGAGACTGCTGACGGGGCAGAGAATATGGAGTCAGGCACAACTTCAGGGGCTATTGCTGCCTTCAGCACTGTTTATATTGACCTCAACCAGGCACACCTGTGGAGGGCCGGCCGGCAGGGTAAGGCTGCCCAGGTCAGCTAATCCACAACCCTCAGGGAATCACATTGTTGAAAATGGACCTCACTAAGGCAGAAGAGAAGCCAAGGAACAAAAGGACACAATGCCATTTGCAGCCCCGTAGATGAGTCTAGAGGTAATCACGTGACTTGGAGTAAGTCAGAAAGTGAAAGACACATATCGTATCATATCACTTATAGGTGTTACCTAAAAATGGATACCAGGGCAGATATTTCCACGGAGAAGGGCAATCACAGATTCATTAAACAAACTTATGGTTCACCAACGGAAAGGTGTGAGGATTGGTTTCATTACGATATCGGGGTTAACAGACATAATCAAACACAGGTGACATATAAAATCACCAAAGACCTACGGAATACCAAGAGAAGACTACTCAACATTCTGTCCTAACGTACATGGGAAAAGGATCCCAGGAAGAACAGACATCTGTATATGTGTAAAAGAACCACATCTTCCACACCTACAACAAGCCAAACATTGTAATCAAACTTGCTGTAATAGAAAAAAAAATTAAAAAAAAACAAGAAGTAGTGAGACAAACTTGAGGGGCTTTCTCCTGGCACATTCCATTCTAAATTCCAATCTAGAACACGACTTCCATTGAGGCTCTGTTGCTCTAGTAACCAGATTTGGTAAGGGAGAACTGCTGCCACCTTGTGGCCGTTTCACGCAACAGCAGCTTTAATCCCAGCGCTAATGGTCAGTTGATATTCAAAATCATTGCAGGCCTGTAAATGACACCTGCCCTGAAAACAAATCCTGGGGTCACATATCGACCAAAAAATTCAAAGGACGTCCATATTTCAAAACGACCATTTCAAAAGGCATATTTTACGCACATTAGTGTTCTGCTTCTTTTTCTTTCTTTCCTTTTTTGTTAAAAAAACGGGAATGGAAAAAGGCATCCCTCAGAATGGGCGAAAATCGTTGCAAATGAATCAATGGACAAAGGTTTAATCTCCAATATATATATAAACAGCTCATGCAGCTTAATATTAAAAAAACAAACAACCCAATACAAAAATGGGCAGAAGATCTAAAGAGACGTTTCTTCAAAGAAGACACAGAGATGGCCAAGACGCCCATGAAAAGCTGCTCAACAGCACTAATTATTAGAGAAATGCAAATCAAAACTACAATGAGGTATCACCTCACATCTGTTAGAATCGGCATCATCAGAAAATCTACAAACAACAAATTCTGGGGAGGGTGTGGACAAAAGGAGCCCTCTTCCACTATTGGTGGGGATGTAAATTGATACAGTCACTATGGAGAACAGTATGGAGTTTCCTTAAAAAAACTAGAAATAGAATTACCATCTGATCCAGCAATCCCACTTCTGGGCATATACCCAGAGAAAACCATAAATCAAAAAGGCACATTCACCACAATGTTCATTGCAGCACTATTTACAATAGCCAGGTAATGCAAGCAACCTAAATGCCCACAGACAGATGAATGGATAAAGATGTGGTACATATATAAAATGGAATATTACTCAGCCATAAAAGGGAATGAAACTGGGTCATTTGTAGAGACATCGATGGATCTAGAGACTGTCATACAGAATGAAGTAAGTCAGAAAGAGGAAAACAAATATTGTATATTAATGCATATATGTGGAACCTAAAAAATGGTACAGATGAACTGGTTTTCAGGGAAGAAATAGAGACACAGAGGTAGAGAACAAACGTAAGGACACCAAGTGTGGGAAGCCATGGGGTGGTGGTGGTGGGATGAGTTGGGAGATTGGGATTGACCTGTATACATGTATATGCATAAAACACATAACTAATAATAACCTGCTGTATAAAAAAATAAATAAATTTAAATTTCAAAATTTTAAAAAATAAAATTTTAAAATAAAACAGAAAAAAGTTCTTCCCTTCACACAGATGTATTTATAGGAATGAATTATTTCCATGCTGATATCTATAAATACATAAAAGAGGAATCAAATCTACCTTGAACCATAAAAGAAAAAACAAACCTGAACCCACCAGTTATACAGAGGGAAACCCTATCAGGGCACTTGCTCCAGCGGTAAACAATTCTGAAATTGGTCAGAGGTGGGGAATCACCTCCCATACAGCCAGCAACCCACCCCCCATGCAAGGAGCGTCCTCATTGCAAAGCTGGGGGACCGTGCTGAGGCATCTGTGAGTAAACGTGAGCTGAGCCCCAGGCCAGCTGCTGCTGAACTGTTCCCACCCTTCCCAGGTAAAACACCTGAATATGTACAAGGGCTTGAAAGCCTAGAGGAAGGGCCGTGGAGCCACACCAGCGACAGCACGCAGGCCAACTTGGTGCCTGCAGGCCAGCCAGGATGGTCCTGGCCCCGGGTGCTGTTCTGGAAGCTTTCTATTGCCCTGCCTGAGATACACCTCCTGTCCCGGCCCCCACTGCTTTTTTCCTTCCTCACCTCTGTCCGGAGAGAAATTCCATCGGAAGGTATGGGTGACACATCCTCTTCTTTACAGGTGGCAGCCTGGCAACTCCTGCAGAAAGGCCAGCAGAGCCCCACTCACACCGGGCCACCAACAAAGCCTTGGCCCCTCACTCCCTCCCACCAGCACAGCCCCGAGACTGCTGACGGGGCAGAGAATATGGAGTCAGGCACAACTTCAGGGGCTATTGCTGCCTGGAGCGCTGTTTATATTGACCTCAACCAGGCACACCTGTGGAGGGCCGGCCGGCAGGGTAAGGCTGCCCAGGTCAGCTAATCCACAACCCTCAGGGAATCACATTGTTGAAAATGGACCTCGCTAAGGCAGAAGAGAAGCCAAGGAACAAAAGGACACAATGCCATTTGCAGCCCCGTAGATGAGTCTAGAGGTAATCACGTGACTTGGAGTAAGTCAGAAAGTGAAAGACACATATCGTATCATATCACTTATAGGTGTTACCTAAAAATGGATACCAGGGCAGATATTTCCACGGAGAAGGGCAATCACAGATTCATTAAACAAACTTATGGTTCACCAACGGAAAGGTGTGAGGATTGGTTTCATTACGATATCGGGGTTAACAGACATAATCAAACACAGGTGACATATAAAATCACCAAAGACCTACGGAATACCAAGAGAAGACTACTCAACATTCTGTCCTAACGTACATGGGAAAAGGATCCCAGGAAGAACAGACATCTGTATATGTGTAAAAGAACCACATCTTCCACACCTACAACAAGCCAAACATTGTAATCAAACTTGCTGTAATAGAAAAAAAAAATTAAAAAAAAACAAGAAGTAGTGAGACAAACTTGAGGGGCTTTCTCCTGGCACATTCCATTCTAAATTCCAATCTAGAACACGACTTCCATTGAGGCTCTGTTGCTCTAGTAACCAGATTTGGTAAGGGAGAACTGCTGCCACCTTGTGGCCGTTTCACGCAACAGCAGCTTTAATCCCAGCGCTAATGGTCAGTTGATATTCAAAATCATTGCAGGCCTGTAAATGACACCTGCCCTGAAAACAAATCCTGGGGTCACATATCGACCAAAAAATTCAAAGGACGTCCATATTTCAAAACGACCATTTCAAAAGGCATATTTTACGCACATTAGTGTTCTGCTTCTTTTTCTTTCTTTCCTTTTTTGTTAAAAAAACGGGAATGGAAAAAGGCATCCCTCAGAATGGGAGAAAATCGTTGCAAATGAATCAATGGACAAAGGTTTAATCTCCAATATATATATAAACAGCTCATGCAGCTTAATGTTAAAAAAAACAAACAACCCAATACAAAAATGGGCAGAAGATCTAAAGAGACGTTTCTTCAAAGAAGACACAGAGATGGCCAAGACGCCCATGAAAAGCTGCTCAACAGCACTAATTATTAGAGAAATGCAAATCAAAACTACAATGAGGTATCACCTCACACCTGTTAGAATCGGCATCATCAGAAAATCTACAAACAACAAATTCTGGGGAGGGTGTGGACAAAAGGAGCCCTCTTCCACTATTGGTGGGGATGTAAATTGATACAGTCACTATGGAGAACAGTATGGAGTTTCCTTAAAAAAACTAGAAATAGAATTACCATCTGATCCAGCAATCCCACTTCTGGGCATATACCCAGAGAAAACCATAAATCAAAAAGGCACATTCACCACAATGTTCATTGCAGCACTATTTACAATAGCCAGGTAATGCAAGCAACCTAAATGCCCACAGACAGATGAATGGATAAAGATGTGGTACATATATAAAATGGAATATTACTCAGCCATAAAAGGGAATGAAACTGGGTCATTTGTAGAGACATCGATGGATCTAGAGACTGTCATACAGAATGAAGTAAGTCAGAAAGAGGAAAACAAATATTGTATATTAATGCATATATGTGGAACCTAAAAAATGGTACAGATGAACTGGTTTTCAGGGAAGAAATAGAGACACAGAGGTAGAGAACAAACGTAAGGACACCAAGTGTGGGAAGCCATGGGGTGGTGGTGGTGGGATGAGTTGGGAGATTGGGATTGACCTGTATACATGTATATGCATAAAACACATAACTAATAATAACCTGCTGTATAAAAAAATAAATAAAATTAAATTTCAAAATTTTAAAAAATAAAATTTTAAAATAAAACAGAAAAAAGTTCTTCCCTTCACACAGATGTATTTATAGGAATGAATTATTTCCATGCTTATATCTATAAATACATAAAAGAGGAATCAAATCTAACTTGAACCATAAAAGAAAAAAAAAACCTGAACCCACCAGTTATACAGAGGGAAACCCTATCAGGGCACTTGCTCCAGCGGTAAACAATTCTGAAATTGGTCAGAGGTGGGGAATCACCTCCCATACAGCCAGCAACCCACCCCCCATGCAAGGAGCGTCCTCATTGCAAAGCTGGGGGACCGTGCTGAGGCATCTGTGAGTAAACGTGAGCTGAGCCCCAGGCCAGCTGCTGCTGAACTGTTCCCACCCTTCCCAGGTAAAACACCTGAATATGTACAAGGGCTTGAAAGCCTAGAGGAAGGGCCGTGGAGCCACACCAGCGACAGCACGCAAGCCAACTTGGTGCCTGCAGGCCAGCCAGGATGGTCCTGGCCCCGGGCGCTGTTCTGGAAGCTTTCTATTGCCCTGCCTGAGATACCCCTCCTGTCCCGGCCCCCACTGCTTTTTTCCTTCCTCACCTCTGTCCGGAGAGAAATTCCATCGGAAGGTATGGGTGACACATCCTCTTCTTTACAGGTGGCAGCCTGGCAACTCCTGCAGAAAGGCCAGCAGAGCCCCACTCACACTGGGCCACCAACAAAGCCTTGGCCCCTCACTCCCTCCCACCAGCACAGCCCCGAGACTGCTTACGGGGCAGAGAATATGGAGTCAGGCACAACTTCAGGGGCTATTGCTGCCTGGAGCGCTGTTTATATTGACCTCAACCAGGCACACCTGTGGAGGGCCGGCTGGCAGGGTAAGGCTGCCCAGGTCAGCTAATCCACAACCCTCAGGGAATCACATTGTTGAAAATGGACCTCGCTAAGGCAGAAGAGAAGCCAAGGAACAAAAGGACACAATGCCATTTGCAGCCCCGTAGATGAGTCTAGAGGTAATCACGTGACTTGGAGTAAGTCAGAAAGTGAAAGACACATATCGTATCATATCACTTATAGGTGTTACCTAAAAATGGATACCAGGGCAGATATTTCCACGGAGAAGGGCAATCACAGATTCATTAAACAAACTTATGGTTCACCAACGGAAAGGTGTGAGGATTGGTTTCATTACGATATCGGGGTTAACAGACATAATCAAACACAGGTGACATATAAAATCACCAAAGACCTACGGAATACCAAGAGAAGACTACTCAACATTCTGTCCTAACGTACATGGGAAAAGGATCCCAGGAAGAACAGACATCTGTATATGTGTAAAAGAACCACATCTTCCACACCTACAACAAGCCAAACATTGTAATCAAACTTGCTGTAATAGAAAAAAAAAATTAAAAAAAAAAAACAAGAAGTAGTGAGACAAACTTGAGGGGCTTTCTCCTGGCACATTCCATTCTAAATTCCAATCTAGAACACGACTTCCATTGAGGCTCTGTTGCTCTAGTAACCAGATTTGGTAAGGGAGAACTGCTGCCACCTTGTGGCCGTTTCACGCAACAGCAGCTTTAATCCCAGCGCTAATGGTCAGTTGATATTCAAAATCATTGCAGGCCTGTAAATGACACCTGCCCTGAAAACAAATCCTGGGGTCACATATCGACCAAAAAATTCAAAGGACGTCCATATTTCAAAACGACCATTTCAAAAGGCATATTTTACGCACATTAGTGTTCTGCTTCTTTTTCTTTCTTTCCTTTTTTGTTAAAAAAACGGGAATGGAAAAAGGCATCCCTCAGAATGGGCGAAAATCGTTGCAAATGAATCAATGGACAAAGGTTTAATCTCCAATATATATATAAACAGCTCATGCAGCTTAATGTTAAAAAAAACAAACAACCCAATACAAAAATGGGCAGAAGATCTAAAGAGACGTTTCTTCAAAGAAGACACAGAGATGGCCAAGACGCCCATGAAAAGCTGCTCAACAGCACTAATTATTAGAGAAATGCAAATCAAAACTACAATGAGGTATCACCTCACACCTGTTAGAATCGGCATCATCAGAAAATCTACAAACAACAAATTCTGGGGAGGGTGTGGACAAAAGGAGCCCTCTTCCACTATTGGTGGGGATGTAAATTGATACAGTCACTATGGAGAACAGTATGGAGTTTCCTTAAAAAAACTAGAAATAGAATTACCATCTGATCCAGCAATCCCACTTCTGGGCATATACCCAGAGAAAACCATAAATCAAAAAGGCACATTCACCACAATGTTCATTGCAGCACTATTTACAATAGCCAGGTAATGCAAGCAACCTAAATGCCCACAGACAGATGAATGGATAAAGATGTGGTACATATATAAAATGGAATATTACTCAGCCATAAAAGGGAATGAAACTGGGTCATTTGTAGAGACATCGATGGATCTAGAGACTGTCATACAGAATGAAGTAAGTCAGAAAGAGGAAAACAAATATTGTATATTAATGCATATATGTGGAACCTAAAAAATGGTACAGATGAACTGGTTTTCAGGGAAGAAATAGAGACACAGAGGTAGAGAACAAACGTAAGGACACCAAGTGTGGGAAGCCATGGGGTGGTGGTGGTGGGATGAGTTGGGAGATTGGGATTGACCTGTATACATGTATATGCATAAAACACATAACTAATAATAACCTGCTGTATAAAAAAATAAATAAAATTAAATTTCAAAATTTTAAAAAATAAAATTTTAAAATAAAACAGAAAAAAGTTCTTCCCTTCACACAGATGTATTTATAGGAATGAATTATTTCCATGCTTATATCTATAAATACATAAAAGAGGAATCAAATCTAACTTGAACCATAAAAGAAAAAAAAAACCTGAACCCACCAGTTATACAGAGGGAAACCCTATCAGGGCACTTGCTCCAGCGGTAAACAATTCTGAAATTGGTCAGAGGTGGGGAATCACCTCCCATACAGCCAGCAACCCACCCCCCATGCAAGGAGCGTCCTCATTGCAAAGCTGGGGGACCGTGCTGAGGCATCTGTGAGTAAACGTGAGCTGAGCCCCAGGCCAGCTGCTGCTGAACTGTTCCCACCCTTCCCAGGTAAAACACCTGAATATGTACAAGGGCTTGAAAGCCTAGAGGAAGGGCCGTGGAGCCACACCAGCGACAGCACGCAGGCCAACTTGCTGCCTGCAGGCCAGCCAGGATGGTCCTGGCCCCGGGCACTGTTCTGGAAGCTTTCTATTGCCCTGCCTGAGATACCCCTCCTGTCCCGGCCCCCACTGCTTTTTTCCTTCCTCACCTCTGTCCGGAGAGAAATTCCATCGGAAGGTATGGGTGACACATCCTCTTCTTTACAGGTGGCAGCCTGGCAACTCCTGCAGAAAGGCCAGCAGAGCCCCACTCACACAGGGCCACCAACAAAGCCTTGGCCCCTCACTCCCTCCCACCAGCACAGCCCCGAGACTGCTGACGGGGCAGAGAATATGGAGTCAGGCACAACTTCAGGGGCTATTGCTGCCTTCAGCACTGTTTATATTGACCTCAACCAGGCACACCTGTGGAGGGCCGGCCGGCAGGGTAAGGCTGCCCAGGTCAGCTAATCCACAACCCTCAGGGAATCACATTGTTGAAAATGGACCTCGCTAAGGCAGAAGAGAAGCCAAGGAACAAAAGGACACAATGCCATTTGCAGCCCCGTAGATGAGTCTAGAGGTAATCACGTGACTTGGAGTAAGTCAGAAAGTGAAAGACACATATCGTATCATATCACTTATAGGTGTTACCTAAAAATGGATACCAGGGCAGATATTTCCACGGAGAAGGGCAATCACAGATTCATTAAACAAACTTATGGTTCACCAACGGAAAGGTGTGAGGATTGGTTTCATTACGATATCGGGGTTAACAGACATAATCAAACACAGGTGACATATAAAATCACCAAAGACCTACGGAATACCAAGAGAAGACTACTCAACATTCTGTCCTAACGTACATGGGAAAAGGATCCCAGGAAGAACAGACATCTGTATATGTGTAAAAGAACCACATCTTCCACACCTACAACAAGCCAAACATTGTAATCAAACTTGCTGTAATAGAAAAAAAAATTAAAAAAAAACAAGAAGTAGTGAGACAAACTTGAGGGGCTTTCTCCTGGCACATTCCATTCTAAATTCCAATCTAGAACACGACTTCCATTGAGGCTCTGTTGCTCTAGTAACCAGATTTGGTAAGGGAGAACTGCTGCCACCTTGTGGCCGTTTCACGCAACAGCAGCTTTAATCCCAGCGCTAATGGTCAGTTGATATTCAAAATCATTGCAGGCCTGTAAATGACACCTGCCCTGAAAACAAATCCTGGGGTCACATATCGACCAAAAAATTCAAAGGACGTCCATATTTCAAAACGACCATTTCAAAAGGCATATTTTACGCACATTAGTGTTCTGCTTCTTTTTCTTTCTTTCCTTTTTTGTTAAAAAAACGGGAATGGAAAAAGGCATCCCTCAGAATGGGCGAAAATCGTTGCAAATGAATCAATGGACAAAGGTTTAATCTCCAATATATATATAAACAGCTCATGCAGCTTAATATTAAAAAAACAAACAACCCAATACAAAAATGGGCAGAAGATCTAAAGAGACGTTTCTTCAAAGAAGACACAGAGATGGCCAAGACGCCCATGAAAAGCTGCTCAACAGCACTAATTATTAGAGAAATGCAAATCAAAACTACAATGAGGTATCACCTCACATCTGTTAGAATCGGCATCATCAGAAAATCTACAAACAACAAATTCTGGGGAGGGTGTGGACAAAAGGAGCCCTCTTCCACTATTGGTGGGGATGTAAATTGATACAGTCACTATGGAGAACAGTATGGAGTTTCCTTAAAAAAACTAGAAATAGAATTACCATCTGATCCAGCAATCCCACTTCTGGGCATATACCCAGAGAAAACCATAAATCAAAAAGGCACATTCACCACAATGTTCATTGCAGCACTATTTACAATAGCCAGGTAATGCAAGCAACCTAAATGCCCACAGACAGATGAATGGATAAAGATGTGGTACATATATAAAATGGAATATTACTCAGCCATAAAAGGGAATGAAACTGGGTCATTTGTAGAGACATCGATGGATCTAGAGACTGTCATACAGAATGAAGTAAGTCAGAAAGAGGAAAACAAATATTGTATATTAATGCATATATGTGGAACCTAAAAAATGGTACAGATGAACTGGTTTTCAGGGAAGAAATAGAGACACAGAGGTAGAGAACAAACGTAAGGACACCAAGTGTGGGAAGCCATGGGGTGGTGGTGGTGGGATGAGTTGGGAGATTGGGATTGACCTGTATACATGTATATGCATAAAACACATAACTAATAATAACCTGCTGTATAAAAAAATAAATAAATTTAAATTTCAAAATTTTAAAAAATAAAATTTTAAAATAAAACAGAAAAAAGTTCTTCCCTTCACACAGATGTATTTATAGGAATGAATTATTTCCATGCTTATATCTATAAATACATAAAAGAGGAATCAAATCTAACTTGAACCATAAAAGAAAAAAAAAACCTGAACCCACCAGTTATACAGAGGGAAACCCTATCAGGGCACTTGCTCCAGCGGTAAACAATTCTGAAATTGGTCAGAGGTGGGGAATCACCTCCCATACAGCCAGCAACCCACCCCCCATGCAAGGAGCGTCCTCATTGCAAAGCTGGGGGACCGTGCTGAGGCATCTGTGAGTAAACGTGAGCTGAGCCCCAGGCCAGCTGCTGCTGAACTGTTCCCACCCTTCCCAGGTAAAACACCTGAATATGTACAAGGGCTTGAAAGCCTAGAGGAAGGGCCGTGGAGCCACACCAGCGACAGCACGCAGGCCAACTTGTTGCCTGCAGGCCAGCCAGGATGGTCCTGGCCCCGGGTGCTGTTCTGGAAGCTTTCTATTGCCCTGCCTGAGATACACCTCCTGTCCCGGCCCCCACTGCTTTTTTCCTTCCTCACCTCTGTCCGGAGAGAAATTCCATCGGAAGGTATGGGTGACACATCCTCTTCTTTACAGGTGGCAGCCTGGCAACTCCTGCAGAAAGGCCAGCAGAGCCCCACTCACACCGGGCCACCAACAAAGCCTTGGCCCCTCACTCCCTCCCACCAGCACAGCCCCGAGACTGCTGACGGGGCAGAGAATATGGAGTCAGGCACAACTTCAGGGGCTATTGCTGCCTGGAGCGCTGTTTATATTGACCTCAACCAGGCACACCTGTGGAGGGCCGGCCGGCAGGGTAAGGCTGCCCAGGTCAGCTAATCCACAACCCTCAGGGAATCACATTGTTGAAAATGGACCTCGCTAAGGCAGAAGAGAAGCCAAGGAACAAAAGGACACAATGCCATTTGCAGCCCCGTAGATGAGTCTAGAGGTAATCACGTGACTTGGAGTAAGTCAGAAAGTGAAAGACACATATCGTATCATATCACTTATAGGTGTTACCTAAAAATGGATACCAGGGCAGATATTTCCACGGAGAAGGGCAATCACAGATTCATTAAACAAACTTATGGTTCACCAACGGAAAGGTGTGAGGATTGGTTTCATTACGATATCGGGGTTAACAGACATAATCAAACACAGGTGACATATAAAATCACCAAAGACCTACGGAATACCAAGAGAAGACTACTCAACATTCTGTCCTAACGTACATGGGAAAAGGATCCCAGGAAGAACAGACATCTGTATATGTGTAAAAGAACCACATCTTCCACACCTACAACAAGCCAAACATTGTAATCAAACTTGCTGTAATAGAAAAAAAAAATTAAAAAAAAACAAGAAGTAGTGAGACAAACTTGAGGGGCTTTCTCCTGGCACATTCCATTCTAAATTCCAATCTAGAACACGACTTCCATTGAGGCTCTGTTGCTCTAGTAACCAGATTTGGTAAGGGAGAACTGCTGCCACCTTGTGGCCGTTTCACGCAACAGCAGCTTTAATCCCAGCGCTAATGGTCAGTTGATATTCAAAATCATTGCAGGCCTGTAAATGACACCTGCCCTGAAAACAAATCCTGGGGTCACATATCGACCAAAAAATTCAAAGGACGTCCATATTTCAAAACGACCATTTCAAAAGGCATATTTTACGCACATTAGTGTTCTGCTTCTTTTTCTTTCTTTCCTTTTTTCTTAAAAAAACGGGAATGGAAAAAGGCATCCCTCAGAATGGGCGAAAATCGTTGCAAATGAATCAATGGACAAAGGTTTAATCTCCAATATATATATAAACAGCTCATGCAGCTTAATGTTAAAAAAAACAAACAACCCAATACAAAAATGGGCAGAAGATCTAAAGAGACTTTTCTTCAAAGAAGACACAGAGATGGCCAAGACGCCCATGAAAAGCTGCTCAACAGCACTAATTATTAGAGAAATGCAAATCAAAACTACAATGAGGTATCACCTCACACCTGTTAGAATCGGCATCATCAGAAAATCTACAAACAACAAATTCTGGGGAGGGTGTGGACAAAAGGAGCCCTCTTCCACTATTGGTGGGGATGTAAATTGATACAGTCACTATGGAGAACAGTATGGAGTTTCCTTAAAAAAACTAGAAATAGAATTACCATCTGATCCAGCAATCCCACTTCTGGGCATATACCCAGAGAAAACCATAAATCAAAAAGGCACATTCACCACAATGTTCATTGCAGCACTATTTACAATAGCCAGGTAATGCAAGCAACCTAAATGCCCACAGACAGATGAATGGATAAAGATGTGGTACATATATAAAATGGAATATTACTCAGCCATAAAAGGGAATGAAACTGGGTCATTTGTAGAGACATCGATGGATCTAGAGACTGTCATACAGAATGAAGTAAGTCAGAAAGAGGAAAACAAATATTGTATATTAATGCATATATGTGGAACCTAAAAAATGGTACAGATGAACTGGTTTTCAGGGAAGAAATAGAGACACAGAGGTAGAGAACAAACGTAAGGACACCAAGTGTGGGAAGCCATGGGGTGGTGGTGGTGGGATGAGTTGGGAGATTGGGATTGACCTGTATACATGTATATGCATAAAACACATAACTAATAATAACCTGCTGTATAAAAAAATAAATAAAATTAAATTTCAAAATTTTAAAAAATAAAATTTTAAAATAAAACAGAAAAAAGTTCTTCCCTTCACACAGATGTATTTATAGGAATGAATTATTTCCATGCTTATATCTATAAATACATAAAAGAGGAATCAAATCTAACTTGAACCATAAAAGAAAAAAAAAACCTGAACCCACCAGTTATACAGAGGGAAACCCTATCAGGGCACTTGCTCCAGCGGTAAACAATTCTGAAATTGGTCAGAGGTGGGGAATCACCTCCCATACAGCCAGCAACCCACCCCCCATGCAAGGAGCGTCCTCATTGCAAAGCTGGGGGACCGTGCTGAGGCATCTGTGAGTAAACGTGAGCTGAGCCCCAGGCCAGCTGCTGCTGAACTGTTCCCACCCTTCCCAGGTAAAACACCTGAATATGTACAAGGGCTTGAAAGCCTAGAGGAAGGGCCGTGGAGCCACACCAGTGACAGCACGCAAGCCAACTTGGTGCCTGCAGGCCAGCCAGGATGGTCCTGGCCCCGGGCGCTGTTCTGGAAGCTTTCTATTGCCCTGCCTGAGATACCCCTCCTGTCCCGGCCCCCACTGCTTTTTTCCTTCCTCACCTCTGTCCGGAGAGAAATTCCATCGGAAGGTATGGGTGACACATCCTCTTCTTTACAGGTGGCAGCCTGGCAACTCCTGCAGAAAGGCCAGCAGAGCCCCACTCACACCGGGCCACCAACAAAGCCTTGGCCCCTCACTCCCTCCCACCAGCACAGCCCCGAGACTGCTGACGGGGCAGAGAATATGGAGTCAGGCACAACTTCAGGGGCTATTGCTGCCTGGAGCGCTGTTTATATTGACCTCAACCAGGCACACCTGTGGAGGGCCGGCTGGCAGGGTAAGGCTGCCCAGGTCAGCTAATCCACAACCCTCAGGGAATCACATTGTTGAAAATGGACCTCGCTAAGGCAGAAGAGAAGCCAAGGAACAAAAGGACACAATGCCATTTGCAGCCCCGTAGATGAGTCTAGAGGTAATCACGTGACTTGGAGTAAGTCAGAAAGTGAAAGACACATATCGTATCATATCACTTATAGGTGTTACCTAAAAATGGATACCAGGGCAGATATTTCCACGGAGAAGGGCAATCACAGATTCATTAAACAAACTTATGGTTCACCAACGGAAAGGTGTGAGGATTGGTTTCATTACGATATCGGGGTTAACAGACATAATCAAACACAGGTGACATATAAAATCACCAAAGACCTACGGAATACCAAGAGAAGACTACTCAACATTCTGTCCTAACGTACATGGGAAAAGGATCCCAGGAAGAACAGACATCTGTATATGTGTAAAAGAACCACATCTTCCACACCTACAACAAGCCAAACATTGTAATCAAACTTGCTGTAATAGAAAAAAAAAATTAAAAAAAAAAAACAAGAAGTAGTGAGACAAACTTGAGGGGCTTTCTCCTGGCACATTCCATTCTAAATTCCAATCTAGAACACGACTTCCATTGAGGCTCTGTTGCTCTAGTAACCAGATTTGGTAAGGGAGAACTGCTGCCACCTTGTGGCCGTTTCACGCAACAGCAGCTTTAATCCCAGCGCTAATGGTCAGTTGATATTCAAAATCATTGCAGGCCTGTAAATGACACCTGCCCTGAAAACAAATCCTGGGGTCACATATCGACCAAAAAATTCAAAGGACGTCCATATTTCAAAACGACCATTTCAAAAGGCATATTTTACGCACATTAGTGTTCTGCTTCTTTTTCTTTCTTTCCTTTTTTGTTAAAAAAACGGGAATGGAAAAAGGCATCCCTCAGAATGGGCGAAAATCGTTGCAAATGAATCAATGGACAAAGGTTTAATCTCCAATATATATATAAACAGCTCATGCAGCTTAATATTAAAAAAAACAAACAACCCAATACAAAAATGGGCAGAAGATCTAAAGAGACGTTTCTTCAAAGAAGACACAGAGATGGCCAAGACGCCCATGAATAGCTGCTCAACAGCACTAATTATTAGAGAAATGCAAATCAAAACTACAATGAGGTATCACCTCACACCTGTTAGAATCGGCATCATCAGAAAATCTACAAACAACAAATTCTGGGGAGGGTGTGGACAAAAGGAGCCCTCTTCCACTATTGGTGGGGATGTAAATTGATACAGTCACTATGGAGAACAGTATGGAGTTTCCTTAAAAAAACTAGAAATAGAATTACCATCTGATCCAGCAATCCCACTTCTGGGCATATACCCAGAGAAAACCATAAATCAAAAAGGCACATTCACCACAATGTTCATTGCAGCACTATTTACAATAGCCAGGTAATGCAAGCAACCTAAATGCCCACAGACAGATGAATGGATAAAGATGTGGTACATATATAAAATGGAATATTACTCAGCCATAAAAGGGAATGAAACTGGGTCATTTGTAGAGACATCGATGGATCTAGAGACTGTCATACAGAATGAAGTAAGTCAGAAAGAGGAAAACAAATATTGTATATTAATGCATATATGTGGAACCTAAAAAATGGTACAGATGAACTGGTTTTCAGGGAAGAAATAGAGACACAGAGGTAGAGAACAAACGTAAGGACACCAAGTGTGGGAAGCCATGGGGTGGTGGTGGTGGGATGAGTTGGGAGATTGGGATTGACCTGTATACATGTATATGCATAAAACACATAACTAATAATAACCTGCTGTATAAAAAAATAAATAAAATTAAATTTCAAAATTTTAAAAAATAAAATTTTAAAATAAAACAGGAAAAAGTTCTTCCCTTCACACAGATGTATTTATAGGAATGAATTATTTCCATGCTTATATCTATAAATACATAAAAGAGGAATCAAATCTAACTTGAACCATAAAAGAAAAAAAAAACCTGAACCCACCAGTTATACAGAGGGAAACCCTATCAGGGCACTTGCTCCAGCGGTAAACAATTCTGAAATTGGTCAGAGGTGGGGAATCACCTCCCATACAGCCAGCAACCCACCCCCCATGCAAGGAGCGTCCTCATTGCAAAGCTGGGGGACCGTGCTGAGGCATCTGTGAGTAAACGTGAGCTGAGCCCCAGGCCAGCTGCTGCTGAACTGTTCCCACCCTTCCCAGGTAAAACACCTGAATATGTACAAGGGCTTGAAAGCCTAGAGGAAGGGCCGTGGAGCCACACCAGCGACAGCACGCAGGCCAACTTGGTGCCTGCAGGCCAGCCAGGATGGTCCTGGCCCCGGGCGCTGTTCTGGAAGCTTTCTATTGCCCTGCCTGAGATACCCCTCCTGTCCCGGCCCCCACTGCTTTTTTCCTTCCTCACCTCTGTCCAGAGAGAAATTCCATCGGAAGGTATGGGTGACACATCCTCTTCTTTACAGGTGGCAGCCTGGCAACTCCTGCAGAAAGGCCAGCAGAGCCCCACTCACACCGGGCCACCAACAAAGCCTTGGCCCCTCACTCCCTCCCACCAGCACAGCCCCGAGACTGCTGACGGGGCAGAGAATATGGAGTCAGGCACAACTTCAGGGGCTATTGCTGCCTGGAGCGCTGTTTATATTGACCTCAACCAGGCACACCTGTGGAGGGCCGGCTGGCAGGGTAAGGCTGCCCAGGTCAGCTAATCCACAACCCTCAGGGAATCACATTGTTGAAAATGGACCTCGCTAAGGCAGAAGAGAAGCCAAGGAACAAAAGGACACAATGCCATTTGCAGCCCCGTAGATGAGTCTAGAGGTAATCACGTGACTTGGAGTAAGTCAGAAAGTGAAAGACACATATCGTATCATATCACTTATAGGTGTTACCTAAAAATGGATACCAGGGCAGATATTTCCACGGAGAAGGGCAATCACAGATTCATTAAACAAACTTATGGTTCACCAACGGAAAGGTGTGAGGATTGGTTTCATTACGATATCGGGGTTAACAGACATAATCAAACACAGGTGACATATAAAATCACCAAAGACCTACGGAATACCAAGAGAAGACTACTCAACATTCTGTCCTAACGTACATGGGAAAAGGATCCCAGGAAGAACAGACATCTGTATATGTGTAAAAGAACCACATCTTCCACACCTACAACAAGCCAAACATTGTAATCAAACTTGCTGTAATAGAAAAAAAAAATTAAAAAAAAAAACAAGAAGTAGTGAGACAAACTTGAGGGGCTTTCTCCTGGCACATTCCATTCTAAATTCCAATCTAGAACACGACTTCCATTGAGGCTCTGTTGCTCTAGTAACCAGATTTGGTAAGGGAGAACTGCTGCCACCTTGTGGCCGTTTCACGCAACAGCAGCTTTAATCCCAGCGCTAATGGTCAGTTGATATTCAAAATCATTGCAGGCCTGTAAATGACACCTGCCCTGAAAAGAAATCCTGGGGTCACATATCGACCAAAAAATTCAAAGGACGTCCATATTTCAAAACGACCATTTCAAAAGGCATATTTTACGCACATTAGTGTTCTGCTTCTTTTTCTTTCTTTCCTTTTTTGTTAAAAAAACGGGAATGGAAAAAGGCATCCCTCAGAATGGGCGAAAATCGTTGCAAATGAATCAATGGACAAAGGTTTAATCTCCAACATATATATAAACAGCTCATGCAGCTTAATGTTAAAAAAAACAAACAACCCAATACAAAAATGGGCAGAAGATCTAAAGAGACGTTTCTTCAAAGAAGACACAGAGATGGCCAAGACGCCAATGAAAAGCTGCTCAACAGCACTAATTATTAGAGAAATGCAAATCAAAACTACAATGAGGTATCACCTCACACCTGTTAGAATCGGCATCATCAGAAAATCTACAAACAACAAATTCTGGGGAGGGTGTGGACAAAAGGAGCCCTCTTCCACTATTGGTGGGGATGTAAATTGATACAGTCACTATGGAGAACAGTATGGAGTTTCCTTAAAAAAAACTAGAAATAGAATTACCATCTGATCCAGCAATCCCACTTCTGGGCATATACCCAGAGAAAACCATAAATCAAAAAGGCACATTCACCACAATGTTCATTGCAGCACTATTTACAATAGCCAGGTAATGCAAGCAACCTAAATGCCCACAGACAGATGAATGGATAAAGATGTGGTACATATATAAAATGGAATATTACTCAGCCATAAAAGGGAATGAAACTGGGTCATTTGTAGAGACATCGATGGATCTAGAGACTGTCATACAGAATGAAGTAAGTCAGAAAGAGGAAAACAAATATTGTATATTAATGCATATATGTGGAACCTAAAAAATGGTACAGATGAACTGGTTTTCAGGGAAGAAATAGAGACACAGAGGTAGAGAACAAACGTAAGGACACCAAGTGTGGGAAGCCATGGGGTGGTGGTGGTGGGATGAGTTGGGAGATTGGGATTGACCTGTATACATGTATATGCATAAAACACATAACTAATAATAACCTGCTGTATAAAAAAATAAATAAAATTAAATTTCAAAATTTTAAAAAATAAAATTTTAAAATAAAACAGAAAAAAGTTCTTCCCTTCACACAGATGTATTTATAGGAATGAATTATTTCCATGCTTATATCTATAAATACATAAAAGAGGAATCAAATCTAACTTGAACCATAAAAGAAAAAAAAAACCTGAACCCACCAGTTATACAGAGGGAAACCCTATCAGGGCACTTGCTCCAGCGGTAAACAATTCTGAAATTGGTCAGAGGTGGGGAATCACCTCCCATACAGCCAGCAACCCACCCCCCATGCAAGGAGCGTCCTCATTGCAAAGCTGGGGGACCGTGCTGAGGCATCTGTGAGTAAACGTGAGCTGAGCCCCAGGCCAGCTGCTGCTGAACTGTTCCCACCCTTCCCAGGTAAAACACCTGAATATGTACAAGGGCTTGAAAGCCTAGAGGAAGGGCCGTGGAGCCACACCAGCGACAGCACGCAAGCCAACTTGGTGCCTGCAGGCCAGCCAGGATGGTCCTGGCCCCGGGCGCTGTTCTGGAAGCTTTCTATTGCCCTGCCTGAGATACCCCTCCTGTCCCGGCCCCCACTGCTTTTTTCCTTCCTCACCTCTGTCCGGAGAGAAATTCCATCGGAAGGTATGGGTGACACATCCTCTTCTTTACAGGTGGCAGCCTGGCAACTCCTGCAGAAAGGCCAGCAGAGCCCCACTCACACCGGGCCACCAACAAAGCCTTGGCCCCTCACTCCCTCCCACCAGCACAGCCCCGAGACTGCTTACGGGGCAGAGAATATGGAGTCAGGCACAACTTCAGGGGCTATTGCTGCCTGGAGCGCTGTTTATATTGACCTCAACCAGGCACACCTGTGGAGGGCCGGCTGGCAGGGTAAGGCTGCCCAGGTCAGCTAATCCACAACCCTCAGGGAATCACATTGTTGAAAATGGACCTCGCTAAGGCAGAAGAGAAGCCAAGGAACAAAAGGACACAATGCCATTTGCAGCCCCGTAGATGAGTCTAGAGGTAATCACGTGACTTGGAGTAAGTCAGAAAGTGAAAGACACATATCGTATCATATCACTTATAGGTGTTACCTAAAAATGGATACCAGGGCAGATATTTCCACGGAGAAGGGCAATCACAGATTCATTAAACAAACTTATGGTTCACCAACGGAAAGGTGTGAGGATTGGTTTCATTACGATATCGGGGTTAACAGACATAATCAAACACAGGTGACATATAAAATCACCAAAGACCTACGGAATACCAAGAGAAGACTACTCAACATTCTGTCCTAACGTACATGGGAAAAGGATCCCAGGAAGAACAGACATCTGTATATGTGTAAAAGAACCACATCTTCCACACCTACAACAAGCCAAACATTGTAATCAAACTTGCTGTAATAGAAAAAAAAATTAAAAAAAAAAAAACAAGAAGTAGTGAGACAAACTTGAGGGGCTTTCTCCTGGCACATTCCATTCTAAATTCCAATCTAGAACACGACTTCCATTGAGGCTCTGTTGCTCTAGTAACCAGATTTGGTAAGGGAGAACTGCTGCCACCTTGTGGCCGTTTCACGCAACAGCAGCTTTAATCCCAGCGCTAATGGTCAGTTGATATTCAAAATCATTGCAGGCCTGTAAATGACACCTGCCCTGAAAACAAATCCTGGGGTCACATATCGACCAAAAAATTCAAAGGACGTCCATATTTCAAAACGACCATTTCAAAAGGCATATTTTACGCACATTAGTGTTCTGCTTCTTTTTCTTTCTTTCCTTTTTTGTTAAAAAAACGGGAATGGAAAAAGGCATCCCTCAGAATGGGCGAAAATCGTTGCAAATGAATCAATGGACAAAGGTTTAATCTCCAATATATATATAAACAGCTCATGCAGCTTAATGTTAAAAAAAACAAACAACCCAATACAAAAATGGGCAGAAGATCTAAAGAGACGTTTCTTCAAAGAAGACACAGAGATGGCCAAGACGCCCATGAATAGCTGCTCAACAGCACTAATTATTAGAGAAATGCAAATCAAAACTACAATGAGGTATCACCTCACACCTGTTAGAATCGGCATCATCAGAAAATCTACAAACAACAAATTCTGGGGAGGGTGTGGACAAAAGGAGCCCTCTTCCACTATTGGTGGGGATGTAAATTGATACAGTCACTATGGAGAACAGTATGGAGTTTCCTTAAAAAAACTAGAAATAGAATTACCATCTGATCCAGCAATCCCACTTCTGGGCATATACCCAGAGAAAACCATAAATCAAAAAGGCACATTCACCACAATGTTCATTGCAGCACTATTTACAATAGCCAGGTAATGCAAGCAACCTAAATGCCCACAGACAGATGAATGGATAAAGATGTGGTACATATATAAAATGGAATATTACTCAGCCATAAAAGGGAATGAAACTGGGTCATTTGTAGAGACATCGATGGATCTAGAGACTGTCATACAGAATGAAGTAAGTCAGAAAGAGGAAAACAAATATTGTATATTAATGCATATATGTGGAACCTAAAAAATGGTACAGATGAACTGGTTTTCAGGGAAGAAATAGAGACACAGAGGTAGAGAACAAACGTAAGGACACCAAGTGTGGGAAGCCATGGGGTGGTGGTGGTGGGATGAGTTGGGAGATTGGGATTGACCTGTATACATGTATATGCATAAAACACATAACTAATAATAACCTGCTGTATAAAAAAATAAATAAAATTAAATTTCAAAATTTTAAAAAATAAAATTTTAAAATAAAACAGGAAAAAGTTCTTCCCTTCACACAGATGTATTTATAGGAATGAATTATTTCCATGCTTATATCTATAAATACATAAAAGAGGAATCAAATCTAACTTGAACCATAAAAGAAAAAAAAAACCTGAACCCACCAGTTATACAGAGGGAAACCCTATCAGGGCACTTGCTCCAGCGGTAAACAATTCTGAAATTGGTCAGAGGTGGGGAATCACCTCCCATACAGCCAGCAACCCACCCCCCATGCAAGGAGCGTCCTCATTGCAAAGCTGGGGGACCGTGCTGAGGCATCTGTGAGTAAACGTGAGCTGAGCCCCAGGCCAGCTGCTGCTGAACTGTTCCCACCCTTCCCAGGTAAAACACCTGAATATGTACAAGGGCTTGAAAGCCTAGAGGAAGGGCCGTGGAGCCACACCAGCGACAGCACGCAGGCCAACTTGGTGCCTGCAGGCCAGCCAGGATGGTCCTGGCCCCGGGCGCTGTTCTGGAAGCTTTCTATTGCCCTGCCTGAGATACCCCTCCTGTCCCGGCCCCCACTGCTTTTTTCCTTCCTCACCTCTGTCCGGAGAGAAATTCCATCGGAAGGTATGGGTGACACATCCTCTTCTTTACAGGTGGCAGCCTGGCAACTCCTGCAGAAAGGCCAGCAGAGCCCCACTCACACCGGGCCACCAACAAAGCCTTGGCCCCTCACTCCCTCCCACCAGCACAGCCCCGAGACTGCTGACGGGGCAGAGAATATGGAGTCAGGCACAACTTCAGGGGCTATTGCTGCCTGGAGCGCTGTTTATATTGACCTCAACCAGGCACACCTGTGGAGGGCCGGCTGGCAGGGTAAGGCTGCCCAGGTCAGCTAATCCACAACCCTCAGGGAATCACATTGTTGAAAATGGACCTCGCTAAGGCAGAAGAGAAGCCAAGGAACAAAAGGACACAATGCCATTTGCAGCCCCGTAGATGAGTCTAGAGGTAATCACGTGACTTGGAGTAAGTCAGAAAGTGAAAGACACATATCGTATCATATCACTTATAGGTGTTACCTAAAAATGGATACCAGGGCAGATATTTCCACGGAGAAGGGCAATCACAGATTCATTAAACAAACTTATGGTTCACCAACGGAAAGGTGTGAGGATTGGTTTCATTACGATATCGGGGTTAACAGACATAATCAAACACAGGTGACATATAAAATCACCAAAGACCTACGGAATACCAAGAGAAGACTACTCAACATTCTGTCCTAACGTACATGGGAAAAGGATCCCAGGAAGAACAGACATCTGTATATGTGTAAAAGAACCACATCTTCCACACCTACAACAAGCCAAACATTGTAATCAAACTTGCTGTAATAGAAAAAAAAATTAAAAAAAAAAACAAGAAGTAGTGAGACAAACTTGAGGGGCTTTCTCCTGGCACATTCCATTCTAAATTCCAATCTAGAACACGACTTCCATTGAGGCTCTGTTGCTCTAGTAACCAGATTTGGTAAGGGAGAACTGCTGCCACCTTGTGGCCGTTTCACGCAACAGCAGCTTTAATCCCAGCGCTAATGGTCAGTTGATATTCAAAATCATTGCAGGCCTGTAAATGACACCTGCCCTGAAAACAAATCCTGGGGTCACATATCGACCAAAAAATTCAAAGGACGTCCATATTTCAAAACGACCATTTCAAAAGGCATATTTTACGCACATTAGTGTTCTGCTTCTTTTTCTTTCTTTCCTTTTTTGTTAAAAAAACGGGAATGGAAAAAGGCATCCCTCAGAATGGGCGAAAATCGTTGCAAATGAATCAATGGACAAAGGTTTAATCTCCAACATATATATAAACAGCTCATGCAGCTTAATGTTAAAAAAAACAAACAACCCAATACAAAAATGGGCAGAAGATCTAAAGAGACGTTTCTTCAAAGAAGACACAGAGATGGCCAAGACGCCCATGAAAAGCTGCTCAACAGCACTAATTATTAGAGAAATGCAAATCAAAACTACAATGAGGTATCACCTCACACCTGTTAGAATCGGCATCATCAGAAAATCTACAAACAACAAATTCTGGGGAGGGTGTGGACAAAAGGAGCCCTCTTCCACTATTGGTGGGGATGTAAATTGATACAGTCACTATGGAGAACAGTATGGAGTTTCCTTAAAAAAACTAGAAATAGAATTACCATCTGATCCAGCAATCCCACTTCTGGGCATATACCCAGAGAAAACCATAAATCAAAAAGGCACATTCACCACAATGTTCATTGCAGCACTATTTACAATAGCCAGGTAATGCAAGCAACCTAAATGCCCACAGACAGATGAATGGATAAAGATGTGGTACATATATAAAATGGAATATTACTCAGCCATAAAAGGGAATGAAACTGGGTCATTTGTAGAGACATCGATGGATCTAGAGACTGTCATACAGAATGAAGTAAGTCAGAAAGAGGAAAACAAATATTGTATATTAATGCATATATGTGGAACCTAAAAAATGGTACAGATGAACTGGTTTTCAGGGAAGAAATAGAGACACAGAGGTAGAGAACAAACGTAAGGACACTAAGTGTGGGAAGCCATGGGGTGGTGGTGGTGGGATGAGTTGGGAGATTGGGATTGACCTGTATACATGTATATGCATAAAACACATAACTAATAATAACCTGCTGTATAAAAAAATAAATAAAATTAAATTTCAAAATTTTAAAAAATAAAATTTTAAAATAAAACAGAAAAAAGTTCTTCCCTTCACACAGATGTATTTATAGGAATGAATTATTTCCATGCTTATATCTATAAATACATAAAAGAGGAATCAAATCTAACTTGAACCATAAAAGAAAAAAAAAAACCTGAACCCACCAGTTATACAGAGGGAAACCCTATCAGGGCACTTGCTCCAGCGGTAAACAATTCTGAAATTGGTCAGAGGTGGGGAATCACCTCCCATACAGCCAGCAACCCACCCCCCATGCAAGGAGCGTCCTCATTGCAAAGCTGGGGGACCGTGCTGAGGCATCTGTGAGTAAACGTGAGCTGAGCCCCAGGCCAGCTGCTGCTGAACTGTTCCCACCCTTCCCAGGTAAAACACCTGAATATGTACAAGGGCTTGAAAGCCTAGAGGAAGGGCCGTGGAGCCACACCAGTGACAGCACGCAGGCCAACTTGGTGCCTGCAGGCCAGCCAGGATGGTCCTGGCCCCGGGCGCTGTTCTGGAAGCTTTCTATTGCCCTGCCTGAGATACCCCTCCTGTCCCGGCCCCCACTGCTTTTTTCCTTCCTCACCTCTGTCCGGAGAGAAATTCCATCGGAAGGTATGGGTGACACATCCTCTTCTTTACAGGTGGCAGCCTGGCAACTCCTGCAGAAAGGCCAGCAGAGCCCCACTCACACCGGGCCACCAACAAAGCCTTGGCCCCTCACTCCCTCCCACCAGCACAGCCCCGAGACTGCTGACGGGGCAGAGAATATGGAGTCAGGCACAACTTCAGGGGCTATTGCTGCCTGGAGCGCTGTTTATATTGACCTCAACCAGGCACACCTGTGGAGGGCCGGCTGGCAGGGTAAGGCTGCCCAGGTCAGCTAATCCACAACCCTCAGGGAATCACATTGTTGAAAATGGACCTCGCTAAGGCAGAAGAGAAGCCAAGGAACAAAAGGACACAATGCCATTTGCAGCCCCGTAGATGAGTCTAGAGGTAATCACGTGACTTGGAGTAAGTCAGAAAGTGAAAGACACATATCGTATCATATCACTTATAGGTGTTACCTAAAAATGGATACCAGGGCAGATATTTCCACGGAGAAGGGCAATCACAGATTCATTAAACAAACTTATGGTTCACCAACGGAAAGGTGTGAGGATTGGTTTCATTACGATATCGGGGTTAACAGACATAATCAAACACAGGTGACATATAAAATCACCAAAGACCTACGGAATACCAAGAGAAGACTACTCAACATTCTGTCCTAACGTACATGGGAAAAGGATCCCAGGAAGAACAGACATCTGTATATGTGTAAAAGAACCACATCTTCCACACCTACAACAAGCCAAACATTGTAATCAAACTTGCTGTAATAGAAAAAAAAAATTAAAAAAAAAAACAAGAAGTAGTGAGACAAACTTGAGGGGCTTTCTCCTGGCACATTCCATTCTAAATTCCAATCTAGAACACGACTTCCATTGAGGCTCTGTTGCTCTAGTAACCAGATTTGGTAAGGGAGAACTGCTGCCACCTTGTGGCCGTTTCACGCAACAGCAGCTTTAATCCCAGCGCTAATGGTCAGTTGATATTCAAAATCATTGCAGGCCTGTAAATGACACCTGCCCTGAAAACAAATCCTGGGGTCACATATCGACCAAAAAATTCAAAGGACGTCCATATTTCAAAACGACCATTTCAAAAGGCATATTTTACGCACATTAGTGTTCTGCTTCTTTTTCTTTCTTTCCTTTTTTGTTAAAAAAACGGGAATGGAAAAAGGCATCCCTCAGAATGGGCGAAAATCGTTGCAAATGAATCAATGGACAAAGGTTTAATCTCCAATATATATATAAACAGCTCATGCAGCTTAATGTTAAAAAAAACAAACAACCCAATACAAAAATGGGCAGAAGATCTAAAGAGACGTTTCTTCAAAGAAGACACAGAGATGGCCAAGACGCCCATGAAAAGCTGCTCAACAGCACTAATTATTAGAGAAATGCAAATCAAAACTACAATGAGGTATCACCTCACACCTGTTAGAATCGGCATCATCAGAAAATCTACAAACAACAAATTCTGGGGAGGGTGTGGACAAAAGGAGCCCTCTTCCACTATTGGTGGGGATGTAAATTGATACAGTCACTATGGAGAACAGTATGGAGTTTCCTTAAAAAAACTAGAAATAGAATTACCATCTGATCCAGCAATCCCACTTCTGGGCATATACCCAGAGAAAACCATAAATCAAAAAGGCACATTCACCACAATGTTCATTGCAGCACTATTTACAATAGCCAGGTAATGCAAGCAACCTAAATGCCCACAGACAGATGAATGGATAAAGATGTGGTACATATATAAAATGGAATATTACTCAGCCATAAAAGGGAATGAAACTGGGTCATTTGTAGAGACATCGATGGATCTAGAGACTGTCATACAGAATGAAGTAAGTCAGAAAGAGGAAAACAAATATTGTATATTAATGCATATATGTGGAACCTAAAAAATGGTACAGATGAACTGGTTTTCAGGGAAGAAATAGAGACACAGAGGTAGAGAACAAACGTAAGGACACCAAGTGTGGGAAGCCATGGGGTGGTGGTGGTGGGATGAGTTGGGAGATTGGGATTGACCTGTATACATGTATATGCATAAAACACATAACTAATAATAACCTGCTGTATAAAAAAATAAATAAAATTAAATTTCAAAATTTTAAAAAATAAAATTTTAAAATAAAACAGAAAAAAGTTCTTCCCTTCACACAGATGTATTTATAGGAATGAATTATTTCCATGCTTATATCTATAAATACATAAAAGAGGAATCAAATCTAACTTGAACCATAAAAGAAAAAAAAAAAACCTGAACCCACCAGTTATACAGAGGGAAACCCTATCAGGGCACTTGCTCCAGCGGTAAACAATTCTGAAATTGGTCAGAGGTGGGGAATCACCTCCCATACAGCCAGCAACCCACCCCCCATGCAAGGAGCGTCCTCATTGCAAAGCTGGGGGACCGTGCTGAGGCATCTGTGAGTAAACGTGAGCTGAGCCCCAGGCCAGCTGCTGCTGAACTGTTCCCACCCTTCCCAGGTAAAACACCTGAATATGTACAAGGGCTTGAAAGCCTAGAGGAAGGGCCGTGGAGCCACACCAGCGACAGCACGCAGGCCAACTTGGTGCCTGCAGGCCAGCCAGGATGGTCCTGGCCCCGGGCGCTGTTCTGGAAGCTTTCTATTGCCCTGCCTGAGATACCCCTCCTGTCCCGGCCCCCACTGCTTTTTTCCTTCCTCACCTCTGTCCGGAGAGAAATTCCATCGGAAGGTATGGGTGACACATCCTCTTCTTTACAGGTGGCAGCCTGGCAACTCCTGCAGAAAGGCCAGCAGAGCCCCACTCACACCGGGCCACCAACAAAGCCTTGGCCCCTCACTCCCTCCCACCAGCACAGCCCCGAGACTGCTGACGGGGCAGAGAATATGGAGTCAGGCACAACTTCAGGGGCTATTGCTGCCTGGAGCGCTGTTTATATTGACCTCAACCAGGCACACCTGTGGAGGGCCGGCTGGCAGGGTAAGGCTGCCCAGGTCAGCTAATCCACAACCCTCAGGGAATCACATTGTTGAAAATGGACCTCGCTAAGGCAGAAGAGAAGCCAAGGAACAAAAGGACACAATGCCATTTGCAGCCCCGTAGATGAGTCTAGAGGTAATCACGTGACTTGGAGTAAGTCAGAAAGTGAAAGACACATATCGTATCATATCACTTATAGGTGTTACCTAAAAATGGATACCAGGGCAGATATTTCCACGGAGAAGGGCAATCACAGATTCATTAAACAAACTTATGGTTCACCAACGGAAAGGTGTGAGGATTGGTTTCATTACGATATCAGGGTTAACAGACATAATCAAACACAGGTGACATATAAAATCACCAAAGACCTACGGAATACCAAGAGAAGACTACTCAACATTCTGTCCTAACGTACATGGGAAAAGGATCCCAGGAAGAACAGACATCTGTATATGTGTAAAAGAACCACATCTTCCACACCTACAACAAGCCAAACATTGTAATCAAACTTGCTGTAATAGAAAAAAAAAATTAAAAAAAAAAAAACAAGAAGTAGTGAGACAAACTTGAGGGGCTTTCTCCTGGCACATTCCATTCTAAATTCCAATCTAGAACACGACTTCCATTGAGGCTCTGTTGCTCTAGTAACCAGATTTGGTAAGGGAGAACTGCTGCCACCTTGTGGCCGTTTCACGCAACAGCAGCTTTAATCCCAGCGCTAATGGTCAGTTGATATTCAAAATCATTGCAGGCCTGTAAATGACACCTGCCCTGAAAACAAATCCTGGGGTCACATATCGACCAAAAAATTCAAAGGACGTCCATATTTCAAAACGACCATTTCAAAAGGCATATTTTACGCACATTAGTGTTCTGCTTCTTTTTCTTTCTTTCCTTTTTTGTTAAAAAAACGGGAATGGAAAAAGGCATCCCTCAGAATGGGCGAAAATCGTTGCAAATGAATCAATGGACAAAGGTTTAATCTCCAATATATATATAAACAGCTCATGCAGCTTAATGTTAAAAAAAACAAACAACCCAATACAAAAATGGGCAGAAGATCTAAAGAGACGTTTCTTCAAAGAAGACACAGAGATGGCCAAGACGCCCATGAAAAGCTGCTCAACAGCACTAATTATTAGAGAAATGCAAATCAAAACTACAATGAGGTATCACCTCACACCTGTTAGAATCGGCATCATCAGAAAATCTACAAACAACAAATTCTGGGGAGGGTGTGGACAAAAGGAGCCCTCTTCCACTATTGGTGGGGATGTAAATTGATACAGTCACTATGGAGAACAGTATGGAGTTTCCTTAAAAAAACTAGAAATAGAATTACCATCTGATCCAGCAATCCCACTTCTGGGCATATACCCAGAGAAAACCATAAATCAAAAAGGCACATTCACCACAATGTTCATTGCAGCACTATTTACAATAGCCAGGTAATGCAAGCAACCTAAATGCCCACAGACAGATGAATGGATAAAGATGTGGTACATATATAAAATGGAATATTACTCAGCCATAAAAGGGAATGAAACTGGGTCATTTGTAGAGACATCGATGGATCTAGAGACTGTCATACAGAATGAAGTAAGTCAGAAAGAGGAAAACAAATATTGTATATTAATGCATATATGTGGAACCTAAAAAATGGTACAGATGAACTGGTTTTCAGGGAAGAAATAGAGACACAGAGGTAGAGAACAAACGTAAGGACACCAAGTGTGGGAAGCCATGGGGTGGTGGTGGTGGGATGAGTTGGGAGATTGGGATTGACCTGTATACATGTATATGCATAAAACACATAACTAATAATAACCTGCTGTATAAAAAAATAAATAAAATTAAATTTCAAAATTTTAAAAAATAAAATTTTAAAATAAAACAGAAAAAAGTTCTTCCCTTCACACAGATGTATTTATAGGAATGAATTATTTCCATGCTTATATCTATAAATACATAAAAGAGGAATCAAATCTAACTTGAACCATAAAAGAAAAAAAAAAAACCTGAACCCACCAGTTATACAGAGGGAAACCCTATCAGGGCACTTGCTCCAGCGGTAAACAATTCTGAAATTGGTCAGAGGTGGGGAATCACCTCCCATACAGCCAGCAACCCACCCCCCATGCAAGGAGCGTCCTCATTGCAAAGCTGGGGGACCGTGCTGAGGCATCTGTGAGTAAACGTGAGCTGAGCCCCAGGCCAGCTGCTGCTGAACTGTTCCCACCCTTCCCAGGTAAAACACCTGAATATGTACAAGGGCTTGAAAGCCTAGAGGAAGGGCCGTGGAGCCACACCAGCGACAGCACGCAGGCCAACTTGGTGCCTGCAGGCCAGCCAGGATGGTCCTGGCCCCGGGCGCTGTTCTGGAAGCTTTCTATTGCCCTGCCTGAGATACCCCTCCTGTCCCGGCCCCCACTGCTTTTTTCCTTCCTCACCTCTGTCCGGAGAGAAATTCCATCGGAAGGTATGGGTGACACATCCTCTTCTTTACAGGTGGCAGCCTGGCAACTCCTGCAGAAAGGCCAGCAGAGCCCCACTCACACCGGGCCACCAACAAAGCCTTGGCCCCTCACTCCCTCCCACCAGCACAGCCCCGAGACTGCTGACGGGGCAGAGAATATGGAGTCAGGCACAACTTCAGGGGCTATTGCTGCCTGGAGCGCTGTTTATATTGACCTCAACCAGGCACACCTGTGGAGGGCCGGCTGGCAGGGTAAGGCTGCCCAGGTCAGCTAATCCACAACCCTCAGGGAATCACATTGTTGAAAATGGACCTCGCTAAGGCAGAAGAGAAGCCAAGGAACAAAAGGACACAATGCCATTTGCAGCCCCGTAGATGAGTCTAGAGGTAATCACGTGACTTGGAGTAAGTCAGAAAGTGAAAGACACATATCGTATCATATCACTTATAGGTGTTACCTAAAAATGGATACCAGGGCAGATATTTCCACGGAGAAGGGCAATCACAGATTCATTAAACAAACTTATGGTTCACCAACGGAAAGGTGTGAGGATTGGTTTCATTACGATATCGGGGTTAACAGACATAATCAAACACAGGTGACATATAAAATCACCAAAGACCTACGGAATACCAAGAGAAGACTACTCAACATTCTGTCCTAACGTACATGGGAAAAGGATCCCAGGAAGAACAGACATCTGTATATGTGTAAAAGAACCACATCTTCCACACCTACAACAAGCCAAACATTGTAATCAAACTTGCTGTAATAGAAAAAAAAAATTAAAAAAAAAAAAACAAGAAGTAGTGAGACAAACTTGAGGGGCTTTCTCCTGGCACATTCCATTCTAAATTCCAATCTAGAACACGACTTCCATTGAGGCTCTGTTGCTCTAGTAACCAGATTTGGTAAGGGAGAACTGCTGCCACCTTGTGGCCGTTTCACGCAACAGCAGCTTTAATCCCAGCGCTAATGGTCAGTTGATATTCAAAATCATTGCAGGCCTGTAAATGACACCTGCCCTGAAAACAAATCCTGGGGTCACATATCGACCAAAAAATTCAAAGGACGTCCATATTTCAAAACGACCATTTCAAAAGGCATATTTTACGCACATTAGTGTTCTGCTTCTTTTTCTTTCTTTCCTTTTTTGTTAAAAAAACGGGAATGGAAAAAGGCATCCCTCAGAATGGGCGAAAATCGTTGCAAATGAATCAATGGACAAAGGTTTAATCTCCAATATATATATAAACAGCTCATGCAGCTTAATGTTAAAAAAAACAAACAACCCAATACAAAAATGGGCAGAAGATCTAAAGAGACGTTTCTTCAAAGAAGACACAGAGATGGCCAAGACGCCCATGAAAAGCTGCTCAACAGCACTAATTATTAGAGAAATGCAAATCAAAACTACAATGAGGTATCACCTCACACCTGTTAGAATCGGCATCATCAGAAAATCTACAAACAACAAATTCTGGGGAGGGTGTGGACAAAAGGAGCCCTCTTCCACTATTGGTGGGGATGTAAATTGATACAGTCACTATGGAGAACAGTATGGAGTTTCCTTAAAAAAACTAGAAATAGAATTACCATCTGATCCAGCAATCCCACTTCTGGGCATATACCCAGAGAAAACCATAAATCAAAAAGGCACATTCACCACAATGTTCATTGCAGCACTATTTACAATAGCCAGGTAATGCAAGCAACCTAAATGCCCACAGACAGATGAATGGATAAAGATGTGGTACATATATAAAATGGAATATTACTCAGCCATAAAAGGGAATGAAACTGGGTCATTTGTAGAGACATCGATGGATCTAGAGACTGTCATACAGAATGAAGTAAGTCAGAAAGAGGAAAACAAATATTGTATATTAATGCATATATGTGGAACCTAAAAAATGGTACAGATGAACTGGTTTTCAGGGAAGAAATAGAGACACAGAGGTAGAGAACAAACGTAAGGACACCAAGTGTGGGAAGCCATGGGGTGGTGGTGGTGGGATGAGTTGGGAGATTGGGATTGACCTGTATACATGTATATGCATAAAACACATAACTAATAATAACCTGCTGTATAAAAAAATAAATAAAATTAAATTTCAAAATTTTAAAAAATAAAATTTTAAAATAAAACAGAAAAAAGTTCTTCCCTTCACACAGATGTATTTATAGGAATGAATTATTTCCATGCTTATATCTATAAATACATAAAAGAGGAATCAAATCTAACTTGAACCATAAAAGAAAAAAAAAACCTGAACCCACCAGTTATACAGAGGGAAACCCTATCAGGGCACTTGCTCCAGCGGTAAACAATTCTGAAATTGGTCAGAGGTGGGGAATCACCTCCCATACAGCCAGCAACCCACCCCCCATGCAAGGAGCGTCCTCATTGCAAAGCTGGGGGACCGTGCTGAGGCATCTGTGAGTAAACGTGAGCTGAGCCCCAGGCCAGCTGCTGCTGAACTGTTCCCACCCTTCCCAGGTAAAACACCTGAATATGTACAAGGGCTTGAAAGCCTAGAGGAAGGGCCGTGGAGCCACACCAGCGACAGCACGCAGGCCAACTTGGTGCCTGCAGGCCAGCCAGGATGGTCCTGGCCCCGGGCGCTGTTCTGGAAGCTTTCTATTGCCCTGCCTGAGATACCCCTCCTGTCCCGGCCCCCACTGCTTTTTTCCTTCCTCACCTCTGTCCGGAGAGAAATTCCATCGGAAGGTATGGGTGACACATCCTCTTCTTTACAGGTGGCAGCCTGGCAACTCCTGCAGAAAGGCCAGCAGAGCCCCACTCACACCGGGCCACCAACAAAGCCTTGGCCCCTCACTCCCTCCCACCAGCACAGCCCCGAGACTGCTGACGGGGCAGAGAATATGGAGTCAGGCACAACTTCAGGGGCTATTGCTGCCTGGAGCGCTGTTTATATTGACCTCAACCAGGCACACCTGTGGAGGGCCGGCTGGCAGGGTAAGGCTGCCCAGGTCAGCTAATCCACAACCCTCAGGGAATCACATTGTTGAAAATGGACCTCGCTAAGGCAGAAGAGAAGCCAAGGAACAAAAGGACACAATGCCATTTGCAGCCCCGTAGATGAGTCTAGAGGTAATCACGTGACTTGGAGTAAGTCAGAAAGTGAAAGACACATATCGTATCATATCACTTATAGGTGTTACCTAAAAATGGATACCAGGGCAGATATTTCCACGGAGAAGGGCAATCACAGATTCATTAAACAAACTTATGGTTCACCAACGGAAAGGTGTGAGGATTGGTTTCATTACGATATCGGGGTTAACAGACATAATCAAACACAGGTGACATATAAAATCACCAAAGACCTACGGAATACCAAGAGAAGACTACTCAACATTCTGTCCTAACGTACATGGGAAAAGGATCCCAGGAAGAACAGACATCTGTATATGTGTAAAAGAACCACATCTTCCACACCTACAACAAGCCAAACATTGTAATCAAACTTGCTGTAATAGAAAAAAAAAATTAAAAAAAAAACAAGAAGTAGTGAGACAAACTTGAGGGGCTTTCTCCTGGCACATTCCATTCTAAATTCCAATCTAGAACACGACTTCCATTGAGGCTCTGTTGCTCTAGTAACCAGATTTGGTAAGGGAGAACTGCTGCCACCTTGTGGCCGTTTCACGCAACAGCAGCTTTAATCCCAGCGCTAATGGTCAGTTGATATTCAAAATCATTGCAGGCCTGTAAATGACACCTGCCCTGAAAACAAATCCTGGGGTCACATATCGACCAAAAAATTCAAAGGACGTCCATATTTCAAAACGACCATTTCAAAAGGCATATTTTACGCACATTAGTGTTCTGCTTCTTTTTCTTTCTTTCCTTTTTTGTTAAAAAAACGGGAATGGAAAAAGGCATCCCTCAGAATGGGCGAAAATCGTTGCAAATGAATCAATGGACAAAGGTTTAATCTCCAATATATATATAAACAGCTCATGCAGCTTAATGTTAAAAAAAACAAACAACCCAATACAAAAATGGGCAGAAGATCTAAAGAGACGTTTCTTCAAAGAAGACACAGAGATGGCCAAGACGCCCATGAAAAGCTGCTCAACAGCACTAATTATTAGAGAAATGCAAATCAAAACTACAATGAGGTATCACCTCACACCTGTTAGAATCGGCATCATCAGAAAATCTACAAACAACAAATTCTGGGGAGGGTGTGGACAAAAGGAGCCCTCTTCCACTATTGGTGGGGATGTAAATTGATACAGTCACTATGGAGAACAGTATGGAGTTTCCTTAAAAAAACTAGAAATAGAATTACCATCTGATCCAGCAATCCCACTTCTGGGCATATACCCAGAGAAAACCATAAATCAAAAAGGCACATTCACCACAATGTTCATTGCAGCACTATTTACAATAGCCAGGTAATGCAAGCAACCTAAATGCCCACAGACAGATGAATGGATAAAGATGTGGTACATATATAAAATGGAATATTACTCAGCCATAAAAGGGAATGAAACTGGGTCATTTGTAGAGACATCGATGGATCTAGAGACTGTCATACAGAATGAAGTAAGTCAGAAAGAGGAAAACAAATATTGTATATTAATGCATATATGTGGAACCTAAAAAATGGTACAGATGAACTGGTTTTCAGGGAAGAAATAGAGACACAGAGGTAGAGAACAAACGTAAGGACACCAAGTGTGGGAAGCCATGGGGTGGTGGTGGTGGGATGAGTTGGGAGATTGGGATTGACCTGTATACATGTATATGCATAAAACACATAACTAATAATAACCTGCTGTATAAAAAAATAAATAAAATTAAATTTCAAAATTTTAAAAAATAAAATTTTAAAATAAAACAGAAAAAAGTTCTTCCCTTCACACAGATGTATTTATAGGAATGAATTATTTCCATGCTTATATCTATAAATACATAAAAGAGGAATCAAATCTAACTTGAACCATAAAAGAAAAAAAAAAACCTGAACCCACCAGTTATACAGAGGGAAACCCTATCAGGGCACTTGCTCCAGCGGTAAACAATTCTGAAATTGGTCAGAGGTGGGGAATCACCTCCCATACAGCCAGCAACCCACCCCCCATGCAAGGAGCGTCCTCATTGCAAAGCTGGGGGACCGTGCTGAGGCATCTGTGAGTAAACGTGAGCTGAGCCCCAGGCCAGCTGCTGCTGAACTGTTCCCACCCTTCCCAGGTAAAACACCTGAATATGTACAAGGGCTTGAAAGCCTAGAGGAAGGGCCGTGGAGCCACACCAGCGACAGCACGCAGGCCAACTTGGTGCCTGCAGGCCAGCCAGGATGGTCCTGGCCCCGGGCGCTGTTCTGGAAGCTTTCTATTGCCCTGCCTGAGATACCCCTCCTGTCCCGGCCCCCACTGCTTTTTTCCTTCCTCACCTCTGTCCGGAGAGAAATTCCATCGGAAGGTATGGGTGACACATCCTCTTCTTTACAGGTGGCAGCCTGGCAACTCCTGCAGAAAGGCCAGCAGAGCCCCACTCACACCGGGCCACCAACAAAGCCTTGGCCCCTCACTCCCTCCCACCAGCACAGCCCCGAGACTGCTGACGGGGCAGAGAATATGGAGTCAGGCACAACTTCAGGGGCTATTGCTGCCTGGAGCGCTGTTTATATTGACCTCAACCAGGCACACCTGTGGAGGGCCGGCTGGCAGGGTAAGGCTGCCCAGGTCAGCTAATCCACAACCCTCAGGGAATCACATTGTTGAAAATGGACCTCGCTAAGGCAGAAGAGAAGCCAAGGAACAAAAGGACACAATGCCATTTGCAGCCCCGTAGATGAGTCTAGAGGTAATCACGTGACTTGGAGTAAGTCAGAAAGTGAAAGACACATATCGTATCATATCACTTATAGGTGTTACCTAAAAATGGATACCAGGGCAGATATTTCCACGGAGAAGGGCAATCACAGATTCATTAAACAAACTTATGGTTCACCAACGGAAAGGTGTGAGGATTGGTTTCATTACGATATCGGGGTTAACAGACATAATCAAACACAGGTGACATATAAAATCACCAAAGACCTACGGAATACCAAGAGAAGACTACTCAACATTCTGTCCTAACGTACATGGGAAAAGGATCCCAGGAAGAACAGACATCTGTATATGTGTAAAAGAACCACATCTTCCACACCTACAACAAGCCAAACATTGTAATCAAACTTGCTGTAATAGAAAAAAAAAATTAAAAAAAAAACAAGAAGTAGTGAGACAAACTTGAGGGGCTTTCTCCTGGCACATTCCATTCTAAATTCCAATCTAGAACACGACTTCCATTGAGGCTCTGTTGCTCTAGTAACCAGATTTGGTAAGGGAGAACTGCTGCCACCTTGTGGCCGTTTCACGCAACAGCAGCTTTAATCCCAGCGCTAATGGTCAGTTGATATTCAAAATCATTGCAGGCCTGTAAATGACACCTGCCCTGAAAACAAATCCTGGGGTCACATATCGACCAAAAAATTCAAAGGACGTCCATATTTCAAAACGACCATTTCAAAAGGCATATTTTACGCACATTAGTGTTCTGCTTCTTTTTCTTTCTTTCCTTTTTTGTTAAAAAAACGGGAATGGAAAAAGGCATCCCTCAGAATGGGCGAAAATCGTTGCAAATGAATCAATGGACAAAGGTTTAATCTCCAACATATATATAAACAGCTCATGCAGCTTAATGTTAAAAAAAACAAACAACCCAATACAAAAATGGGCAGAAGATCTAAAGAGACGTTTCTTCAAAGAAGACACAGAGATGGCCAAGACGCCCATGAAAAGCTGCTCAACAGCACTAATTATTAGAGAAATGCAAATCAAAACTACAATGAGGTATCACCTCACACCTGTTAGAATCGGCATCATCAGAAAATCTACAAACAACAAATTCTGGGGAGGGTGTGGACAAAAGGAGCCCTCTTCCACTATTGGTGGGGATGTAAATTGATACAGTCACTATGGAGAACAGTATGGAGTTTCCTTAAAAAAACTAGAAATAGAATTACCATCTGATCCAGCAATCCCACTTCTGGGCATATACCCAGAGAAAACCATAAATCAAAAAGGCACATTCACCACAATGTTCATTGCAGCACTATTTACAATAGCCAGGTAATGCAAGCAACCTAAATGCCCACAGACAGATGAATGGATAAAGATGTGGTACATATATAAAATGGAATATTACTCAGCCATAAAAGGGAATGAAACTGGGTCATTTGTAGAGACATCGATGGATCTAGAGACTGTCATACAGAATGAAGTAAGTCAGAAAGAGGAAAACAAATATTGTATATTAATGCATATATGTGGAACCTAAAAAATGGTACAGATGAACTGGTTTTCAGGGAAGAAATAGAGACACAGAGGTAGAGAACAAACGTAAGGACACCAAGTGTGGGAAGCCATGGGGTGGTGGTGGTGGGATGAGTTGGGAGATTGGGATTGACCTGTATACATGTATATGCATAAAACACATAACTAATAATAACCTGCTGTATAAAAAAAATAAATAAAATTAAATTTCAAAATTTTAAAAAATAAAATTTTAAAATAAAACAAAAAAAGTTCTTCCCTTCACACAGATGTATTTATAGGAATGAATTATTTCCATGCTTATATCTATAAATACATAAAAGAGGAATCAAATCTAACTTGAACCATAAAAGAAAAAAAAAAAAACCTGAACCCACCAGTTATACAGAGGGAAACCCTATCAGGGCACTTGCTCCAGCGGTAAACAATTCTGAAATTGGTCAGAGGTGGGGAATCACCTCCCATACAGCCAGCAACCCACCCCCAATGCAAGGAGCGTCCTCATTGCAAAGCTGGGGGACCGTGCTGAGGCATCTGTGAGTAAACGTGAGCTGAGCCCCAGGCCAGCTGCTGCTGAACTGTTCCCACCCTTCCCAGGTAAAACACCTGAATATGTACAAGGGCTTGAAAGCCTAGAGGAAGGGCCGTGGAGCCACACCAGCGACATCACGCAGGCCAACTTGGTGCCTGCAGGCCAGCCAGGATGGTCCTGGCCCCGGGCGCTGTTCTGGAAGCTTTCTATTGCCCTGCCTGAGATACCCCTCCTGTCCCGGCCCCCACTGCTTTTTTCCTTCCTCACCTCTGTCCGGAGAGAAATTCCATCGGAAGGTATGGGTGACACATCCTCTTCTTTACAGGTGGCAGCCTGGCAACTCCTGCAGAAAGGCCAGCAGAGCCCCACTCACACCGGGCCACCAACAAAGCCTTGGCCCCTCACTCCCTCCCACCAGCACAGCCCCGAGACTGCTGACGGGGCAGAGAATATGGAGTCAGGCACAACTTCAGGGGCTATTGCTGCCTGGAGCGCTGTTTATATTGACCTCAACCAGGCACACCTGTGGAGGGCCGGCTGGCAGGGTAAGGCTGCCCAGGTCAGCTAATCCACAACCCTCAGGGAATCACATTGTTGAAAATGGACCTCGCTAAGGCAGAAGAGAAGCCAAGGAACAAAAGGACACAATGCCATTTGCAGCCCCGTAGATGAGTCTAGAGGTAATCACGTGACTTGGAGTAAGTCAGAAAGTGAAAGACACATATCGTATCATATCACTTATAGGTGTTACCTAAAAATGGATACCAGGGCAGATATTTCCACGGAGAAGGGCAATCACAGATTCATTAAACAAACTTATGGTTCACCAACGGAAAGGTGTGAGGATTGGTTTCATTACGATATCGGGGTTAACAGACATAATCAAACACAGGTGACATATAAAATCACCAAAGACCTACGGAATACCAAGAGAAGACTACTCAACATTCTGTCCTAACGTACATGGGAAAAGGATCCCAGGAAGAACAGACATCTGTATATGTGTAAAAGAACCACATCTTCCACACCTACAACAAGCCAAACATTGTAATCAAACTTGCTGTAATAGAAAAAAAAAATTAAAAAAAAAAAACAAGAAGTAGTGAGACAAACTTGAGGGGCTTTCTCCTGGCACATTCCATTCTAAATTCCAATCTAGAACACGACTTCCATTGAGGCTCTGTTGCTCTAGTAACCAGATTTGGTAAGGGAGAACTGCTGCCACCTTGTGGCCGTTTCACGCAACAGCAGCTTTAATCCCAGCGCTAATGGTCAGTTGATATTCAAAATCATTGCAGGCCTGTAAATGACACCTGCCCTGAAAACAAATCCTGGGGTCACATATCGACCAAAAAATTCAAAGGACGTCCATATTTCAAAACGACCATTTCAAAAGGCATATTTTACGCACATTAGTGTTCTGCTTCTTTTTCTTTCTTTCCTTTTTTGTTAAAAAAACGGGAATGGAAAAAGGCATCCCTCAGAATGGGCGAAAATCGTTGCAAATGAATCAATGGACAAAGGTTTAATCTCCAACATATATATAAACAGCTCATGCAGCTTAATGTTAAAAAAAACAAACAACCCAATACAAAAATGGGCAGAAGATCTAAAGAGACGTTTCTTCAAAGAAGACACAGAGATGGCCAAGACGCCCATGAAAAGCTGCTCAACAGCACTAATTATTAGAGAAATGCAAATCAAAACTACAATGAGGTATCACCTCACACCTGTTAGAATCGGCATCATCAGAAAATCTACAAACAACAAATCCTGGGGAGGGTGTGGACAAAAGGAGCCCTCTTCCACTATTGGTGGGGATGTAAATTGATACAGTCACTATGGAGAACAGTATGGAGTTTCCTTAAAAAAACTAGAAATAGAATTACCATCTGATCCAGCAATCCCACTTCTGGGCATATACCCAGAGAAAACCATAAATCAAAAAGGCACATTCACCACAATGTTCATTGCAGCACTATTTACAATAGCCAGGTAATGCAAGCAACCTAAATGCCCACAGACAGATGAATGGATAAAGATGTGGTACATATATAAAATGGAATATTACTCAGCCATAAAAGGGAATGAAACTGGGTCATTTGTAGAGACATCGATGGATCTAGAGACTGTCATACAGAATGAAGTAAGTCAGAAAGAGGAAAACAAATATTGTATATTAATGCATATATGTGGAACCTAAAAAATGGTACAGATGAACTGGTTTTCAGGGAAGAAATAGAGACACAGAGGTAGAGAACAAACGTAAGGACACCAAGTGTGGGAAGCCATGGGGTGGTGGTGGTGGGATGAGTTGGGAGATTGGGATTGACCTGTATACATGTATATGCATAAAACACATAACTAATAATAACCTGCTGTATAAAAAAATAAATAAAATTAAATTTCAAAATTTTAAAAAATAAAATTTTAAAATAAAACAGAAAAAAGTTCTTCCCTTCACACAGATGTATTTATAGGAATGAATTATTTCCATGCTTATATCTATAAATACATAAAAGAGGAATCAAATCTAACTTGAACCATAAAAGAAAAAAAAAAACCTGAACCCACCAGTTATACAGAGGGAAACCCTATCAGGGCACTTGCTCCAGCGGTAAACAATTCTGAAATTGGTCAGAGGTGGGGAATCACCTCCCATACAGCCAGCAACCCACCCCCCATGCAAGGAGCGTCCTCATTGCAAAGCTGGGGGACCGTGCTGAGGCATCTGTGAGTAAACGTGAGCTGAGCCCCAGGCCAGCTGCTGCTGAACTGTTCCCACCCTTCCCAGGTAAAACACCTGAATATGTACAAGGGCTTGAAAGCCTAGAGGAAGGGCCGTGGAGCCACACCAGCGACAGCACGCAGGCCAACTTGGTGCCTGCAGGCCAGCCAGGATGGTCCTGGCCCCGGGCGCTGTTCTGGAAGCTTTCTATTGCCCTGCCTGAGATACCCCTCCTGTCCCGGCCCCCACTGCTTTTTTCCTTCCTCACCTCTGTCCGGAGAGAAATTCCATCGGAAGGTATGGGTGACACATCCTCTTCTTTACAGGTGGCAGCCTGGCAACTCCTGCAGAAAGGCCAGCAGAGCCCCACTCACACCGGGCCACCAACAAAGCCTTGGCCCCTCACTCCCTCCCACCAGCACAGCCCCGAGACTGCTGACGGGGCAGAGAATATGGAGTCAGGCACAACTTCAGGGGCTATTGCTGCCTGGAGCGCTGTTTATATTGACCTCAACCAGGCACACCTGTGGAGGGCCGGCTGGCAGGGTAAGGCTGCCCAGGTCAGCTAATCCACAACCCTCAGGGAATCACATTGTTGAAAATGGACCTCGCTAAGGCAGAAGAGAAGCCAAGGAACAAAAGGACACAATGCCATTTGCAGCCCCGTAGATGAGTCTAGAGGTAATCACGTGACTTGGAGTAAGTCAGAAAGTGAAAGACACATATCGTATCATATCACTTATAGGTGTTACCTAAAAATGGATACCAGGGCAGATATTTCCACGGAGAAGGGCAATCACAGATTCATTAAACAAACTTATGGTTCACCAACGGAAAGGTGTGAGGATTGGTTTCATTACGATATCGGGGTTAACAGACATAATCAAACACAGGTGACATATAAAATCACCAAAGACCTACGGAATACCAAGAGAAGACTACTCAACATTCTGTCCTAACGTACATGGGAAAAGGATCCCAGGAAGAACAGACATCTGTATATGTGTAAAAGAACCACATCTTCCACACCTACAACAAGCCAAACATTGTAATCAAACTTGCTGTAATAGAAAAAAAAAATTAAAAAAAAAAACAAGAAGTAGTGAGACAAACTTGAGGGGCTTTCTCCTGGCACATTCCATTCTAAATTCCAATCTAGAACACGACTTCCATTGAGGCTCTGTTGCTCTAGTAACCAGATTTGGTAAGGGAGAACTGCTGCCACCTTGTGGCCGTTTCACGCAACAGCAGCTTTAATCCCAGCGCTAATGGTCAGTTGATATTCAAAATCATTGCAGGCCTGTAAATGACACCTGCCCTGAAAACAAATCCTGGGGTCACATATCGACCAAAAAATTCAAAGGACGTCCATATTTCAAAACGACCATTTCAAAAGGCATATTTTACGCACATTAGTGTTCTGCTTCTTTTTCTTTCTTTCCTTTTTTGTTAAAAAAACGGGAATGGAAAAAGGCATCCCTCAGAATGGGCGAAAATCGTTGCAAATGAATCAATGGACAAAGGTTTAATCTCCAATATATATATAAACAGCTCATGCAGCTTAATGTTAAAAAAAACAAACAACCCAATACAAAAATGGGCAGAAGATCTAAAGAGACGTTTCTTCAAAGAAGACACAGAGATGGCCAAGACGCCCATGAAAAGCTGCTCAACAGCACTAATTATTAGAGAAATGCAAATCAAAACTACAATGAGGTATCACCTCACACCTGTTAGAATCGGCATCATCAGAAAATCTACAAACAACAAATTCTGGGGAGGGTGTGGACAAAAGGAGCCCTCTTCCACTATTGGTGGGGATGTAAATTGATACAGTCACTATGGAGAACAGTATGGAGTTTCCTTAAAAAAACTAGAAATAGAATTACCATCTGATCCAGCAATCCCACTTCTGGGCATATACCCAGAGAAAACCATAAATCAAAAAGGCACATTCACCACAATGTTCATTGCAGCACTATTTACAATAGCCAGGTAATGCAAGCAACCTAAATGCCCACAGACAGATGAATGGATAAAGATGTGGTACATATATAAAATGGAATATTACTCAGCCATAAAAGGGAATGAAACTGGGTCATTTGTAGAGACATCGATGGATCTAGAGACTGTCATACAGAATGAAGTAAGTCAGAAAGAGGAAAACAAATATTGTATATTAATGCATATATGTGGAACCTAAAAAATGGTACAGATGAACTGGTTTTCAGGGAAGAAATAGAGACACAGAGGTAGAGAACAAACGTAAGGACACCAAGTGTGGGAAGCCATGGGGTGGTGGTGGTGGGATGAGTTGGGAGATTGGGATTGACCTGTATACATGTATATGCATAAAACACATAACTAATAATAACCTGCTGTATAAAAAAATAAATAAAATTAAATTTCAAAATTTTAAAAAATAAAATTTTAAAATAAAACAGAAAAAAGTTCTTCCCTTCACACAGATGTATTTATAGGAATGAATTATTTCCATGCTTATATCTATAAATACATAAAAGAGGAATCAAATCTAACTTGAACCATAAAAGAAAAAAAAAAAACCTGAACCCACCAGTTATACAGAGGGAAACCCTATCAGGGCACTTGCTCCAGCGGTAAACAATTCTGAAATTGGTCAGAGGTGGGGAATCACCTCCCATACAGCCAGCAACCCACCCCCCATGCAAGGAGCGTCCTCATTGCAAAGCTGGGGGACCGTGCTGAGGCATCTGTGAGTAAACGTGAGCTGAGCCCCAGGCCAGCTGCTGCTGAACTGTTCCCACCCTTCCCAGGTAAAACACCTGAATATGTACAAGGGCTTGAAAGCCTAGAGGAAGGGCCGTGGAGCCACACCAGCGACAGCACGCAGGCCAACTTGGTGCCTGCAGGCCAGCCAGGATGGTCCTGGCCCCGGGCGCTGTTCTGGAAGCTTTCTATTGCCCTGCCTGAGATACCCCTCCTGTCCCGGCCCCCACTGCTTTTTTCCTTCCTCACCTCTGTCCGGAGAGAAATTCCATCGGAAGGTATGGGTGACACATCCTCTTCTTTACAGGTGGCAGCCTGGCAACTCCTGCAGAAAGGCCAGCAGAGCCCCACTCACACCGGGCCACCAACAAAGCCTTGGCCCCTCACTCCCTCCCACCAGCACAGCCCCGAGACTGCTGACGGGGCAGAGAATATGGAGTCAGGCACAACTTCAGGGGCTATTGCTGCCTGGAGCGCTGTTTATATTGACCTCAACCAGGCACACCTGTGGAGGGCCGGCTGGCAGGGTAAGGCTGCCCAGGTCAGCTAATCCACAACCCTCAGGGAATCACATTGTTGAAAATGGACCTCGCTAAGGCAGAAGAGAAGCCAAGGAACAAAAGGACACAATGCCATTTGCAGCCCCGTAGATGAGTCTAGAGGTAATCACGTGACTTGGAGTAAGTCAGAAAGTGAAAGACACATATCGTATCATATCACTTATAGGTGTTACCTAAAAATGGATACCAGGGCAGATATTTCCACGGAGAAGGGCAATCACAGATTCATTAAACAAACTTATGGTTCACCAACGGAAAGGTGTGAGGATTGGTTTCATTACGATATCGGGGTTAACAGACATAATCAAACACAGGTGACATATAAAATCACCAAAGACCTACGGAATACCAAGAGAAGACTACTCAACATTCTGTCCTAACGTACATGGGAAAAGGATCCCAGGAAGAACAGACATCTGTATATGTGTAAAAGAACCACATCTTCCACACCTACAACAAGCCAAACATTGTAATCAAACTTGCTGTAATAGAAAAAAAAAATTAAAAAAAAAAAAACAAGAAGTAGTGAGACAAACTTGAGGGGCTTTCTCCTGGCACATTCCATTCTAAATTCCAATCTAGAACACGACTTCCATTGAGGCTCTGTTGCTCTAGTAACCAGATTTGGTAAGGGAGAACTGCTGCCACCTTGTGGCCGTTTCACGCAACAGCAGCTTTAATCCCAGCGCTAATGGTCAGTTGATATTCAAAATCATTGCAGGCCTGTAAATGACACCTGCCCTGAAAACAAATCCTGGGGTCACATATCGACCAAAAAATTCAAAGGACGTCCATATTTCAAAACGACCATTTCAAAAGGCATATTTTACGCACATTAGTGTTCTGCTTCTTTTTCTTTCTTTCCTTTTTTGTTAAAAAAACGGGAATGGAAAAAGGCATCCCTCAGAATGGGCGAAAATCGTTGCAAATGAATCACTGGACAAAGGTTTAATCTCCAATATATATATAAACAGCTCATGCAGCTTAATGTTAAAAAAAACAAACAACCCAATACAAAAATGGGCAGAAGATCTAAAGAGACGTTTCTTCAAAGAAGACACAGAGATGGCCAAGACGCCCATGAAAAGCTGCTCAACAGCACTAATTATTAGAGAAATGCAAATCAAAACTACAATGAGGTATCACCTCACACCTGTTAGAATCGGCATCATCAGAAAATCTACAAACAACAAATTCTGGGGAGGGTGTGGACAAAAGGAGCCCTCTTCCACTATTGGTGGGGATGTAAATTGATACAGTCACTATGGAGAACAGTATGGAGTTTCCTTAAAAAAACTAGAAATAGAATTACCATCTGATCCAGCAATCCCACTTCTGGGCATATACCCAGAGAAAACCATAAATCAAAAAGGCACATTCACCACAATGTTCATTGCAGCACTATTTACAATAGCCAGGTAATGCAAGCAACCTAAATGCCCACAGACAGATGAATGGATAAAGATGTGGTACATATATAAAATGGAATATTACTCAGCCATAAAAGGGAATGAAACTGGGTCATTTGTAGAGACATCGATGGATCTAGAGACTGTCATACAGAATGAAGTAAGTCAGAAAGAGGAAAACAAATATTGTATATTAATGCATATATGTGGAACCTAAAAAATGGTACAGATGAACTGGTTTTCAGGGAAGAAATAGAGACACAGAGGTAGAGAACAAACGTAAGGACACCAAGTGTGGGAAGCCATGGGGTGGTGGTGGTGGGATGAGTTGGGAGATTGGGATTGACCTGTATACATGTATATGCATAAAACACATAACTAATAATAACCTGCTGTATAAAAAAATAAATAAAATTAAATTTCAAAATTTTAAAAAATAAAATTTTAAAATAAAACAGAAAAAAGTTCTTCCCTTCACACAGATGTATTTATAGGAATGAATTATTTCCATGCTTATATCTATAAATACATAAAAGAGGAATCAAATCTAACTTGAACCATAAAAGAAAAAAAAAAAACCTGAACCCACCAGTTATACAGAGGGAAACCCTATCAGGGCACTTGCTCCAGCGGTAAACAATTCTGAAATTGGTCAGAGGTGGGGAATCACCTCCCATACAGCCAGCAACCCACCCCCCATGCAAGGAGCGTCCTCATTGCAAAGCTGGGGGACCGTGCTGAGGCATCTGTGAGTAAACGTGAGCTGAGCCCCAGGCCAGCTGCTGCTGAACTGTTCCCACCCTTCCCAGGTAAAACACCTGAATATGTACAAGGGCTTGAAAGCCTAGAGGAAGGGCCGTGGAGCCACACCAGCGACAGCACGCAGGCCAACTTGGTGCCTGCAGGCCAGCCAGGATGGTCCTGGCCCCGGGCGCTGTTCTGGAAGCTTTCTATTGCCCTGCCTGAGATACCCCTCCTGTCCCGGCCCCCACTGCTTTTTTCCTTCCTCACCTCTGTCCGGAGAGAAATTCCATCGGAAGGTATGGGTGACACATCCTCTTCTTTACAGGTGGCAGCCTGGCAACTCCTGCAGAAAGGCCAGCAGAGCCCCACTCACACCGGGCCACCAACAAAGCCTTGGCCCCTCCCTCCCTCCCACCAGCACAGCCCCGAGACTGCTGACGGGGCAGAGAATATGGAGTCAGGCACAACTTCAGGGGCTATTGCTGCCTGGAGCGCTGTTTATATTGACCTCAACCAGGCACACCTGTGGAGGGCCGGCTGGCAGGGTAAGGCTGCCCAGGTCAGCTAATCCACAACCCTCAGGGAATCACATTGTTGAAAATGGACCTCGCTAAGGCAGAAGAGAAGCCAAGGAACAAAAGGACACAATGCCATTTGCAGCCCCGTAGATGAGTCTAGAGGTAATCACGTGACTTGGAGTAAGTCAGAAAGTGAAAGACACATATCGTATCATATCACTTATAGGTGTTACCTAAAAATGGATACCAGGGCAGATATTTCCACGGAGAAGGGCAATCACAGATTCATTAAACAAACTTATGGTTCACCAACGGAAAGGTGTGAGGATTGGTTTCATTACGATATCGGGGTTAACAGACATAATCAAACACAGGTGACATATAAAATCACCAAAGACCTACGGAATACCAAGAGAAGACTACTCAACATTCTGTCCTAACGTACATGGGAAAAGGATCCCAGGAAGAACAGACATCTGTATATGTGTAAAAGAACCACATCTTCCACACCTACAACAAGCCAAACATTGTAATCAAACTTGCTGTAATAGAAAAAAAAAAATTAAAAAAAAAAACAAGAAGTAGTGAGACAAACTTGAGGGGCTTTCTCCTGGCACATTCCATTCTAAATTCCAATCTAGAACACGACTTCCATTGAGGCTCTGTTGCTCTAGTAACCAGATTTGGTAAGGGAGAACTGCTGCCACCTTGTGGCCGTTTCACGCAACAGCAGCTTTAATCCCAGCGCTAATGGTCAGTTGATATTCAAAATCATTGCAGGCCTGTAAATGACACCTGCCCTGAAAACAAATCCTGGGGTCACATATCGACCAAAAAATTCAAAGGACGTCCATATTTCAAAACGACCATTTCAAAAGGCATATTTTACGCACATTAGTGTTCTGCTTCTTTTTCTTTCTTTCCTTTTTTGTTAAAAAAACGGGAATGGAAAAAGGCATCCCTCAGAATGGGTGAAAATCGTTGCAAATGAATCAATGGACAAAGGTTTAATCTCCAATATATATATAAACAGCTCATGCAGCTTAATGTTAAAAAAAAACAAACAACCCAATACAAAAATGGGCAGAAGATCTAAAGAGACGTTTCTTCAAAGAAGACACAGAGATGGCCAAGACGCCCATGAAAAGCTGCTCAACAGCACTAATTATTAGAGAAATGCAAATCAAAACTACAATGAGGTATCACCTCACACCTGTTAGAATCGGCATCATCAGAAACTCTACAAACAACAAATTCTGGGGAGGGTGTGGACAAAAGGAGCCCTCTTCCACTATTGGTGGGGATGTAAATTGATACAGTCACTATGGAGAACAGTATGGAGTTTCCTTAAAAAAACTAGAAATAGAATTACCATCTGATCCAGCAATCCCACTTCTGGGCATATACCCAGAGAAAACCATAAATCAAAAAGGCACATTCACCACAATGTTCATTGCAGCACTATTTACAATAGCCAGGTAATGCAAGCAACCTAAATGCCCACAGACAGATGAATGGATAAAGATGTGGTACATATATAAAATGGAATATTACTCAGCCATAAAAGGGAATGAAACTGGGTCATTTGTAGAGACATCGATGGATCTAGAGACTGTCATACAGAATGAAGTAAGTCAGAAAGAGGAAAACAAATATTGTATATTAATGCATATATGTGGAACCTAAAAAATGGTACAGATGAACTGGTTTTCAGGGAAGAAATAGAGACACAGAGGTAGAGAACAAACGTAAGGACACCAAGTGTGGGAAGCCATGGGGTGGTGGTGGTGGGATGAGTTGGGAGATTGGGATTGACCTGTATACATGTATATGCATAAAACACATAACTAATAATAACCTGCTGTATAAAAAAATAAATAAAATTAAATTTCAAAATTTTAAAAAATAAAATTTTAAAATAAAACAGAAAAAAGTTCTTCCCTTCACACAGATGTATTTATAGGAATGAATTATTTCCATGCTTATATCTATAAATACATAAAAGAGGAATCAAATCTAACTTGAACCATAAAAGAAAAAAAAAACCTGAACCCACCAGTTATACAGAGGGAAACCCTATCAGGGCACTTGCTCCAGCGGTAAACAATTCTGAAATTGGTCAGAGGTGGGGAATCACCTCCCATACAGCCAGCAACCCACCCCCCATGCAAGGAGCGTCCTCATTGCAAAGCTGGGGGACCGTGCTGAGGCATCTGTGAGTAAACGTGAGCTGAGCCCCAGGCCAGCTGCTGCTGAACTGTTCCCACCCTTCCCAGGTAAAACACCTGAATATGTACAAGGGCTTGAAAGCCTAGAGGAAGGGCCGTGGAGCCACACCAGCGACAGCACGCAGGCCAACTTGGTGCCTGCAGGCCAGCCAGGATAGTCCTGGCCCCGGGCGCTGTTCTGGAAGCTTTCTATTGCCCTGCCTGAGATACCCCTCCTGTCCCGGCCCCCACTGCTTTTTTCCTTCCTCACCTCTGTCCGGAGAGAAATTCCATCGGAAGGTATGGGTGACACATCCTCTTCTTTACAGGTGGCAGCCTGGCAACTCCTGCAGAAAGGCCAGCAGAGCCCCACTCACACCGGGCCACCAACAAAGCCTTGGCCCCTCACTCCCTCCCACCAGCACAGCCCCGAGACTGCTGACGGGGCAGAGAATATGGAGTCAGGCACAACTTCAGGGGCTATTGCTGCCTGGAGCGCTGTTTATATTGACCTCAACCAGGCACACCTGTGGAGGGCCGGCTGGCAGGGTAAGGCTGCCCAGGTCAGCTAATCCACAACCCTCAGGGAATCACATTGTTGAAAATGGACCTCGCTAAGGCAGAAGAGAAGCCAAGGAACAAAAGGACACAATGCCATTTGCAGCCCCGTAGATGAGTCTAGAGGTAATCACGTGACTTGGAGTAAGTCAGAAAGTGAAAGACACATATCGTATCATATCACTTATAGGTGTTACCTAAAAATGGATACCAGGGCAGATATTTCCACGGAGAAGGGCAATCACAGATTCATTAAACAAACTTATGGTTCACCAACGGAAAGGTGTGAGGATTGGTTTCATTACGATATCGGGGTTAACAGACATAATCAAACACAGGTGACATATAAAATCACCAAAGACCTACGGAATACCAAGAGAAGACTACTCAACATTCTGTCCTAACGTACATGGGAAAAGGATCCCAGGAAGAACAGACATCTGTATATGTGTAAAAGAACCACATCTTCCACACCTACAACAAGCCAAACATTGTAATCAAACTTGCTGTAATAGAAAAAAAAAATTAAAAAAAAAACAAGAAGTAGTGAGACAAACTTGAGGGGCTTTCTCCTGGCACATTCCATTCTAAATTCCAATCTAGAACACGACTTCCATTGAGGCTCTGTTGCTCTAGTAACCAGATTTGGTAAGGGAGAACTGCTGCCACCTTGTGGCCGTTTCACGCAACAGCAGCTTTAATCCCAGCGCTAATGGTCAGTTGATATTCAAAATCATTGCAGGCCTGTAAATGACACCTGCCCTGAAAACAAATCCTGGGGTCACATATCGACCAAAAAATTCAAAGGACGTCCATATTTCAAAACGACCATTTCAAAAGGCATATTTTACGCACATTAGTGTTCTGCTTCTTTTTCTTTCTTTCCTTTTTTGTTAAAAAAACGGGAATGGAAAAAGGCATCCCTCAGAATGGGCGAAAATCGTTGCAAATGAATCAATGGACAAAGGTTTAATCTCCAATATATATATAAACAGCTCATGCAGCTTAATGTTAAAAAAAACAAACAACCCAATACAAAAATGGGCAGAAGATCTAAAGAGACGTTTCTTCAAAGAAGACACAGAGATGGCCAAGACGCCCATGAAAAGCTGCTCAACAGCACTAATTATTAGAGAAATGCAAATCAAAACTACAATGAGGTATCACCTCACACCTGTTAGAATCGGCATCATCAGAAAATCTACAAACAACAAATTCTGGGGAGGGTGTGGACAAAAGGAGCCCTCTTCCACTATTGGTGGGGATGTAAATTGATACAGTCACTATGGAGAACAGTATGGAGTTTCCTTAAAAAAACTAGAAATAGAATTACCATCTGATCCAGCAATCCCACTTCTGGGCATATACCCAGAGAAAACCATAAATCAAAAAGGCACATTCACCACAATGTTCATTGCAGCACTATTTACAATAGCCAGGTAATGCAAGCAACCTAAATGCCCACAGACAGATGAATGGATAAAGATGTGGTACATATATAAAATGGAATATTACTCAGCCATAAAAGGGAATGAAACTGGGTCATTTGTAGAGACATCGATGGATCTAGAGACTGTCATACAGAATGAAGTAAGTCAGAAAGAGGAAAACAAATATTGTATATTAATGCATATATGTGGAACCTAAAAAATGGTACAGATGAACTGGTTTTCAGGGAAGAAATAGAGACACAGAGGTAGAGAACAAACGTAAGGACACCAAGTGTGGGAAGCCATGGGGTGGTGGTGGTGGGATGAGTTGGGAGATTGGGATTGACCTGTATACATGTATATGCATAAAACACATAACTAATAATAACCTGCTGTATAAAAAAATAAATAAAATTAAATTTCAAAATTTTAAAAAATAAAATTTTAAAATAAAACAGAAAAAAGTTCTTCCCTTCACACAGATGTATTTATAGGAATGAATTATTTCCATGCTTATATCTATAAATACATAAAAGAGGAATCAAATCTAACTTGAACCATAAAAGAAAAAAAAAAACCTGAACCCACCAGTTATACAGAGGGAAACCCTATCAGGGCACTTGCTCCAGCGGTAAACAATTCTGAAATTGGTCAGAGGTGGGGAATCACCTCCCATACAGCCAGCAACCCACCCCCCATGCAAGGAGCGTCCTCATTGCAAAGCTGGGGGACCGTGCTGAGGCATCTGTGAGTAAACGTGAGCTGAGCCCCAGGCCAGCTGCTGCTGAACTGTTCCCACCCTTCCCAGGTAAAACACCTGAATATGTACAAGGGCTTGAAAGCCTAGAGGAAGGGCCGTGGAGCCACACCAGCGACAGCACGCAGGCCAACTTGGTGCCTGCAGGCCAGCCAGGATGGTCCTGGCCCCGGGCGCTGTTCTGGAAGCTTTCTATTGCCCTGCCTGAGATACCCCTCCTGTCCCGGCCCCCACTGCTTTTTTCCTTCCTCACCTCTGTCCGGAGAGAAATTCCATCGGAAGGTATGGGTGACACATCCTCTTCTTTACAGGTGGCAGCCTGGCAACTCCTGCAGAAAGGCCAGCAGAGCCCCACTCACACCGGGCCACCAACAAAGCCTTGGCCCCTCACTCCCTCCCACCAGCACAGCCCCGAGACTGCTGACGGGGCAGAGAATATGGAGTCAGGCACAACTTCAGGGGCTATTGCTGCCTGGAGCGCTGTTTATATTGACCTCAACCAGGCACACCTGTGGAGGGCCGGCTGGCAGGGTAAGGCTGCCCAGGTCAGCTAATCCACAACCCTCAGGGAATCACATTGTTGAAAATGGACCTCGCTAAGGCAGAAGAGAAGCCAAGGAACAAAAGGACACAATGCCATTTGCAGCCCCGTAGATGAGTCTAGAGGTAATCACGTGACTTGGAGTAAGTCAGAAAGTGAAAGACACATATCGTATCATATCACTTATAGGTGTTACCTAAAAATGGATACCAGGGCAGATATTTCCACGGAGAAGGGCAATCACAGATTCATTAAACAAACTTATGGTTCACCAACGGAAAGGTGTGAGGATTGGTTTCATTACGATATCGGGGTTAACAGACATAATCAAACACAGGTGACATATAAAATCACCAAAGACCTACGGAATACCAAGAGAAGACTACTCAACATTCTGTCCTAACGTACATGGGAAAAGGATCCCAGGAAGAACAGACATCTGTATATGTGTAAAAGAACCACATCTTCCACACCTACAACAAGCCAAACATTGTAATCAAACTTGCTGTAATAGAAAAAAAAATTAAAAAAAAAACAAGAAGTAGTGAGACAAACTTGAGGGGCTTTCTCCTGGCACATTCCATTCTAAATTCCAATCTAGAACACGACTTCCATTGAGGCTCTGTTGCTCTAGTAACCAGATTTGGTAAGGGAGAACTGCTGCCACCTTGTGGCCGTTTCACGCAACAGCAGCTTTAATCCCAGCGCTAATGGTCAGTTGATATTCAAAATCATTGCAGGCCTGTAAATGACACCTGCCCTGAAAACAAATCCTGGGGTCACATATCGACCAAAAAATTCAAAGGACGTCCATATTTCAAAACGACCATTTCAAAAGGCATATTTTACGCACATTAGTGTTCTGCTTCTTTTTCTTTCTTTCCTTTTTTGTTAAAAAAACGGGAATGGAAAAAGGCATCCCTCAGAATGGGCGAAAATCGTTGCAAATGAATCAATGGACAAAGGTTTAATCTCCAATATATATATAAACAGCTCATGCAGCTTAATGTTAAAAAAAACAAACAACCCAATACAAAAATGGGCAGAAGATCTAAAGAGACGTTTCTTCAAAGAAGACACAGAGATGGCCAAGACGCCCATGAAAAGCTGCTCAACAGCACTAATTATTAGAGAAATGCAAATCAAAACTACAATGAGGTATCACCTCACACCTGTTAGAATCGGCATCATCAGAAACTCTACAAACAACAAATTCTGGGGAGGGTGTGGACAAAAGGAGCCCTCTTCCACTATTGGTGGGGATGTAAATTGATACAGTCACTATGGAGAACAGTATGGAGTTTCCTTAAAAAAACTAGAAATAGAATTACCATCTGATCCAGCAATCCCACTTCTGGGCATATACCCAGAGAAAACCATAAATCAAAAAGGCACATTCACCACAATGTTCATTGCAGCACTATTTACAATAGCCAGGTAATGCAAGCAACCTAAATGCCCACAGACAGATGAATGGATAAAGATGTGGTACATATATAAAATGGAATATTACTCAACCATAAAAGGGAATGAAACTGGGTCATTTGTAGAGACATCGATGGATCTAGAGACTGTCATACAGAATGAAGTAAGTCAGAAAGAGGAAAACAAATATTGTATATTAATGCATATATGTGGAACCTAAAAAATGGTACAGATGAACTGGTTTTCAGGGAAGAAATAGAGACACAGAGGTAGAGAACAAACGTAAGGACACCAAGTGTGGGAAGCCATGGGGTGGTGGTGGTGGGATGAGTTGGGAGATTGGGATTGACCTGTATACATGTATATGCATAAAACACATAACTAATAATAACCTGCTGTATAAAAAAATAAATAAAATTAAATTTCAAAATTTTAAAAAATAAAATTTTAAAATAAAACAGAAAAAAGTTCTTCCCTTCACACAGATGTATTTATAGGAATGAATTATTTCCATGCTTATATCTATAAATACATAAAAGAGGAATCAAATCTAACTTGAACCATAAAAGAAAAAAAAAACCTGAACCCACCAGTTATACAGAGGGAAACCCTATCAGGGCACTTGCTCCAGCGGTAAACAATTCTGAAATTGGTCAGAGGTGGGGAATCACCTCCCATACAGCCAGCAACCCACCCCCCATGCAAGGAGCGTCCTCATTGCAAAGCTGGGGGACCGTGCTGAGGCATCTGTGAGTAAACGTGAGCTGAGCCCCAGGCCAGCTGCTGCTGAACTGTTCCCACCCTTCCCAGGTAAAACACCTGAATATGTACAAGGGCTTGAAAGCCTAGAGGAAGGGCCATGGAGCCACACCAGCGACAGCACGCAGGCCAACTTGGTGCCTGCAGGCCAGCCAGGATGGTCCTGGCCCCGGGCGCTGTTCTGGAAGCTTTCTATTGCCCTGCCTGAGATACCCCTCCTGTCCCGGCCCCCACTGCTTTTTTCCTTCCTCACCTCTGTCCGGAGAGAAATTCCATCGGAAGGTATGGGTGACACATCCTCTTCTTTACAGGTGGCAGCCTGGCAACTCCTGCAGAAAGGCCAGCAGAGCCCCACTCACACCGGGCCACCAACAAAGCCTTGGCCCCTCACTCCCTCCCACCAGCACAGCCCCGAGACTGCTGACGGGGCAGAGAATATGGAGTCAGGCACAACTTCAGGGGCTATTGCTGCCTGGAGCGCTGTTTATATTGACCTCAACCAGGCACACCTGTGGAGGGCCGGCTGGCAGGGTAAGGCTGCCCAGGTCAGCTAATCCACAACCCTCAGGGAATCACATTGTTGAAAATGGACCTCGCTAAGGCAGAAGAGAAGCCAAGGAACAAAAGGACACAATGCCATTTGCAGCCCCGTAGATGAGTCTAGAGGTAATCACGTGACTTGGAGTAAGTCAGAAAGTGAAAGACACATATCGTATCATATCACTTATAGGTGTTACCTAAAAATGGATACCAGGGCAGATATTTCCACGGAGAAGGGCAATCACAGATTCATTAAACAAACTTATGGTTCACCAACGGAAAGGTGTGAGGATTGGTTTCATTACGATATCGGGGTTAACAGACATAATCAAACACAGGTGACATATAAAATCACCAAAGACCTACGGAATACCAAGAGAAGACTACTCAACATTCTGTCCTAACGTACATGGGAAAAGGATCCCAGGAAGAACAGACATCTGTATATGTGTAAAAGAACCACATCTTCCACACCTACAACAAGCCAAACATTGTAATCAAACTTGCTGTAATAGAAAAAAAAAATTAAAAAAAAAAACAAGAAGTAGTGAGACAAACTTGAGGAGCTTTCTCCTGGCACATTCCATTCTAAATTCCAATCTAGAACACGACTTCCATTGTGGCTCTGTTGCTCTAGTAACCAGATTTGGTAAGGGAGAACTGCTGCCACCTTGTGGCCGTTTCACGCAACAGCAGCTTTAATCCCAGCGCTAATGGTCAGTTGATATTCAAAATCATTGCAGGCCTGTAAATGACACCTGCCCTGAAAACAAATCCTGGGGTCACATATCGACCAAAAAATTCAAAGGACGTCCATATTTCAAAACGACCATTTCAAAAGGCATATTTTACGCACATTAGTGTTCTGCTTCTTTTTCTTTCTTTCCTTTTTTGTTAAAAAAACGGGAATGGAAAAAGGCATCCCTCAGAATGGGCGAAAATCGTTGCAAATGAATCACTGGACAAAGGTTTAATCTCCAATATATATATAAACAGCTCATGCAGCTTAATGTTAAAAAAAACAAACAACCCAATACAAAAATGGGCAGAAGATCTAAAGAGACGTTTCTTCAAAGAAGACACAGAGATGGCCAAGACGCCCATGAAAAGCTGCTCAACAGCACTAATTATTAGAGAAATGCAAATCAAAACTACAATGAGGTATCACCTCACACCTGTTAGAATCGGCATCATCAGAAAATCTACAAACAACAAATTCTGGGGAGGGTGTGGACAAAAGGAGCCCTCTTCCACTATTGGTGGGGATGTAAATTGATACAGTCACTATGGAGAACAGTATGGAGTTTCCTTAAAAAAACTAGAAATAGAATTACCATCTGATCCAGCAATCCCACTTCTGGGCATATACCCAGAGAAAACCATAAATCAAAAAGGCACATTCACCACAATGTTCATTGCAGCACTATTTACAATAGCCAGGTAATGCAAGCAACCTAAATGCCCACAGACAGATGAATGGATAAAGATGTGGTACATATATAAAATGGAATATTACTCAGCCATAAAAGGGAATGAAACTGGGTCATTTGTAGAGACATCGATGGATCTAGAGACTGTCATACAGAATGAAGTAAGTCAGAAAGAGGAAAACAAATATTGTATATTAATGCATATATGTGGAACCTAAAAAATGGTACAGATGAACTGGTTTTCAGGGAAGAAATAGAGACACAGAGGTAGAGAACAAACGTAAGGACACCAAGTGTGGGAAGCCATGGGGTGGTGGTGGTGGGATGAGTTGGGAGATTGGGATTGACCTGTATACATGTATATGCATAAAACACATAACTAATAATAACCTGCTGTATAAAAAAATAAATAAAATTAAATTTCAAAATTTTAAAAAATAAAATTTTAAAATAAAACAGAAAAAAGTTCTTCCCTTCACACAGATGTATTTATAGGAATGAATTATTTCCATGCTTATATCTATAAATACATAAAAGAGGAATCAAATCTAACTTGAACCATAAAAGAAAAAAAAAAAACCTGAACCCACCAGTTATACAGAGGGAAACCCTATCAGGGCACTTGCTCCAGCGGTAAACAATTCTGAAATTGGTCAGAGGTGGGGAATCACCTCCCATACAGCCAGCAACCCACCCCCCATGCAAGGAGCGTCCTCATTGCAAAGCTGGGGGACCGTGCTGAGGCATCTGTGAGTAAACGTGAGCTGAGCCCCAGGCCAGCTGCTGCTGAACTGTTCCCACCCTTCCCAGGTAAAACACCTGAATATGTACAAGGGCTTGAAAGCCTAGAGGAAGGGCCGTGGAGCCACACCAGCGACAGCACGCAGGCCAACTTGGTGCCTGCAGGCCAGCCAGGATGGTCCTGGCCCCGGGCGCTGTTCTGGAAGCTTTCTATTGCCCTGCCTGAGATACCCCTCCTGTCCCGGCCCCCACTGCTTTTTTCCTTCCTCACCTCTGTCCGGAGAGAAATTCCATCGGAAGGTATGGGTGACACATCCTCTTCTTTACAGGTGGCAGCCTGGCAACTCCTGCAGAAAGGCCAGCAGAGCCCCACTCACACCGGGCCACCAACAAAGCCTTGGCCCCTCACTCCCTCCCACCAGCACAGCCCCGAGACTGCTGACGGGGCAGAGAATATGGAGTCAGGCACAACTTCAGGGGCTATTGCTGCCTGGAGCGCTGTTTATATTGACCTCAACCAGGCACACCTGTGGAGGGCCGGCTGGCAGGGTAAGGCTGCCCAGGTCAGCTAATCCACAACCCTCAGGGAATCACATTGTTGAAAATGGACCTCGCTAAGGCAGAAGAGAAGCCAAGGAACAAAAGGACACAATGCCATTTGCAGCCCCGTAGATGAGTCTAGAGGTAATCACGTGACTTGGAGTAAGTCAGAAAGTGAAAGACACATATCGTATCATATCACTTATAGGTGTTACCTAAAAATGGATACCAGGGCAGATATTTCCACGGAGAAGGGCAATCACAGATTCATTAAACAAACTTATGGTTCACCAACGGAAAGGTGTGAGGATTGGTTTCATTACGATATCGGGGTTAACAGACATAATCAAACACAGGTGACATATAAAATCACCAAAGACCTACGGAATACCAAGAGAAGACTACTCAACATTCTGTCCTAACGTACATGGGAAAAGGATCCCAGGAAGAACAGACATCTGTATATGTGTAAAAGAACCACATCTTCCACACCTACAACAAGCCAAACATTGTAATCAAACTTGCTGTAATAGAAAAAAAAAATTAAAAAAAAAAACAAGAAGTAGTGAGACAAACTTGAGGGGCTTTCTCCTGGCACATTCCATTCTAAATTCCAATCTAGAACACGACTTCCATTGAGGCTCTGTTGCTCTAGTAACCAGATTTGGTAAGGGAGAACTGCTGCCACCTTGTGGCCGTTTCACGCAACAGCAGCTTTAATCCCAGCGCTAATGGTCAGTTGATATTCAAAATCATTGCAGGCCTGTAAATGACACCTGCCCTGAAAACAAATCCTGGGGTCACATATCGACCAAAAAATTCAAAGGACGTCCATATTTCAAAACGACCATTTCAAAAGGCATATTTTACGCACATTAGTGTTCTGCTTCTTTTTCTTTCTTTCCTTTTTTGTTAAAAAAACGGGAATGGAAAAAGGCATCCCTCAGAATGGGCGAAAATCGTTGCAAATGAATCAATGGACAAAGGTTTAATCTCCAATATATATATAAACAGCTCATGCAGCTTAATATTAAAAAAAACAAACAACCCAATACAAAAATGGGCAGAAGATCTAAAGAGACGTTTCTTCAAAGAAGACACAGAGATGGCCAAGACGCCCATGAAAAGCTGCTCAACAGCACTAATTATTAGAGAAATGCAAATCAAAACTACAATGAGGTATCACCTCACACCTGTTAGAATCGGCATCATCAGAAAATCTACAAACAACAAATTCTGGGGAGGGTGTGGACAAAAGGAGCCCTCTTCCACTATTGGTGGGGATGTAAATTGATACAGTCACTATGGAGAACAGTATGGAGTTTCCTTAAAAAAACTAGAAATAGAATTACCATCTGATCCAGCAATCCCACTTCTGGGCATATACCCAGAGAAAACCATAAATCAAAAAGGCACATTCACCACAATGTTCATTGCAGCACTATTTACAATAGCCAGGTAATGCAAGCAACCTAAATGCCCACAGACAGATGAATGGATAAAGATGTGGTACATATATAAAATGGAATATTACTCAGCCATAAAAGGGAATGAAACTGGGTCATTTGTAGAGACATCGATGGATCTAGAGACTGTCATACAGAATGAAGTAAGTCAGAAAGAGGAAAACAAATATTGTATATTAATGCATATATGTGGAACCTAAAAAATGGTACAGATGAACTGGTTTTCAGGGAAGAAATAGAGACACAGAGGTAGAGAACAAACGTAAGGACACCAAGTGTGGGAAGCCATGGGGTGGTGGTGGTGGGATGAGTTGGGAGATTGGGATTGACCTGTATACATGTATATGCATAAAACACATAACTAATAATAACCTGCTGTATAAAAAAATAAATAAAATTAAATTTCAAAATTTTAAAAAATAAAATTTTAAAATAAAACAGAAAAAAGTTCTTCCCTTCACACAGATGTATTTATAGGAATGAATTATTTCCATGCTTATATCTATAAATACATAAAAGAGGAATCAAATCTAACTTGAACCATAAAAGAAAAAAAAACCTGAACCCACCAGTTATACAGAGGGAAACCCTATCAGGGCACTTGCTCCAGCGGTAAACAATTCTGAAATTGGTCAGAGGTGGGGAATCACCTCCCATACAGCCAGCAACTCACCCCCCATGCAAGGAGCGTCCTCATTGCAAAGCTGGGGGACCGTGCTGAGGCATCTGTGAGTAAACGTGAGCTGAGCCCCAGGCCAGCTGCTGCTGAACTGTTCCCACCCTTCCCAGGTAAAACACCTGAATATGTACAAGGGCTTGAAAGCCTAGAGGAAGGGCCGTGGAGCCACACCAGCGACAGCACGCAGGCCAACTTGGTGCCTGCAGGCCAGCCAGGATGGTCCTGGCCCCGGGCGCTGTTCTGGAAGCTTTCTATTGCCCTGCCTGAGATACCCCTCCTGTCCCGGCCCCCACTGCTTTTTTCCTTCCTCACCTCTGTCCGGAGAGAAATTCCATCAGAAGGTATGGGTGACACATCCTCTTCTTTACAGGTGGCAGCCTGGCAACTCCTGCAGAAAGGCCAGCAGAGCCCCACTCACACCGGGCCACCAACAAAGCCTTGGCCCCTCACTCCCTCCCACCAGCACAGCCCCGAGACTGCTGACGGGGCAGAGAATATGGAGTCAGGCACAACTTCAGGGGCTATTGCTGCCTGGAGCGCTGTTTATATTGACCTCAACCAGGCACACCTGTGGAGGGCCGGCTGGCAGGGTAAGGCTGCCCAGGTCAGCTAATCCACAACCCTCAGGGAATCACATTGTTGAAAATGGACCTCGCTAAGGCAGAAGAGAAGCCAAGGAACAAAAGGACACAATGCCATTTGCAGCCCCGTAGATGAGTCTAGAGGTAATCACGTGACTTGGAGTAAGTCAGAAAGTGAAAGACACATATCGTATCATATCACTTATAGGTGTTACCTAAAAATGGATACCAGGGCAGATATTTCCACGGAGAAGGGCAATCACAGATTCATTAAACAAACTTATGGTTCACCAACGGAAAGGTGTGAGGATTGGTTTCATTACGATATCGGGGTTAACAGACATAATCAAACACAGGTGACATATAAAATCACCAAAGACCTACGGAATACCAAGAGAAGACTACTCAACATTCTGTCCTAACGTACATGGGAAAAGGATCCCAGGAAGAACAGACATCTGTATATGTGTAAAAGAACCACATCTTCCACACCTACAACAAGCCAAACATTGTAATCAAACTTGCTGTAATAGAAAAAAAATTTAAAAAAAAAACAAGAAGTAGTGAGACAAACTTGAGGGGCTTTCTCCTGGCACATTCCATTCTAAATTCCAATCTAGAACACGACTTCCATTGAGGCTCTGTTGCTCTAGTAACCAGATTTGGTAAGGGAGAACTGCTGCCACCTTGTGGCCGTTTCACGCAACAGCAGCTTTAATCCCAGCGCTAATGGTCAGTTGATATTCAAAATCATTGCAGGCCTGTAAATGACACCTGCCCTGAAAACAAATCCTGGGGTCACATATCGACCAAAAAATTCAAAGGACGTCCATATTTCAAAACGACCATTTCAAAAGGCATATTTTACGCACATTAGTGTTCTGCTTCTTTTTCTTTCTTTCCTTTTTTGTTAAAAAAACGGGAATGGAAAAAGGCATCCCTCAGAATGGGCGAAAATCGTTGCAAATGAATCAATGGACAAAGGTTTAATCTCCAATATATATATAAACAGCTCATGCAGCTTAATATTAAAAAAAACAAACAACCCAATACAAAAATGGGCAGAAGATCTAGAGACGTTTCTTCAAAGAAGACACAGAGATGGCCAAGACGCCCATGAAAAGCTGCTCAACAGCACTAATTATTAGAGAAATGCAAATCAAAACTACAATGAGGTATCACCTCACACCTGTTAGAATCGGCATCATCAGAAAATCTACAAACAACAAATTCTGGGGAGGGTGTGGACAAAAGGAGCCCTCTTCCACTATTGGTGGGGATGTAAATTGATACAGTCACTATGGAGAACAGTATGGAGTTTCCTTAAAAAAACTAGAAATAGAATTACCATCTGATCCAGCAATCCCACTTCTGGGCATATACCCAGAGAAAACCATAAATCAAAAAGGCACATTCACCACAATGTTCATTGCAGCACTATTTACAATAGCCAGGTAATGCAAGCAACCTAAATGCCCACAGACAGATGAATGGATAAAGATGTGGTACATATATAAAATGGAATATTACTCAGCCATAAAAGGGAATGAAACTGGGTCATTTGTAGAGACATCGATGGATCTAGAGACTGTCATACAGAATGAAGTAAGTCAGAAAGAGGAAAACAAATATTGTATATTAATGCATATATGTGGAACCTAAAAAATGGTACAGATGAACTGGTTTTCAGGGAAGAAATAGAGACACAGAGGTAGAGAACAAACGTAAGGACACCAAGTGTGGGAAGCCATGGGGTGGTGGTGGTGGGATGAGTTGGGAGATTGGGATTGACCTGTATACATGTATATGCATAAAACACATAACTAATAATAACCTGCTGTATAAAAAAATAAATAAAATTAAATTTCAAAATTTTAAAAAATAAAATTTTAAAATAAAACAGAAAAAAGTTCTTCCCTTCACACAGATGTATTTATAGGAATGAATTATTTCCATGCTTATATCTATAAATACATAAAAGAGGAATCAAATCTAACTTGAACCATAAAAGAAAAAAAAAAAACCTGAACCCACCAGTTATACAGAGGGAAACCCTATCAGGGCACTTGCTCCAGCGGTAAACAATTCTGAAATTGGTCAGAGGTGGGGAATCACCTCCCATACAGCCAGCAACCCACCCCCCATGCAAGGAGCATCCTCATTGCAAAGCTGGGGGACCGTGCTGAGGCATCTGTGAGTAAACGTGAGCTGAGCCCCAGGCCAGCTGCTGCTGAACTGTTCCCACCCTTCCCAGGTAAAACACCTGAATATGTACAAGGGCTTGAAAGCCTAGAGGAAGGGCCGTGGAGCCACACCAGCGACAGCACGCAGGCCAACTTGGTGCCTGCAGGCCAGCCAGGATGGTCCTGGCCCCGGGCGCTGTTCTGGGAGCTTTCTATTGCCCTGCCTGAGATACCCCTCCTGTCCCGGCCCCCACTGCTTTTTTCCTTCCTCACCTCTGTCCGGAGAGAAATTCCATCGGAAGGTATGGGTGACACATCCTCTTCTTTACAGGTGGCAGCCTGGCAACTCCTGCAGAAAGGCCAGCAGAGCCCCACTCACACCGGGCCACCAACAAAGCCTTGGCCCCTCACTCCCTCCCACCAGCACAGCCCCGAGACTGCTGACGGGGCAGAGAATATGGAGTCAGGCACAACTTCAGGGGCTATTGCTGCCTGGAGCGCTGTTTATATTGACCTCAACCAGGCACACCTGTGGAGGGCCGGCTGGCAGGGTAAGGCTGCCCAGGTCAGCTAATCCACAACCCTCAGGGAATCACATTGTTGAAAATGGACCTCGCTAAGGCAGAAGAGAAGCCAAGGAACAAAAGGACACAATGCCATTTGCAGCCCCGTAGATGAGTCTAGAGGTAATCACGTGACTTGGAGTAAGTCAGAAAGTGAAAGACACATATCGTATCATATCACTTATAGGTGTTACCTAAAAATGGATACCAGGGCAGATATTTCCACAGAGAAGGGCAATCACATATTCATTAAACAAACTTATGGTTCACCAATGGAAAGGTGTGAGGATTGGTTTCATTACGATATCGGGGTTAACAGACATAATCAAACACAGGTGACATATAAAATCACCAAAGACCTACGGAATACCAAGAGAAGACTACTCAACATTCTGTCCTAACGTACATGGGAAAAGGATCCCAGGAAGAACAGACATCTGTATATGTGTAAAAGAACCACATCTTCCACACCTACAACAAGCCAAACATTGTAATCAAACTTGCTGTAATAGAAAAAAAAATTAAAAAAAAAAACAAGAAGTAGTGAGACAAACTTGAGGGGCTTTCTCCTGGCACATTCCATTCTAAATTCCAATCTAGAACACGACTTCCATTGAGGCTCTGTTGCTCTAGTAACCAGATTTGGTAAGGGAGAACTGCTGCCACCTTGTGGCCGTTTCACGCAACAGCAGCTTTAATCCCAGCGCTAATGGTCAGTTGATATTCAAAATCATTGCAGGCCTGTAAATGACACCTGCCCTGAAAACAAATCCTGGGGTCACATATCGACCAAAAAATTCAAAGGACGTCCATATTTCAAAACGACCATTTCAAAAGGCATATTTTACGCACATTAGTGTTCTGCTTCTTTTTCTTTCTTTCCTTTTTTGTTAAAAACACGGGAATGGAAAAAGGCATCCCTCAGAATGGGCGAAAATCGTTGCAAATGAATCAATGGACAAAGGTTTAATCTCCAATATATATATAAACAGCTCATGCAGCTTAATATTAAAAAAAACAAACAACCCAATACAAAAATGGGCAGAAGATCTAGAGACGTTTCTTCAAAGAAGACACAGAGATGGCCAAGACGCCCATGAAAAGCTGCTCAACAGCACTAATTATTAGAGAAATGCAAATCAAAACTACAATGAGGTATCACCTCACACCTGTTAGAATCGGCATCATCAGAAAATCTACAAACAACAAATTCTGGGGAGGGTGTGGACAAAAGGAGCCCTCTTCCACTATTGGTGGGGATGTAAATTGATACAGTCACTATGGAGAACAGTATGGAGTTTCCTTAAAAAAACTAGAAATAGAATTACCATCTGATCCAGCAATCCCACTTCTGGGCATATACCCAGAGAAAACCATAAATCAAAAAGGCACATTCACCACAATGTTCATTGCAGCACTATTTACAATAGCCAGGTAATGCAAGCAACCTAAATGCCCACAGACAGATGAATGGATAAAGATGTGGTACATATATAAAATGGAATATTACTCAGCCATAAAAGGGAATGAAACTGGGTCATTTGTAGAGACATCGATGGATCTAGAGACTGTCATACAGAATGAAGTAAGTCAGAAAGAGGAAAACAAATATTGTATATTAATGCATATATGTGGAACCTAAAAAATGGTACAGATGAACTGGTTTTCAGGGAAGAAATAGAGACACAGAGGTAGAGAACAAACGTAAGGACACCAAGTGTGGGAAGCCATGGGGTGGTGGTGGTGGGATGAGTTGGGAGATTGGGATTGACCTGTATACATGTATATGCATAAAACACATAACTAATAATAACCTGCTGTATAAAAAAATAAATAAAATTAAATTTCAAAATTTTAAAAAATAAAATTTTAAAATAAAACAGAAAAAAGTTCTTCCCTTCACACAGATGTATTTATAGGAATGAATTATTTCCATGCTTATATCTATAAATACATAAAAGAGGAATCAAATCTAACTTGAACCATAAAAGAAAAAAAAACCTGAACCCACCAGTTATACAGAGGGAAACCCTATCAGGGCACTTGCTCCAGCGGTAAACAATTCTGAAATTGGTCAGAGGTGGGGAATCACCTCCCATACAGCCAGCAACCCACCCCCATGCAAGGAGCGTCCTCATTGCAAAGCTGGGGGACCGTGCTGAGGCATCTGTGAGTAAACGTGAGCTGAGCCCCAGGCCAGCTGCTGCTGAACTGTTCCCACCCTTCCCAGGTAAAACACCTGAATATGTACAAGGGCTTGAAAGCCTAGAGGAAGGGCCGTGGAGCCACACCAGCGACAGCACGCAGGCCAACTTGGTGCCTGCAGGCCAGCCAGGATGGTCCTGGCCCCGGGCGCTGTTCTGGAAGCTTTCTATTGCCCTGCCTGAGATACCCCTCCTGTCCCGGCCCCCACTGCTTTTTTCCTTCCTCACCTCTGTCCGGAGAGAAATTCCATCGGAAGGTATGGGTGACACATCCTCTTCTTTACAGGTGGCAGCCTGGCAACTCCTGCAGAAAGGCCAGCAGAGCCCCACTCACACCGGGCCACCAACAAAGCCTTGGCCCCTCACTCCCTCCCACCAGCACAGCCCCGAGACTGCTGACGGGGCAGAGAATATGGAGTCAGGCACAACTTCAGGGGCTATTGCTGCCTGGAGCGCTGTTTATATTTACCTCAACCAGGCACACCTGTGGAGGGCCGGCTGGCAGGGTAAGGCTGCCCAGGTCAGCTAATCCACAACCCTCAGGGAATCACATTGTTGAAAATGGACCTCGCTAAGGCAGAAGAGAAGCCAAGGAACAAAAGGACACAATGCCATTTGCAGCCCCGTAGATGAGTCTAGAGGTAATCACGTGACTTGGAGTAAGTCAGAAAGTGAAAGACACATATCGTATCATATCACTTATAGGTGTTACCTAAAAATGGATACCAGGGCAGATATTTCCACGGAGAAGGGCAATCACAGATTCATTAAACAAACTTATGGTTCACCAACGGAAAGGTGTGAGGATTGGTTTCATTACGATATCGGGGTTAACAGACATAATCAAACACAGGTGACATATAAAATCACCAAAGACCTACGGAATACCAAGAGAAGACTACTCAACATTCTGTCCTAACGTACATGGGAAAAGGATCCCAGGAAGAACAGACATCTGTATATGTGTAAAAGAACCACATCTTCCACACCTACAACAAGACAAACATTGTAATCAAACTTGCTGTAATAGAAAAAAAATTAAAAAAAAAAACAAGAAGTAGTGAGACAAACTTGAGGGGCTTTCTCCTGGCACATTCCATTCTAAATTCCAATCTAGAACACGACTTCCATTGAGGCTCTGTTGCTCTAGTAACCAGATTTGGTAAGGGAGAACTGCTGCCACCTTGTGGCCGTTTCACGCAACAGCAGCTTTAATCCCAGCGCTAATGGTCAGTTGATATTCAAAATCATTGCAGGCCTGTAAATGACACCTGCCCTGAAAACAAATCCTGGGGTCACATATCGACCAAAAAATTCAAAGGACGTCCATATTTCAAAACGACCATTTCAAAAGGCATATTTTACGCACATTAGTGTTCTGCTTCTTTTTCTTTCTTTCCTTTTTTGTTAAAAAAACGGGAATGGAAAAAGGCATCCCTCAGAATGGGCGAAAATCGTTGCAAATGAATCAATGGACAAAGGTTTAATCTCCAATATATATATAAACAGCTCATGCAGCTTAATATTAAAAAAACAAACAATCCAATACAAAAATGGGCAGAAGATCTAAAGAGACGTTTCTTCAAAGAAGACACAGAGATGGCCAAGACGCCCATGAAAAGCTGCTCAACAGCACTAATTATTAGAGAAATGCAAATCAAAACTACAATGAGGTATCACCTCACACCTGTTAGAATCGGCATCATCAGAAACTCTACAAACAACAAATTCTGGGGAGGGTGTGGACAAAAGGAGCCCTCTTCCACTATTGGTGGGGATGTAAATTGATACAGTCACTATGGAGAACAGTATGGAGTTTCCTTAAAAAAACTAGAAATAGAATTACCATCTGATCCAGCAATCCCACTTCTGGGCATATACCCAGAGAAAACCATAAATCAAAAAGGCACATTCACCACAATGTTCATTGCAGCACTATTTACAATAGCCAGGTAATGCAAGCAACCTAAATGCCCACAGACAGATGAATGGATAAAGATGTGGTACATATATAAAATGGAATATTACTCAGCCATAAAAAGGAATGAAACTGGGTCATTTGTAGAGACATCGATGGATCTAGAGACTGTCATACAGAATGAAGTAAGTCAGAAAGAGGAAAACAAATATTGTATATTAATGCATATATGTGGAACCTAAAAAATGGTACAGATGAACTGGTTTTCAGGGAAGAAATAGAGACACAGAGGTAGAGAACAAACGTCTGGACACCAAGTGTGGGAAGCCATGGGGTGGTGGTGGTGGGATGAGTTGGGAGATTGGGATTGACCTGTATACATGTATATGCATAAAACACATAACTAATAATAACCTGCTGTATAAAAAAATAAATACAATTAAATTTCAAAATTTTAAAAAATAAAATTTTAAAATAAAACAGAAAAAAGTTCTTCCCTTCACACAGATGTATTTATAGGAATGAATTACTTCCATGCTTATATCTATAAATACATAAAAGAGGAATCAAATCTAACTTGAACCATAAAAGAAAAAAAAACCTGAACCCACCAGTTATACAGAGGGAAACCCTATCAGGGCACTTGCTCCAGCGGTAAACAATTCTGAAATTGGTCAGAGGTGGGGAATCACCTCCCATACAGCCAGCAACCCACCCCCCATGCAAGGAGCGTCCTCATTGCAAAGCTGGGGGACCGTGCTGAGGCATCTGTGAGTAAACGTGAGCTGAGCCCCAGGCCAGCTGCTGCTGAACTGTTCCCACCCTTCCCAGGTAAAACACCTGAATATGTACAAGGGCTTGAAAGCCTAGAGGAAGGGCCGTGGAGCCACACCAGCGACAGCACGCAGGCCAACTTGGTGCCTTCAGGCCAGCCAGGATGGTCCTGGCCCCGGGTGCTCTTCTGGAAGCTTTCTATTGCCCTGCCTGAGATACCCCTCCTGTCCCGGCCCCCACTGCTTTTTTCCTTCCTCACCTCTGTCCGGAGAGAAATTCCATCGGAAGGTATGGGTGACACATCCTCTTCTTTACAGGTGGCAGCCTGGCAACTCCTGCAGAAAGGCCAGCAGAGCCCCACTCACACCGGGCCACCAACAAAGCCTTGGCCCCTCACTCCCTCCCACCAGCACAGCCCCGAGACTGCTGACGGGGCAGAGAATATGGAGTCAGGCACAACTTCAGGGGCTATTGCTGCCTGGAGCGCTGTTTATATTGACCTCAACCAGGCACACCTGGGGAGGGCTGGCCGGCAGGGTAAGGCTGCCCAGGTCAGCTAATCCACAACCCTAAGGGAATCACATTGTTGAAAATGGACCTCGCTAAGGCAGAAGAGAAGCCAAGGAAAAAAAGGACACAATGCCATTTGCAGCCCCGTAGATGAGTCTAGAAGTAATCACGTGACTTGGAGTAAGTCAGAAAGTGAAAGACACATATCGTATCATATCACTTATAGGTGTTTCCTAACAATGGATACAAGGGCAGATATTTCCACGGAGAAGGGCAATCACAGATTCATTAAACAAACTTATGGTTCACCAATGGAAAGGTGTGAGGATTGGTTTCATTACGATATCGGGGTTAACAGACATAATCAAACACAGGTGACATATATAATCACCAAAGACCTACGGAATACCAAGAGAAGACTACTCAACATTCTGTCCTAACGTACATGGGAAAAGGATCCCAGGAAGAACAGACATCTGTATATGTGTAAAAGAACCACATCTTCCACACCTACAACAAGCCAAACATTGTAATCAAACTTGCTGTAATAGAAAAAAAAAGTAAAAACACGAACAAGAAGTAGTGAGACAAACTTGAGGGGCTTTCTCCTGGCACATTCCATTCTAAATTCCAATCTAGAACACGACTTCCATTGAGGCTCTGTTGCTCTAGTAACCAGATTTGGTAAGGGAGAACTGCTGCCACCTTGTGGCCGTTTCACGCAACAGCAGCTTTAATCCCAGCGCTAATGGTTAGTTGATATTCAAAATCATTGCAGGCCTGTAAATGACACCTGCCCTGAAAACAAATCCTGGGGTCACATATCGACCAAAAAATTCAAAGGACGTCCATATTTCAAAACGACCATTTCAAAAGGCATATTTTATGCACATTAGTGTTCTGCTTCTTTTTCTTTCTTTCCTTTTTTGTTAAAAAAACGGGAATGGAAAAAGGCATCCCTCAGAATGGGCGAAAACAGTTGCAAATGAATCAATGGACAAAGGTTTAATCTCCAATATATATATAAACAGCTCATGCAGCTTAATATTAAAAAAACAAACAACCCAATACAAAAATGGGCAGAAGATCTAAAGAGACGTTTCTTCAAAGAAGACACAGAGATGGCCAAGACGCCCATGAAAAGCTGCTCAACAGCACTAATTATTAGAGAAATGCAAATCAAAACTACAATGAGGTATCACCTCACAACTGTTAGAATCGGCATCATCAGAAAATCTACAAACAACAAATTCTGGGGAGGGTGTGGACAAAAGGAGCCCTCTTCCACTATTGGTGGGGATGTAAATTGATACAGTCACTATGGAGAACAGTATGGAGTTTCCTTAAAAAAACTAGAAATAGAATTACCATCTGATCCAGCAATCCCACTTCTGGGCATATACCCAGAGAAAACCATAAATCAAAAAGGCACATTCACCACAATGTTCATTGCAGCACTATTTACAATAGCCAGGTAATGCAAGCAACCTAAATGCCCACAGACAGACGAATGGATAAAGATGTGGTACACATATAAAATGGAATATTACTCAGCCAAAAAAAGGAATGAAACTGGGCCATTTGTAGAGACATCGATGGATCTAGAGACTGTCATACAGAATGAAGTAAGCCAGAAAGAGGAAAACAAATATTGTATATTAATGCATATATGTATAACCTAAAAAATGGTACAGATGAACTGGTTTTCAGGGAAGAAATAGAGACACAGAGGTAGAGAACAAACGTATGGACACCAAGTGTGGGAAGCCATGGGGTGGTGGTGGTGGGATGAGTTGGGAGATTGGGATTGACCTGTATACATGTATATGCATAAAACACATAACTAATAATAACCTGCTGTATAAAAAAATAAATAAAATTAAATTTCAAAATTTTAAAAAATAAAATTTTAAAATAAAACAGAAAAAAGTTCTTCCCTTCACACAGATGTATTTATAGGAATGAATTATTTCCATGCTTATATCTATAAATACATAAAAGAGGAATCAAATCTAACTTGAACCATAAAAGAAAAAAAACCTGAACCCACCAGTTATACAGAGGGAAACCCTATCAGGGCACTTGCTCCAGCGGTAAACAATTCTGAAATTGGTAAGAGGTGGGGAATCACCTCCCATACAGCCAGCAACCCACCCCCCATGCAAGGACCGTCCTCATTGCAAAGCTGGGGGACCGTGCTGAGGCATCTGTGAGTAAACGTGAGCTGAGCCCCAGGCCAGCTGCTGCTGAACTGTTCCCACCCTTCCCAGGTAAAATACCTGAATATGTACAAGGGCTTGAAAGCCTAGAGGAAGGGCCGTGGAGCGACACCAGCGACAGCACACAGGCCAACTTGGTGCCTGCAGGCCAGCCAGGATGGTCCTGGACCCGGGGGCTCTTCTGGAAGCTTTCTATTGCCCTGCCTGAGATACCCCTCCTGTCCCGGCCCCCACTGCTTTTTTCCTTCCTCACCTCTGTCCGGAGAGAAATTCCATCAGAAGGTATGGGTGACACATCCTCTTCTTTACAGGTGGCAGCCTGGCAACTCCTGCAGAAAGGCCAGCAGAGCCCCACTCACACCGGGCCACCAACAAAGCCTTGGCCCCTCACTCCCTCCCACCAGCACAGCCCCGAGACTGCTGACGGGGCAGAGAATATGGAGTCAGGCACAACTTCAGGGGCTATTGCTGCCTGGAGCGCTGTTTATATTGACCTCAACCAGGCACACCTGGGGAGGGCCGGCCGGCAGGGTAAGGCTGCCCAGGTCAGCTAATCCACAACCCTCAGGGAATCACATTGTTGAAAATGGACCTCGCTAAGGCAGAATAGAAGCCAAGGAAAAAAAGGACACAATGCAATTTGCAGCCCCGTAGATGAGTCTAGAGGTAATCACGTGACTTGGAGTAAGTCAGAAAGTGAAAGACACATATCGTATCATATCACTTATAGGTATTACCTAAAAATGGATACCAGGGCAGATATTTCCACGGAGAAGGGCAATCACAGATTCATTAAACAAACTTATGGTTCACCAATGGAAAGGTGTGAGGATTGGTTTCATTACGATATCGGGGTTAACAGACATAATCAAACACAGGTGACATATATAATCACCAAAGACCTACGGAATACCAAGAGAAGACTACTCAACATTCTGTCCTAACGTACATGGGAAAAGGATCCCAGGAAGAACAGACATCTGTATATGTGTAAAAGAACCACATCTTCCACACCTACAACAAGCCAAACATTGTAATCAAACTTGCTGTAATAGAAAAAAAATTAAAAACACGAACAAGAAGTAGTGAGACAAACTTGAGGGGCTTTCTCCTGGCACATTCCATTCTAAATTCCAATCTAGAACACGACTTCCATTGAGGCTCTGTTGCTCTAGTAACCAGATTTGGTAAGGGAGAACTGCTGCCACCTTGTGGCCGTTTCACGCAACAGCAGCTTTAATCCCAGCGCTAATGGTTAGTTGATATTCAAAATCATTGCAGGCCTGTAAATGACACCTGCCCTGAAAACAAATCCTGGGGTCACATATCGACCAAAAAATTCAAAGGACGTCCATATTTCAAAACGACCATTTCAAAAGGCATATTTTACGCACATTAGTGTTCTGCTTCTTTTTCTTTCTTTCCTTTTTTGTTAAAAAAACGGGAATGGAAAAAGGCATCCCTCAGAATGGGAGAAAATTGTTGCAAATGAATCAATGGACAGAGGTTTAATCTCCAATATATATATAAACAGCTCATGCAGCTTAATATTAAAAAAACAAACAACCCAATACAAAAATGGGCAGAAGATCTAAAGAGACGTTTCTTCAAAGAAGACACAGAGATGGCCAAGACGCCCATGAAAAGCTGCTCAACAGCACTAATTATTAGAGAAATGCAAATCAAAACTACAATGAGGTATCACCTCACACCTGTTAGAATCGGCATCATCAGAAAATCTACAAACAACAAATTCTGGGGAGGGTGTGGACAAAAGGAGCCCTCTTCCACTATTGGTGGGGATGTAAATTGATACAGTCACTATGGAGAACAGTATGGAGTTTCCTTAAAAAAACTAGAAATAGAATTACCATCTGATCCAGCAATCCCACTTCTGGGCATATACCCAGAGAAAACCATAAATCAAAAAGGCACATTCACCACAATGTTCATTGCAGCACTATTTACAATAGCCAGGTAATGCAAGCAACCTAAATGCCCACAGACAGATGAATGGATAAAGATGTGGTACATATATAAAATGGAATATTACTCAGCCATAAAAAGGAATGAAACTGGGTCATTTGTAGAGACATCGATGGATCTAGAGACTGTCATACAGAATGAAGTAAGTCAGAAAGAGGAAAACAAATATTGTATATTAATGCATATATGTGGAACCTAAAAAATGGTACAGATGAACTGGTTTTCAGGGAAGAAATAGAGACACAGAGGTAGAGAACAAACGTCTGGACACCAAGTGTGGGAAGCCATGGGGTGGTGGTGGTGGGATGAGTTGGGAGATTGGGATTGACCTGTATACATGTATATGCATAAAACACATAACTAATAATAACCTGCTCTATAAAAAAATAAATAAAATTAAATTTCAAAATTTTAAAAAATAAAATTTTAAAATAAAACAGAAAAAGTTCTTCCCTTCACACAGATGTATTTATAGGAATGAATTATTTCCATGCTTATATCTATAAATACATAAAAGAGGAATCAAATCTAACTTGAACCATAAAAGAAAAAAAAAACCTGAACCCACCAGTTATACAGAGGGAAACCCTATCAGGGCACTTGCTCCAGCGGTAAACAATTCTGAAATTGGTCAGTGGTGGGGAATCACCTCCCATACAGCCAGCAACCCACCCCCCATGCAAGGAGCGTCCTCATTGCAAAGCTGGGGGACCGTGCTGAGGCATCTGTGAGTAAACGTGAGCTGAGCCCCAGGCCAGCTGCTGCTGAACTGTTCCCACCCTTCCCAGGTAAAACACCTGAATATGTACAAGGGCTTGAAAGCCTAGAGGAAGGGCCGTGGAGCCACACCAGCGACAGCACGCAGGCCAACTTGGTGCCTGCAGGCAAGCCAGGATGGTCCTGGCCCCGGGCGCTCTTCTGGAAGCTTTCTATTGCCCTGCCTGAGATACCCCTCCTGTCCCGGCCCCCACTGCTTTTTTCCTTCCTCACCTCTGTCCGGAGAGAAATTCCATCGGAAGGTATGGGTGACACATCCTCTTCTTTACAGGTGGCAGCCTGGCAACTCCTGCAGAAAGGCCAGCAGAGCCCCACTCACACCGGGCCACCAACAAAGCCTTGGCCCCTCACTCCCTCCCACCAGCACAGCCCCGAGACTGCTGACGGGGCAGAGAATATGGAGTCAGGCACAACTTCAGGGGCTATTGCTGCCTGGAGCGCTGTTTATATTGACCTCAACCAGGCACACATGGGGAGGGCCGGCCGGCAGGGTAAGGCTGCCCAGGTCAGCTAATCCACAACCCTCAGGGAATCACATTGTTGAAAATGGACCTCGCTAAGGCAGAATAGAAGCCAAGGAAAAAAAGGACACAATGCCATTTGCAGCCCCGTAGATGAGTCTAGAGGTAATCACGTGACTTGGAGTAAGTCAGAAAGTGAAAGACACATATCGTATCATATCACTTATAGGTATTACCTAAAAATGGATACCAGGGCAGATATTTCCACGGAGAAGGGCAATCACAGATTCATTAAACAAACTTATGGTTCACCAATGGAAAGGTGTGAGGATTGGTTTCATTACGATATCGGGGTTAACAGACATAATCAAACACAGGTGACATATAATCACCAAAGACCTACGGAATACCAAGAGAAGACTACTCAACATTCTGTCCTAACGTACATGGGAAAAGGATCCCAGGAAGAACAGACATCTGTATATGTGTAAAAGAACCACATATTCCACAACTACAACAAGCCAAACATTGTAATCAAACTTGCTGTAACAGAAAAAAAAGGTAAAAACACGAACAAGAAGTAGTGAGACAAACTTGAGGGGCTTTCTCCTGGCACATTCCATTCTAAATTCCAATCTAGAACACGACTTTCATTGAGGCTCTGTTGCTCTAGTAACCAGATTTGGTAAGGGAGAACTGCTGCCACCTTGTGGCCGTTTCACGCAACAGCAGCTTTAATCCCAGCGCTAATGGTTAGTTGATATTCAAAATCATTGCAGGCCTGTAAATGACACCTGCCCTGAAAACAAATCCTGGGGTCACATATCGACCAAAAAATTCAAAGGACGTCCATATTTCAAAACGACCATTTCAAAAGGCATATTTTACGCACATTAGTGTTCTGCTTCTTTTTCTTTCTTTCCTTTTTTGTTAAAAAAACGGGAATGGAAAAAGGCATCCCTCAGAATGGGAGAAAATTGTTGCAAATGAATCAATGGACAAAGGTTTAATCTCCAATATATATATAAACAGCTCATGCAGCTTAATATTAAAAAAACAAACAACCCAATACAAAAATGGGCAGAAGATCTAAAGAGACGTTTCTTCAAAGAAGACACAGAGATGGCCAAGACGCCCATGAAAAGCTGCTCAACAGCACTAATTATTAGAGAAATGCAAATCAAAACTACAATGAGGTATCACCTCACACCTGTTAGAATCGGCATCATCAGAAAATCTACAAACAACAAATCCTGGGGAGGGTGTGGACAAAAGGAGCCCTCTTCCACTATTGGTGGGGATGTAAATTGATACAGTCACTATGGAGAACAGTATGGAGTTTCCTTAAAAAAACTAGAAATAGAATTACCATCTGATCCAGCAATCCCACTTCTGGGCATATACCCAGAGAAAACCATAAATCAAAAAGGCACATTCACCACAATGTTCATTGCAGCACTATTTACAATAGCCAGGTAATGCAAGCAACCTAAATGCCCACAGACAGATGAATGGATAAAGATGTGGTACACATATAAAATGGAATATTACTCAGCCAAAAAAAGGAATGAAACTGGGCCATTTGTAGAGACATCGATGGATCTAGAGACTGTCATACAGAATGAAGTAAGCCAGAAAGAGGAAAACAAATATTGTATATTAATGCATATATGTGGAACCTAAAAAATGGTACAGATGAACTGGTTTTCAGGGAAGAAATAGAGACACAGAGGTAGAGAACAAACGTATGGACACCAAGTGTGGGAAGCCATGGGGTGGTGGTGGTGGGATGAGTTGGGAGATTGGGATTGACCTGTATACATGTATATGCATAAAACACATAACTAATAATAACCTGCTGTATAAAAAAATAAATACAATTAAATTTCAAAATTTTAAAAAATAAAATTTTAAAATAAAACAGAAAAAAGTTCTTCCCTTCACACAGATGTATTTATAGGAATGAATTATTTCCATGCTTATATCTATAAATACATAAAAGAGGAATCAAATCTAACTTGAACCATAAAAGAAAAAAAACCTGAACCCACCAGTTATACAGAGGGAAACCCTATCAGGGCACTTGCTCCAGCGGTAAACAATTCTGAAATTGGTCAGAGGTGGGGAATCACCTCCCATACAGCCAGCAACCCACCCCCCATGCAAGGAGCGTCCTCATTGCAAAGCTGGGGGACCATGCTGAGGCATCTGTGAGTAAACGTGAGCTGAGCCCCAGGCCAGCTGCTGCTGAACTGTTCCCACCCTTCCCAGGTAAAACACCTGAATATGTACAAGGGCTTGAAAGCCTAGAGGAAGGGCCGTGGAGCCACACCAGCGACAGCACGCAGGCCAACTTGGTGCCTGCAGGCCAGCCAGGATGGTCCTGGCCCCGGGGGCTCTTCTGGAAGCTTTCTATTGCCCTGCCTGAGATACCCCTCCTGTCCCGGCCCCCACTGCTTTTTTCCTTCCTCACCTCTGTCCGGAGAGAAATTCCATCGGAAGGTATGGGTGACACATCCTCTTCTTTACAGGTGGCAGCCGGGCAACTCCTGCAGAAAGGCCAGCAGAGCCCCACTCACACCGGGCCACCAACAAAGCCTTGGCCCCTCACTCCCTCCCACCAGCACAGCCCCGAGACTGCTGACGGGGCAGAGAATATGGAGTCAGGCACAACTTCAGGGGCTATTGCTGCCTGGAGCGCTGTTTATATTGACCTCAACCAGGCACACCTGGGGAGGGCCGGCCGGCAGGGTAAGGCTGCCCAGGTCAGCTAATCCACAACCCTCAGGGAATCACATTGTTGAAAATGGACCTCGCTAAGGCAGAATAGAAGCCAAGGAAAAAAAGGACACAATGCCATTTGCAGCCCCGTAGATGAGTCTAGAGGTAATCACGTGACTTGGAGTAAGTCAGAAAGTGAAAGACACATATCGTATCATATCACTTATAGGTATTACCTAAAAATGGATACCAGGGCAGATATTTCCACGGAGAAGGGCAATCACAGATTCATTAAACAAACTTAGGGTTCACCAATGGAAAGGTGTGAGGATTGGTTTCATTACGATATCGGGGTTAACAGACATAATCAAACACAGGTGACATATATAATCACCAAAGACCTACGGAATACCAAGAGAAGACTACTCAACATTCTGTCCTAACGTACATGGGAAAAGGATCCCAGGAAGAACAGACATCTGTATATGTGTAAAAGAACCACATCTTCCACACCTACAACAAGCCAAACATTGTAATCAAACTTGCTGTAATAGAAAAAAAAAGTAAAAACACGAACAAGAAGTAGTGAGACAAACTTGAGGGGCTTTCTCCTGGCACATTCCATTCTAAATTCCAATCTAGAACACGACTTCCATTGAGGCTCTGTTGTTCTAGTAACCAGATTTGGTAAGGGAGAACTGCTGCCACCTTGTGGCCGTTTCACGCAACAGCAGCTTTAATCCCAGCGCTAATGGTTAGTTGATATTCAAAATCATTGCAGGCCTGTAAATGACACCTGCCCTGAAAACAAATCCTGGGGTCACATATGGACCAAAAAATTCAAAGGACGTCCATATTTCAAAACGACCATTTCAAAAGGCATATTTTACGCACATTAGTGTTCTGCTTCTTTTTCTTTCTTTCCTTTTTTTTAAAAAAATGGGAATGGAAAAAGGCATCCCTCAGAATGGGCGAAAACAGTTGCAAATGAATCAATGGACAAAGGTTTAATCTCCAATATATATATAAACAACTCATGCAGCTTAATATTAAAAAAACAAACAACCCAATACAAAAATGGGCAGAAGATCTAAAGAGACGTTTCTTCAAAGAAGACACAGAGATGGCCAAGACGCCCATGAAAAGCTGCTCAACAGCACTAATTATTAGAGAAATGCAAATCAAAACTACAATGAGGTATCACCTCACACCTGTTAGAATCGGCATCATCAGAAAATCTACAAACAACAAATTCTGGGGAGGGTGTGGACAAAAGGAGCCCTCTTCCACTATTGGTGGGGATGTAAATTGATACAGTCACTATGGAGAACAGTATGGAGTTTCCTTAAAAAAACTAGAAATAGAATTACCATCTGATCCAGCAATCCCACTTCTGGGCATATACCCAGAGAAAACCATAAATCAAAAAGGCACATTCACCACAATGTTCATTGCAGCACTATTTACAATAGCCAGGTAATGCAAGCAACCTAAATGCCCACAGACAGATGAATGGATAAAGATGTGGTACACATATAAAATGGAATATTACTCAGCCAAAAAAAGGAATGAAACTGGGTCATTTGTAGAGACATCGATGGATCTAGAGACTGTCATACAGAATGAAGTAAGCCAGAAAGAGGAAAACAAATATTGTATATTAATGCATATATGTGGAACCTAAAAAATGGTACAGATGAACTCGTTTTCAGGGAAGAAATAGAGACACAGAGGTAGAGAACAAACGTATGGACACCAAGTGTGGGAAGCCATGGGGTGGTGGTGGTGGGATGAGTTGGGAGATTGGGATTGACCTGTATACATGTATATGCATAAAACACATAACTAATAATAACCTGCTGTATAAAAAAATAAATACAATTAAATTTCCAAATTTTAAAAAATAAAATTTTAAAATAAAACAGAAAAAAGTTCTTCCCTTCACACAGATGTATTTATAGGAATGAATTATTTCCATGCTTATATCTATAAATACATAAAAGAGGAATCAAATCTAACTTGAACCATAAAAGAAAAAAAAACCTGAACCCACCAGTTATACAGAGGGAAACCCTATCAGGGCACTTGCTCCAGCGGTAAACAATTCTGAAATTGGTCAGAGGTGGGGAATCACCTCCCATACAGCCAGCAACCCACCCCCATGCAAGGAGCGTCCTCATTGCAAAGCTGGGGGACCGTGCTGAGGCATCTGTGAGTAAACGTGAGCTGAGCCCCAGGCCAGCTGCTGCTGAACTGTTCCCACCCTTCCCAGGTAAAACACCTGAATATGTACAAGGGCTTGAAAGCCTAGAGGAAGGGCCGTGGAGCCACACCAGCGACAGCACGCAGGCCAACTTGGTGCCTGCAGGCCAGCCAGGATGGTCCTGGCCCCGGGGGCTCTTCTGGAAGCTTTCTATTGCCCTGCCTGAGATACCCCTCCTGTCCCGGCCTCCACTGCTTTTATCCTTCCTCACCTCTGTCCGGAGAGAAATTCCATCGGAAGGTATGGGTGACACATCCTCTTCTCTACAGGTGGCAGCCTGGCAACTCCTGCAGAAAGGCCAGCAGAGCCCCACTCACACCGAGCCACCAACAAAGCCTTGGCCCCTCACTCCCTCCCACCAGCACAGCCCCGAGACTGCTGACGGGGCAGAGAATATGGAGTCAGGCACAACTTCAGGGGCTATTGCTGCCTGGAGCGCTGTTTATATTGACCTCAACCAGGCACACCTGGGGTGGGCCGGCCGGCAGGGTAAGGCTGCCCAGGTCAGCTAATCCACAACCCTCAGGGAATCACATTGTTGAAAATGGACCTCGCTAAGGCAGAAGAGAAGCCAAGGAAAAAAAGGACACAATGCCATTTGCAGCCCCGTAAATGAGTCTAGAGGTAATCACGTGACTTGGAGTAAGTCAGAAAGTGAAAGACACATATCGTATCATATCACTTATAGGTATTACCTAAAAATGGATACCAGGGCAGATATTTCCACGGAGAAGGGCAATCACAGTTTCATTAAACAAACTTAGGGTTCACCAATGGAAAGGTGTGAGGATTGGTTTCATTACGATATCGGGGTTAACAGACATAATCAAACACAGGTGACATATATAATCACCAAAGACCTACGGAATACCAAGAGAAGACTACTCAACATTCTGTCCTAACGTACATGGGAAAAGGATCCCAGGAAGAACAGACATCTGTATATGTGTAAAAGAACCACATCTTCCACACCTACAACAAGCCAAACATTGTAATCAAACTTGCTGTAATAGAAAAAAAAAGTAAAAACACGAACAAGAAGTAGTGAGACAAACTTGAGGGGCTTTCTCCTGGCACATTCCATTCTAAATTCCAATCTAGAACACGACTTCCATTGAGGCTCTGTTGCTCTAGTAACCAGATTTGGTAAGGGAGAACTGCTGCCACCTTGTGGCCGTTTCACGCAACAGCAGCTTTAATCCCAGCGCTAATGGTCAGTTGATATTCAAAATCATTGCAGGCCTGTAAATGACACCTGCCCTGAAAACAAATCCTGGGGTCACATATCGACCAAAAAATTCAAAGGACGTCCATATTTCAAAACGACCATTTCAAAAGGCATATTTTACGCACATTAGTGTTCTGCTTCTTTTTCTTTCTTTCCTTTTTTGTTAAAAAAACGGGAATGGAAAAAGGCATCCCTCAGAATGGGAGAAAATTGTTGCAAATGAATCAATGGACAGAGGTTTAATCTCCAATATATATATAAACAGCTCATGCAGCTTAATATTAAAAAAACAAACAACCCAATACAAAAATGGGCAGAAGATCTAAAGAGACGTTTCTTCAAAGAAGACACAGAGATAGCCAAGACGCCCATGAAAAGCTGCTCAACAGCACTAATTATTAGAGAAATGCAAATCAAAACTACAATGAGGTATCACCTCACACCTGTTAGAATCGGCATCATCAGAAAATCTACAAACAACAAATTCTGGGGAGGGTGTGGACAAAAGGAGCCCTCTTCCACTATTGGTGGGGATGTAAATTGATACAGTCACTATGGAGAACAGTATGGAGTTTCCTTAAAAAAACTAGAAATAGAATTACCATCTGATCCAGCAATCCCACTTCTGGGCATATACCCAGAGAAAACCATAAATCAAAAAGGCACATTCACCACAATGTTCATTGCAGCACTATTTACAATAGCCAGGTAATGCAAGCAACCTAAATGCCCACAGACAGATGAATGGATAAAGATGTGGTACATATATAAAATGGAATATTACTCAGCCATAAAAAGGAATGAAACTGGGTCATTTGTAGAGACATCGATGGATCTAGAGACTGTCATACAGAATGAAGTAAGTCAGAAAGAGGAAAACAAATATTGTATATTAATGCATATATGTGGAACCTAATAAATGGTACAGATGAACTGGTTTGCAGGGAAGAAATTGAGACACAGAGGTAGAGAACAAACGTATGGACACCAAGTGTGGGAAGCCATGGGGTGGTTGGGATGGAATGAGTTGGGAGATTGGGATTGACCTGTATACATGTATATGCATAAAATACATAACTAATAATAACCTGCTGTATAAAAAAATAAATAAAATTAAATTTCAAAATTTTAAAAAATAAAATTTTAAAATAAAACAGAAAAAAGTTATTCCCTTCACACAGATGTATTTATAGGAATGAATTATTTCCATGCTTATATCTATAAATACATAAAAGAGGAATCAAATCTAACTTGAACCATAAAAGAAAAAAAAAACCTGAACCCACCAGTTATACAGAGGGAAACCCTATCAGGGCACTTGCTCCAGCGGTAAACAATTCTGAAATTGGTCAGAGGTGGGGAATCACCTCCCATACAGCCAGCAACCCACCCCCCATGCAAGGAGCGTCCTCATTGCAAAGCTGGGGGACCGTGCTGAGGCATCTGTGAGTAAACGTGAGCTGAGCCCCAGGCCAGCTGCTGCTGAACTGTTCCCACCCTTCCCAGGTAAAACACCTGAATATGTACAAGGGCTTGAAAGCCTAGAGGAAGGGCCGTGGAGCCACACCAGCGACAGCACGCAGGCCAACTTGGTGCCTGCAGGCCAGCCAGGATGGTCCTGGCCCCGGGCGCTCTTCTGGAAGCTTTCTATTGCCCTGCCTGAGATACCCCTCCTGTCCCGGCCCCCACTGCTTTTTTCCTTCCTCACCTCTGTCCGGAGAGAAATTCCATCGGAAGGTATGGGTGACACATCCTCTTCTTTACAGGTGGCAGCCTGGCAACTCCTGCAGAAAGGCCAGCAGAGCCCCACTCACACCGGGCCACCAACAAAGCCTTGGCCCCTCACTCCCTCCCACCAGCACAGCCCCGAGACTGCTGACGGGGCAGAGAATATGGAGTCAGGCACAACTTCAGGGGCTATTGCTGCCTGGAGCACTGTTTATATTGACCTCAACCAGGTACACCTGGGGAGGGCCGGCCGGCAGGGTAAGGCTGCCCAGGTCAGCTAATCCACAACCCTCAGGGAACCACATTGTTGAAAATGGACCTCGCTAAGGCAGAAGAGAAGCCAAGGAAAAAAAGGACACAATGCCATTTGCAGCCCCGTAGATGAGTCTAGAGGTAATCACGTGACTTGGAGTAAGTCAGAAAGTGAAAGACACATATCGTATCATATCACTTATAGGTATTACCTAAAAATGGATACCAGGGCAGATATTTCCACGGAGAAGGGCAATCACAGATTCATTAAACAAACTTATGGTTCACCAATGGAAAGGTGTGAGGATTGGTTTCATTACGATATCGGGGTTAACAGACATAATCAAACACAGGTGACATATATAATCACCAAAGACCTACGGAATACCAAGAGAAGACTACTCAACATTCTGTCCTAACGTACATGGGAAAAGGATCCCAGGAAGAACAGACATCTGTATATGTGTAAAAGAACCACATCTTCCACACCTACAACAAGCCAAACATTGTAATCAAACTTGCTGTAATAGAAAAAAAATTAAAAACACGAACAAGAAGTAGTGAGACAAACTTGAGGGGCTTTCTCCTGGCACATTCCATTCTAAATTCCAATCTAGAACACGACTTCCATTGAGGCTCTGTTGCTCTAGTAACCAGATTTGGTAAGGGAGAACTGCTGCCACCTTGTGGCCGTTTCACGCAACAGCAGCTTTAATCCCAGTGCTAATGGTTAGTTGATATTCAAAATCATTGCAGGCCTGTAAATGACACCTGCCCTGAAAACAAATCCTGGGGTCACATATCGACCAAAAAATTCAAAGGACGTCCATATTTCAAAACGACCATTTCAAAAGGCATATTTTACGCACATTAGTGTTCTGCTTCTTTTTCTTTCTTTCCTTTTTTGTTAAAAAAACGGGAATGGAAAAAGGCATCCCTCAGAATGGGCGAAAACAGTTGCAAATGAATCAATGGACAAAGGTTTAATCTCCAATATATATATAAACAGCTCATGCAGCTTAATATTAAAAAAACAAACAACCCAATACAAAAATGGGCAGAAGATCTAAAGAGACGTTTCTTCAAAGAAGACACAGAGATGGCCAAGACGCCCATGAAAAGCTGCTCAACAGCACTAATTATTAGAGAAATGCAAATCAAAACTACAATGAGGTATCACCTCACACCTGTTAGAATCGGCATCATCAGAAAATCTACAAACAACAAATTCTGGGGAGGGTGTGGACAAAAGGAGCCCTCTTCCACTATTGGTGGGGATGTAAATTGATACAGTCACTATGGAGAACAGTATGGAGTTTCCTTAAAAAAACTAGAAATAGAATTACCATCTGATCCAGCAATCCCACTTCTGGGCATATACCCAGAGAAAACCATAAATCAAAAAGGCACATTCACCACAATGTTCATTGCAGCACTATTTACAATAGCCAGGTAATGCAAGCAACCTAAATGCCCACAGACAGATGAATGGATAAAGATGTGGTACACATATAAAATGGAATATTACTCAGCCAAAAAAAGGAATGAAACTGGGCCATTTGTAGAGACATCGATGGATCTAGAGACTGTCATACAGAATGAAGTAAGCCAGAAAGAGGAAAACAAATATTGTATATTAATGCATATATGTGGAACCTAAAAAATGGTACAGATGAACTCGTTTTCAGGGAAGAAATAGAGACACAGAGGTAGAGAACAAACGTATGGACACCAAGTGTGGGAAGCCATGGGGTGGTGGTGGTGGGATGAGTTGGGAGATTGGGATTGACCTGTATACATGTATATGCATAAAACACATAACTAATAATAACCTGCTGTATAAAAAAATAAATACAATTAAATTTCAAAATTTTAAAAAATAAAATTTTAAAATAAAACAGAAAAAAGTTCTTCCCTTCACACAGATGTATTTATAGGAATGAATTATTTCCATGCTTATATCTATAAATACATAAAAGAGGAATCAAATCTAACTTGAACCATAAAAGAAAAAAAACCTGAACCCACCAGTTATACAGAGGGAAACCCTATCAGGGCACTTGCTCCAGCGGTAAACAATTCTGAAATTGGTCAGAGGTGGGGAATCACCTCCCATACAGCCAGCAACCCACCCCCCATGCAAGGAGCGTCCTCATTGCAAAGCTGGGGGACCATGCTGAGGCATCTGTGAGTAAACGTGAGCTGAGCCCCAGGCCAGCTGCTGCTGAACTGTTCCCACCCTTCCCAGGTAAAACACCTGAATATGTACAAGGGCTTGAAAGCCTAGAGGAAGGGCCGTGGAACCACACCAGCGACAGCACGCAGGCCAACTTGGTGCCTGCAGGCCAGCCAGGATGGTCCTGGCCCCGGGCGCTCTTCTGGAAGCTTTCTATTGCCCTGCCTGAGATACCCCTCCTGTCCCGGCCCCCACTGCTTTTTTCCTTCCTCACCTCTGTCCGGAGAGAAATTCCATCGGAAGGTATGGGTGACACATCCTCTTCTTTACAGGTGGCAGCCTGGCAACTCCTGCAGAAAGGCCAGCAGAGCCCCACTCACACCGGGCCACCAACAAAGCCTTGGCCCCTCACTCCCTCCCACCAGCACAGCCCCGAGACTGCTGACGGGGCAGAGAATATGGAGTCAGGCACAACTTCAGGGGCTATTGCTGCCTGGAGCACTGTTTATATTGACCTCAACCAGGCACACCTGGGGAGGGCCGGCCGGCAGGGTAAGGCTGCCCAGGTCAGCTAATCCACAACCCTCAGGGAACCACATTGTTGAAAATGGACCTCGCTAAGGCAGAAGAGAAGCCAAGGAAAAAAAGGACACAATGCCATTTGCAGCCCCGTAGATGAGTCTAGAGGTAATCACGTGACTTGGAGTAAGTCAGAAAGTGAAAGACACATATCGTATCATATCACTTATAGGTATTACCTAAAAATGGATACCAGGGCAGATATTTCCACGGAGAAGGGCAATCACAGATTCATTAAACAAACTTATGGTTCACCAATGGAAAGGTGTGAGGATTGGTTTCATTACGATATCGGGGTTAACAGACATAATCAAACACAGGTGACATATATAATCACCAAAGACCTACGGAATACCAAGAGAAGACTACTCAACATTCTGTCCTAACGTACATGGGAAAAGGATCCCAGGAAGAACAGACATCTGTATATGTGTAAAAGAACCACATCTTCCACACCTACAACAAGCCAAACATTGTAATCAAACTTGCTGTAATAGAAAAAAAATTAAAAACACGAACAAGAAGTAGTGAGACAAACTTGAGGGGCTTTCTCCTGGCACATTCCATTCTAAATTCCAATCTAGAACACGACTTCCATTGAGGCTCTGTTGCTCTAGTAACCAGATTTGGTAAGGGAGAACTGCTGCCACCTTGTGGCCGTTTCACGCAACAGCAGCTTTAATCCCAGCGCTAATGGTTAGTTGATATTCAAAATCATTGCAGGCCTGTAAATGACACCTGCCCTGAAAACAAATCCTGGGGTCACATATCGACCAAAAAATTCAAAGGACGTCCATATTTCAAAACGACCATTTCAAAAGGCATATTTTACGCACATTAGTGTTCTGCTTCTTTTTCTTTCTTTCCTTTTTTGTTAAAAAAACGGGAATGGAAAAAGGCATCCCTCAGAATGGGCGAAAACAGTTGCAAATGAATCAATGGACAAAGGTTTAATCTCCAATATATATATAAACAGCTCATGCAGCTTAATATTAAAAAAACAAACAACCCAATACAAAAATGGGCAGAAGATCTAAAGAGACGTTTCTTCAAAGAAGACACAGAGATGGCCAAGACGCCCATGAAAAGCTGCTCAACAGCACTAATTATTAGAGAAATGCAAATCAAAACTACAATGAGGTATCACCTCACACCTGTTAGAATCGGCATCATCAGAAAATCTACAAACAACAAATTCTGGGGAGGGTGTGGACAAAAGGAGCCCTCTTCCACTATTGGTGGGGATGTAAATTGATACAGTCACTATGGAGAACAGTATGGAGTTTCCTTAAAAAAACTAGAAATAGAATTACCATCTGATCCAGCAATCCCACTTCTGGGCATATACCCAGAGAAAACCATAAATCAAAAAGGCACATTCACCACAATGTTCATTGCAGCACTATTTACAATAGCCAGGTAATGCAAGCAACCTAAATGCCCACAGACAGATGAATGGATAAAGATGTGGTACACATATAAAATGGAATATTACTCAGCCAAAAAAAGGAATGAAACTGGGCCATTTGTAGAGACATCGATGGATCTAGAGACTGTCATACAGAATGAAGTAAGCCAGAAAGAGGAAAACAAATATTGTATATTAATGCATATATGTGGAACCTAAAAAATGGTACAGATGAACTCGTTTTCAGGGAAGAAATAGAGACACAGAGGTAGAGAACAAACGTATGGACACCAAGTGTGGGAAGCCATGGGGTGGTGGTGGTGGGATGAGTTGGGAGATTGGGATTGACCTGTATACATGTATATGCATAAAACACATAACTAATAATAACCTGCTGTATAAAAAAATAAATACAATTAAATTTCAAAATTTTAAAAAATAAAATTTTAAAATAAAACAGAAAAAAGTTCTTCCCTTCACACAGATGTATTTATAGGAATGAATTATTTCCATGCTTATATCTATAAATACATAAAAGAGGAATCAAATCTAACTTGAACCATAAAAGAAAAAAAACCTGAACCCACCAGTTATACAGAGGGAAACCCTATCAGGGCACTTGCTCCAGCGGTAAACAATTCTGAAATTGGTCAGAGGTGGGGAATCACCTCCCATACAGCCAGCAACCCACCCCCCATGCAAGGAGCGTCCTCATTGCAAAGCTGGGGGACCATGCTGAGGCATCTGTGAGTAAACGTGAGCTGAGCCCCAGGCCAGCTGCTGCTGAACTGTTCCCACCCTTCCCAGGTAAAACACCTGAATATGTACAAGGGCTTGAAAGCCTAGAGGAAGGGCCGTGGAACCACACCAGCGACAGCACGCAGGCCAACTTGGTGCCTGCAGGCCAGCCAGGATGGTCCTGGCCCCGGGCGCTCTTCTGGAAGCTTTCTATTGCCCTGCCTGAGATACCCCTCCTGTCCCGGCCCCCACTGCTTTTTTCCTTCCTCACCTCTGTCCGGAGAGAAATTCCATCGGAAGGTATGGGTGACACATCCTCTTCTTTACAGGTGGCAGCCTGGCAACTCCTGCAGAAAGGCCAGCAGAGCCCCACTCACACCGGGCCACCAACAAAGCCTTGGCCCCTCACTCCCTCCCACCAGCACAGCCCCGAGACTGCTGACGGGGCAGAGAATATGGAGTCAGGCACAACTTCAGGGGCTATTGCTGCCTGGAGCGCTGTTTATATTGACCTCAACCAGGCACACCTGGGGAGGGCCGGCCGGCAGGGTAAGGCTGCCCAGGTCAGCTAATCCACAACCCTCAGGGAACCACATTGTTGAAAATGGACCTCGCTAAGGCAGAAGAGAAGCCAAGGAAAAAAAGGACACAATGCCATTTGCAGCCCCGTAGATGAGTCTAGAGGTAATCACGTGACTTGGAGTAAGTCAGAAAGTGAAAGACACATATCGTATCATATCACTTATAGGTATTACCTAAAAATGGATACCAGGGCAGATATTTCCACGGAGAAGGGCAATCACAGATTCATTAAACAAACTTATGGTTCACCAATGGAAAGGTGTGAGGATTGGTTTCATTACGATATCGGGGTTAACAGACATAATCAAACACAGGTGACATATATAATCACCAAAGACCTACGGAATACCAAGAGAAGACTACTCAACATTCTGTCCTAACGTACATGGGAAAAGGATCCCAGGAAGAACAGACATCTGTATATGTGTAAAAGAACCACATCTTCCACACCTACAACAAGCCAAACATTGTAATCAAACTTGCTGTAATAGAAAAAAAATTAAAAACACGAACAAGAAGTAGTGAGACAAACTTGAGGGGCTTTCTCCTGGCACATTCCATTCTAAATTCCAATCTAGAACACGACTTCCATTGAGGCTCTGTTGCTCTAGTAACCAGATTTGGTAAGGGAGAACTGCTGCCACCTTGTGGCCGTTTCACGCAACAGCAGCTTTAATCCCAGCGCTAATGGTTAGTTGATATTCAAAATCATTGCAGGCCTGTAAATGACACCTGCCCTGAAAACAAATCCTGGGGTCACATATCGACCAAAAAATTCAAAGGACGTCCATATTTCAAAACGACCATTTCAAAAGGCATATTTTACGCACATTAGTGTTCTGCTTCTTTTTCTTTCTTTCCTTTTTTGTTAAAAAAACGGGAATGGAAAAAGGCATCCCTCAGAATGGGCGAAAACAGTTGCAAATGAATCAATGGACAAAGGTTTAATCTCCAATATATATATAAACAGCTCATGCAGCTTAATATTAAAAAAACAAACAACCCAATACAAAAATGGGCAGAAGATCTAAAGAGACGTTTCTTCAAAGAAGACACAGAGATGGCCAAGACGCCCATGAAAAGCTGCTCAACAGCACTAATTATTAGAGAAATGCAAATCAAAACTACAATGAGGTATCACCTCACACCTGTTAGAATCGGCATCATCAGAAAATCTACAAACAACAAATTCTGGGGAGGGTGTGGACAAAAGGAGCCCTCTTCCACTATTGGTGGGGATGTAAATTGATACAGTCACTATGGAGAACAGTATGGAGTTTCCTTAAAAAAACTAGAAATAGAATTACCATCTGATCCAGCAATCCCACTTCTGGGCATATACCCAGAGAAAACCATAAATCAAAAAGGCACATTCACCACAATGTTCATTGCAGCACTATTTACAATAGCCAGGTAATGCAAGCAACCTAAATGCCCACAGACAGATGAATGGATAAAGATGTGGTACACATATAAAATGGAATATTACTCAGCCAAAAAAAGGAATGAAACTGGGCCATTTGTAGAGACATCGATGGATCTAGAGACTGTCATACAGAATGAAGTAAGCCAGAAAGAGGAAAACAAATATTGTATATTAATGCATATATGTGGAACCTAAAAAATGGTACAGATGAACTCGTTTTCAGGGAAGAAATAGAGACACAGAGGTAGAGAACAAACGTATGGACACCAAGTGTGGGAAGCCATGGGGTGGTGGTGGTGGGATGAGTTGGGAGATTGGGATTGACCTGTATACATGTATATGCATAAAACACATAACTAATAATAACCTGCTGTATAAAAAAATAAATACAATTAAATTTCAAAATTTTAAAAAATAAAATTTTAAAATAAAACAGAAAAAAGTTCTTCCCTTCACACAGATGTATTTATAGGAATGAATTATTTCCATGCTTATATCTATAAATACATAAAAGAGGAATCAAATCTAACTTGAACCATAAAAGAAAAAAAACCTGAACCCACCAGTTATACAGAGGGAAACCCTATCAGGGCACTTGCTCCAGCGGTAAACAATTCTGAAATTGGTCAGAGGTGGGGAATCACCTCCCATACAGCCAGCAACCCACCCCCCATGCAAGGAGCGTCCTCATTGCAAAGCTGGGGGACCATGCTGAGGCATCTGTGAGTAAACGTGAGCTGAGCCCCAGGCCAGCTGCTGCTGAACTGTTCCCACCCTTCCCAGGTAAAACACCTGAATATGTACAAGGGCTTGAAAGCCTAGAGGAAGGGCCGTGGAACCACACCAGCGACAGCACGCAGGCCAACTTGGTGCCTGCAGGCCAGCCAGGATGGTCCTGGCCCCGGGCGCTCTTCTGGAAGCTTTCTATTGCCCTGCCTGAGATACCCCTCCTGTCCCGGCCCCCACTGCTTTTTTCCTTCCTCACCTCTGTCCGGAGAGAAATTCCATCGGAAGGTATGGGTGACACATCCTCTTCTTTACAGGTGGCAGCCTGGCAACTCCTGCAGAAAGGCCAGCAGAGCCCCACTCACACCGGGCCACCAACAAAGCCTTGGCCCCTCACTCCCTCCCACCAGCACAGCCCCGAGACTGCTGACGGGGCAGAGAATATGGAGTCAGGCACAACTTCAGGGGCTATTGCTGCCTGGAGCACTGTTTATATTGACCTCAACCAGGCACACCTGGGGAGGGCCGGCCGGCAGGGTAAGGCTGCCCAGGTCAGCTAATCCACAACCCTCAGGGAACCACATTGTTGAAAATGGACCTCGCTAAGGCAGAAGAGAAGCCAAGGAAAAAAAGGACACAATGCCATTTGCAGCCCCGTAGATGAGTCTAGAGGTAATCACGTGACTTGGAGTAAGTCAGAAAGTGAAAGACACATATCGTATCATATCACTTATAGGTATTACCTAAAAATGGATACCAGGGCAGATATTTCCACGGAGAAGGGCAATCACAGATTCATTAAACAAACTTATGGTTCACCAATGGAAAGGTGTGAGGATTGGTTTCATTACGATATCGGGGTTAACAGACATAATCAAACACAGGTGACATATATAATCACCAAAGACCTACGGAATACCAAGAGAAGACTACTCAACATTCTGTCCTAACGTACATGGGAAAAGGATCCCAGGAAGAACAGACATCTGTATATGTGTAAAAGAACCACATCTTCCACACCTACAACAAGCCAAACATTGTAATCAAACTTGCTGTAATAGAAAAAAAATTAAAAACACGAACAAGAAGTAGTGAGACAAACTTGAGGGGCTTTCTCCTGGCACATTCCATTCTAAATTCCAATCTAGAACACGACTTCCATTGAGGCTCTGTTGCTCTAGTAACCAGATTTGGTAAGGGAGAACTGCTGCCACCTTGTGGCCGTTTCACGCAACAGCAGCTTTAATCCCAGCGCTAATGGTTAGTTGATATTCAAAATCATTGCAGGCCTGTAAATGACACCTGCCCTGAAAACAAATCCTGGGGTCACATATCGACCAAAAAATTCAAAGGACGTCCATATTTCAAAACGACCATTTCAAAAGGCATATTTTACGCACATTAGTGTTCTGCTTCTTTTTCTTTCTTTCCTTTTTTGTTAAAAAAACGGGAATGGAAAAAGGCATCCCTCAGAATGGGCGAAAACAGTTGCAAATGAATCAATGGACAAAGGTTTAATCTCCAATATATATATAAACAGCTCATGCAGCTTAATATTAAAAAAACAAACAACCCAATACAAAAATGGGCAGAAGATCTAAAGAGACGTTTCTTCAAAGAAGACACAGAGATGGCCAAGACGCCCATGAAAAGCTGCTCAACAGCACTAATTATTAGAGAAATGCAAATCAAAACTACAATGAGGTATCACCTCACACCTGTTAGAATCGGCATCATCAGAAAATCTACAAACAACAAATTCTGGGGAGGGTGTGGACAAAAGGAGCCCTCTTCCACTATTGGTGGGGATGTAAATTGATACAGTCACTATGGAGAACAGTATGGAGTTTCCTTAAAAAAACTAGAAATAGAATTACCATCTGATCCAGCAATCCCACTTCTGGGCATATACCCAGAGAAAACCATAAATCAAAAAGGCACATTCACCACAATGTTCATTGCAGCACTATTTACAATAGCCAGGTAATGCAAGCAACCTAAATGCCCACAGACAGATGAATGGATAAAGATGTGGTACACATATAAAATGGAATATTACTCAGCCAAAAAAAGGAATGAAACTGGGCCATTTGTAGAGACATCGATGGATCTAGAGACTGTCATACAGAATGAAGTAAGCCAGAAAGAGGAAAACAAATATTGTATATTAATGCATATATGTGGAACCTAAAAAATGGTACAGATGAACTCGTTTTCAGGGAAGAAATAGAGACACAGAGGTAGAGAACAAACGTATGGACACCAAGTGTGGGAAGCCATGGGGTGGTGGTGGTGGGATGAGTTGGGAGATTGGGATTGACCTGTATACATGTATATGCATAAAACACATAACTAATAATAACCTGCTGTATAAAAAAATAAATACAATTAAATTTCAAAATTTTAAAAAATAAAATTTTAAAATAAAACAGAAAAAAGTTCTTCCCTTCACACAGATGTATTTATAGGAATGAATTATTTCCATGCTTATATCTATAAATACATAAAAGAGGAATCAAATCTAACTTGAACCATAAAAGAAAAAAAACCTGAACCCACCAGTTATACAGAGGGAAACCCTATCAGGGCACTTGCTCCAGCGGTAAACAATTCTGAAATTGGTCAGAGGTGGGGAATCACCTCCCATACAGCCAGCAACCCACCCCCCATGCAAGGAGCGTCCTCATTGCAAAGCTGGGGGACCATGCTGAGGCATCTGTGAGTAAACGTGAGCTGAGCCCCAGGCCAGCTGCTGCTGAACTGTTCCCACCCTTCCCAGGTAAAACACCTGAATATGTACAAGGGCTTGAAAGCCTAGAGGAAGGGCCGTGGAACCACACCAGCGACAGCACGCAGGCCAACTTGGTGCCTGCAGGCCAGCCAGGATGGTCCTGGCCCCGGGCGCTCTTCTGGAAGCTTTCTATTGCCCTGCCTGAGATACCCCTCCTGTCCCGGCCCCCACTGCTTTTTTCCTTCCTCACCTCTGTCCGGAGAGAAATTCCATCGGAAGGTATGGGTGACACATCCTCTTCTTTACAGGTGGCAGCCGGGCAACTCCTGCAGAAAGGCCAGCAGAGCCCCACTCACACCGGGCCACCAACAAAGCCTTGGCCCCTCACTCCCTCCCACCAGCACAGCCCCGAGACTGCTGACGGGGCAGAGAATATGGAGTCAGGCACAACTTCAGGGGCTATTGCTGCCTGGAGCGCTGTTTATATTGACCTCAACCAGGCACACCTGGGGAGGGCCGGCCGGCAGGGTAAGGCTGCCCAGGTCAGCTAATCCACAACCCTCAGGGAATCACATTGTTGAAAATGGACCTCGCTAAGGCAGAATAGAAGCCAAGGAAAAAAAGGACACAATGCCATTTGCAGCCCCGTAGATGAGTCTAGAGGTAATCACGTGACTTGGAGTAAGTCAGAAAGTGAAAGACACATATCGTATCATATCACTTATAGGTATTACCTAAAAATGGATACCAGGGCAGATATTTCCACGGAGAAGGGCAATCACAGATTCATTAAACAAACTTAGGGTTCACCAATGGAAAGGTGTGAGGATTGGTTTCATTACGATATCGGGGTTAACAGACATAATCAAACACAGGTGACATATATAATCACCAAAGACCTACGGAATACCAAGAGAAGACTACTCAACATTCTGTCCTAACGTACATGGGAAAAGGATCCCAGGAAGAACAGACATCTGTATATGTGTAAAAGAACCACATCTTCCACACCTACAACAAGCGAAACATTGTAATCAAACTTGCTGTAATAGAAAAAAAAAGTAAAAACACGAACAAGAAGTAGTGAGACAAACTTGAGGGGCTTTCTCCTGGCACATTCCATTCTAAATTCCAATCTAGAACACGACTTCCATTGAGGCTCTGTTGCTCTAGTAACCAGATTTGGTAAGGGAGAACTGCTGCCACCTTGTGGCCGTTTCACGCAACAGCAGCTTTAATCCCAGCGCTAATGGTTAGTTGATATTCAAAATCATTGCAGGCCTGTAAATGACACCTGCCCTGAAAACAAATCCTGGGGTCACATATCGACCAAAAAATTCAAAGGACGTCCATATTTCAAAACGACCATTTCAAAAGGCATATTTTACGCACATTAGTGTTCTGCTTCTTTTTCTTTCTTTCCTTTTTTTTAAAAAAATGGGAATGGAAAAAGGCATCCCTCAGAATGGTCGAAAACAGTTGCAAATGAATCAATGGACAAAGGTTTAATCTGCAATATATATATAAACAGCTCATGCAGCTTAATATTAAAAAAACAAACAACCCAATACAAAAATGGGCAGAAGATCTAAAGAGACGTTTCTTCAAAGAAGACACAGAGATGGCCAAGACGCCCATGAAAAGCTGCTCAACAGCACTAATTATTAGAGAAATGCAAATCAAAACTACAATGAGGTATCACCTCACACCTGTTAGAATCGGCATCATCAGAAAATCTACAAACAACAAATTCTGGGGAGGGTGTGGACAAAAGGAGCCCTCTTCCACTATTGGTGGGGATGTAAATTGATACAGTCACTATGGAGAACAGTATGGAGTTTCCTTAAAAAAACTAGAAATAGAATTACCATCTGATCCAGCAATCCCACTTCTGGGCATATACCCAGAGAAAACCATAAATCAAAAAGGCACATTCACCACAATGTTCATTGCAGCACTATTTACAATAGCCAGGTAATGCAAGCAACCTAAATGCCCACAGACAGATGAATGGATAAAGATGTGGTACACATATAAAATGGAATATTACTCAGCCAAAAAAAGGAATGAAACTGGGCCATTTGTAGAGACATCGATGGATCTAGAGACTGTCATACAGAATGAAGTAAGCCAGAAAGAGGAAAACAAATATTGTATATTAATGCATATATGTGGAACCTAAAAAATGGTACAGATGAACTCGTTTTCAGGGAAGAAATAGAGACACAGAGGTAGAGAACAAACGTATGGACACCAAGTGTGGGAAGCCATGGGGTGGTGGTGGTGGGATGAGTTGGGAGATTGGGATTGACCTGTATACATGTATATGCATAAAACACATAACTAATAATAACCTGCTGTATAAAAAAATAAATACAATTAAATTTCAAAATTTTAAAAAATAAAATTTTAAAATAAAACAGAAAAAAGTTCTTCCCTTCACACAGATGTATTTATAGGAATGAATTATTTCCATGCTTATATCTATAAATACATAAAAGAGGAATCAAATCTAACTTGAACCATAAAAGAAAAAAAACCTGAACCCACCAGTTATACAGAGGGAAACCCTATCAGGGCACTTGCTCCAGCGGTAAACAATTCTGAAATTGGTCAGAGGTGGGGAATCACCTCCCATACAGCCAGCAACCCACCCCCCATGCAAGGAGCGTCCTCATTGCAAAGCTGGGGGACCGTGCTGAGGCATCTGTGAGTAAACGTGAGCTGAGCCCCAGGCCAGCTGCTGCTGAACTGTTCCCACCCTTCCCAGGTAAAATACCTGAATATGTACAAGGGCTTGAAAGCCTAGAGGAAGGGCCGTGGAGCCACACCAGCGACAGCACACAGGCCAACTTGGTGCCTGCAGGCCAGCCAGGATGGTCCTGGCCCCGGGGGCTCTTCTGGAAGCTTTCTATTGCCCTGCCTGAGATACCCCTCCTGTCCCGGCCCCCACTGCTTTTATCCTTCCTCACCTCTGTCCGGAGAGAAATTCCATCGGAAGGTATGGGTGACACATCCTCTTCTTTACAGGTGGCAGCCTGGCAACTCCTGCAGAAAGGCCAGCAGAGCCCCACTCACACCGGGCCACCAACAAAGCCTTGGCCCCTCACTCCCTCCCACCAGCACAGCCCCGAGACTGCTGACGGGGCAGAGAATATGGAGTCAGGCACAACTTCAGGGGCTATTGCTGCCTGGAGCGCTGTTTATATTGACCTCAACCAGGCACACCTGGGGAGGGCCGGCCGGCAGGGTAAGGCTGCCCAGGTCAGCTAATCCACAACCCTCAGGGAATCACATTGTTGAAAATGGACCTCGCTAAGGCAGAAGAGAAGCCAAGGAAAAAAAGGACACAATGCCATTTGCAGCCCCGTAGATGAGTCTAGAGGTAATCACGTGACTTGGAGTAAGTCAGAAAGTGAAAGACACATATCGTATCATATCACTTATAGGTATTACCTAAAAATGGATACCAGGGCAGATATTTCCACGGAGAAGGGCAATCACAGATTCATTAAACAAACTTAGGGTTCACCAATGGAAAGGTGTGAGGATTGGTTTCATTACGATATCGGGGTTAACAGACATAATCAAACACAGGTGACATATATAATCACCAAAGACCTACGGAATACCAAGAGAAGACTACTCAACATTCTGTCCTAACGTACATGGGAAAAGGATCCCAGGAAAACAGACATCTGTATATGTGTAAAAGAACCACATCTTCCACACCTACAACAAGCCAAACATTGTAATCAAACTTGCTGTAATAGAAAAAAAAAGTAAAAACACGAACAAGAAGTAGTGAGACAAACTTGAGGGGCTTTCTCCTGGCACATTCCATTCTAAATTCCAATCTAGAACACGACTTCCATTGAGGCTCTGTTGCTCTAGTAACCAGATTTGGTAAGGGAGAACTGCTGCCACCTTGTGGCCGTTTCACGCAACAGCAGCTTTAATCCCAGCGCTAATGGTTAGTTGATATTCAAAATCATTGCAGGCCTGTAAATGACACCTGCCCTGAAAACAAATCCTGGGGTCACATATCGACCAAAAAATTCAAAGGACGTCCATATTTCAAAACGACCATTTCAAAAGGCATATTTTACGCACATTAGTGTTCTGCTTCTTTTTCTTTCTTTCCTTTTTTGTTAAAAAAACGGGAATGGAAAAAGGCATCCCTCAGAATGGGAGAAAATTGTTGCAAATGAATCAATGGACAGAGGTTTAATCTCCAATATATATATAAACAGCTCATGCAGCTTAATATTAAAAAAACAAACAACCCAATACAAAAATGGGCAGAAGATCTAAAGAGACGTTTCTTCAAAGAAGACACAGAGATGGCCAAGACGCCCATGAAAAGCTGCTCAACAGCACTAATTATTAGAGAAATGCAAATCAAAACTACAATGAGGTATCACCTCACACCTGTTCGAATCGGCATCACCAGAAAATCTACAAACAACAAATTCTGGGGAGGGTGTGGACAAAAGGAGCCCTCTTCCACTATTGGTGGGGATGTAAATTGATACAGTCACTATGGAGAACAGTATGGAGTTTCCTTAAAAAAACTAGAAATAGAATTACCATCTGATCCAGCAATCCCACTTCTGGGCATATACCCAGAGAAAACCATAAATCAAAAAGGCACATTCACCACAATGTTCATTGCAGCACTATTTACAATAGCCAGGTAATGCAAGCAACCTAAATGCCCACAGACAGATGAATGGATAAAGATGTGGTACATATATAAAATGGAATATTACTCAGCCATAAAAAGGAATGAAACTGGGTCATTTGTAGAGACATCGATGGATCTAGAGACTGTCATACAGAATGAAGTAAGTCAGAAAGAGGAAAACAAATATTGTTATTAATGCATATATGTGGAACCTAATAAATGGTACAGATGAACTGGTTTGCAGGGAAGAAATTGAGACACAGAGGTAGAGAACAAACGTATGGACACCAAGTGTGGGAAGCCATGGGGTGGTTGGGATGGAATGAGTTGGGAGATTGGGATTGACCTGAATACATGTATATGCATAAAATACATAACTAATAATAACCTGCTGTATAAAAAAATAAATAAAATTAAATTTCAAAATTTTAAAAAATAAAATTTTAAAATAAAACAGAAAAAAGTTCTTCCCTTCACACAGATGTATTTATAGGAATGAATTATTTCCATGCTTATATCTATAAATACATAAAAGAGGAATCAAATCTAACTTGAACCATAAAAGAAAAAAAAAACCTGAACCCACCAGTTATACAGAGGGAAACCCTATCAGGGCACTTGCTCCAGCGGTAAACAATTCTGAAATTGGTCAGTGGTGGGGAATCACCTCCCATACAGCCAGCAACCCACCCCCCATGCAAGGAGCGTCCTCATTGCAAAGCTGGGGGACCGTGCTGAGGCATCTGTGAGTAAACGTGAGCTGAGCCCCAGGCCAGCTGCTGCTGAACTGTTCCCACCCTTCCCAGGTAAAACACCTGAATATGTACAAGGGCTTGAAAGCCTAGAGGAAGGGCCGTGGAGCCACACCAGCGACAGCACGCAGGCCAACTTGGTGCCTGCAGGCCAGCCAGGATGGTCCTGGCCCCGGGCGCTCTTCTGGAAGCTTTCTATTGCCCTGCCTGAGATACCCCTCCTGTCCCGGCCCCCACTGCTTTTTTCCTTCCTCACCTCTGTCCGGAGAGAAATTCCATCGGAAGGTATGGGTGACACATCCTCTTCTTTACAGGTGGCAGCCTGGCAACTCCTGCAGAAAGGCCAGCAGAGCCCCACTCACACCGGGCCACCAACAAAGCCTTGGCCCCTCACTCCCTCCCACCAGCACAGCCCCGAGACTGCTGACGGGGCAGAGAATATGGAGTCAGGCACAACTTCAGGGGCTATTGCTGCCTGGAGCGCTGTTTATATTGACCTCAACCAGGCACACATGGGGAGGGCCGGCCGGCAGGGTAAGGCTGCCCAGGTCAGCTAATCCACAACCCTCAGGGAATCACATTGTTGAAAATGGACCTCGCTAAGGCAGAATAGAAGCCAAGGAAAAAAAGGACACAATGCCATTTGCAGCCCCGTAGATGAGTCTAGAGGTAATCACGTGACTTGGAGTAAGTCAGAAAGTGAAAGACACATATCGTATCATATCACTTATAGGTATTACCTAAAAATGGATACCAGGGCAGATATTTCCACGGAGAAGGGCAATCACAGATTCATTAAACAAACTTATGGTTCACCAATGGAAAGGTGTGAGGATTGGTTTCATTACGATATCGGGGTTAACAGACATAATCAAACACAGGTGACATATAATCACCAAAGACCTACGGAATACCAAGAGAAGACTACTCAACATTCTGTCCTAACGTACATGGGAAAAGGATCCCAGGAAGAACAGACATCTGTATATGTGTAAAAGAACCACATATTCCACACCTACAACAAGCCAAACATTGTAATCAAACTTGCTGTAACAGAAAAAAAAGGTAAAAACACGAACAAGAAGTAGTGAGACAAACTTGAGGGGCTTTCTCCTGGCACATTCCATTCTAAATTCCAATCTAGAACACGACTTCCATTGAGGCTCTGTTGCTCTAGTAACCAGATTTGGTAAGGGAGAACTGCTGCCACCTTGTGGCCGTTTCACGCAACAGCAGCTTTAATCCCAGCGCTAATGGTTAGTTGATATTCAAAATCATTGCAGGCCTGTAAATGACACCTGCCCTGAAAACAAATCCTGGGGTCACATATCGACCAAAAAATTCAAAGGACGTCCATATTTCAAAACGACCATTTCAAAAGGCATATTTTACGCACATTAGTGTTCTGCTTCTTTTTCTTTCTTTCCTTTTTTGTTAAAAAAACGGGAATGGAAAAAGGCATCCCTCAGAATGGGAGAAAATTGTTGCAAATGAATCAATGGACAAAGGTTTAATCTCCAATATATATATAAACAGCTCATGCAGCTTAATATTAAAAAAACAAACAACCCAATACAAAAATGGGCAGAAGATCTAAAGAGACGTTTCTTCAAAGAAGACACAGAGATGGCCAAGACGCCCATGAAAAGCTGCTCAACAGCACTAATTATTAGAGAAATGCAAATCAAAACTACAATGAGGTATCACCTCACACCTGTTAGAATCGGCATCATCAGAAAATCTACAAACAACAAATCCTGGGGAGGGTGTGGACAAAAGGAGCCCTCTTCCACTATTGGTGGGGATGTAAATTGATACAGTCACTATGGAGAACAGTATGGAGTTTCCTTAAAAAAACTAGAAATAGAATTACCATCTGATCCAGCAATCCCACTTCTGGGCATATACCCAGAGAAAACCATAAATCAAAAAGGCACATTCACCACAATGTTCATTGCAGCACTATTTACAATAGCCAGGTAATGCAAGCAACCTAAATGCCCACAGACAGATGAATGGATAAAGATGTGGTACACATATAAAATGGAATATTACTCAGCCAAAAAAAGGAATGAAACTGGGCCATTTGTAGAGACATCGATGGATCTAGAGACTGTCATACAGAATGAAGTAAGCCAGAAAGAGGAAAACAAATATTGTATATTAATGCATATATGTGGAACCTAAAAAATGGTACAGATGAACTGGTTTTCAGGGAAGAAATAGAGACACAGAGGTAGAGAACAAACGTATGGACACCAAGTGTGGGAAGCCATGGGGTGGTGGTGGTGGGATGAGTTGGGAGATTGGGATTGACCTGTATACATGTATATGCATAAAACACATAACTAATAATAACCTGCTGTATAAAAAAATAAATACAATTAAATTTCAAAATTTTAAAAAATAAAATTTTAAAATAAAACAGAAAAAAGTTCTTCCCTTCACACAGATGTATTTATAGGAATGAATTATTTCCATGCTTATATCTATAAATACATAAAAGAGGAATCAAATCTAACTTGAACCATAAAAGAAAAAAAACCTGAACCCACCAGTTATACAGAGGGAAACCCTATCAGGGCACTTGCTCCAGCGGTAAACAATTCTGAAATTGGTCAGAGGTGGGGAATCACCTCCCATACAGCCAGCAACCCACCCCCCATGCAAGGAGCGTCCTCATTGCAAAGCTGGGGGACCATGCTGAGGCATCTGTGAGTAAACGTGAGCTGAGCCCCAGGCCAGCTGCTGCTGAACTGTTCCCACCCTTCCCAGGTAAAACACCTGAATATGTACAAGGGCTTGAAAGCCTAGAGGAAGGGCCGTGGAGCCACACCAGCGACAGCACGCAGGCCAACTTGGTGCCTGCAGGCCAGCCAGGATGGTCCTGGCCCCGGGGGCTCTTCTGGAAGCTTTCTATTGCCCTGCCTGAGATACCCCTCCTGTCCCGGCCCCCACTGCTTTTTTCCTTCCTCACCTCTGTCCGGAGAGAAATTCCATCGGAAGGTATGGGTGACACATCCTCTTCTTTACAGGTGGCAGCCGGGCAACTCCTGCAGAAAGGCCAGCAGAGCCCCACTCACACCGGGCCACCAACAAAGCCTTGGCCCCTCACTCCCTCCCACCAGCACAGCCCAGAGACTGCTGACGGGGCAGAGAATATGGAGTCAGGCACAACTTCAGGGGCTATTGCTGCCTGGAGCGCTGTTTATATTGACCTCAACCAGGCACACCTGGGGAGGGCCGGCCGGCAGGGTAAGGCTGCCCAGGTCAGCTAATCCACAACCCTCAGGGAATCACATTGTTGAAAATGGACCTCGCTAAGGCAGAATAGAAGCCAAGGAAAAAAAGGACACAATGCCATTTGCAGCCCCGTAGATGAGTCTAGAGGTAATCACGTGACTTGGAGTAAGTCAGAAAGTGAAAGACACATATCGTATCATATCACTTATAGGTATTACCTAAAAATGGATACCAGGGCAGATATTTCCACGGAGAAGGGCAATCACAGATTCATTAAACAAACTTAGGGTTCACCAATGGAAAGGTGTGAGGATTGGTTTCATTACGATATCGGGGTTAACAGACATAATCAAACACAGGTGACATATATAATCACCAAAGACCTACGGAATACCAAGAGAAGACTACTCAACATTCTGTCCTAACGTACATGGGAAAAGGATCCCAGGAAGAACAGACATCTGTATATGTGTAAAAGAACCACATCTTCCACACCTACAACAAGCAAAACATTGTAATCAAACTTGCTGTAATAGAAAAAAAAAGTAAAAACACGAACAAGAAGTAGTGAGACAAACTTGAGGGGCTTTCTCCTGGCACATTCCATTCTAAATTCCAATCTAGAACACGACTTCCATTGAGGCTCTGTTGCTCTAGTAACCAGATTTGGTAAGGGAGAACTGCTGCCACCTTGTGGCCGTTTCACGCAACAGCAGCTTTAATCCCAGCGCTAATGGTTAGTTGATATTCAAAATCATTGCAGGCCTGTAAATGACACCTGCCCTGAAAACAAATCCTGGGGTCACATATCGACCAAAAAATTCAAAGGACGTCCATATTTCAAAACGACCATTTCAAAAGGCATATTTTACGCACATTAGTGTTCTGCTTCTTTTTCTTTCTTTCCTTTTTTTTAAAAAAATGGGAATGGAAAAAGGCATCCCTCAGAATGGGCGAAAACAGTTGCAAATGAATCAATGGACAAAGGTTTAATCTCCAATATATATATAAACAACTCATGCAGCTTAATATTAAAAAAACAAACAACCCAATACAAAAATGGGCAGAAGATCTAAAGAGACGTTTCTTCAAAGAAGACACAGAGATGGCCAAGACGCCCATGAAAAGCTGCTCAACAGCACTAATTATTAGAGAAATGCAAATCAAAACTACAATGAGGTATCACCTCACACCTGTTAGAATCGGCATCATCAGAAAATCTACAAACAACAAATTCTGGGGAGGGTGTGGACAAAAGGAGCCCTCTTCCACTATTGGTGGGGATGTAAATTGATACAGTCACTATGGAGAACAGTATGGAGTTTCCTTAAAAAAACTAGAAATAGAATTACCATCTGATCCAGCAATCCCACTTCTGGGCATATACCCAGAGAAAACCATAAATCAAAAAGGCACATTCACCACAATGTTCATTGCAGCACTATTTACAATAGCCAGGTAATGCAAGCAACCTAAATGCCCACAGACAGATGAATGGATAAAGATGTGGTACACATATAAAATGGAATATTACTCAGCCAAAAAAAGGAATGAAACTGGGTCATTTGTAGAGACATCGATGGATCTAGAGACTGTCATACAGAATGAAGTAAGCCAGAAAGAGGAAAACAAATATTGTATATTAATGCATATATGTGGAACCTAAAAAATGGTACAGATGAACTGGTTTGCAGGGAAGAAATAGAGACACAGAGGTAGAGAACAAACGTATGGACACCAAGTGTGGGAAGCCATGGGGTGGTGGTGGTGGGATGAGTTGGGAGATTGGGATTGACCTGTATACATGTATATGCATAAAACACATAACTAATAATAACCTGCTGTATAAAAAAATAAATACAATTAAATTTCCAAATTTTAAAAAATAAAATTTTAAAATAAAACAGAAAAAAGTTCTTCCCTTCACACAGATGTATTTATAGGAATGAATTATTTCCATGCTTATATCTATAAATACATAAAAGAGGAATCAAATCTAACTTGAACCATAAAAGAAAAAAAAACCTGAACCCACCAGTTATACAGAGGGAAACCCTATCAGGGCACTTGCTCCAGCGGTAAACAATTCTGAAATTGGTCAGAGGTGGGGAATCACCTCCCATACAGCCAGCAACCCACCCCCATGCAAGGAGCGTCCTCATTGCAAAGCTGGGGGACCGTGCTGAGGCATCTGTGAGTAAACGTGAGCTGAGCCCCAGGCCAGCTGCTGCTGAACTGTTCCCACCCTTCCCAGGTAAAACACCTGAATATGTACAAGGGCTTGAAAGCCTAGAGGAAGGGCCGTGGAGCCACACCAGCGACAGCACGCAGGCCAACTTGGTGCCTGCAGGCCAGCCAGGATGGTCCTGGCCCCGGGGGCTCTTCTGGAAGCTTTCTATTGCCCTGCCTGAGATACCCCTCCTGTCCCGGCCTCCACTGCTTTTATCCTTCCTCACCTCTGTCCGGAGAGAAATTCCATCGGAAGGTATGGGTGACACATCCTCTTCTCTACAGGTGGCAGCCTGGCAACTCCTGCAGAAAGGCCAGCAGAGCCCCACTCACACCGGGCCACCAACAAAGCCTTGTCCCCTCACTCCCTCCCACCAGCACAGCCCCGAGACTGCTGACGGGGCAGAGAATATGGAGTCAGGCACAACTTCAGGGGCTATTGCTGCCTGGAGCGCTGTTTATATTGACCTCAACCAGGCACACCTGGGGAGGGCCGGCCGGCAGGGTAAGGCTGCCCAGGTCAGCTAATCCACAACCCTCAGGGAATCACATTGTTGAAAATGGACCTCGCTAAGGCAGAAGAGAAGCCAAGGAAAAAAAGGACACAATGCCATTTGCAGCCCCGTAGATGAGTCTAGAGGTAATCACGTGACTTGGAGTAAGTCAGAAAGTGAAAGACACATATCGTATCATATCACTTATAGGTATTACCTAAAAATGGATACCAGGGCAGATATTTCCACGGAGAAGGGCAATCACAGTTTCATTAAACAAACTTAGGGTTCACCAATGGAAAGGTGTGAGGATTGGTTTCATTACGATATCGGGGTTAACAGACATAATCAAACACAGGTGACATATATAATCACCAAAGACCTACGGAATACCAAGAGAAGACTACTCAACATTCTGTCCTAACGTACATGGGAAAAGGATCCCAGGAAGAACAGACATCTGTATATGTGTAAAAGAACCACATCTTCCACACCTACAACAAGCCAAACATTGTAATCAAACTTGCTGTAATAAAAAAAAAAAGTAAAAACACGAACAAGAAGTAGTGAGACAAACTTGAGGGGCTTTCTCCTGGCACATTCCATTCTAAATTCCAATCTAGAACACGACTTCCATTGAGGCTCTGTTGCTCTAGTAACCAGATTTGGTAAGGGAGAACTGCTGCCACCTTGTGGCCGTTTCACGCAACAGCAGCTTTAATCCCAGCGCTAATGGTTAGTTGATATTCAAAATCATTGCAGGCCTGTAAATGACACCTGCCCTGAAAACAAATCCTGGGGTCACATATCGACCAAAAAATTCAAAGGACGTCCATATTTCAAAACGACCATTTCAAAAGGCATATTTTACGCACATTAGTGTTCTGCTTCTTTTTCTTTCTTTCCTTTTTTGTTAAAAAAACGGGAATGGAAAAAGGCATCCCTCAGAATGGGAGAAAATTGTTGCAAATGAATCAATGGACAGAGGTTTAATCTCCAATATATATATAAACAGCTCATGCAGCTTAATATTAAAAAAACAAACAACCCAATACAAAAATGGGCAGAAGATCTAAAGAGACGTTTCTTCAAAGAAGACACAGAGATAGCCAAGACGCCCATGAAAAGCTGCTCAACAGCACTAATTATTAGAGAAATGCAAATCAAAACTACAATGAGGTATCACCTCACACCTGTTAGAATCGGCATCATCAGAAAATCTACAAACAACAAATTCTGGGGAGGGTGTGGACAAAAGGAGCCCTCTTCCACTATTGGTGGGGATGTAAATTGATACAGTCACTATGGAGAACAGTATGGAGTTTCCTTAAAAAAACTAGAAATAGAATTACCATCTGATCCAGCAATCCCACTTCTGGGCATATACCCAGAGAAAACCATAAATCAAAAAGGCACATTCACCACAATGTTCATTGCAGCACTATTTACAATAGCCAGGTAATGCAAGCAACCTAAATGCCCACAGACAGATGAATGGATAAAGATGTGGTACATATATAAAATGGAATATTACTCAGCCATAAAAAGGAATGAAACTGGGTCATTTGTAGAGACATCGATGGATCTAGAGACTGTCATACAGAATGAAGTAAGTCAGAAAGAGGAAAACAAATATTGTATATTAATGCATATATGTGGAACCTAATAAATGGTACAGATGAACTGGTTTGCAGGGAAGAAATTGAGACACAGAGGTAGAGAACAAACGTATGGACACCAAGTGTGGGAAGCCATGGGGTGGTTGGGATGGAATGAGTTGGGAGATTGGGATTGACCTGTATACATGTATATGCATAAAATACATAACTAATAATAACCTGCTCTATAAAAAAATAAATAAAATTAAATTTCCAAATTTTAAAAAATAAAATTTTAAAATAAAACAGAAAAATTTCTTCCCTTCACACAGATGTATTTATAGGAATGAATTATTTCCATGCTTATATCTATAAATACATAAAAGAGGAATCAAATCTAACTTGAACCATAAAAGAAAAAAAAAAACCTGAACCCACCAGTTATACAGAGGGAAACCCTATCAGGGCACTTGCTCCAGCGGTAAACAATTCTGAAATTGGTCAGAGGTGGGGAATCACCTCCCATACAGCCAGCAACCCACCCCCCATGCAAGGAGCGTCCTCATTGCAAAGCTGGGGGACCGTGCTGAGGCATCTGTGAGTAAACGTGAGCTGAGCCCCAGGCCAGCTGCTGCTGAACTGTTCCCACCCTTCCCAGGTAAAACACCTGAATATGTACAAGGGCTTGAAAGCCTAGAGGAAGGGCCGTGGAGCCACACCAGCGACAGCACGCAGGCCAACTTGGTGCCTGCAGGCCAGCCAGGATGGTCCTGGCACCGGGCGCTCTTCTGGAAGCTTTCTATTGCCCTGCCTGAGATACCCCTCCTGTCCCGGCCCCCACTGCTTTTTTCCTTCCTCACCTCTGTCCGAGAGAAATTCCATCGGAAGGTATGGGTGACACATCCTCTTCTTTACAGGTGGCAGCCTGGCAACTCCTGCAGAAAGGCCAGCAGAGCCCCACTCACACCGGGCCACCAACAAAGCCTTGGCCCCTCACTCCCTCCCACCAGCACAGCCCCGAGACTGCTGACGGGGCAGAGAATATGGAGTCAGGCACAACTTCAGGGGCTATTGCTGCCTGGAGCGCTGTTTATATTGACCTCAACCAGGCACACCTGGGGAGGGCCGGCTGGCAGGGTAAGGCTGCCCAGGTCAGCTAATCCACAACCCTCAGGGAACCACATTGTTGAAAATGGACCTCGCTAAGGCAGAATAGAAGCCAAGGAAAAAAAGGACACAATGCCATTTGCAGCCCCGTAGATGAGTCTAGAGGTAATCACGTGACTTGGAGTAAGTCAGAAAGTGAAAGACACATATCGTATCATATCACTTATAGGTATTACCTAAAAATGGATACCAGGGCAGATATTTCCACGGAGAAGGGCAATCACAGATTCATTAAACAAACTTAGGGTTCACCAATGGAAAGGTGTGAGGATTGGTTTCATTACGATATCGGGGTTAACAGACATAATCAAACACAGGTGACATATATAATCACCAAAGACCTACGGAATACCAAGAGAAGACTACTCAACATTCTGTCCTAACGTACATGGGAAAAGGATCCCAGGAAGAACAGACATCTGTATATGTGTAAAAGAACCACATCTTCCACACCTACAACAAGCCAAACATTGTAATCAAACTTGCTGTAATAGAAAAAAAATTAAAAACACGAACAAGAAGTAGTGAGACAAACTTGAGGGGCTTTCTCCTGGCACATTCCATTCTAAATTCCAATCTAGAACACGACTTCCATTGAGGCTCTGTTGCTCTAGTAACCAGATTTGGTAAGGGAGAACTGCTGCCACCTTGTGGCCGTTTCACGCAACAGCAGCTTTAATCCCAGCGCTAATGGTTAGGTGATATTCAAAATCATTGCAGGCCTGTAAATGACACCTGCCCTGAAAACAAACCCTGGGGTCACATATCGACCAAAAAATTCAAAGGACGTCCATATTTCAAAATGACCATTTCAAAAGGCATATTTTACGCACATTAGTGTTCTGCTTCTTTTTCTTTCTTTCCTTTTTTGTTAAAAAAACGGGAATGGAAAAAGGCATCCCTCAGAATGGGCGAAAACAGTTGCAAATGAATCAATGGACAAAGGTTTAATCTCCAATATATATATAAACAGCTCATGCAGCTTAATATTAAAAAAACAAACAACCCAATACAAAAATGGGCAGAAGATCTAAAGAGACGTTTCTTCAAAGAAGACACAGAGATGGCCAAGACGCCCATGAAAAGCTGTTCAACAGCACTAATTATTAGAGAAATGCAAATCAAAACTACAATGAGGTATCACCTCACACCTGTTAGAATCGGCATCATCAGAAAATCTACAAACAACAAATTCTGGGGAGGGTGTGGACAAAAGGAGCCCTCTTCCACTATTGGTGGGGATGTAAATTGATACAGTCACTATGGAGAACAGTATGGAGTTTCCTTAAAAAAACTAGAAATAGAATTACCATCTGATCCAGCAATCCCACTTCTGGGCATATACCCAGAGAAAACCATAAATCAAAAAGGCACATTCACCACAATGTTCATTGCAGCACTATTTACAATAGCCAGGTAATGCAAGCAACCTAAATGCCCACAGACAGATGAATGGATAAAGATGTGGTACACATATAAAATGGAATATTACTCAGCCAAAAAAAGGAATGAAACTGGGCCATTTGTAGAGACATCGATGGATCTAGAGACTGTCATACAGAATGAAGTAAGCCAGAAAGAGGAAAACAAATATTGTATATTAATGCATATATGTGGAACCTAAAAAATGGTACAGATGAACTGGTTTTCAGGGAAGAAATAGAGACACAGAGGTAGAGAACAAACGTATGGACACCAAGTGTGGGAAGCCATGGGGTGGTGGTGGTGGGATGAGTTGGGAGATTGGGATTGACCTGTATACATGTATATGCATAAAACACATAACTAATAATAACCTGCTGTATAAAAAAATAAATACAATTAAATTTCAAAATTTTAAAAAATAAAATTTTAAAATAAAACAGAAAAAAGTTCTTCCCTTCACACAGATGTATTTATAGGAATGAATTATTTCCATGCTTATATCTATAAATACATAAAAGAGGAATCAAATCTAACTTGAACCATAAAAGAAAAAAAACCTGAACCCACCAGTTATACAGAGGGAAACCCTATCAGGGCACTTGCTCCAGCGGTAAACAATTCTGAAATTGGTCAGAGGTGGGGAATCACCTCCCATACAGCCAGCAACCCACCCCCCATGCAAGGAGCGTCCTCATTGCAAAGCTGGGGGACCATGCTGAGGCATCTGTGAGTAAACGTGAGCTGAGCCCCAGGCCAGCTGCTGCTGAACTGTTCCCACCCTTCCCAGGTAAAACACCTGAATATGTACAAGGGCTTGAAAGCCTAGAGGAAGGGCCGTGGAGCCACACCAGCGACAGCACGCAGGCCAACTTGGTGCCTGCAGGCCAGCCAGGATGGTCCTGGCCCCGGGGGCTCTTCTGGAAGCTTTCTATTGCCCTGCCTGAGATACCCCTCCTGTCCCGGCCCCCAGTGCTTTTTTCCTTTCTCACCTCTGTCCGGAGAGAAATTCCATCGGAAGGTATGGGTGACACATCCTCTTCTTTACAGGTGGCAGCCTGGCAACTCCTGCAGAAAGGCCAGCAGAGCCCCACTCACACCGGGCCACCAACAAAGCCTTGGCCCCTCACTCCCTCCCACCAGCACAGCCCCGAGACTGCTGACGGGGCAGAGAATATGGAGTCAGGCACAACTTCAGGGGCTATTGCTGCCTGGAGCGCTGTTTATATTGACCTCAACCAGGCACACCTGGGGAGGGCCGGCCGGCAGGGTAAGGCTGCCCAGGTCAGCTAATCCACAACCCTCAGGGAATCACATTGTTGAAAATGGACCTCGCTAAGGCAGAATAGAAGCCAAGGAAAAAAAGGACACAATGCCATTTGCAGCCCCGTAGATGAGTCTAGAGGTAATCACGTGACTTGGAGTAAGTCAGAAAGTGAAAGACACATATCGTATCATATCACTTATAGGTATTACCTAAAAATGGATACCAGGGCAGATATTTCCACGGAGAAGGGCAATCACAGATTCATTAAACAAACTTAGGGTTCACCAATGGAAAGGTGTGAGGATTGGTTTCATTACGATATCGGGGTTAACAGACATAATCAAACACAGGTGACATATATAATCACCAAAGACCTACGGAATACCAAGAGAAGACTACTCAACATTCTGTCCTAACGTACATGGGAAAAGGATCCCAGGAAGAACAGACATCTGTATATGTGTAAAAGAACCACATCTTCCACACCTACAACAAGCAAAACATTGTAATCAAACTTGCTGTAATAGAAAAAAAAAGTAAAAACACGAACAAGAAGTAGTGAGACAAACTTGAGGGGCTTTCTCCTGGCACATTCCATTCTAAATTCCAATCTAGAACACGACTTCCATTGAGGCTCTGTTGTTCTAGTAACCAGATTTGGTAAGGGAGAACTGCTGCCACCTTGTGGCCGTTTCACGCAACAGCAGCTTTAATCCCAGCGCTAATGGTTAGTTGATATTCAAAATCATTGCAGGCCTGTAAATGACACCTGCCCTGAAAACAAATCCTGGGGTCACATATGGACCAAAAAATTCAAAGGACGTCCATATTTCAAAACGACCATTTCAAAAGGCATATTTTACGCACATTAGTGTTCTGCTACTTTTTCTTTCTTTCCTTTTTTTTAAAAAAATGGGAATGGAAAAAGGCATCCCTCAGAATGGGCGAAAACAGTTGCAAATGAATCAATGGACAAAGGTTTAATCTCCAATATATATATAAACAACTCATGCAGCTTAATATTAAAAAAACAAACAACCCAATACAAAAATGGGCAGAAGATCTAAAGAGACGTTTCTTCAAAGAAGACACAGAGATGGCCAAGACGCCCATGAAAAGCTGCTCAACAGCACTAATTATTAGAGAAATGCAAATCAAAACTACAATGAGGTATCACCTCACACCTGTTAGAATCGGCATCATCAGAAAATCTACAAACAACAAATTCTGGGGAGGGTGTGGACAAAAGGAGCCCTCTTCCACTATTGGTGGGGATGTAAATTGATACAGTCACTATGGAGAACAGTATGGAGTTTCCTTAAAAAAACTAGAAATAGAATTACCATCTGATCCAGCAATCCCACTTCTGGGCATATACCCAGAGAAAACCATAAATCAAAAAGGCACATTCACCACAATGTTCATTGCAGCACTATTTACAATAGCCAGGTAATGCAAGCAACCTAAATGCCCACAGACAGATGAATGGATAAAGATGTGGTACACATATAAAATGGAATATTACTCAGCCAAAAAAAGGAATGAAACTGGGCCATTTGTAGAGACATCGATGGATCTAGAGACTGTCATACAGAATGAAGTAAGCCAGAAAGAGGAAAACAAATATTGTATATTAATGCATATATGTGGAACCTAAAAAATGGTACAGATGAACTCGTTTTCAGGGAAGAAATAGAGACACAGAGGTAGAGAACAAACGTATGGACACCAAGTGTGGGAAGCCATGGGGTGGTGGTGGTGGGATGAGTTGGGAGATTGGGATTGACCTGTATACATGTATATGCATAAAACACATAACTAATAATAACCTGCTGTATAAAAAAATAAATACAATTAAATTTCCAAATTTTAAAAAATAAAATTTTAAAATAAAACAGAAAAAAGTTCTTCCCTTCACACAGATGTATTTATAGGAATGAATTATTTCCATGCTTATATCTATAAATACATAAAAGAGGAATCAAATCTAACTTGAACCATAAAAAGAAAAAAAAACCTGAACCCACCAGTTATACAGAGGGAAACCCTATCAGGGCACTTGCTCCAGCGGTAAACAATTCTGAAATTGGTCAGAGGTGGGGAATCACCTCCCATACAGCCAGCAACCCACCCCCCATGCAAGGAGCGTCCTCATTGCAAAGCTGGGGGACCGTGCTGAGGCATCTGTGAGTAAACGTGAGCTGAGCCCCAGGCCAGCTGCTGCTGAACTGTTCCCACCCTTCCCAGGTAAAACACCTGAATATGTACAAGGGCTTGAAAGCCTAGAGGAAGGGCCGTGGAGCCACACCAGCGACAGCACGCAGGCCAACTTGGTGCCTGCAGGCCAGCCAGGATGGTCCTGACCCCGGGGGCTCTTCTGGAAGCTTTCTATTGCCCTGCCTGAGATACCCCTCCTGTCCCGGCCTCCACTGCTTTTATCCTTCCTCACCTCTGTCCGGAGAGAAATTCCATCGGAAGGTATGGGTGACACATCCTCTTCTCTACAGGTGGCAGCCTGGCAACTCCTGCAGAAAGGCCAGCAGAGCCCCACTCACACCGGGCCACCAACAAAGCCTTGGCCCCTCACTCCCTCCCACCAGCACAGCCCCGAGACTGCTGACGGGGCAGAGAATATGGAGTCAGGCACAACTTCAGGGGCTATTGCTGCCTGGAGCGCTGTTTATATTGACCTCAACCAGGCACACCTGGGGAGGGCCGGCCGGCAGGGTAAGGCTGCCCAGGTCAGCTAATCCACAACCCTCAGGGAATCACATTGTTGAAAATGGACCTCGCTAAGGCAGAAGAGAAGCCAAGGAAAAAAAGGACACAATGCCATTTGCAGCCCCGTAGATGAGTCTAGAGGTAATCACGTGACTTGGAGTAAGTCAGAAAGTGAAAGACACATATCGTATCATATCACTTATAGGTATTACCTAAAAATGGATACCAGGGCAGATATTTCCACGGAGAAGGGCAATCACAGTTTCATTAAACAAACTTAGGGTTCACCAATGGAAAGGTGTGAGGATTGGTTTCATTACAATATCGGGGTTAACAGACATAATCAAACACAGGTGACATATATAATCACCAAAGACCTACGGAATACCAAGAGAAGACTACTCAACATTCTGTCCTAACGTACATGGGAAAAGGATCCCAGGAAGAACAGACATCTGTATATGTGTAAAAGAACCACATCTTCCACACCTACAACAAGCCAAACATTGTAATCAAACTTGCTGTAATAGAAAAAAAAAGTAAAAACACGAACAAGAAGTAGTGAGACAAACTTGAGGGGCTTTCTCCTGGCACATTCCATTCTAAATTCCAATCTAGAACACGACTTCCATTGAGGCTCTGTTGCTCTAGTAACCAGATTTGGTAAGGGAGAACTGCTGCCACCTTGTGGCCGTTTCACGCAACAGCAGCTTTAATCCCAGCGCTAATGGTTAGTTGATATTCAAAATCATTGCAGGCCTGTAAATGACACCTGCCCTGAAAACAAATCCTGGGGTCACATATCGACCAAAAAATTCAAAGGACGTCCATATTTCAAAACGACCATTTCAAAAGGCATATTTTACGCACATTAGTGTTCTGCTTCTTTTTCTTTCTTTCCTTTTTTGTTAAAAAAACGGGAATGGAAAAAGGCATCCCTCAGAATGGGAGAAAATTGTTGCAAATGAATCAATGGACAGAGGTTTAATCTCCAATATATATATAAACAGCTCATGCAGCTTAATATTAAAAAAACAAACAACCCAATACAAAAATGGGCAGAAGATCTAAAGAGACGTTTCTTCAAAGAAGACACAGAGATAGCCAAGACGCCCATGAAAAGCTGCTCAACAGCACTAATTATTAGAGAAATGCAAATCAAAACTACAATGAGGTATCACCTCACACCTGTTAGAATCGGCATCATCAGAAAATCTACAAACAACAAATTCTGGGGAGGGTGTGGACAAAAGGAGCCCTCTTCCACTATTGGTGGGGATGTAAATTGATACAGTCACTATGGAGAACAGTATGGAGTTTCCTTAAAAAAACTAGAAATAGAATTACCATCTGATCCAGCAATCCCACTTCTGGGCATATACCCAGAGAAAACCATAAATCAAAAAGGCACATTCACCACAATGTTCATTGCAGCACTATTTACAATAGCCAGGTAATGCAAGCAACCTAAATGCCCACAGACAGATGAATGGATAAAGATGTGGTACATATATAAAATGGAATATTACTCAGCCATAAAAAGGAATGAAACTGGGTCATTTGTAGAGACATCGATGGATCTAGAGACTGTCATACAGAATGAAGTAAGTCAGAAAGAGGAAAACAAATATTGTATATTAATGCATATATGTGGAACCTAATAAATGGTACAGATGAACTGGTTTGCAGGGAAGAAATTGAGACACAGAGGTAGAGAACAAACGTATGGACACCAAGTGTGGGAAGCCATGGGGTGGTTGGGATGGAATGAGTTGGGAGATTGGGATTGACCTGTATACATGTATATGCATAAAATACATAACTAATAATAACCTGCTGTATAAAAAAATAAATAAAATTAAATTTCAAAATTTTAAAAAATAAAATTTTAAAATAAAACAGAAAAAAGTTATTCCCTTCACACAGATGTATTTATAGGAATGAATTATTTCCATGCTTATATCTATAAATACATAAAAGAGGAATCAAATCTAACTTGAACCATAAAAGAAAAAAAAAACCTGAACCCACCAGTTATACAGAGGGAAACCCTATCAGGGCACTTGCTCCAGCGGTAAACAATTCTGAAATTGGTCAGAGGTGGGGAATCACCTCCCATACAGCCAGCAACCCACCCCCCATGCAAGGAGCGTCCTCATTGCAAAGCTGGGGGACCGTGCTGAGGCATCTGTGAGTAAACGTGAGCTGAGCCCCAGGCCAGCTGCTGCTGAACTGTTCCCACCCTTCCCAGGTAAAACACCTGAATATGTACAAGGGCTTGAAAGCCTAGAGGAAGGGCCGTGGAGCCACACCAGCGACAGCACGCAGGCCAACTTGGTGCCTGCAGGCCAGCCAGGATGGTCCTGGCCCCGGGCGCTCTTCTGGAAGCTTTCTATTGCCCTGCCTGAGATACCCCTCCTGTCCCGGCCCCCACTGCTTTTTTCCTTCCTCACCTCTGTCCGGAGAGAAATTCCATCGGAAGGTATGGGTGACACATCCTCTTCTTTACAGGTGGCAGCCTGGCAACTCCTGCAGAAAGGCCAGCAGAGCCCCACTCACACCGGGCCACCAACAAAGCCTTGGCCCCTCACTCCCTCCCACCAGCACAGCCCCGAGACTGCTGACGGGGCAGAGAATATGGAGTCAGGCACAACTTCAGGGGCTATTGCTGCCTGGAGCACTGTTTATATTGACCTCAACCAGGCACACCTGGGGAGGGCCGGCCGGCAGGGTAAGGCTGCCCAGGTCAGCTAATCCACAACCCTCAGGGAACCACATTGTTGAAAATGGACCTCGCTAAGGCAGAAGAGAAGCCAAGGAAAAAAAGGACACAATGCCATTTGCAGCCCCGTAGATGAGTCTAGAGGTAATCACGTGACTTGGAGTAAGTCAGAAAGTGAAAGACACATATCGTATCATATCACTTATAGGTATTACCTAAAAATGGATACCAGGGCAGATATT